>NC_141705.1:39282835-40482835 GCF_971803275.1 Cyanistes caeruleus
AGACAATGGTGAGCACACAGAAAAGCAAGGAAAGGGGGAGAAACTGTAAATTGCATCCCGAGCCTCCGAGATCCAGCTGGAACACATCTGATTCATCATCATCTTCAGATGAGAGTCAGTGGGCTCAGGCTAGGAGGAGAGCAAGAGAAAAGGCCAGGATGGCCAGGAGAGGGAGAAGAAACAATAGATCATGCAGTAACCAGGATGGGTCCTCAAACAATAATGCTGTTGAACTTGTCACCTTGGGGACAGTGGGAAAAGAGAAACAAGAAGTGTCTGACCCTGAGAATCCTACTTTAAATCACCGCCGAAGGATTCCAAAGCTTAAGGAGTCACAGTCTTCAGCATCATCTCAGGAAGCAAGGATTTCCTCAAGAAAATGTGGGAAAAGCAAAGGGAAAAGCTACCAGAGAGATCGGCAGCCTGCAGCTTTCCTTAGACACACGAAGGACTCCTTTGCAGAGGCAGGCTCTGGCAGCGATGCTCTGGCAGTCCCAGACCATGGAGCACCTGCTGGGGCAGGGCCCACTGTGCCTCACGCTGTTCAGAAGCCTCCAGTGTTGTATGATGACTGGTCTGATGATTTAGAAGTATGCAGGTTAGTCCCTAATAAGAAGGATTTAGCATTCTTAAGAAGTTTCTCCCTGCCCACGGTCTGAGTGCCTTTCCCTTGACTGCTTTCTGTCGCTGTTTCTCAGTAGTAAACTGCTAGGCAGGCCACAGGAAATAACACAAGAACCTTTGCTACAGAGAAGTTAGCATATCTAAATTTGAAGAGATTATTTAGAAAGAGTAATCCTACAAAGGAGCCAAATGTTTGTCTTTTCTCCATGAAGATGGACCCGCTCTGTCTGTCATCTGACAGAGTATTGTGGTTTTTTAAATCTCCAGCCAGAGGCAGAGAATGAAGCAGAGTGCCAGATAGCTCAATACAGTGGGATACAGAGCTTTTCATCCTTAAGTGATCAGTTCAAGTCCAGCTTTGGTCCCTCTGTGTAATTTTTCAATGACTTACATGAAATAAATTTATGGTCTTGATTCAGTGTCCCTTAGAGTTGCCATTACCTCAGGAATCCAGTGGATGGTGCCTGGAGAACATCATCTCTGGTGGGGCATGATTTGTCTGTGATTCTGCTCTGCCAAACACCTCCACACTGTGAATGTGTGTGGGCTGTTAGTTCAGTCACCCCTCGCAAGGATTGGAGTGATACAAAAGGGTTATTGGGCAGAATCAACAGTAAAATAAGCTTTGGGAAAGAAAAGGCAACACCAAGAGATCTCTTTAGTTCAGAAGGTCAGGCCTCTGACAGTCTGATGCCCTTGGTGTGAAGCGTGCAAGCAGAAGGTGAGCGTTTTACCCTGGAAATGAGATCAAGCTAGCCACTTCTGGGCTAACATCCAAATTTGGAGTACACAGCTGAGAACGCTTGCGTTACTTAGTTCAGTGGTAGATGAAAATGCACCATCCCGTAAGTCTAACAGAACTGAAACAAGTATTTCCTTTTTTCTCCCTCACCAAACTTGTGAGCCAGCATTGGCTCTCATCTACAAAGTGTAAATCAAGCTTAGTTTCTTCATATGGTAACCCAAAACTTCTCACTTTTCTTTGCTGGGAAGAATTTGTGTGGAAATATAAACAGAGGATGAGGAAGTTCATGATGCCACATCATGCAGTTTCACAGAATGCTTGAACCTAGTGAAACACTGCAAAGATCTTATTTCTAAAAAGAAAAAAGGTAATATGCAAGTATTTTGTGGGTTTTTTGCAGCAGAAGATATAAGCCATTACTAATACAGCTAGGGCTATGCACTCCTTTTTATACTTAAAAGCAAAAATGCACATTTCCACTGTCCGACCATTGTCTTAATTTAAGGTTCTTCAAAGTCCAGCTGTGCTTGTGCATGAGCCTATGTATTAGGACCAGGCTTGGGTTCTCTCTACCTTATAGAAATGCAAAGAAACAGCAGCAGTGTTAAATAAACCATATTATTGAAATGTGTCTACAGGGTGTGATGCAGAGGTGTGCACAGATAACTACAACAGCTTCAGAGCTGTCTTCTATTTCTGAACTACCCAGCCTGCATGTATTGAAGATCCAATGTAGTACATACATTAGTATATATACAGTATATACACTCTCTCTATATATATACGCACTCTATATATCTATCTATATATCTATATACCTGTATATCTATATCTATATATACACACACACACTATATATATATATACACACACACACATATACACTATATATATATATATATATATATATATATATATATATATATATATAAAGTTCTGTAAATGTGTTATGTAGATTAGTCCTCACTGTTGCCCAAGTCACCAAACTTAGAATTTGCTATCAAATGAGAAATGAATCCCAGTCTTTTATTTGTCTTCTTAACCCACTTAATTTTATTATAATTTGTCAGGCACTTTTTGCAGGACTTGGAGCTTGGTTCAAGGATGGACCTTTTGGATGTGCATACTTTTCAGCCAGGCTCTTATTTAGTTGAGGAAAGCTGAAAAATTTTGATAGGTTGTGTGTGCCCTTAGGCTCAGTATCAGTGGAGGTGTTCTTTGAACAACCAGCATTAAACTTAATATGGCTGGTAATGAGACCTGTTTTGCAAAATTTCTTAAGCCAGTCATAAACACATGTTTTTACATGTCAGGGACAATACTACTTTTTGTTGTTGTCATTATCAGATGTATCATAGTAACTGTAATTCATCTAGGAAAAACATAGCAAAATCAAAAGCACATTAATTTTTCATAGCTGATAAGTTGTCTTACTTAATCAGTTTGCAGACAGCTGAAGAAGAGGAAAGACATGTTTTTACTACCAATTCATAACAGACTGTAGTTTCTATTTCTCAGGACAGGTCCATGCACTTCATTGATTTATGATCTCTATGTGGTATGTTTTCTTTTTAAATTCACAACCTCCAGTCTGAAACAAAAACCAAACAATTGCATGTCAGTGTAGTTGTGTACATATGCACCATTTTTGTGCATGAGAAATAGAAAAAGGAGGGCAGTTTCATTATGTTTATGCTAAGACTGGGTTAGCATAGCTGGTTGTGATGTAGAAATTTTGTTTCCTGGGATGTTTCTTCAAGCTTTTCATCCTAGCTATTCATGTCTCTTGGTTGATATAACAGCACTGGCTGAGAGGAGTGGCCCTCACCTAAGTGTGTGTATTGTGTGGAAATAGCAGAGGAACAGGGATCATGACCATCTCATGGTGACATCTTTTAAGTTTCTGGGCAGGCAATCTTTTTCCTTCATTTCCTTATGGATTGCTGACAGTTTCTTCACTCTGCATTTAGCAGCATGAGCAGGAATGTGACAGGTCACACTCAATTCCATACTCAAAAGTACAGTGCCATTGTGCAGGATGTTCTTCACCTAGTCTAAGGGGAGCCTCTTGGTCACTCCAGTGAATTATTTGCCCTTCTAGTGTCACTGATTCTTTCCAAAATGCTGAAAAAATGTCATGGCATCAATTCTGACCTTTACAGTCTCTACCCTGAGCAACTACTTTCTCCTGGAGTCCATTAGGAGGCAAGATTTCTTCTGAGATACAATGTAAGTTCTGGCCCTGCTGAGTTGTTTTGGCACCTAATTTATTTATTTTATTTTTTAAAAAAAGATTCACAGCATAGGCTTTTTAAATCATACAGTTTAATCCCCCTTTTCCTAAGTTGCCCTGTGCCTGAGATTTTTTTCATACATACTTTATCCTGGAATTTGCCATGGCTTGAGGCACAGCCTCAGAAATAGCTTTCTTTGGTCTGCATGTGGATAATCTCCCTGAAGGGAGCATCTGTGTGTTGGACATGACAAAGTGAATGGACTGTGAGAAGTGAGTCTCATAGATTTTCACATGGAATCACTAAGAAAAGAAAATTGGGTAGTTGATATTACCACTAGTGGATCATAAGTGCTCTGTGTATTGATTCTGAATATATCTTGTGGTACTTTTATTACTGAATTTTTGAATTGAATTTTATTATTTTATTATTGAAAGGTATTTTCTGTTTAACTAGTTAGGCTTTTGGTGTAGAATCTTTTTGTAGTGCTGACTGAGTCATTGCACCAAAAGCATGCACACTCAAATAAATCTGAGTTTCTCACTTTGAAAAAAGATGCTTATTGGAAATCAGATTTTGATTTTGTTGAACTCTGAATGATTCTTTCTGCAGTCAGGTAATGGCAGGCACTGATTTGAGGAGCAGGGTATAACAGTAGGGCATGTGAGAAAAGCAGGGAAGGGAAGAAGTAAAGGAGATGATGAAATTGATTCATGAGATCTGCAGAGTAGATTTCAGGCATAATTTTTAAAAAAAACAGTTTTCAGAATCTAGTGTGTTAATTAAACGCCATTATAAACTTAGGAAAATACTAATATTGGCATTTCTGTGTGTTAGCACAATTATAGATGGAAAGAAATAGTGAATACTGCATATGACAAGAGACAATATGATTATGTTATTTCTCTCTGTGAAGTCAAGTGCTTCAGCAGGGTTTTTTTCTTAATATTATTTAGTAGGACCTTCAAAAAATATATCTTTCATGCAGTTGCTTACATTCTGAAATATTCAGGCAGAAGAGTGTTCATAAAATTAGCAGAACAGAAAGGTGCTTGGTAGGAAACAAGCCCTTGAGGAAGAAAAACCCAGAAAGTTGAACAGAAGATAGATATGTAGGTTAAAATTCTACCAGTGAATTTTAACATTCTAAATACTTGTGCCAAAACCTTGATGTTGGACCAGTGATGAAACTGTAGCGAAGACTTGAAATATCATCCAGAGCTTTCTAAAATCACTATAAAATGGAAGATGCTTTGCTTCCAGACTGTGGTGTTTAGCTGGAGGGTTTTTCACCTGCTTTTCCCTGGGATGTTAGTGTGTACCTTGTGATCTCAGGATGACATGTTAGGATTTAACTCTCTGAATCTTCTGCATGTTGACTCCTCACCCCTTCCTTGAAGGAGCTGTGACTGCTGCTAACTTTCCTGTTCAGAGCTTTATTTTTTTGCAAAGTGACTTCTTGATAGGAGTCTCCTGCTTTTTGAGGAGTCTCCTTCTCTGCTTGCTGGTCTGGTGGTTCATCAGTCTTCGAAGCAGTATGAAATTCTGGTTAATTCTATTATCTGCCTGATGGTTCAAATCCCCATCTGTCACCTCTTCAACCATCTGGTTATGCAGTCTCTTTTGGAAGCTCTCCATGATTCACAAGGATGCAAGGAGAGCCAAAGTAAGGCAAGCATGTCTTTGTTTTGATTAGGCTCACTTATCTGGGGGAGAACTGAGTCCTGGTTTCTGCTTGTTTCTCTCAGAACTTATTATTATTTTTAATGGAAATCAGTGGAATGCCACAACGTCCTGTAAGCAAGTTATCCTTGGTTTTAAGGGTCCTGTTATTGAATACTTAAAGCTTGCATATTTTGTGTATAGAGTTTAGTTCCTTAAAGCTTTGACTTTCACTAGGTGGGTGGGAGGAAATCTATATCCTATTTTGAGATGCAGTCCCTAGTTCTTTGAACTTGTTCAGTGCAGTAAATCTTGTCAGACATGTAGCTTGCACTAACAGTGCATCTGAGGCAGCAATTACTTGTAACTCTTTAGATATCCTATTTATCACCTATAAAGGTGATTAATAGAAAGACAAGAAATGTCGACAAAATAAAATATTTATGTGCTTTCACTAATGTTGTTTGCTGTTGGGGCTCTTAAAAATTCTGATCACTTTTGCAGAAAAGAAGGGAAATCTTTATGAACTAGGTCCTTATGAAATTCCACTAGTGTGGTGCAACATTTTAAAAATGGTTTTTCCTCTAGTCAGGTAAAGACAGCTGACTGTATAGCGTAATGGAAGGGCAGGAGTGACAGGGAAGAGATATACAAATGGATTACATTTGGTGTGGAGAATTAATGTGCCTCATTCACACCATGTTTAAATGGAGAGGAGTACCAATTTGTCATTTAGATCACTTTGTGATTTAAAAGTGGAAAGGATGGAAATGAGATTTTAAAAAAGAAAAGCCTATAAAATGAAAGCAAGAGAAACATGGCACTCTGAACCCTATTGCAAGGTGAACAGATTCAGTGAATTTAACCTTTTTTTTTTTTTCCAAGTGATACACTGTGTATGAGCAGAGTTTGATATTTTTGTGGATTCTTTTTCTGAATGACAATTACTTGCTGTGAGTTGTTCATAAAGTTGTTTAATTTCAGATTCTAACTATCTAAAAGTACTGTAAGAACTTTACAAATTGGCAAAAGAGAAAATGACCTTTTTGGGACAGAATAGTTTTCCTAAGAAAAAAAATACACCAGTAGCAACAGCAATTTTGTGCATCCTTTTGCAGTTCTGGGGAACTGGATCCTTTTGGTCCAATTAAGATAACCTAGGAGCTCATGGCATTTCATGCTGGCAGCTAATAATCCTCACAGCCAAAAATCAAATCCGGGGATTCACTTGCTCCAACATTTTTCAGCTCTGCTGTTTCTCCCTGACTAAGCTCCGGTTAGCAACAGTGAGATTCAGTGATGAAATGTACTCACCCAACAGAGTAAAAATGTTTCTTTGCATAACCATTATGAGTTGATATGTGCTTTCCTGTGAAGGGCAGGATGTAACTGCCTCTTCAATAATTTCTCCCCAAAACAAATATTTCTAGAATAGGCATTATCTTCCTTGAGCATATTTATATGGAGAAAGTATTTCCCTCTTATACTAAGGAAATCTGTTAAAAGTTCAAAAGTATTTCTCTTGCTCTCTGGTATTCTTCCATCTTTAAGAAAATGACTGTGGAGTTATTAGGCATCTGTGTTAATTTAGTTCAGGTTGCCTATCAGTTGCATCAAAGTTGGTGTAAACATGCCACAGTCAAAAGGCTCCAGCTCCTCCTCATTTGGCAAGTGAAAGGGCCTTCATTAGTGCTTTAGTGCAAATAAGGAGCCTGCTTTTGAAGCACACCTGATCAGTGTTACTTTTGCCATGCTTTTGAACCACACTGAGAGTTTGTCTCAGGGTTCTTCAACCTTTGAGTTTATTCCTGGTCCACTCTAAAATCAGTTGCAAGTCAAAGAAACACCCACCAAGATGGGTCTGGTGTAGATACCCCAGGTTTTAGCACTAGCTGGGTTTTTTTCAGCAGATTTGTTAGAATTTCACTGTAGTGCTTGATAGCATGGACATAGCTGTACAGCAGCCAGAAAATTAAGGAACAATACAGGTTTTACATAATTACATCATTTATAGCCCTTAAACATTATTGTACATCACTATCAGTATGCCCATGCCCCCATATACATTTATATTTTTTAAAGCCTCAGAGGCTTAAAAAATAAGCCCCTATATTTTATGTTTGTTAATGAGGGTAAAATTTGACCTGGTGTGTTTTCAAAGTCTACAAAAGCTTCTGTAGCTAAACCCTTGCTCTATGTGTGGTGGCCAAAAATCCTTAAGAGTTTTACCAGGTACTGAGATAGGGGGCCAGTTGTAAATGTGGGATCCACAGAAAGAGTTCTGGTGATGCAGAGTTACTGCAAACACTTTTCCACCAGCGCTGCTCCTAGTGACAAGATTCTTAATCTGGCTTGCAGCAGAAGCAGGGACATGCTGATTGATTCTTACTCTTTATCACTCTCCTTTGGCAGAGATCCAGACATGCTTGGGAATCAGCTGGGTGGATGCTGTCCCAGAGGAGCACTTGCTGGCAGGGTAGGAGTGGAGCACTAAATCTCACAGGACTCCTGCAGAATAAGTGTGTTTTCCACTTCACTACAGAGGCACAGGGATCAGCCCATTTTCTTAATTTCCAAAGAGTCAGGTGGATTAGTGAAAGACAGGTTAGGGCAACTGCTGCGTTTCCAATGAGGTTGGAGATTAGCAGCTATTCTCTTTAATGAGAGTAAAACTGTTAACTGCAAGTGAAGAAAGAGCTACAAAGCTGTTGGAATCTGCCTGTATCTCTTGCAATGAGCATCTTAGATGCTAACCATCTAGATTGCAATTTTAATTTACATGATTTTGCCAGAATAAATAACTGTTGCGAAAACCTGAAAGCTTTCCAAGTGATCTCCTTGTTCCATACTGATTTTAGACCTTTTAAACTGAGATTATGTTTGTCTGTATGGAAAATGGAAATGTTTGTCTGTATGGAAGAAAAAAAGTCTTAATTTTATGACAAGTGAAGGTCAGTCATCCAAGATAACTCTTAGTGTTTTTTTGAGAATCTGCCAAAATCCAATGACCTTAGGAATGCCTGCGAGTTGTGGGCTGGTTTCATTCTTCCCTTTCTGCCTTTTATCTTTTGCAGTGAACAGGATCATGGAAAACATGAGAAAGCAATTAATAGTCATGGAATTTAAGATGGTATGACATTAAATTCTGAAGATGTCTCACTTCTGAGTGCTTTCTTTAGCTGCCTTTCATTATTTTGATCTGATAAGAAATTCCTTTTGTTTATATATGTGTGGTGGCAATATGTTTTGCAAGGAACATATAAGAGTTCTGCAACAGTTTTTATATGAATTATGAAGATCTTTCACAAATACTGATGTTTTCAGTTTTAACATTACATATTTTTTCCCTGAAAAATATTTTTCTTAATTTATTGCATTATATATATGAACCTGCTGTTTAAGAACATCCTTCAAAGAATTTTTGTGGTTTTGTTTTTCATCTCATATATGCACAATGTTACCATTAATTCCTGTGTTTGGTACATCTACATAAATGTAGGAACAATACTGTTCTAGAAAAATTTGTTCTGGGTAATTAAAATACTGGCTTATAAAACAAAAACTTACACATAAGGATGACAGCACTGTTGGAGTATTATTTCATAAAGATTCACAGTGAGTTTTATTTAAAGAAATATAGATATTCTGTGATCTCAGTGTGTAGGGATGTGTTTGTAGGTCTGTACACATACAGACACAAAATTTTGTATATCTGAATGAGAAGGTCATCTAATGGCTCATATATCCTGTGTTGTCTGGTGTACACATGATTCATAGAGCAAAAGCTCTTTTGGACTCCTGTGCTCATTGTTTCCTCTGGAAAAGAAAGGTCCTGTTCACAGATAGGAATCCTTAAAGCACTAAGTTGTCAAAAAAAAAAAAAAAAGCCAAAGGTATTTCTCTATAATGAAAGCCGCTTATCTACTAAAGGACTAAAAATTTGAGAAAAGCTGAGTATGCAAATTCTGCAGGTGTGTTTGAGCAGCTAAAACGGCATCTATTAACAGTGATCTGTGCTGTACTACAACTTGTAAATAAATCAGTATAGATTTATCAAATAATATATTTTTTTCTTTATCATAAAGAGTGTTTTTGTTCCAGTTCAGTTCCCATTCCCATTTTGTTCCCATTCAGTTAATTTCTAAAGTATGCAGACAAATTTTATTCTCAAAACAAGTTCAGGCAGCTAAATAATCAATCTGATGCATGAAAGTCTCAAACACTTGTGATCATTTGACAACAGGAAGCTAGAATGAAAGTTCTCCACCTCCAGGCTTGGTTCAGGTATGTCTGTGCTTTGTATCCCTACCTCCATTCTGTTTGCACAACAAACTTCTCAAAACCATGATTAACAATATACCTTCTACAATTTGTTGATAATAATGATGTACATCATGGATGAGCTCATCAAAGAGCAAAGACACACAAAGTTGTGGTTCAATTCTAATGGCTGAGGAAGACAGAGCAAGTTATCTGCTCCAAGTCTTTAGAAGATGTTTAAGCACTTAGCCAACAGTCTGTCATCACAGGTGCTGGGCACCAACAAATCTTTAGATTGTCACTAAACTCACATTGTGAGTTTAGGTACTCAGTCATCTTTCAAGCTAATTTCTTACAGTTAAACAAATAACAAAGAGTTAAATTGCACCAAAGAGACCAAAAAGCATTCAAAATAATGAAAGCCATGCCTTTGGTCATTTTCTCTGGACTTCAATTCCTACTAAAGTTTGTTTTAATTCTCATTACATATTTCATGGTTATAAAGCTAGAAGAGGCCATTAGAATATTTAGTTCAAGCTTATTCATACTGTAAGTTCTTAGTATCACCCTGTTGTTTACACAATTGGTTTGTGTCCTGTGTACAAGGAAAGCCCAAATAGAATGTATAATGCATATAGAATTCTTCTGTAGAAGTATTTCCACTAAGGATTATTTCTATTCATTTCAAATTAGCAGTGTCACTTTATTTGAAAAACCCAGTGGAATTTTAGACTTGTATTTTAGCTCTGAAAATAATTTTAAACAATCTTGGTAGTAGTAGAAAAAGGGCTACTGGGTACATAGCTTAGTTGTCTAATTTCTAAATAGTCTAAATGCTAAGGCTGTAAAATAAATTATTTATGGCATGAATTTAAATGAACAAAGAATGCTGGTCTTCCTTTGGGGAATAGCTTTAATTTAAAAAGAAAATTATGTTTTTTATGTAACTCTCAGTTGGGAATGCATTTGCGAAAAAAATAACTATTCCGTGTTTTGAAAATATAGTTCTGTTCAAGCTAGAGGCTCAGTAAGAAATCACCACACAGGCAATTGCCATCTAAGAGCTAAGCTACTGATGCACCTAACTCAGCTGGATTAGTAAAGACAAGACTGTAAATTGAGTTCCTGTAAAATGTGTCTCAAAAAATGAACATGTGCAAGAAGGAAGTTGTGGGTAATTTGCTCTCCTCTTCACTGCTGTGGGGCATGAAATCCTGTACAAGCACCACTGCAGAAATTGAAACCTGGCTTTTGTGGACCAGGTATTCAGAGCTTCATTTATCTGTTGGATTTTTTTGGTCTCTTTATTTCTGTATGTCCAGCAAAGCAGCTTTGTTCTGCTTTCCCATTATCGTAGATTGATTTTCTCATGGCTCTGAGCTACACTGTGGGAGAATAGTGGAGCTGCCAGTTCTGATCTGTAGATCTTTCATTTAGACATTTGAATTTCCTCCTCACCTGCTTACAGACTTGGCTGCCTCAGAGCTGTGCAGTAGCCAGTCTTTCCTGGGATGTCTTTGTCAGGTTGCCTCCTGACATACATCAGAAGCTCCTGCTCTAGAAAGGTCACCCATCTTCCCAGTAGGATGACAACCTCATCCTGAAGCTCTCCTATCCCTTTTCCTACCCTGTGGTGCGGTCACAATTTTCTCTGTAAAAGGATGTTACTCCTCAGATAAGTTCAGACACTTCTGCATCTGCACTGTGGGTGCTACTCCTGAGTTTCTAAGGCCATGACAACAGGATCTGTGCTGTTATTGCTACTTCTTTATTTTGAAATAGCATTTCTCAGGCTTCAGGGTGGATTTTTTTTTTTGTTTGGTTCTTTTTGTGGTTTTTTTGTTTGTTTTTGTTTTGTCTTTTTTTTTTCTTTTTTTTTTTTTTTTTTCCCTCTTGCATGCCAGTTTGACACTTCAGACACTCATTAGACCTTGGGTGCTTTGTTGTGTTTTTCTAGGTTTGGGGTGGGGGGGAATTACTCTTCACTGAGGTGAACCTCCTTAACTTCAGGTGTGTGGTTAAGCCTTCTGCTCTCTGTAGAGCTTTCCCTGCCTTTAATGAGATGCTTGCCAATAAATCTGACATTGTCTTTGATGGGTAAATGTTTTCCTGATGTGATCAGGAGTCTGTTTGTAAGAGGGAAAAACCAGCAGGACACTTGGACATGTGTCACAGAAGAAGCCCTTTAGGTGATGATGTTAGAGCACTGATCACTTTATGCAAAACCACAATATGAAAAGCTCTGTATCCCATCATAAAGTAAACCAGTTCTGGGACCAACCTTTATCATAGGGTCTGCTTACAGAGTAGTTTTTGTTTTCCCAGATAATGCAGCTGTCTACTTAAAAGGGACTGCGAGGAGTAAAGAAATGACCATGACTTTTCAATACCTGCCTCCTAAAAAGTGTGCATGTGTGTACACACTGTGCCATATGCATGACTCCAGAGGACTCAAAACTGCTCTCTGATTCTTTTAACTGTTACTTGGTAACTGGGTAACTCCAGAGAGATATCCTAGGAACTTTTTGTACTTCACATGCTGGATATTTTCAGCTTGGGTTAGATTTCTCTGCCTTTGAGGGTTTTATTGGCATTGCTTACAGACCAAGAACTGTTCTGCTCTGGTATTTTGTCTTAAAGGTTTTGCCATGCATAAAAGGGAAAAAACTGTTATTTCTATTGATTCACCTTCAGACCACGTAGAAAGTTCAAAGAGAAACAACTAAGTGAAGGGAAATTGTTAAATGGCAGAAAGGAACACGGAGTGTGTTCCCGGGCCTCCATCTGAAAGGTCATTTACCTGGCATCTTCTGAATGTCGAGCCTGGAGGTGGGGAAGCAGTGTAAATAAGCAGTGCCTTTGCGTTGCTGGTTGGCAGGTTGCCTCACTCGCTCTCGCTGTCCTTCCTGTCAGGATCTGTCACTGTGAGGGGGATGATGAAAGCCCCCTCATCACGCCGTGTCGCTGCACGGGGACCCTGCGCTTCGTTCACCAGGCCTGCCTGCACCAGTGGATTAAGAGCTCGGACACGCGCTGCTGCGAGCTCTGCAAGTACGACTTCATCATGGAGACCAAGCTCAAGCCTCTCCGGAAGGTAGGGTGTTTTGGAGTTCAATTATCCTCAGGTCTCACTGCTCCAGAGTGGCTGTGGAAATTGCAAGCACTGTTAAAGAAACATCTGTCCAGAATGGCTTTGTGTTTGCTTTAATTAATCGGTCACGGTGATTTTATTCTTATAGTTAAGTTGGTTCATTTTCAGCAGCAGAGAATTTGACTAAAGGCTCTCTGCCATCACACGTGCAACATAAATGCACAAATAATAGTCTTTTGGTTCAGACTTTTTATCTTCAGCTTTTTGTTATGGGTTCATCTGCATATTTTGAAGCCAGAAAGAAATCTTCTCATGTTTTGTTTCTGAGTAACACAGTCCAGTTCACCCAGCAATTTTTACATGGAGCCCGTAACTTTTGGTTGAGAATGATGGTTATACCCGTGTGGAGGCAGCAGTAACACAGTCAATTTAGCTGCATCTGTTGTAGCTGTGACACTCATGGGCAAATTAATCACTTCTACTTTATAATTAGTTAATGGAATTTAAAAGACAGGGTGACTTTGCATCCTGAATGTCAAATGTATGTTATCTGCACTCATCTGTTTTCTAAGATAAATCAATATAATGCTCCAAGTTTGTCAGTATAGGGAAGGTGAAGAGTTTATTAAACATATGTAGGTTCTGTTTTCTTTGGAATGGAATTTTCTTTGAATTTTATTTTAACATGCTCTCATCCTTCTGGAGTTTTGTTGAATCTTTGAAGCTTGAGTCAATTGGGAACTGGGCAAGTTTTGATTTAAAATAAATTTCTACATGAAAGAAATAGAAACCATTGCTTATCACTAGCATATGCCTATATAGTAGTGTTTCAATGTCAAAAGACATTTTGTTTTTCTTGGCCTTACACAGGTAGCAGTAGCTCAGAGAAAGGAGAATCAATGGAATTCCTTCACACTTCCCATTCAGAGGAATTTTCCAACAAGTCCATGGTCATAAACCACTCTGAAGAGAGAAATTGGGCTAAATTGGCAAGCAAAGCCTGTGACAGGGAAAGACAAAGTTCTCAAATGCCAGGTAGATCTGCCCATGTAGGCTAGAAATTGAAACAGATGTAAATAGAAAAAAAAAAGATGGCTAAAAACTTAATTATATTGACTTCAGTTTTAGTAATTGCAGATAAATTTTAGCTAATGTGACAGGATACTTGTATGAAAATCCCCCATCTGTTGCATAACTTTGGGGGATTTTTTCAGTTTATGTTTCTATTTTCAAGCCAAATTGCTTTAATATCTATCATCTAACAAGTACTCTCACAACAGTTACTTGTCTCAAGAGATACCAGTATTTTTAACAAAAGCCTTTTCCTGGTCTTGTTAGATAATATAGCATCTTTTATGAAAGGGAAACAAAATTTATAGCAACCAAGAGGAAAAGGAATGAAAAATGTGCAAAACTTGATATCACAAGTAGGCACTTTCAACTCTGTGTGTGGTCAGTGCCATATCTCCTCCCACTCTTAGAGTAGTAATATAATTCCTACAAGTCTGTAATTTCTTAATTGAATGATTGCTACCTTGTTCAGCTTATCATTGGTTCTCAGCTATGGTTTAGATTTCTGATGTAGAAAAGATTCACCTCTTCTTTCAGGCAAGATGTTTTTGTTTCTGCTCAAAGCACTAATCAAAAGTAGTTTATCTGCCTGGCAGTCTATGCTGGCAGCATTCCTCCCTTCAAATGCAATGCTAACAAATATTTGTTTGTGTAGAATGGATCCAGCATCTAACTACAAATTCTGTAAGTCACACCCATTTCATGAACCAAAAATTCCAAAGACTTCAAAGCTAAAATTAGTTGTCCTTTGGCATTTATAGCATTCAACTGTGACACTCTTCAAGTGTTACATTTAATTAAAAATGTGATCCTTACTAAGTGTGAGCACTATCATCACTATTGTTCACAAATTTATGAAACACCAGTTTATGAGAAGCTCTTTTGCAAACCAAGTATTTTGACAGCTGTAGCAAAGCCAAGGTAAGGGAGGAAAGAGTGAGCATGAGACCTGCCATATGAGTAGAGCTGACTGGTAAATTTCCATCCCAATATTCTTTATAAAAATCACTGCAACTGTTTTGGTTGGAGTTTTTTTTGGGGGGGTTGTTTGTTTGTTTGTTTGTTCTCTTTGGTTTGGTTTGGGTTTTTTTTTGTTGTTGTTGTTGTTTGGTTGGTTGATGTTTTAGGGGGGTTGTTTGTTTTTTGGTTTTTGGGATTTTTTTTGTCAAAACTTTTATATTCTGCAGAAGTGTAAAGTCCCAATGAAACTGTCAAATTTCTTGGCAGCTTTTATGAAGCCCAAAATCTCAGTTTTGGGGCATTCCCTGGGAGTCCATGTTTTCAAAAGACTGGCACAAAGGGTGGTTATCAGAGACCAAAGTATGGTGGGACAGGCAGCTCCTATCACCGAAGCTCTCCACAATCCTGTCCCCTTGATGCAGGATCTGAAAAACACTTCTGACTCTGAAATTTCCAGACCTTAAAAGCTTTGGGTTTTTGCTAAAGCTTGGTTCTGTACTAGACCTCAAGAACCTTCAGTCCCCAGCATTAAGTCTGGCCTGTCAGCAGTGAATAAAATTTTCCAGACTTCTGGAATTCTCTTGGCATGATGGCAGAGACATTATGAGCAGCTATAGCTGAAAACAATGTAATTCTTGTCAACTTTGTTGGATGCCAACTGGAACAGCGAATTTGACCCAAAAGAAGTCATTAATTTTGCTAACAGCTTTGAGGAAATTCTGAAAACAGGTTTCTTTTCCATGCTTCCTGAAGAGATGACCACATATTTTGTTTCAAGAAAGGAGTGCCTATTCAATTTCATAAGAAACAAATTTATTAAAAAAACAAAGGAAATAATTTCCCCTAACATGAAAGTTTCTGTCCAGCTCCAGGTGATGCAATTTCCCTTGGACCTGGCTTTGAAGTGACTTTCTGCACGTAGAAGGGTCATGTCTCTTAACCAGTTCTGATTTTTTGATTTTTAATCTTTGTCATCACTCAGTATAAGAGATTCTGAAGTTTGGTCCCTGACTGTGCATTTTTCCATTATGAATTTTATCATAATGTCTTTGTAAAATTCCTACTGCTGGTCTCCTGAAGGGAAAAAAAATATAGACTACCAAACAATTACAGGAATCTGTAGTTTTGCATTTTGCAGAATCACAAAAGCATGATTTAAATATAAAACAAACTATTTAATTCAATAATGAATTACCATCTTTATTTATGTCTCAGCCTTTCATGCACCCTTTATGTTTCACAGCAGATTTTCTGTCGAAGTCTAAGGTTTTACAGCACAATCATTTTGGAATATCATGCCATATCTGTTAGCACGCATTAGTGACAATGTAGAACATAGTAAGTTAACATAAATTAAGATAATCACTATTAAATCAATAAGTTTGTGACAACAGTTATTTAATTAGAGAATCCCTGAAAGCACCAGGCATCAAATAAAATTAGGTTTAATCATTTTACTGAGTCTTTGCATCGAGGTAATCCTTTTAAGCATTGATCAACAGACATTGCAAGTGTTTCATATATTTGGACAGGTCTAATTACTCAGCTCAAGATAAATATAGAGATTAAATATTAAGCAATGCTTGGTGTTTTGGGTTTATTTCTTATGGTCTCTGTTACATTTGTTGGTCATTATAAATAATACAGTTGCATTTGCAGCTTTGCCTCCCAGCATCCGCAGTCCATGATGCAGAATTTAAAAGGTGACTTTATCAGAGAAGAAATTAGAAAGTGGTAAGGAGCTTGTGTGAGTTCCTTATTGAGCTCTCTCAGGTAATAGCTTAAACCTGAGAAAACATTTCTTCTTTAAAAATGATGCAATCCTAGATATTAACACCTGCATTTCATATCTCTTGAATGTGGTATTTGAAGACTAGTAGAAATGGGAATTGAATGAAAATACAGCGAGTATGGAAGGGATTAAAGTATCAAATTAAAAGGAGCCTTAAACACAAAAATGTGTTTAAATGGAGATTCTCAACAGTGTCTTGCAATACTACAAAATACTTTTCATATTTAAATTTTGATATCTATTTAAGACATCTAGTATCTTCTGAGATGTCTTGCTTTGATGCATCATCCCAACAGACTATTGTGTGCTGTCAGAGATGTCTATTTTCTCCCAATTCTACTTTTGAAATGATTTACAAATAAAGTCTTATTTATGTAAGTCATAAACAATATTGCACTTTGTTACCATGTGGTTGCTCTTGGTCATTAAATAAGAACAAGTAATTTTTTTGTTTACAGAAGCATTAGGTACCAGTTAAGGTTAATTTTCTTTCTGATAGAAAGGGCATCTGAATTACTGCCCTTTAAAAAATAGAGGACTGGGAATGTTCTTTTAGTACAGAGTGATACATTTCTATTAAACAGAAGCTAAGCAAATGCTGATAATGAAAGAAACTTGATCTGATTTGAGTGTGTGCATATATCTTCTAACCCTATATTATCTTACCCCTCTTGTATTCTGTATTTACTTATATGCTGATATAAAAAAAAAAAAGTCATAGCATGCCTGAAACATTCAGTGATGGCAAAATATGTTAAAGGTGTTTTTTACTTTTGACTCGATGGTAGCTTGGTAATTCATATTTACATTTCTTTTTTAAGAGTGTGGTGATCACTGCCAAAGTCATAGAACCTGCAGAGAAATTTCTTTGGTACACCTCTATGAAATCAAAAGTACTCACCATTAGAAACTACTGCCAGAGCAAACTCTAAGATCCAGGTGTGACCAGAGGAGTCTGAGAGGAAAAAAGTCCAAACTTCTGAGCAGTCATTACCATACTGCTTGCTTTCAATTCTTACTGCCCTGTGGTGTGAGGTATGAACCACCTGGCTTTGTCATCAGTTTTCTAATAATGCTGATGATAAGTGATATCAAATACTGCATAGGACTTACTGTGGGACTAGTTCCCTTTTGACCCAATTCAATAAATATTTTGCAGTCCTCAACATAGAAGGACCTCCTGCATTTTTGTTTGATTTCTGGTGCAGCTACATAGTGTCGTCAAGGCAACCTACTCCAGTGTTATCTTTCTTGCAGTAAACTGTCTCAAAACATCAGTAGCCTCAAATAATTGCCTGCAATATGTGGGGTCAGACACTTCAGCAGTATGCACAAAGGCACAAAGCTATTACTTTCTCATTGGCTATCATGTCATTATAGCAAATAACTTTGGGCTCAGGGGACAACGTGTATATTAAAGCTTGTAAAGTAAAAATGATTCTTTGGCATTTATATCCTATTGTGATGCCTCAGGGATGCAAGGGACTACTTTGTTCAGACAGTCGTATTCTTAATTTTTGAGGATAGTAGAGCATTACTGCTAATTTATCTGTACACAGACAGGGTGCTGTACTTCACAGGATACTGCTGTATTGCATTTTCTGCCACAAGAACAACACTAGAACATAGCTTGCTTATGGTGGCAAAATTCTTATGGTGGTGCCATCTCCATATGTTTTTCTCTTCCATGCAGAACACAGCTTTATTCACACAGCTGTTCCAGTTCCCATGGACTTCTGGCAAAAGATTCTTGTGCCTCTTACCTTGAAACCATCATAACAAACCCTTAGACTTGTTAAAAGCCATCTTAGTGTGATGCTTTGCTGGGACACCCCCATTTGCAGCATCCTTCCTGGAGGTAGAGCAGGATGTTTGTATGGTCACTGCTTTGAACTTGCATTCTTTAAAGAGGCAATGAAAAATATTATACCAGAAAGCTAAATGAAAACTGTGTCCTCTTCTAATTAAATGCCAGTAACCAAATTGGCTACTTCTGCTGCTCAGTAGCATTTACAAAAGCAAAGGGAATTTGAGAGATTGTTCAGCCCTGGGTATTAGTAGTGTTATCCACCATTGCACAGACCCATGAACATGAGCTCTGGGAGGTACAAATCTTCTGTGCTTTCTGAGGCTGAAATAAACAGTTTGGTCTGAGCTGTTTCACAGATGCAATTTGCATCAAAAGATTCAATTCCCATTTTAGTTAGAGAGCCCTACTCCATCCTGCAGTTCATCAGCCTCTCTCTAATTTTTAAGAACTTGGGGTCTCCTTTTCATTTTTTTTGTTTCAGCCCTTTCAGTGTTTTGTTTTAGAGCTTGACCTCGTCAATAGTTATAACTAAGGAAGAACTGGGAAGCTGAAGCATTGAAAATAATTAAGAGAATCTCTGGCTTTACAAATAAAGAAACTGTAAATGGAATGCTGACACAAAATGTATAGCTAGTAATATGAAATTAAAAGAGCATAATCAACCCAAGCATTGACCTAAACTAGTCATTGTTATTCATGGAGTTTTTTAAAAATGCCATTTTTACCATTTAATTTTGAAGTTAGGAACTTTACCGGCTCCCATGGGAGAGGGCTGCTATTCATGATCTGATTAATGTAGATAATTACCTGTCATATAATTAACACATACAATTTTACAGTTGTTATTTGCCTCAAATTTATTTTGCCTCGGACCTATTGATGTGAGAATGATCTGTTCCCAGGTTGATGCTTGCTTGTTGGTGGAATGCATGCTAAAAATGGCTTTTCTTTAACATAGTTCTTTTGAACACTGAAATTCAAGTAATGGATCTAAATTATGACCAAATGGGATAACCTTTACTTTACTCAGGTTTGGTGGTTTTTGTTAATTTAATTTTATTCCTGTAGCATTTAACTAAAATTATAGGGAAAAAAAAAATTTCCTCTTTTTTTTCAGAATGAATAGGTTCCCTCAGGTCTTTCCTAGAGCACTAGGCTGTAGTTTTATTTTAATTACTATAGCTTTCCTTAGCACAGCTTTCCTCTATTTTTTTATTCTTTAATTGGATCAAAAGAATCTCTCTTGTGGGAAAATTAAAAGACAGAGAAGGCAAGTATAACTATTCACTGGGAAGTCAGTTGTCTTCCTAAAGCCATATTTATAGATGAAAAGCATCCGTTCCTTTTTAAAATCTTTGTTATGTGGCAATTCATACCTGTGTGGATACTGTGTATATAGCTGCAGAAAAAGGATATGTCTAGGTATGTTTAAACAATAATGTATTGAAAAATACCAGGGTTTTGACAAAGACATTTAAACCAAACCACATCTTGTAGCAATTTCAACTGATTCTCAGCAGGCTGGACAATTTAAAATAGATGAAATTAAGCACTGTGGTGAATACTGGAGAGAAGGTGATTAAAGTAAAGACTAAAAAAACTGTGATCATATTCTACAACTTGTTTTAGGTGCCTAAAGCAACAGATCTTCAGAGAAATTTCCTTCAACTGGACATAACTGAGGAACTACAGGGAGTGGAGAGGCATACAAAACTATGTAATAGGATGTCGGTCTCCAGCATGTCATTGTATCAGTTTTTCTAATTTCTCTCCTTTTCCAATTCCTGCCATTCTTTTGAAGCCTTCTGTCCATGTCCATCACACAATAAACACTCAGATGTGCAAAGGGAACCCACCCTACTTGGTATTCAAAGGCAGAGGCTTGGGCACAGACTGTTGGGAGATGGTTTGTTATGGCAACTATAGTGAGAAAGGACTTGTGGTTGCTTTGACCCCAGCAGAATCCATCTCAAATCTAGCACTGAGCCTATGTCATGGCTGCTTTTATATTGCCTATAGAACACAAACCACAAAATGCAGCAGCCCTACCTGCTTTGGTCAGAAAAAGAAATCTCAGCATAACTGGTCTTGCAGAAAAATTATGGTCTGTGCTCTTGTGGTATGGCAGTTCAACTGACTAATTTTTTATTTTTTTTTTTAATGGTTTTCTTTGTGTGTGAATGTGTCTAAGTTGTTATTTGAAAACTGGACTGTGATTTCAAGGTATTTTCTACTTAGTGACAGAAGCAGATATCATGCCTTCAATTAGATATGCTGCTCTTTTGGAAATACAGAGTAGGCAGAGGCAGGAGTCGACAACTGCAAAGAGAACAAAAGTGACAAACTAGATCCTTTTGATAGAATTATCATAGAAATACTGTAGGGAGAGCAGACAACAGTAGCATCTGTTTCTGTTCTTGACTAACTGTGATAAAAAGTTATTGGAGACATAGATTCTACCCCCTTTATCCCTGTTTCTTTATGGGTTACCAACATGCAGCTTCTTTTTTGATTTTTGAGTAATAAAGGCATGTGCCCAGGCACCTGAAGTAAATATTTCCTAGAGTTCTAGATGTGTGCCTCTTGCTCTTAGTACCAGGTGTTCCCCATAGGTTTACATTATGGTGGTAGTTCACTCCTGATCAGTGGTTTAATGTTGTACCTGCAGTTTCTCTGTCAGGATTATTTTTAGATAAGGTAGGTGAAGTGCACTGTGCTTGGAGATAATGATTTTTTTCTTAAAGCTCTTACAAGGCAAGAAAACAAAAAGTTACTGTGAAAGAGGAGTTCATGATAGGCTCTATGGAACAAAAGATTGGTTAATGTCCTTTCAGCGTTCAAAGGAGACACTTGGAAAGTAACACTTTGTCGAGTACTTCTGCATTCTATATATTGATGTGAAGCCATTTCTTGCAGATGGGAGCTAGAAAGAGGTTCCCAATATGGAGGGATTGTGCTATAATTACTTGCCACAGGGTTTCTTGCACATCTCTCCAAAGCATCTGTTGTTGGCCTCTATCTGAGGCAGAGCCCTGGATGAGAGGGACACGAGGTCCTGTATTTCCAAAGCATAAGTGGTTTTTCTTGTTTGTTCATTTTGGTTTTGATTTGGTTTTTGGCTTTTTTGGGTTTTTTTTTGTTAGTCTGTGTTGGGATGATTAGGATGCAGGTACTGAAGTTCTTTTAGTTGGTAAATGACAAGTATTCTCAATACCACTTTCATACTGCAAAAACAGCTACTTCATTTTAGAAATTATATTCTTGAATTGCTTAATTTTTACACTTCTTAATTTCTACACTTCTCTTTTGCGTTTTTTAAGGGTTTGTTAATTGATGTCATACACAGCTAAAAATTGCATAAGCTTGTGAAGAGTGCATACTGATTATATCACTTAAGTCCAGCTGCTTTAATTATCACTTAAAAAAGAAATAATGTGCCATCCTGGTTATGATAAAACCAAATTATTAGTTCTTCGCAGATGATAAGGTGTTTATCAAGTGAGATTTTTCATTATGTATTTCTTTTATTACTCTAGCTATGCATATCACACAAAAGTGAATTAAAGTATGTTTCTCTTTAGAAATGCACACACTTTTGGTTCAGTTTAAAATTTTTAATAGGTGTTTTAAATACACCAAAGGCATTGTTTTGAATTCCAGTCAGGTTTGTTTAGTATCTCCTAGGGATAGAAATAGATTCTGGGCAAACTTCAGACAGGTTTGCCAGACAATGATCTGATCAAATTAGAACATCTAATGAGATAGCTGGATCAAGGTAAGGCTGTGTATAGATAGAGCCATATGATCCACCAGGTGACATGGGATTTTAAAAATTAATTTTGTTTTCC
The DNA here is from genome assembly GCF_971803275.1 of Cyanistes caeruleus. Lineage (NCBI taxonomy): Eukaryota > Metazoa > Chordata > Aves > Passeriformes > Paridae > Cyanistes > Cyanistes caeruleus. The sequence continues at coordinate 39,304,933 of NC_141705.1, forward strand.
TGTTCAGCACTTAACATAGCAGGGGCCCAATTATGGCCTTCTATTTTTGATCCTTACAAGAGTTTATTCTCTGGGATACATCTTTTGAAAAAAGGCAATGACATAAATGTTTTCTGGATTTTCTGTAAGCCTTTTCAGTTCTTCCTTCTCTCTGGATGTGTTTGGGGAAGAGAACACAGTGTAGGTGTTTTCATGGCCCTTGCCTTGTCAGCCATCAGACCTGGCTCGTTCTGTTGGGCTGTCTGAGGGGCACTTCTCACGCTGGAGCAGGACGTGGGGACACACTCCTAGTCCTGTAAATCACAGTCCCCACGGTACAGGCTGTAACCACGTGTTGTTTAGATGGCACAGAGAGGCCCAGAATGCTTTTATTCAAAGAACAACGTTTGAAGTCTCATCTCTTCTGAACACTTCAGATTTCTGCCAGGCTATTTTATTTTCCCAACGTGAGTGGAGCCCTGTTGTCCTTTATTACTATTATTTCTTCGTCTTCCACCCACTGCACAAATTCCATTCTGCAAACTACCGTGGCAGCTGCTTTCCTCCAGCTGGTAGGTTGATAGCAGTGAACAGCTCACTGTGGAGCCTGAGCCAATTAGTACTGCAACAAGTGACCAGAAAACCCTCCCTAATATAAATAACTCTGAGCTACATGTTCAGACTGTTGACACATCTTCACTGCTCGGCTCACTTCAGCATACACCGCAACAGTTCTTTTTCAAATGTGCTGGCTAAATCCTTTGGGTTGAGTTTCAGATAAGAAGGATCTTTTTCTGTGTGTTTTTTAGTCTGTGTGCAGAGTGCAGTTTCTGCAGCAGCCTCTAGTAAGTAATTTTAGCCTTTATTTTGCGGGCATAATTACTTTAAGATATATGTTGGCTGAAAGTATTTCTTCAGACTGTAGAATGAATTCAGAAAATGTTGCATCATGCCTTTGGCTCTAGGCGAGAGCAGAAATCCTTCCAGCTGTGGGTGTTATTTACATTATATACATAGTCATTTTTTCTGCTAAATGATGGATGGGGAGAAAAAAGTCACCAAAAATATTTAATATTAGCAATGTCCCACTTATACCAGATTCCCCTGTCAGACCTCCTTACATGCAATTTTTAAAACAGGGTTCCTGAAAATACCCAGGAGTTAAAAAGTCCAGGCAGTCATCACATGTTGCAAAGCAGCCCATAAACTTCACCTTCAATATTTGGCATCCTCTGTGCTGAGCCCCTGCAGGAGAGAGACCTTCAGCTGTAGAGGTGTGAATCTGCAAACCTGCAGTAGAACTGCAGTTGCCTCAGGACATCTGTGTAGACAAAAAAATCTGTAGCCAGTGTGACAGAATATTAGCATGAACAGGAGGCAGCACATGGACACAAAGTGGAGGATGGGAGCAGGCAGGCAGCAAATCTACAATGTGAAGGTGGAGAAAAGAAGCCCAGGCAGCAGAGTTTGCTGAGTGCCACTGTGAGGTGTTGCTGGAGACAGCTTTTGTGCGAGCAGCGTGAAGCTTTCGGTTCTGCATTGGGCCCTCATGAAACCACTCTGCAGAAAGCGTAATGTAGGGAGGGAATTAAAATTGCAGATTTGCTTCTGTGAAGCAGACAGGCCGTGTTGGAATGTAGGATATGAAGCAGCATCCCCACACTCACAAGGAGTATTTTCAGAAGATACTAAAAAATATCCATAATTATTCATCACATATTGATTAATCAAGCTTTTATTAGAAGTGACATGCAGGGAGGCAGATTTTTGTCCTTTAAATATGAGACGTTTTCTCAAACTGTGTTACAGGAAAGGGAAGTGGCTGGCTACATAGGACTTAAAGTTCCCTCTGTGTTTTAGGGTTTGTTTGTTTGTTTGTTTTAATTAATTTTGTTTTACTTCCTCAGAAGACTCATGACTACATTTTGTAATCTGGGATTTGAAATCAGTAACCACTCTTGAAGTTTCTGAGTGAAATTTTCTTTAGGAAACAAAAGCAAAACGTGAAGTAGAAATTTAGAACAGGGTACAGTTTTACAGCTGCCACTTTAAAGATTATTCCAAATTTCTCTGGTGGTAAAGCAGCTGGAAGTGGTTGGGGTGGGACGAGTGTTTCTGATCACATTCACAATCCAGCTTCTTTCCATTCTTGGTAGGAACCTGTGAGTCAGGCAGTCTCCTACCACCCTCCAGTGGTTTCCAGAGCACCGTGCAAGCGACATCTTCGGAAAGCTTATTCAGAAAATAAAAAGGGGGCTGGGGAAAAAAATAAGAAAAAAGAAAAGCTTTCTGCTGGGGATGCATAATGTTAGGTCTTCTGGTTCTGGTTAGACGTTACAAAGTATTCTAGCACACCTGTTCTGTGAAGCACTATGATACTCATGAGTTTGCTTGCATTTGCAGGACATTAAACCATCTGCACCTGTGATGGTTCCCAGTCTGTGTTTGTATTGCTGCCAGGATCCCAGAATCTGTGGGTGTGACAGTTGGATGTACAACAGTGAAGGGGTGTTTTGTAGGGGGCTGTGCAAAAGCTACAGGTTCTTCTATGAATTTAGTGACTCAGTAATTTGCAAGTCATTATAGATGTCTCCTCCTGCTGTAGTCTTCCATTTATTTCTCTTGTTACATTCTCTTGTGCACCTTTAGAGCATTAACATCTAAGTTTCCAAGGAAAATCGCATCTGTGTACTTAATTTTGTGCTGTTTTTCTGTTCTTGTAGCATCTGATATTCTATCCATGGCATGTCACAGTATCATTAACATGATTGCTGTATTTTCTTGGCGATCACTGATCAAGATAATAAAACATGACACAATTTATTTTTATCTTGCTATTATGAATGTGGAAAGCCGTGAAAACTGCAGGAGCTTCAAAACACAGCAGGGATGAATTTATCAGAGGTTAAGGAGGCATTGATGTGCTGTGTGACATAAAAGGTAGCGCCTGCCAAACTTCCCCACACAAGTTTAGGATGTATCAAGTCCTGGACGACAAAGCACAAGTAAAAGGGCCTGATGCTTTCATTGTTCAGTATATTGTTGTCTCATCCTTTGTTACGGATTTTCAAGCAATTTTTATTTCACATAACTGTGCTTTTGTCCAAGCAAGTCTGTGCTATAGCTAACAGTTAATTTTTTGATATAAACGTATTGCAAAAATCCTAAAATAGGATATTGCACATTTCTGCTCCAGGACAACATAAATTGCTGGCTCATCTACTAACATCACTCATCTAGTAGAGCATGACTGTATTCACAAAGTACTCTCTGTTCAGCCAACCTAAAATATATGAATAGGATGGAGAAGTTATGTCAGCTATCACTGGGATCACCAGAAGGACAGCACAAAGCTTAGCTGCATTTTTCCTTCTGAGTTCAGCCCCCCATCACCGTAGTTGAGAGAACTGTGATTGCAGCAAGGGCAGGGCAAAACAAAAGAGCAGCTTTGGGGCACACTGAGAGCTGTAAAATGCTCCCAGGTGTCTGTCTGACAGACAGTCTCTCCTTGGACCTTATTCCTTTCCTGTATCCCAAACTGGGAGTATGTGATATTCTGCACAGTCTTCCATTCCCATAATCGCCCTGGCATACCCTGGTGACCTCTCCCAGTGTCTCGGCAGCCACCTTCTGTCTGGTGTGGTAAGGTGTGTGTGGATAGGATAGGCAGGCAAGGCAAGGAGGCTGGCTTGTGGGAGAGGAAAAGGGGCCAGCTGGAGGAAGCAGAGCCCAGTAGGCCTTGGCTTGCTTCTGGCTGGGTTTGATCACGGGATGTTAGCAGAAGGGCCTGCTTCAGCCAATTTCTGCTGGCTTCCTCTCCTTCCTCTCTTGTAAATCTCAGCAGAATTCTGTGAGCTTGAACCTGTATTTACCTATCCTGTCTCTGGGTTGGTTGATTTTGTCTGGGTTTTTTCCACCTACAAAATGTTTACATTTAGACTAATGGGACCAGCATTTGTCTTTGGGCATTCAGATCTACACTGAGGCTTTTGAGTGTGTTAGAGAGTAAAAAGAGACTGCATGTATACATGACAGTGAAAATTATGCTGAGTCTGCTCTCCAACAGACCAAATGGTGTAACATTAAAGCTGAGATAACAGACAAAATCTGTTTAAGAACAACCCATTCTTCATTGTGTTCTATGTTGATCTCTAACAAAGCATCCACAGGTAAGTGAAGGGTTGAGGTAAAACCCTTTCTTCTATCTGGAAAAGGAAAAGGGTTCTTTCTTTGGAAAGAAAGTCTGTTACAAGACTTGAATTGAATTTTCACTGCAAAAAGAAGTGAGCCTTTCTAGGTCAGAGGCTGTGTTACTGGTGACTGTAATGATACGAGACTGTGATAATGCCACATACTCTCTGGCCTGACCACTGAATATTATCTACATGAACTATAATGAATATAAACTTTTGGGGTTTTATTACTTAAAACCAAAACAAAAGGGTTTTTTCATATTTTTTTTTTTAATCTCCCATTTTTCTGGAATGCCATACAAAACTCAGCAAGTAAGCTTAGTTTTCACTTAAAAGTAGATGTATAAGAAACTGAAATGAGGTCTCAGCTAATAAATAAGACAATGACTAAAACAATGACTGTGACTCTTTATAAATTACTCAGGAAGTACTTACATTTTTCTAAACTGTTATCTATACTTTGTGAAGCATGGGAGAAGTGATTCTAGAGAGACTCCACCAGGAATGCTGCATCCAGCAATGGTGCCCACCCAGGTCATGTTGGAGAGAGTCCAGAAGAGGCCACAAAAAATGATCAGAGGGCAGAGGCACCTCTCCTATGAGGAAAAGCTGGCAGCTAGGGTTGCTCAGCCTGGAGAAAATAAGTCTCCAAGACTTTATTGCACCCGTCCAGTACCTAAATGGGGCCTGTAAGAAGGATGGAGCAAACATTTTAGCAGGGCTACTTACAATAGTAGTATAAGGGATAATGATTTTAAACAAAAAAAAAAACAAAAACAAAAGGAAACAAAAAAAACCCAACAAAACCAAACCAAAAAAAGGGTATATCCAGACTAGACTGAGAAGAAACTTCTTATGATGAGAATGGTGAAACAGTGGAACAGATTGCCCAGGGAAGTGGCAAGTGCCCCATCATGGGAAACATTATGGTCAGGTTAGATGAGGCTCTAAGCAAGCTGGTGCAATTGCAGATGTGCCTGCTCATTGCAGGGGGTTGGACTGGATGACCCTTAAGGTCTCTTCCAACACAAAAATATTCTATGATTCATAGGATTTTGACAAGGGCTAGAAAATGTTGTAGAGATTGTGTTTTGAGGCAACAGCTCTAAAACATGCAAGATTTAACTGCCATCAAGGACTGGAGTTTGTTTGGCTTGGTATGTCCTGCTCTACAAGCAGGAAGAAGTATTTCTGAGATTTATTCCCCTTGGTGACATGGCAGTGTCCCATCTCAGGTTTTACTGCAGCTGTGCCCCTTCAAAATGTAACATGACAGCAAAGAGTATTCAAAGCAGAATGGTTATGTTGGTCCAGGTTAAAGGCTAAACATCTAGCTTGGATGGCATCCCCAGCCCTAACCTTAAGGAATTTAGAAAAATTTCTTATTTCCTTGAAAGAAAATTTTAAAAAATCCCAAATAGTGAAAACAGCTAATGAAACCAGAACAATCCAAAAACCTAAACAAGGAAAACCAAGACAAACTCACAGCTTGGCAGTAAATGTGCAGCATGGCAGTGCTCTGCAGTGGCCAGGGATGCTGTCCTAGCTGTAGCAGGTGGCAGCAGTGCTGTGGCACTGAGCTGAGTGCAGCTCAGCCCAATGTTCACAGGACCACAGGGAGGTGGCACTCACAGCTCATGCTTTGTACTGCTTTCCTTCCTCAGATGCCAGTACTGACTCCGTGATTATCCATCACAGCTGAGGCTTTTTGCTTTTAAGTGCCCTGTTCTTTCATCTGTTTTCAAAGGCAAATGTTTTAGGAGAGAAGGGTTTTGTTTTGAAGAAGTGCTGGAAGAAAAACCCATGTCACAAGTGAGATTACAAAAAATCGCCTCAAGGGCTGCATTGTTCAGTTGCAGAGAATAGCCTATTTCATCTTAAAATAGCCTTAACTTAAGCCAGGATTTAGCACTGTAATTCACAAACACGTGCCTGGAAGATCCTCCTTACATTAATGAGGCTATTTGCCTGCTATCATATATGATCATTTCCATGTAATCATCTTTTCGAGTTTATTGAATTTAATCCTCAATGCAGTTGCATTTCCTATGCTTTTGTTCTATGGGAAGACTGTTACATAACTGCATTCCTATAATTTTAATACATATTACAGACAAATGTTTGAGCTTTTTCTTCTCTCACCACCAGAAATGCAAATTTAGAGTAAATATTAATATTTTTACCTGTCTATTAACATGTTAAGGCTGTACTGTAATGAAATTACTTAAGATATCATTCACAAGCAGACAGAACAGTGTTCTTCATTCCTCTGAATCTGTGAAAATGAGATCATGGTGAATTTTACAGGGACAATTGACACCCTCCTGTAATGCATATTACTAAAACTAAAGGATTTGTTAATTTTATTACTGCTTGTGGTTTTGGTAGGAAGAGCCACAATGGCCTAATCAGTTTAATGTATAATTTTACAAGTGAGACTTTTTAAATTTTTTTTTTTATTTTTTTTATTTCAGTGGGAGAAATTACAGATGACAACAAGTGAGAGGAGAAAAATTGTGTGTTCAGTCACATTCCATATAATTGCAATTACCTGTGTTGTTTGGTCATTGTATGTTTTAATTGACAGAACTGCTGAAGAAATTAAACAAGGCAATGATAATGGTAAGTATCTTTTACCTTCTTCAGTGCTGCTGATAATACAGTGCCTGGCTTTGAAAGGCAGCTCTGTAACCAGTCACACTCTGTTCTTAAATAACAGCTCACATGGCTACACCAAAGGCTTTAGTGCAGAAGTTCCTGAATGTGTCAGTTTGAAAATCTTACTTTATGCCCCAGCAGAGAGAACTCTACTTTGTGTAATCATTACAACAGCTTAACTAGCCTGCTGGTTCTTCCTGGGTTAATCTCCCATTATCTAGGTAATTCTAAAGCTCAGGAAAAAAGATGAGTCAAGTTCAAACAGCTCAGTGCAAGTTCAGATCCTTAAATAGTAATTTATTTATATTAATCACTTGAACCTTGATAGGAAGTAAGGTACGACAGAGCCTCTTCATTAGCAACCTTCCTAATACGAATTGCCAAGAGACTGTTTTCTGGTTGTATTAGTCCTTCTTGTGAGACTTGAGTAGCATGGAAAGCCATTCCTGTGTCCTTTCAAATAGAATTTCACTGTGAATGTCCATGTTCCAGCTGTATTTATTGGTTAGCACTGAAACAGAGAAGTCACGGAGCCTGCATCTGGAGAGATACTGAAAATCCAACTGGCCACGTGTAACAAAATGCGTGCTTAATGTCACTAGGAGCCACACTTGGTGTATGTGGAAAATATAAACATATCCTAAATGTAACTACTTCTGAGTCTTGATCTGAATTTATTTTAAGCACCCTAGAGGAACAAAGGTCTCTGGCTTTGTGTCATATTCCAAAGTTAACGTGGAAAACAAAACAGGTGGAGCTTTGTGATTTGCTGGTTAGATAAATATTTGATAATACTCCTGATGCTTGCCTTTCTTGCCTTAGAGAGGAAAACAAGCAACAAGCCTCAGTAAGTCACAGATGAATACACACTACAAAGTCTTGTTTTGCATTCTTTCAAAATGGGTAACCTTGTCTTTTATCTCAAAAACCTGGCCCAGAGGACAGGACTAGGAATGGCTTTGAACTTCTATTTATGAGTACAACTACATCACCCTACTCATTACAAGGGAGAAGCTATTTCTGTAGATTAGCTGAATTTACATAACAAAACAGCTAACAGGGATTTTTGTTGTTACACACAATGCAAAAGAATCATGTTAATTATTCCTAGTAGGCTCAAAAAGTATTTATGATTTGTGTAGCATTCAGTATTTGCCAAATGTAATGGCTGATTCTTTACTCTAAAAAATGGACAGAGAGATTCCCTGGAGCTACTTACAATATACAGAAGTTAGTGTGAAGAGGGAGCTTTTGCCCTAAAATTTGCTTGTTGCAGGGTTACTTTTGTTACTTTTACAAAAGCAAATAAGTATTTGTGGGGAATAAGACAGACATATATGTAGTTTGCTTTCTTCTCCATTTTCTCTCTTTAAATGTGAATTGCCAAGACAAAGACTGTAAGCACTGGAGAAAAAACACTTTACGAAAGTATTTTGAGAAGGAGAAAAATTGAAAGCCATGAAAAATTTTAATATTATATTTATTACTCTTAATATTCTGAGTTTAAAAATCCCATTTTAAATGGATGTCTCAAATTATTTAAAGGGTTGGGTTTTTTTTTTCTCATTAGGGAAGTATATGATACAAACCCTGTAATTGCTAAACTTGACACAGGTTAATAGAAAAAACAATTTAAAATATATTTAAAATATTCTAGAAGTTACATTGTATCTTGATTCCCTACTTATAGTGGTCGAGAATCAAGTTTCACATAAATTTATTCTGCTTGAAGAAACAGGTCTAGGTTCACCTGACCTTTCTTTCTCCTGGTAAAGTTCAAGTCTGAAAATATGTCAACCCTGGAAAAAAAGTGAAAGATAGAAAACTTTCTGTCCCATACCAGTGAATAAAAAAAGATGCTTCCTACATTATCACAGAAGCAGCAGCAGACTATCTTTAATGTTAAAAGGCAGAAGAAATCCTGGAAGAAAGCCTTTGAGAGTGGTTTTTAGTTTTTCATTTGACCAAATGGTGGTCAAATCAGTGAAAAATGGGAAGCAGTTTCCTATTCCATGGGCAGTTTCTTGGCCAGCTTATGGAATAGGAAACCCTGTCTATTTTCTAGAGCCACAACTGCCCCAATAGCGTGTACGTACCTGGGCATTCTTAGCAAGTGGCTTCTTTTCAATGTGCATTACTGAAACTCAGTGCTTGATATTCAATGTATAACATAAACTTTCTATTTCAAAGGTGTTCTCGAATGGCCATTTTGGACAAAACTCGTTGTGGTGGCCATTGGATTCACAGGAGGCCTGGTCTTCATGTATGTGCAGTGCAAGGTCTACGTCCAGCTGTGGCGCAGGCTGAAAGCCTACAACAGAGTGATCTTTGTTCAGAACTGCCCAGACACCATCAAAAAACTGGAGGAGAAAAGCTCTCCGTGCACTCAGCCCTCGGAGGTGAAGGACGCAGTGGTGGTGCCAGTAGCACAGACAGGTACAAACTCTCAGCCGGCGGCGGAAGAGGCGACGTCGGAGGTCATGCCAGTTTGACACGGACAGCGTTGCTTCTTCCTTGCAGAGTAAGCCGTAGTGTTTGCTACACTACAAATGCTACAAGAAAGTAGAAATGACTGTGCATTTTTTCAGTTAAAAAAAGACCCTGACCAAACAACAAAAAAATACCCCCTACAAAAACCAAAACCGTACAAGGAAAATGGATCCAGCAAAGCAACTTGTTACTGTATGGAATGTGACCGTTCGTGACGTAGTTTTGCAGCTAGTCAGCAAGTGTAGTGAAAGTGGAAGTGTAGAAAGTGCAATAGAGAACAGGTTTAACAGACAATGCCAAACCAATGTGACAATGTACTTTTTTTTTTCCTAACTGGGCTGGCTGGGAAAGTAGGCAACAGAAGTGATACGATGATTTTGTTTACAGAAGACACAAAACCTTTCATCTGTTTACTACTAAAAATTGTATTTGCTATTTACCTTTTCAAAGACACGCTTCAAAGGGTACCAATCCAAGTTATAGGCATTAACAGAAGTACAGAGAGCTGTATTTCAGCACTCCCTCTCTAAGCCTCGTACAGTAACACCTTCATGTGACTGTAGCGGAGCCTGAGTGTTTGGGCAGCTGTGTCAACTACGGATATTTGAACCAGATGTTTTTAAGTATGGCTGGATTTTTGAAAAGCAAGCAGTTCCAACCAGAATAAACTCATGTCTCTGTAAGCTACAGACAGTTTTGTTAAATGTCAGAGAAGTACAGGAAGGAGAGAATATGTAGATATGCATTTAGAAGAGCAGCTCCGCTGTGTATTTTACTTTATAGGAGGGAATTAGGAATAAATTGGATACACAAATTATTAAGGCAGAACTGTAAATGAAAAAAAGAAAAAAAAACCAGTTTACTGCAGAATTACACAGAAGTAAATTGTCTATTATCAAAGGTCTGAAAAAGGATGACACATACTGAAGATGGAAGCTACTTTTGGTTTTATTTTTTAAGATTCATGATACAGAAAGGTAGATTGAAGAGAACATGCCTACCTACATATCTTAAGAAAACATTAGTTTTTATCTCCTTGTTCTAAAAAGCTAGTTTTTATCTTCCTGACTGAAAAAAAAATCAATTGTTTCCTTCTGTACAGGTAAACTTAAGGTGTTAGAGGTTCAACAGTCGTTAATTTTGTGTTTTGAGCACTGGCATATAAAAATGAAGTGTGAATAGCATTAAAAGGTGCAATAGATAAATGAATGTAGATATAATACTGTGTCCAACAGGGTGAATTATATATAAAGAACCAAATTTGTGATTCACTTTGCAAAACTGTGGTGTTTACTACAAGGACACAAGAGCAAGTATTGACTCAGAGTAGTTATGTACTGGTGTGGGCAAGTCTGGGGCTTGAACATAATGTGTATTTTAAAAAGAAGTTAAAAGTTCTTTTTTTAATCTTGTATTTAGTAAAGGAAGAAAAGCAAAAAGGCAAATAAAGAATCAGATAATGAGGACAGGAGAGTAGAGATTCACTTAAAGGAGAGGTATGTGCCACACGTGTCAACTAGAGTTCTACAGAAGCCTTGAAGTTTCTGCTGGTAAATTTTCTCTTTATACACTCAAATATTTACAGTGAAGTAACCGAATCATCCCATTCTTGCAAATATCCAGGCTGCTGTGCCTAAGATGTATTGGAATTCATATACTAGGTATTCCTTTGTGAATGTTTACTGGCTTAAGGCTCAGGGAATACTAGAAGTAGCAGTGTTAGCAAGAAATGTGTCTTTAATCAGATCATTATACTCTTTTGTATTGGAATTGCTCTTGTAATTTGGCTGTGACTAAGTGATTGTTATCTGGCTAGACAGGACACAAAATATTGGTGCTTGAATGGGTCCTCAATACATGTCAATATTTGCTGTAAGTTACTCCAGGTGAGTCAGATTAACGTTGAATTTTTTTATGTAATGGCACATACTTTTTATATAAAATAATTTCCCAACTATACAACTGCAACTTCCAATTGTAGCAGCTTCTTAATTGAAATAACATACAAGAGAAACCAAATCATTTTTCCATTTAAAATTGTGGAGGAGCAGAAGGTCTTCAGAGCATGATGACACAGCTAAGGAATGTTTGTAACTGCACATGCTTAAAATAGTCTGCAATGGCATGGTTTTCAAAAAGCTACCCATTAAAAGGTAAATCTCATGATAGCTGACACTTAAAATTACTAACTTCATCTGAATGTTTGGAAAGATGTTTACAATAAACCTGTGGAATCAGCAAAATTTATTGACAATGAACATTATTATGAAGGATAAATTAAGAGCTTTCTGAAATAATAGTTTCTTACTAAGTGAAAGTAACCCTGCTTCTTTAGCCAGCTTCTTCTTTGACTGTGGTAGCACCATGGCCCCACTGAAAGTACTTTATCCTGTACTTTGTCAGCTTACTGGAAAGTAATTCACATTGGGGTTTTTTTCTTGAACTAGTATAAAATTCACCTCGAAGAAGAAAATACCTGAAGATTCTGAAAGCAGAACTGTAGCATTTTACATTTTTTTAAAAACACACTGAAGAGTCAGCAACAGAAAAAACAACGTGAAAATTTTTATACCAATGCCTTCAAACACTGTTCTGGCACTCAAGTAACTATATATGCAACTGAGTTTACAGTTAAATAAAAGAAAGCAGAAAGACTTCAGTTGAAATTCCTCCTCTCCCTTGGAAATACTGAATGTGGACAGCAGGAAAAGGAGCAAAATTGAACACTGTCTGCTGAGATGGACAATGAGACAAGTCACCAGCAAGAGAGATTTCGGCTGGCTTGAAGCAGCCTTTAACCTTTTAAAGCATTACAGTGTTAGCCTGTGCATCCCTTTCTCTTCTTAGATGCATTGGATTTTCTAGAGCTTTCAGGGATTTCATGCAGGATTGGAATTTGTTTCTGAAGCAGGGTACAACCTCTTCAAGAGGGCAAGGAGCTATTCATACCACCATGCCTTGGATTCTGGTCTTCAGTAATAAGGAAAGTACACGGATAGAGAAACTAGACAGATGCTTATCAACCAATACTTTTCCATTCCCACACAAAGTACAATTTTCTGTATTAATTTATTAACCACAGTATTCTATCCTGAAAAAAAAAACCAAAAACCAACAAATACACTAAACAGAACAGTATACTGAAGGTTTTAAGGTGAAGTCTAAAGACTTTTTAATGAAGATGCTATCTCAAATAAAGAACCGTATCAAAGTCCTGTGTAGCCACAGTGCAGCTCTGGCAAATATGCTGTGAAATTTGGCCTGGCTAAACCCACAAGGGCAGAACCTGGCTCTGAGCTGCCATTAGCAAGAACAGCTTAATCTGCAGTCTTGTTTAAACCAAGTTTTAATAAAGGTAGGTAGAAGTAATTTGGTGCAGGTCAGAACTGGAAGTTTAAAAAAGATACTCCTGTATTCACTCCTGTGAACATGCACATTTCTTTTCCTGTTTTTAAGTTAAAAGCATTATAAAGTTTATTTCAAACTGGCATAAACATACTACTTTTGACTATCAGTAGCATTACAAAGATTCTTGACTAGTCCAACTGTGCCATTCACACACTGCTCTGACAGTAGTGTTTATTTTTGTTGTGTAGAAAAAATAATAATTCCCCATCTCCAGAACAGTTTATAATTTCCAATAATGCAATGAAACTTACATTCTGATGAAAATATTTTACTGTATATAATATTCGGAACTACAAGTTTGTGTTATTTGTTTAACTCCCTCTCTTTTGCAAAAGAAAAAGTGTATGTTTTTGTGGGTGAATGTGTACTGGAAGACAGAAGGTAAGGGAAACAAAAATAATGTATCTGCTTAATGTTGTGAAAAAATGTATTTGTATTAAACAAATTACTCAAAGTACTGCAGTATTCTACATTTGTCACCTTGTTACCTAGAGTGTCACATGCTGAACATGAATTGGCAAGACCACACTCTTGCAAGAAAGGTGAACAATATATTCAGTTGCTTACCTAATACTGATAAACCTGCTAAGCTGCAAGGGGCTGCTTTTACCCCATCTTGGCAGAATGCTCAGGAAACTACCTCATAGTACAAAAACACTTGAAAGGACTTATAGTTGCTTAACTTGCAGGCTTCAACCCTATAAGGAAGCCTAGAAAGGACCTGGTTTTGCATCCATAGAATAACAGACAGCTAGCACTGGGTTTTGGCTCCAGCAAGGTAAGATGAAAATTTCCTAAGGAAAGCAGTACCTTGGTACAAACAGTTATAGTGGATTTTTGAATGTCCAACACATAAAAGCTTTAAATATGGGCTGGACAGTTACATACTTTAAAGCTAATTCCAGCTCAGATTGTCAGCATGGATCATGTTCCTTTTTGTATTATTTTATACTGTGACTTGGTGAGGTTTTCTCCTTTTTGAAAACCCTAAAGACATTTTTTAAAATGAAAAGGAACATTGCATGTTTGCATTATTTAAAAAAAAAAAGAAAAAGCCTGTGCATTCTGTGAAGTGTAAAACCAAAGAAAATATTTTAGCTTGACAAAAACAGTGTTCCAACCAAAGTCCAGATTTAGTTTTGTACAGATCCACCTACCCTGTATTGTTCTCCTAGATGGTCAGCTGGGGAGAGAGTGGGCTAAGTTTCAAAATGCCACAATTCTAGCTGGAATAAGTCGTCACATGGCTGATGATTGGTAAGAATGTATGTTCAAAACACAGAAGTAATGTTCTAACAAATTTCATTCTGTACATCCAAGGCTAGCCACTTGTTCATGTTCTTAAAGCTTCCCTAACTAGCTCACTATGTAAAATCCAAATGGATTCACAAATCCCTGCAAGATACAGAAGAAATAGCATCACCAAAGAAGTTACAGTAGTAAAGCTATATTAATTTCCATTTATTAGCACGTGGAAAGGTGGAGCCAAATTTGGTTTCATAATTAAGAGAGCAGAGGTATGGGTCCCTAAGCCTTTTTGCTTTCCACACAAGAATCTGAATCTCTTCATGAAGGGTACTGTTAGAACACAAAGCACATTTCTGTTTAGTTTGATGTCTGTATACACACATCCCAGCCAATAAAATATTAAGGCTGTTCTGCTTTGTGAAGCAGAATGAACTTTCCTAGAAGTCAAAAAAATTGTCAAAGAACTTGCCAAAAACACTGGTGTACCACATTTCTGCTACCTATGACACAGAGCTCAAAAAAATAACCTTGACTGAGAACAGAATGATTCCAGTCTGCTGGAGAACACAGACCCTGGGACAAACTTACCCTTTTGCTCTTTGCAGATACCTGTAACTGATACTAACTGAACCACAGGACTATATATGAATATATATACTAATATATATGAAAATAAAGTAATCAGCACTATTCCAAATAAAAGCCAAAGAAGATAGGTCACAGTAATTTTTAAGTGTGTTAAGTAAATCACTAATAATTTGAGGAGGTACTTCTATAATGAAACATGGATCATTACATCTGTATATGCACATACCTGGGAATATGGTAAACAACATGATCAACAAACTTTAATAATGGCTCACAAACAGCATAGAAGTGAAATGCAAAGTGGCAGAATTCAGAAAAAAAAGTCAGTCTAGAAATTCAGGCAAAAGCTTTAAAGAAGAAGTGCCAATTTATCTCTAGGTTTGCTACCAAATTTTGAGAGCTAGGGAAAAAGAATATTTAATTAAAAAGTATAGATAAGATTTTTTTTTAACACTTGATATCTTAGCAATGGGCATCATCACTTTATCAGTTTTCAAATCAGCATGGCACTGTCTTCATTAATTGTGTGAACTTGAATAAGAGCTGGCATTAGTTGGATGCTTCCATTTTTATTTAGCAATATTGTTATTGCTAAATTTACTATGTAGAAATTATGTTTTTAAACTAATGCTGTCATTTTAGTCTAATCATTTGATTAGTTCTATTTTTCCTTCGTAACAGGTAACTAGTTACATATTAAACCCTCCATTTTAATAAAATTGGACAGTGTTTGAAATCAAGCAGTCAAGGCTTAGGTAACTTGATTACCAGGACCATTATGGTGTCTTACCATTAGCTTATGTTCAGTTTCATAAGAAGAACCCTGCACAGGACTTTGGCAGGTGATTTTAAGACAACAGCTTAAACTGCAGAGCATAAATCACAGAACCTCATTAGCAAGTGTCTCTTACCTTCATGAAACTTGCTTCTTTTGTGGAAGTCTGGAAATTGGCTATAATGAATTTTTGCTCTTGAAAGAGCTGAAAGATAGAAAGATAAATGTATGCATTGTATCATGCTGAGATTGATCAAACAAGCCAATTTGACCTAACTACTGTAAGCATTTTACTGTCCTTTACTGGAAAACTAACCTGGAAGGTTCCTTATGCAGAGAACTTTTTTCTGCTGAGAAAATAGAATATCTCATTCTTCATAACTTTGCATGACAATCTTTTGAAGCACTCACCAGGATGTCAGCCTAATATACTGTAATTACTATGACAGCTTCCAGTTACTGAGTTACCTGCTCATTTTTCTTCCATATTTTACACAGTGTCATGGGAAAGTGACTCAGTGTTTTTACTTGCAATCTCAAACATCAGACTTTGTATACAAGCAGAAATTCAAAATGAACTTCCAAATGCAGAATCTGTCAAAGCACTGAAACAACCACATACACAAGTTTAGTTCAGTCCAATTACCCTGGCTCAGCTTCTACCACAGTTTAACACCTCAAGTTTTATAAATCAAAACAAGATACATTCTGCCACACAGCACAATTTAACGAAGATATAAAAATACAAAATGCCTGCCATGAACTTCAGCACACTGATCTCTCAAACACAAACATAAAGCAGTGATGTGATGGCCTGGAGGTGTGGCAGGTGTCACAGGCCAAGACCTCTACCCAGGTTTAAGACTTGCAGGCACCTGAAGATGAATTACATTACCCACCCATGCTCCAGGTCTGTAAAAGTTATTCTTTAGAATCATTTAAGGAGGACAGTTGTTAGTTCTATATAAACTAAACAGACTGGTTTCCTGTAACATGAAAGGGTAGCACAAGCCTATCTGTAAAGAGGGAAGAATTTAATATACACATTAACAAACTCACACTCATCAGCAAGTCTTGCTGCACAGCTATGAAAATACACACTTGGATGTCTGTAAAAGAAATCTGGGAAACCTACATAACTATTTACTGTAACAAAGACTTGATTGTTTAGCACACAGAAGTAAGAAGGGATCATGTACTAGAAAGATCATCCACCAGGAATAATTATTTCCACATAATTAACAGGCATCTGAGCTGTGACTACTGCCATGTGTAGACAGTTCAGCTGAGCTGTGACTTCCGTGCCCAGACACTCTAATACGCACTGAGATGTCCTACTTAATGCCTGCTGTGAAATTATCCCTCGTTTTGCCCTTGCCCTTTTTCCCTTTTTATTCATTTTACAGCTTTTAAAGTAATAATCTGCTAAGAACTTTCCTGAAAGACACATTTAAAAGCATCTAAGGGTTGCTTCATAAAGCAAGCCTGCTATTGAAAAGTCGTGAGCGGCTTCAATTCAATTTTCCACAGAAGGGTTAGAGAAAAAAAATGGACTAAGATATATTTAAAAATGGTCTGTGGGGACTTTGATTGGCTTTTTATCTGAATTCTGCAATACACATTGCTGAGGACAGTAACTCTTTCAAATTCCCTTGACAAAACATAAAATACTCAGTATTTTATTGAAGCATTTCCAGCTCTCTATGATCCTGACACAGATTCTCAAAGAAACGAAGGTACAAGAGAAGAGTTCCTCATGTTTAACAGATTATTGCAATTACCACAAAAAGGTAAGGATTTCTGACCACAAAGTTTTCCAGTCTGAATCTAGACAGAAAATGGACTCAGTTAGTCAGGATTTCAAGACATAAACTTACACGATTAAGATTTTAAGTATTTATTTATAGTCAAAAAATTTTATCCAGTAATATACAGCTTTACCCAGTAATATTGTTTACTCTTTACCATAGGTACAGAGATAATAAAAAAGCAACTAACAAAGCTTTTAGAAATATAGTTAAATTTTATTTCTTTTTCCAGTGAAAACTAAAATAGGTTTCTAACAATTCCCTTTACTATTTCAGCTCTTGAATCGGCTGCTGCTCATCAGGGCCCACGTCTTCCTCTTCATTCAAGTCTTCTTTTGCTTCTGCATCTGTCACCACAAGGTGACTGAAGGCAGCATCCCTAACTGAGAGCTTTTTCATTTTGATGTTTGGCAGTTTCCTCAGATCACCATCCCACTCTCTTAAAGAGAAAAAAATAAGTAATGAAAACCAATTACCAATAGAAAGGAAGGCATGGCAGAGTTAATTCTGATTTCCTCAGAAGATGCTAACTCAAGTGAGGCTGCTTTTCTAAGTTACCCTCTGTCCCCCTGTGATATGAATAAGCACCAAAGATTTCACCTGATTTTGTGCACTACTGAAGCTGTAATTTTTCTATGAAGAAATAAATACTTTCAGATGTGATATTCTGAAACAAAAATATATTTTTCACTTTATTCCCATAGACTTACTGTACCCTCAGTTACTTTTGGCCACTTGCTTTTAGGTTTGCCTTATTCAACGTGCAGTCTGGTAAGCAACAGAAAAACAGGTCAGGAGAGCTTCTTCACCTGGATGCTTGATTTGCATATGCAACATAACATGTATGTAAGTTCCCTCATGATTTATGGTAAACGTTAACATGTTGTATGACTGACTTCAAGAGAGCACAAAGGGTTAGTAAGCATTCATTCACATGGTGAGTGTATCATTTCAAAAGGCTCCAAGAAGGAGAAAGGGTTGTTTCAAATATAAATCAAACCCAGTGCTCATTTAATAGAATGCTTTCTTCATTATAGTAAGTGCACTTCATGGATAATTTTTCTCAAGGGCAAAGACAGTATTTGCCAATTATAAGATATGTTTTTCCTTTAACAAGGCAATACAACAACACCTCTATCTGATGTCCCTGATCCCTTTTATTTGGGATTTCTGGCTTTATTCCAACATCTGTAAGTATGGCTTCTGGCTATCATCCCTGCAAGTCAGTGATACATCCTTGCAACACAAGCATTCCTAAGTTGTTGTTTTTTTTCTTTAAAGTATTTCATTTGATAGGCTGTCAGCAAAAATGTTCACTCCATCTACTACTACCAGGACACACCAACATGCTGGCCCAGATGAGCCAGCAGCAAGTTTCACAACTCCCAGATCTTTTAACTGGATGCAAGTAGTAAATTCATTTAAGATTTTCTACTAGTATATACACACATACCAACACTACTGTGAACAGCTGAAGTCATCATTTTAGGTAAAATATCTGAGAATATTGAGGAAAAAGGTTATTTAAGTTACAGAAATGGCATTCTAACTGTTGAATCTAAATCTTCCAATGTTTTAGTTAATAACTGGCACAAGTGTTCAGCTTGTAACAGCTAAGAAATGCCAAAATAGCAGCGCCATACCTACTCTGCTTTTCAAAAAGACAAATTCCTTGGCAGTTTTGCGTAAGTTACTTTTTTTATGAAGAAAGACAACAGGTTAACTTCAGAAACAGTATTTTGCAGATAAAATAGATTATAAGTGATAATAACAAACCTACCTGAAAAATTTAAGATGCTTTCTGTTCATAATGTCTGGGATTTCTAATGGGAAAGAAATTTTATTAGATGTGTTACATTATTCAAGTGAGTCTTATTTCAAAGGAAGAAATGTGAGCTAAATGGCCTCTAACCAAAATGGCTACATATCCTCTTTCCATTGCAGACAAACTGCTCTAAAAGAAACCTGCCATACATATATACAAATATTAAAATAAATAATAATACAAATAAATAATACTACAAATCTGCATTACCTTTGCTTGTAAAAAGGAAGGCAGGTATTTTGTATTTAGACCTGTGGAACAGACCATTTTGCTTTTTTCCTCCTGGAGTAGCCAAAATCTTCCTACTAGACTGTAATTTATAAACTTAAGCAGATTTTTACAACAAGATGCCAAAGCTGCTTTGCCTTGGTTCAGTGTCATTCTTTTCCTGGTCGGTCCTGCAGTGTTACAAGCAGCCCATGTTTAGCATCACCACTAATATATGGAGTTTAGGAGCTTTGACATCTTCCCACACTATAAAACACATCATAACTGTCTATGAACTGTACAGACTTCACAGCCATCAGGCTTTTCACAAGACAGATGTTTTCTACCTCTGCAGCATTACATTAATTTTATTTTAGCTCTTAAAATTCTGGCATTAAAGCAACTTTTATACTGTCCTTGAACAAACAGATCTGCCTTTGTTCATCTATCAATTTCCTCAAGTTTTACAGTAATAAATAAGATCATGCTATCTATGCAGGATTACGGATGATTTTGCTACTACAAAACGTGGGATGATGATACCTGTACCATTTATCTTTGTGGCAAGACAGTCCTTATTATTCATAAAATTATTCCTTCCTTTCACACTTGGTTATGAAGTTACCAACTGAAGAACAATAATGTATGTAAAATGTTTTGGTAACAATTACAGTGATTTCTGCAGACTGCCCCTTGGTAAGCAGATGAGGTGATACTGTTCACAGCTGGGCAAGGCAAGGCAAAGAAAAATTTGCCTAATGCTTTTTTGGTCTGCTGATTCCTTGGTTCATGCCACAATCCATGCCAAATATCCATACCACATTAGGCTTTCCCAATAAAGCCTTCAAATAAAGCCATAGTTGCTGTTGCTCTCTCTGCAGTCCCTAGAACTGCACTCATGGCAGCACAGTGCCAAGCGCTGGAACATCCCAGTTGGTATTTTACAAGGAGCAATCAATGCCACTCTGTTTGCCTCTAGTTGTAAACACTGAGTTTGGCACAAGTGGCACCATGCTGAGATTTGTATTTGTTTCTTTTATCAAAGCATGGATTGAACATACAGTTCAGTGTTCTTGTCAGACAAACCAGGACTAAATGACAAGACTTTCAAATGAAGCCCTTTCACTTGTTTTTCTCTTTTTTTTAAAAAAAAACATTTACTGGGTCTAAGTTATGTAGATCTTCTCCAAAGAAAATATTCTAACAGTTTTATCTAGCCTATCATCTGGGGCACACCAACACCATGAGAAAGCAGGCACTCTGAAGAGAGAAGATTCTGTGACAAACCCAAGATTTGGCACTGAATTCATCTTTACTGCATTGGCAGTGGAAAAATTTTAAAGCTACGCTTACATGTGTGTTTACAATATGTTACACAATAAAAACTACTGACTTGCCAGATTAAGAATAGAACTGTGTGTAGAAATAAAGTAATTATATACTGCACAGTAACTGATTTTCTAAATTATGCTGGATTAGTAACATTTGTCTAACTCAGCTGCATCTCATCCTAGCATGCACCAATGTCATGGTTTTTGCTGCTGCTTGTGAACTCCTTCCTTTGCTTTAAAATGTTAAGAGGAGCATGTTTTTTTGAACTAAAGATAGAAAAAATGTAAGAGAGAAATATGGAACAGGAGTTAGTGGGAAAGAAATGAACACAGTATTTTTGGGAGTAGATTATTGTCTGGCATGTCTAAGACAAAGTATTCAACAATTTACATGCTTAGCAAAACAGCAGTGAAAGATTTAAGTAAACAACTTTAAATGTTTCTGACCCTTTCAGATAGTTTTACTTTTCTTTCTTTTGAGCAAGAACAATCAGTCTGTTAAAAAAGAAGGAAACTGTAGGTGCTTTTTAGGCAAAAAATTGTTCCGTTATACAATAATGATCACTACAGAAAACAGTGGCTAATGAACAGTACAGAAGTTACATTAGCAGATACATGGAATGATACAGCTTTCATCTGAATTAAATTGATTTCCCTGTAATGTGAAGCCTCCAGAACTAATTAACAAAACTGGTGTATTTAGTTTTAAAAGCCACTTTCCCCCAAGATTAGTATTATGCATCTGAGAGAACATGCAAGGTAATTAGAAGCAAATTATCAAAAATGGATGATGTTCACATGAAATAATTATGATGCTTTTCCACTGAAAACATGCCAACCCTGGGTTACAAAAAAATAAACAATTATCTAGCATTACCTTTCAATAGCTTTGCTATAAACATGTAAGACCAGACTAAACAAAAAACCCTAGTACACAAAATTAAAACAAGGAAAAAACTGCAGTAAAACTACTGTAGATATATTTAAGGAGTAAGTGACAAGGAGCTGCTAAACCTCAACTACATCACTAATAATGTTCTCTGTATAGCTATTGTTTGTTTAAAAACAATAGTTTTAAAAAAGTTTATTTCAGGATGTCTACCACTTTTGTAAACAAATTTTTACATTCTGTAAAGGATTAGTTTTTCATTTACGTATATACTTGACAGGACAAGAAGAAATGCCCTCAAGCTACAGCTAGGTAAGATTCATACTGGACATCATGACAGAGGTTTTTACACTGAAGTGGTGGTTGAGCATTGGAATGAGTTGCCCAAGGAAGTGACAGGAATCAGTAGCCTGAAAAGTGTTCAAGAAATGACTGGATGTGGCACTTAGTGCTATGGTCTAGTTGACATGGCAATGTTTGGTCAAAGGTTGGACTTAATGATCTTGGAAGTCTTTTCCAACCTAATTGATTCTATGATACAAATAGACTGCATCAAATTTAAGTACTTTCCTAAATGAAAAGAATACATATAATCCAGTCTCTTCATAGCAAATGCACATGCATACAAGAAATAACTGAGTTCAAGAACAGGGGGGGGAAAAAAACCCAACAAATCTAAGTCAGTTATAAAAGCTTACTAAAGCTTCTAGGACTAATAATGAGCCAAAACATAAAAGCACTGTTTCCAGCTGATTTCCATTTATGCCCAATCTCTAATTACAGTATTTAGTTGCTATAGTACTTAGCAGCAACTATTTTCTCTGAATGAACAATGTCTTAGACAGAGAGCAAACCCTGCAGCAGCTGTGGTAACAAATAATGAATGATTTGAAAGTATATTTAATATGTGAAGTTGCACTGTGCTCTCTGAATGCTTTACTTACTAATTCTATAATAACCTCAAATTTTGCCTACAATATTTCTAGCTTCTTCATTATTTTTCTGTTGTGCTTGTGCATTTGACATCTTTTTCTCTAGCCCTACTGCCTTTTTCTATCAGCTTTCCACAAAGCAGTAAGGAAAAAAAGAACTAAAATTTAACAATTGAGCTGTTTGATGACAATCACAGAATCTATTTTTCTTACTACTTTTCCCCCCTCTTTCTAAGGGATTAAGTCATAGAGATATTTCTAAATGCCTCTGCCTCTGTAGGCTGCACTGACAAAACTTTAAAGCCATTAATTTCCTTGATCTGTACAATACATATCAGGGTGTGCTGATTTAGGCCAGGGTAGAATTAATTTTCTCTGAAGTAGCTAGTATAGGACTGCACTTTTGATTAGCTGGAAACGGTGTTGATGAAAACAAGATGCTTTCATTAGTCTTGAGCTGGGCTTGCACAGATCCAAGGCCCTTTTTCTGCTCCTCACCTCAGCCCACCAGCGAGGAGGCAGAGTGAACAAGGAGCTGGAAGGGGACACAGCTAGGACAGCTGACCAGGGAATATTACACGCAACCCAAACCTTGCTGTGCTTTGTATCCTAACTACAAAATAATGTAGACTTTTCATGCTTTCCACAACATATTTTACTATTAGAAGGACCAGTTATGTCTGGATAATACTTTAGCATTAACTCAGCTTCAACATGCACATTACTGGTTAAAGCAAAATACAAACACTCCACTGCTTATCTTGACTATCCCCAAACAATTCTGCTTTCTGCATTTTCATTATCTCTTTTTCTTTCTTCCTTACTTCACCAAACTATTGCTGCTTCCCTTCAGCCTAGTTCCAACTATCAAAGGAAGGTCCAAACAAGCTGAACATAATTTGTATTCAAGGCAGGTGCATTAAAAGCTCACTTTAGTTTCAAAAATAGGTTATAGATGCCTGCACTGAAAATACAGTGCTAGGAAAGATGCACAAAGGCAAAAGTAGAATATACAAGATCTCCACCATCGTTTTTTCTCCTTCTCTTCACCGTGGCCCTCCTCCCAAGTAACTCCAAGGCACACCTAGCACTTAGGTTAATTTCTTGAGAGAGAAAAATAAGGACAATGCCCAGAAAGTTTGCTTAGATTCTGGCCTTGTGAGCAGGTGAGCATTCAGGTGAGGACTGAATGCTTTCTAATGCTTTTACATACCTATTCCATAGCCCTCATAGAGTTGTCTTTCACGTTCTATTGTCTGCTTGATGACAGCTTCCCTTGAAGCGTGCTGTATTCCTTGTCTGCCTTTAATGCTGTTTTGTAATTCAATCTGCTCCAATTCAGCATTGAATCGACACATATAACTGAAAGAAATAAAATGCATAATAATGCAATCATACAAAAACAATTTTAAACAGAATTACTCTGATAAATTATTTTACTAATTGTAGTTATTTTCTAATTTATTTTCTTTATTTATTGGAGACTCAAGGAGTAACTAGTATAAAATCTGCATGTTCAGGTGTCACAGAATAAACAACCTAACAAGCAAGTGCATGTTACTACTACTGTCCAAATCATTTGAAGACCTCCACATACTACAAAACTAGGGATATACTTCAATAACTTAAAAAAAAGAAACTAAATACGACTTATTTGAATAATTCTAGTATGACTGTATAAATGTCTCAATATTTGTCAGTAGCAACAGAATCAATTACTTGATATTATTAATAGGAATATATAAAAGTCCTCCTGAGTCATCATCCATTATTTTTAAAGACAAGTCAAGGTTTTTAACACCAGTCTTACTTTTCAATTAGTTCACCAGCTTCCTTCTTTGTGTACTCAATTTTACTGGGGTCAAGGTGACTTTGAAACCATTGCAGTTTTTCTCCTACAAGAATAAATTTAACATTAATGGTTACACTGTAGCATCAATACAGATTAAAGTTTCTCAAAGTTTTTCAAATGCCCCCTCCCTCCCTCCATTTTTCAAGATTTTGAATGGCATCATAGGCTCTGATACTGTGGGTACCACATATGAAGGCAGCTGTAATAGAAACATTCCCACATCGTTTCAGGTTTATTTTATACTTTCCTTACAGGAAAAAAAAAAAAAAAAGTTAGGCTTTGTTTTAGTGGAAATTAATTAAAATATCACTATATCAATTGATTAGGAAGCTTAGAAAGGGGAAAAAAAGCCAACAGAGTGGCTGAGTAAGAGTCCTGATAGGCACATCTGTTTTTAAACAGATTAAATTGAAAAGATGCAGGATCAATCATATGGAAGAGACAAATATTCCAGGTTGTGTCTCAAAGTTTTGGATTTATTTGCTAACACAATGTGTCCTTTAACCTACATATATCATCTTCTTTTACAAGCAATTATAAAAGCTTAATTGTATTTGTATTACAAATACAATAAATATGTGTACAGATGTACAAAACACTCATTTGGTCTATACTGCCTTGCTGTTGTGTACAGTGACTAAAGATTAGCTATGCTCAGCCCCAAATTTAATCCTCTACAGATTAAGTGAACATGTCAGGTATTTCACTATTTCAGTCAAGTCTATTTGTAGACTGCAAAATCCCATTTCAGAAAAAGAAGCTCTAATTGGATGTCTAAAAAGTTGGTGAAACTTAGAATCTCCAAGAAACTGAATACTGTAGTCACTAATAAAAGTTTCTGCTTACCAATAATGCTTAAACGCAAAGCTTTGTCAGTCTTCAACCTAGCAGAGAAAAACCAGGTATGTTAGCCAGGAATGAGTACCATATAAATAATGACCTTAATTTTATTCTTAAAAAGTTGGGATTTTTTTCAGTCATAGTGAAAGTCAAGGTAAAATTTCAAATAGAAATATTTGACAAATTCCAAACAATGTAAAACTTCTGTTTCATCTAAAATATCTACTTTCTAGTAAAACTACTATCTGAAATGTGTCCAGTTTACCTATTAAGCTAAACAGCTTCTTGGAAGAAAAAAAGATGCAAAATTTTTCTCTGAGTGCAAAAGGAATTTATTTCACCAAAGAGCTGCACTGTCACAATTTCCTTAAGTATTTCTGATATTCCTCTGATATGTCTAATGAGTTGGGAGATTTCATTACACTGCATTCCTTCAAATCAAGCAGGCAATATGAAAAATACCATTCTGTCACCTTAAAACTTGCAATAATTAAAGTTTGTGCTTAGCAAACAGTAAGTTAATGTGCTAAGAAACCAAAATTAACAACTTCATTAAAGAAGATGAAAAAAAAACCCAGCTCTGTCTCACAGTACTTTTAAGTCCACTTGAATCTCTGGCAGGATACTCAAAAGCCTTCTGTGCTCTATGGGATATGGGTAAACAGTTCTATTTAGGATTAATTTTCATCCTAATCAGGAGTTCCCAAAAAAAACAAGTTCTCTAATAGGAAATCCTGCGCCTCATGCTCTTTTGTCATGCTCAAGGTGTGAGATGCAATCTGCATCAAAAGATGTTGCAATTTTCTGTTGTTTCTAGAAAGGAAAAACAAGACATTATTGGGTAAGTACAAAATTTGTCACTAGAAAAAATACCCTAGCCATGCATATTCAGCGTATATATTCAAGGATCTCTCATGAAATTGACTTTTTATTATTAAATAGGAAATTTGGTAATGGATTAAGTAAATCATAAAGGCTGTAATTGACAAAGAATGAATAATGCTGAAATTCAGCACTGTTCAAAGCTATTGTGCTCCTTTATTAAATTCCTTTCACTCTGTAGAACTTAATGAGTATTTTAGAGCTAACTGAAGTAACTCAGAGCACAGAAGTCTGTCACCTACCACAAAAACTGGGATCAAAAGATGAACCCCTTACCTTCCAGAGACAAACATACTTGTGTTACATGTCCACAAACCTACATTATTAAATAAATATTAGATTTTTCAAGAAGTATTTAATCCTCTGAAGACTGTCTAAAAGCCATGTACAAGGAAATACACAGCATGTGTGAGCTGCTGAGAATTCCACTAACATATTAATGAAATTTTTAATTGTATGGATACCCCAGCATGTGTAGAAGAAGCTGGGCAATAAAAGCTGAGCAGGCTTTTATCCTCAGAGGACTTACAGGAGGGAGCTTTGGATGGTAGCAGTGTCCAAGAAAAGGATGCATACTGCACTCAGTGGAACTCCACACCAGCAACCCCTGCTGGGAACTCTGCAAGGCAACACTGCCAGACAAGCCTGTCTGCAAAGCTTTGCCACAGAGAAAAGTACAATGGCATCTAGGAAAGCTGCCTAAACAGGATCATGTCACACATCTACATTCTAAAACACTACAAACTACCATCTGCACCTGTTATGGCCACCAAATCATTTATTTATAAAAGCAGCAAAGTACAGAACCACCATTTTCTTCTGGAAGAAAAACCTTCACTCTCCTGGTGCACACAACAAATTTCAGTATGAGAAATAATGAATGATAGGCTTGGATGTTGCCTTATTGTACTTTTCATAAAAACCTCACCTCAGTGACTGCTAGAAGACAATAGCATTAGTGGGGAGGCTAATCAAATCAGGTGAGTCAAAGAAACTTCCTCTCCTTCCACACAATCAGTAATAGCTTTTACTTAGGGGAAGGAGAGGTTAAGACCAGGGATACAATCTTGTGCCAGGCTGTTGTTTCTTGATGATTTTCTTCTTCACCCACCTTCCAGAAAACCTTTACTTAAGCAATGAGTATTAATAAGAATGATTAGTGGTTTTCTTGATGCCTACTAAGTACTTAAAAAGTAAATTCTACATGTTCCTTTAGCACCTCTTTATCTCAGATATTGTATTAAATTGCTCTACTCTAAACGCTAACAATGTATAAGTATTTCCCAAATCAGATTACAAACTCAGTATTTTTCCCCAATAATATCCACACATACAAATGTCCTCTGTGGCTCTGAAAACTAAGACAGGCTTTTCAAAATAAATAATTCTAAAAGCTAACAGTTTTTCCTCATGAAGAATCTGCAAGAACATGTCACAAAGCATCACTGCTGCAAGCAATGCAAGTAGAAGCACAGTGGGTCAAGAAAGATTAGGAGGTTAGACAGGGGAAAACTTCAGAAAAAGCAAACACAGTTCTACTGGGAGACATTTGAAGGTTGCTTATTCCCACAAGGTCACTTCCCACCCCACCACTGTAACAACTCCTTAGCTCTCATATCTCAGAACAAGTATTAGACTTGTGTTATTTGTGATGAAAATGTATTCCTAAGCAATTTATTGTGCAATAGAATGGGTCTGCTTTGACTCAGGAGGTAAAACAACAGGAAAAAAAAAAGCACAGCTAGATTAGCTTTAGCTACCAAAGATCTAGCTATCTAGCTACATATCTAGGTAATATATGTACATAATATATGTAGACTACTACAGAAGTTTCATAAATTTCCCACTATGATCTGGTTTCCTAAAGTGTAGAAAAGTCAGTGTTCTACTGACTAACATTCTGCTACTGCCAGTGAAGCAGCTATTGCTGTCTCATAAAAATATTCATGTAATTATTTAACAGAGCAAACAAGCTGCCTAAAGGAATAAGGATTCACATGTAGATTAAGAGAGAATAAATTGGCAGTAATACACTGGAAGTTGTCGCTGCTCATTAGACCTTGAAGAAAATTGAGAGGAGAGGGATGCAGGCAAGAAAAAGGTGTAATTTAAGTGAACAAGATGATTTAAGATTGTAGACAATTTTCTAAAAGCAATTGGTCTGTCTTCTCTTATTATGGTTAAGATTGGTCTTTTGTAGTGCAGTCACAGTTTCTGGACAGTAAACTTCTAACTGCTGTCATATTTCGTTACAAATGCTTGCAGTGAAGAGTGGAAAATGGAGCCCATAAAAGACTTCTGCAACTTCATGCAGAATTTCTCTCTCCTTTTTCCCAGTGCATTTTAAATATTGAAATTCCTTGTGGATAATATCCACCCCTTATTACTATCTCCTTCCAGCAAAAGATGCTGGAATATTCAACTCATAACTTAGTGCAATTTTCTTTCCTGTGTAACATAATCAGGAACATTCACAGTATTTATTTCTTTACTTCCATCCTATAGGAAAGTTAATAAGGAAATTGAAGCCTAAACTGTCTCCAGTCCTGAATCCTGTCTCCAGACAAGTACCAAAGGAAAAAAAACAAACAAAACCCAACCAAACTGAAACAAGCAAAGCAAAATAAACAAATCACACAAAACTAAAAGCATTAACTGGTACTTCTATAAGATATTCTCACCCTCCAATAACATGCCAGTCAAGGGCTTCCTACACCCTACACCTTTGTGTTTAATAGTAATCAAGAGATAAAATGTATGTATGTTCAAAAGTGTTACTGCACAAATTTAGCCAGCCAATTAGAGCATACTCTGGCAAGGAAATCCACAGCTTAATAAAAATAGTACAGACAAACTCTATGGACTTCCTGCATTCACTGACTACTCTAATTCAGTTTTTCCATTCTGCAGAAGTGCACTAGCCTGTACAGAAAAATTATCCCCTTTACTCAGACCTGGTGAGATCACATTGAGAATTCTGTTTCTAGTTTTGTGTCCTATTCATACTTCAGACAACTTACTTCTACACAGTAACAAGCATGGTCAAAAAAGTATGAGATTTGAAGAAGGGACTAAGGAAAAAAATTCTGTAGAGATTACAAGGCAGCTTCTCCTATTTACCACCAAATGATGTATTAACCTTCTACCAGAGAACAGGGCTGTCATTCAATAGAAGCAATTTGGAAAATTGTTTAAAGACATTTAATAGACCTGCAGAAGCAATGCGGAAGAACAAAACTGGTGTGAGTGTAGAGTGTAGGAGTGGAAAGCTTTCCTCCATTCACAGCATCAGAAATTTATCTTGCCTTTTTCAGACAAATGCAAAATGAGTCCAAGCCTCACTATAATATTACAGAAACTGAAAGCTAAGTAATTACAATAAAAAGTTCAACCCATATTTAATTCCCAATATTAAAAAAAAAACCCAGAGAATTTACCAAGGTGGTCGTTTAGACAACAGAGATTCAAAAGAAACTGGAACCCTTACCAAGTCTTTAAAAAAAACTAACAGGAAAAATAAAATCAACATTATTCATGTCTTTCAAATTAAATTGCTCTTCAAGCCAAGACAATACAGAAAATAGAATATAGACAAATGGAGTATGTTTTTAATGCAACTAATTTTTAGAACACCACAACTCAAGTGATCTACGAAGTACAGAAAGTTAATTAACCGTTCAGGCCCCAGAAGCATAAGATGTAGAACTCTTATTTATAAGATATAAAGATATAAAATATAAGATCATTTTGCTATCACAATATGCTGTGGATGGTCAGAACTGACATACTATTCTTGGTGGAATGGCTTCCCTATGCAAAATAAAAGGTTACATCTTTTACAATCAGCCTAGATTGAAATAGCAAGGAAGGGTTTCTTCAAATACAAAGGAAAACTAAGGCTGATGTGAGTTTCTTACTGAACTGAAGGGAACCCTGACAACAGAGACCAGTGAAGGCAGAAATACCAGACACCTTCTTTATGTGGGCCTTCACTGCCATGAGCAGCCCCCAGGAATCTCTGACCAGGATTAAGGAATGTCAGAACGAAGACTCTCCCTTGGCCAAGGAGGGCTGGGTTAGAGAACACCCAAGCAAACCTGACATCCACAAAGCCAAGGGCCCTGAGGGATGTATCCACTGAGTGCCAAGGAAACTGGTGGAAACTATGGCTAAACTGCTTACAATTATCTTTGAAAGGTCATGAACATGAGGAGAGCTGCCTGAGGACTGGAAGAAAACAGATGTCACCCTGGTCCTCCAAGATGGCAAGAAGAAGAACCTAGGGAACTACTGGCCAGTCAGCCCACCTAAATCACTGCAAAGGCAATGGAGCACCTCATTCTGGAGGCCATCTCTATCCACATGCAGGACAAGGATGTGATCAGGAGCAGTCAGCATGGATTTATTAAAGATCATGTTTGACCAACTTGATTTCCTTCTGTTATGCAACAACTGGATGGACGAGGGGAGAGCAGTGGATATTGCCTCAGTTTCAGCACAGCCTTTCAACCTTCTGCTGTTGCAAGAGGACTTACAGTAACACTCCAAGAAGAAACATCAGCACTGGTGTCCCCATCAGTGTAACTCTAACCACATGAGACTGTCACTAAAAGATTTGAGTTTTTGAGATTTTGCCAAGTCATAATGAATAATTAGTAAGTACAGCTCCCTCACTAAGTTTTCTTGTGCATGTTTTTCTGTATGGTGAAGTCACAAATGCAAGCACTAAGAATCAAGTAAGATTAAGGCATCTTTTGTGATTAAGAGCTGTGAGTAGCTGTTAAGACACAAGGTGAGAGAACTAAGGGACAAAGCGGTCAATTTAGCAGTAGGAAAATAATCTGCAATAAAAATTTAAAATCAATAGTCAGAGAGCACAGAAAAAATACAAAAAAGCAGGGTAAACTTGCAGATTAAAGAACGGCCCAATCCTCAATACATGCTACTTGTGAACTCTTGCAGCATCTCTGCTGGAGGCTACATGACCCCACTGTGGCAGCAAAGGCCCCTCCTTGTAGTGAAAGCAACAGTGCAACTGCTGTGGATAAGGTTCTACATCAATCCTAACAACAAAACTGCACACTCTCTGGACCAGGAGTTTCCATTTTGACACCTTCAGACAAATGAGTATTTGGGCTCACACAGTCCATCCAGACACTACAATTTATACAGCGTAATACAGCTTATATAGTGCTATACTAAGATGGAAAATGCTTAAGCTAGCTTGAGTAACTTCCTAAATAAACACAGTTATGCATAGCAAGCAAGCTGAGACAATGTAAATTAAAGACCAGTCTTCACCAGCTGTTTTTTCCCTCTGTGAGAGGGGGAAGTAAAACTCAAAAGCAGAAAAACAAACTTGCCATGGAACAGCAGAACAGCACCAAAAAGGAGTTAACTATACAGTTTTATTCAGAAGTCTGTCTTCTGCAGGAAGGTTTCTGGGGTTTTTTTTCTGTTCACTCAGCATTTTAGCAGAAGCAGCTAGCCCCTAAACAGGATTCTTACTGAACTTGAAGTAAAGTCAAAGTAGGTGACATACCTTCATGTGCAATCATCAGCATTGTGCTACTCAGATTACCAAAGGCAAGAAATCTAGCTTTTAAGGACAACACCCAGAGTCAAGCAGCAGAACTACACACTTTGTATAACCTGATTTAATGTATGTAAACCTGCCATTTCACATGGCCCAGCAGCAGTATTAAGTTATGCAGGCCTTTCTGTTATTTATGGTTCTATCAGCATAACAGTCCATGTCAACTACCACAAATAAGAAATATTCTTTGTGATGTTATTCTTTGGTCTGTACAGAGGTTTTGCAGTCAACTTACTTTTCTTTCTTCTCCTGTTTGTGTACATCCCTCGCAAGTTGTGCAGCTTTTCTGCTGTAGGGATGGATAACTTTTTTCTCTTGCTTCCCTCCTTGAGGTTTTCGTAACTTTGGCTGAAAAGAAATCAAAGATACTAAGCACTATTAAGGCTGGGTAAAACAGCAAAGGGAAGAAAGACATACACAGCTTGGTGAAGACTTAAAAGGTCACTGATATCTAATAAAGCCCTTAACTTTCAGTAACACATTATCAATTTCACCCACTTCAATAACAAAATTACTTGAAGCCAGTACATGCTGTAACAAAACCCCTAGAGCACAGGAAATCTGACATAGTGACTACTGTCAAAATACCCACTTTGTAGAACTCTACAGCTAGGAAACTAAGGTTAGCTCTCAGTACCTTTGCCGAAAAATGTCCCCATTCAAGCTTCTATCTGGGTTTCTGACAAGAGCCTCATGTAATTTATACAACGTAATAAAAGCAATTTTCTTGTTTCTCCCAAGGGATCATTGGAATGCCTCACACCAGAGACCAGCCAGAGGCTTTCATTCTCCTCCCTTTCATACTACACAGAGAGGGAATACCATTCACGAATTTCCAAAGTACAGCAATGCTACTCTAAGTTATCCTACTTTCTGGTAAGAAAGTACTTGAACAGAACTGAAAGGCTTTATGCAATAATATGCTATTTAACTGCACCCAAAAGAAACACCTGAAAGCAAGGGGGATTTCCTGCCATCAACAAACGGAGACTATAGTACATCCAGTTCTCTAGGATAACATCAGTGCTTAGGGATGCGGAAAAAAGAGATGGTGTTAAAGGCAAAACTACTCTGAGCACCTCGGGAAATCTCCGGCGGCAGCACCTCCCCCCTGCCCCACAGCGGACCGTGCTTCCCCCCACCCGGGGCCGCCCTGCCGGGAAGGCCCAAAAGGACGCAAACCCCTGGGGGAGGAAACGCAGCAGTTTTTAAATGCAAGGTCGGCTCACCGCCCGTATCGGCCCACAGGGCCACCGGCCCGCCAGCGGACTCGCTGCAGACTCCCGCGGCCTGGTGAAGCCACTCCCGGAGGGAATGAAGGGGCGGGGAGCACGGCGTGAGCAGCCACCGCCGTCCGGAGAAGCGCAGGCTGCGGGAACCGCACCCGTGCCCCTTCTCCTGTCCCTGCCCCCATGCCCGTCCCCATCCCCGGCCCGCCACACGCACCATGGCCAGCGAGCCTCCTTCCGGCGCCGCGGTGCAGCAGCCTCAGCGCTCCGGGCGGGCGCGCGGCGGCGCTCCGGGCGTTCCGCGGCGCCCCGAGCGGGCCGGGCCGCGGTTCCGAGCTGCCGCTGTCATGGCGAAGGTGCGGCCCCAGAGCACGGGATGAAACCTGATCAGGGACTGGATAATCTCTTGGCAGCAGCTACAGTGACTGCTTTGGCAGCTAAAATTAATGGGGCTTAATCTTTATCTTAACCCATGAGGTCGAGATAAAAGAAAAAGTAGTAGTCCAAGAACCTGGTGATAATTATGATGGAGAAATTCCATCAAGTGGTGCCTATGCAAAGAAGGAGACTTGCTGAGCTGAAGAAAATGGAACAAAGTCAAGAAAAAGGTGCCAACCTGTGTGAGAAAACCTTTCCCTTGGGAGCAGAAACAGCCTCTGGGAAGTCCAAAATCAGAAGTTACCGGAGAGTGTAACTCTCAGGCTTGCAGACATCGCCAAAGCAGAAAACCCCAAAGATCTGTGGCAGCAATGCTGCTGTGGCACCTCAGAGCAGATCATCACCTACAAAACCACTTGTGCCTGTTCGGCTCCAGACACCACACGCTCGAAGGAGACACCATCTTTAGCTCTTAGCACTTCTTGCTCTTCAGATGCTGTTAACTCTTACAATATATAAAGAAACATATTAAAGGTTGGCCCTAAGCAGCAGGCCCCCAAATCTTTTACTGAAATACATACAAGGAAAGTAGTATTATCTAAAGCAAAGTCTTCATTCAGCTTGTATTGGAACATTACCTGTTTGTGCACTTGCAATAAAACTTTCATAGATTTACAGAACTGCTACAGATGGCAGTGACAGCAGCAATTTTGGTTTTTAATCTAATAATTTAGGATGTAGCAGTCACAGACAGGAAACTGAGCATGGAATTTTAAATAGTCCATCCGAGTAAATAGATTCTGAGGTATGCCATCAAACAGCACAGGAATCATAGTAGCAAACTGGGGAATAGGTCTGTTTTAATACTGTTCAAATCTTCTTGGGACCAGAAACTCACATTTAACTGAGGGGTGCTGAAAGAAGTCAGGCAATAAGGTCTGTGACTATGGGGCCCACTCATGAGTGCAAATGAGAGATGAAAAAATATAATTTGTCGATTCTTTCTTCATTTGCATGAACAGCTTGGAGGCTTTAGAGCATGCATGCTTGGGAATGTGAATAGATATGGCCTTCCCATCAAAACACCACAGAGAAACTGCTGTGGTCTCCATCTAGCTTTCATTTCACAAAGAAATGCTAGGTTGGAAGCAGATGTACAGCTGGATTTACTTCTGAGCTGCAGGTCATGGCTGATGCAGAACCTGGAGCTGAAAGGTACCCACAGTAAATTTTAAATTGTAACTGTGAGAAGGAAACCCAGACTCTGAAGACACACTTAATGGGCAGCTCCAAGGGGCCTTTCAGCTGGTCTTCTGCCACTGACTGTAATGAGACCCCTGGGTGATGATGCATTTAATCCGATGACCTAGTTACAAACCAAAAAGTACTCAGTCTAAATGTGCATTGATTTCCAGTCTGATCTTGTTCTTTAAATAGTGTGTAATCTGGAAACTTTTTTTTTTTTTTGCTTTTTAGTACTTCACTGTCTCCATCTAAAAAGGATCTTTTGCAAAATGTTTTGACAGCTGTGTGGAATAATTGCTGTGTAAGTTTTCCTAAGTCATGTATTTATCCTGGGGAGGTGGCAGATATGGATACACAAATCCAAATTTGGCATGTTAATAACTGGATCTTAATTTGCATTTTTTGCATTAATTTTACTGATGCTATTACAAATGCATAAATTATAATAAAGGGATATCTGGCTATGACAGTCCTTCTTACAGTGTTCAGTGATGCAAAATAAAGTAGATTTACCAAGTACAGTTTAATTATTTCATCCTTGAACTGATTTGCTATTAAATTCTATTTACTACAAAATATTATATTAAATATTATACAGCAGTGACTACAGTACAGTACTTGGGATACAGTAGCCATACAATTCTAAGAAGGAGGCCCTATTACAACTACAATAGCATGTATCAGCTTTTCAGAAATTCTAACATTTTTACGTCATGAATTAGACCAATTGACATAAGTTTTAGACTGATTTATGAATATTCTTAAAAATCTCATTTATGGTGTTATAACTGCATTGATAAAAATGGAATTTAAAATTGTGTTTAGCTTAGTTGTAACAAAATACAAATTTCCTGAGTTCAAGGGAATCAGCTAAAGGTTAAAGCAGTTAACAACTGCATTTAGAAATGAGGAAAAAAAAAGATAACACACAAGGGACACTGTATCAGTGAGAGGACAATGGGCAGTCAGTCTCAGGATCTGCCACAGTCTGAATGCATCTGTAGCAGGGCTTTAGTGGAGAGACACATGTAGAGTTTCTTGAGTATATTCCATGTTATCAATAAGACCAAGCAGTACAGTAGAAATAGAAAATAGCAGTTATGCTTGCAGTTGTGAAATGGATTTTTTAAGATAACCTTGCTTAAATTGGTGTTTTTTGCATGTTCTGTTATCTTAATGAATAAAGGATATAGCCCCCTGATTCACTTAATGTATATTTAATTTCAAACTTCCACATTAATGATATGTTCCTAGGAATTCCAGTCTCTTCCTACATATGCCAAGGTCAGATCTTCTCAAGTGATGGTGATATGAAGGAAACGGTATTGTTTAAATATAAATAAATTGGGTAAGAATTATGAAGTACTGAAACTGATACATAACTTGTGTTATTTTTAAATCAACCTTTAGGAGAATAAATTGGCTGACAGTTGAGCTCATTGTTGTCACGGGTGGGTGTCTGACTGAGCTTCAGCAAATCTGAGGGTGCATTCATTAATATTTGCTGTATACTGAGTTCATAAATAGAATGCGGGTTGCTTTTCATTTAGTTAGGCTTATGCTTTGGCATTAAAATCCTGTCAATTCAATGCCATTGTTTATGTCCACAGTTTACAGACTGTGAACACTCATGGCTGAGGTAGTATTTCTACAAATTTCAACTTAAATGACTCAAGAGAACTTGAAATAAATCCAAGTTTTAAAACCTGTGCTCCAGAATTTCTAGCATTTACCTGAAATTTTCTTTACATTTCTTATGATCAGTACATTTGGTTTTACTTATGCCATAGATACTAATGCATTTTTCACTGATACCTGTAATTTTTCTGCTTACAGACTAAGAAAAGGTATGATAGAAACACCTATTTATATAACTCACTCTTTCCTACATGGTTTGCAATCATTTCTAATCTATAGTGCACAAGAAACTACTAAAAACACCTACTACATGGTCCTTTGATTATGCTGCAGGCTACCTATTTCTGCAATTCGTATTTTTTTTTCTAAATGCTTCTACTATTGTATTTCTTTTAATCTCTCCATTCTAATTACACTCAAGCTCTTCCTAATGGATTCCTGCTGCTAATCAGTACATCAGAAGACCACTTGTTCCTTTTGACAGGGCCTCCTTTTATCCATCTCTTTAACCTTTTTAAATGAGAGCTCTGGCTGCTTCATTTGTTTAGATTTTGAAGAGGCTCTCTGGTGCACTGTACCATGCTTCACCTTTTGCAAGTCCATGGTAACACAGGAGCTATGTAGCATACTCTGCAAGTTTCCAGTTTCAAGATATCGTCTGCAGAAATATGTAGGTTTAAAACTTTCTGGAGAGAAGAATCAGAAATGGGGCTACAGTATAACATGCTGTCAGTGTATAGCATGGCATCTTCAGCAAAGAAAAGAGAATCTTTTGTACTAGATTCTTTAGGTGCTCTGTTTTGCAGACACCTTTCTGGACCAAATTATTCCAGTCAGGTTGCATGTGAGAATGTCAATACACAAAGATTTTCAGCAGATTCTCTGGTACCCACAGTTTCCATGGAGCCCGTGGTGTGCCCAGTGGCTTAATGCTCAGATAAAATGATCAGAAGTTCAGTGTGGGGGCAGATATATCTGGGAAACATGCCTGAAACTTAGAGAATAAACCCTTCTGCCTCTGCTTAAACTTCTGTTTAGCTTGTCTGGGTATCCATTTGAAAAATTCCTCCTTATAACCATTCAAATATACTCATTAGTGAAGTTGCAACCAAAATTCACAATTTTATTCTTGTGAGACTTTATTGTGACTTTTTTTTTTTTCAATAGTGAATTGAATTTAATCTCCGGTAAATTTATCTGACATGTCCTTGATATATCAGGATATTTTCACTGTACATACACTAATGGAAAAATAAGGATAAAATTATCTGCCAATACAAAGATGGTTACTGAGTTAGGCTAAAAAATAATCATAGTTCTGTGAGAAACAGAAAAACATGAAAAGATTGAAATCTCAATGTTTTCATTAAAATTTGAGGGACAGCATATAATTTTTTAATCTATCTGTCTTATTTAAGTGTTTTTTTCCTTCTTGTCCTTTTCAATCTTCAGGCTCTGTAGCTGCAGCAGTTGAGGCTATTACATGAACATACTGTATAATATTTTAGATGAGCTGACTCCAGTAATTCAGTCTTGTCTGGGATTTCATCAGGTCTCAGGAGGCTTTCCTCAGCTCCTCTGGCAGGCATATTGTGTTGTCAGGTGCCTGTGAAGCTACAAATAATTTCTGATTTTGTTCTTCATACTAATTTTTAATTCCTTTTTATTTGAAACTTGGAATAGACTTTCTCATTACTACTGTCACAACATGTCACAGTGTTATGCAAAGTTTAAATGTACATGTGTACAGCTATCTGATATTTTCAGTTTAAAAGCACGCAATCCCCATAAATTCTGTAGCAGCATAGCATGTCTCACCTCTCCTGCAATTTAATTTTTTTTTTCAGTAGATATTTTGCATACTTCTGAGTTTCCAACTGAGTCTGCAAGAGTGATCTGGGCATAGTCTAGGTAAATATGTTCATGCTTACTGCTATATACCTGTATCAAAAATCACATTATTTTAAATTTGGTTTGGCGTATTTGGCTGATTGCTTGGATTTCCTTATTAAATAAATATAACTTCTCCTTGTAAACCTTTAACAATCATAATTCTGGTTATCTCCTTGATCTCTCTAATGTTTTCTATTTTTTTTCCTATGATTTCATTAGTGCCTATTTAAAGGAATTAACCTTTCAGAAAAACAGGAAGCTAAGGATGAGCTTGCATTCTTTTCAGCTTTTGGTGTGTATAATTGGTAGAGTTTGGATCATTTCATCCTCTGCAAAGTGTAAAAAAAAATCTCTAAAATCATTTAGACTTGGAAGTAGCTCAACCCATTTTCAATAGTGTGTTTATTCCTTAAAAATATCATACCCTAGGAAACAGTAATATTTGTTTTGTCAGAGGAGTCTCAGTAACAAAAATGGGGTACTAGTAGCTCCTTATTAATAATATTTAGAAAAGAAAAAAAATTGTAATATTATTGATTGTATTGCAAGAAACGCTGGGAGCACAGACTTAACAATTAGTGTGGTCTAAATCATTACTGAATGTTACCAGTGTAAAAGCCATCACTGTGTACCACAGTGACTGCTGTGTAATGAAATTCTGTTGTGTGGAGCTGGAATTGTCTCAAGGCAGAGACTTTCAGTGATCTCTGTGTCACTGTTTAATGGCACTGAATGATGGTGATGAAATCCTGCAAAATCCTGCCTCCATGTTCAGAACTGCTCCCGAATAGCTCTGAAGTGCTATAACTGCACCCATCCACCAAAGGCAATTTTCCCACTAGCTAAGGCCTGACACAGCAAATGTGATGACATCTTTTGCAAGGTACTCTTTGGAGTATTACTGATTACTGAGAATTACTTTGGAAAAAAACAACAAACCCTCAGTAGACTTAAAATTGTTGTGTATCTTCTTGTATTTAAAATAGGATAAGAAGAAATTTTTTTTTAGTATAAACACTTTCACGGTATTAAAAGACAGCTGTACTAAGTGATACACCTAATAGGCTATGGCTCTGATCTCTGGTGTTGTTATTCATCATTAGTTTTCTTCCCTGTGAAATTATGAAATCTCAAACAAGAAGTTTCTGGAATAAAAAAGCAGGAAAAGAGATTTCTTTACAAAATAAAGGAAGTTATTTATAAAAACAATTTTGAAATATTTGAAACTCATTTCATAGAAGGTCTTTATATTAAATAACATTACATTTGAGAAAATCAAACTCTGATGCTTGTCACACAAATCAGGTTTCTGAGTCCTCTTGCTTACTGCTACAGAGACTTGGAAGCTATTTTGGAGGGACTTTGGAAAAACCATGTTCCCTGCCCCAAATTGCTTGTGAGCAATCCTGTCTCCAGTATATATTTCCTGCCATGGTAAGTAAAAGGTTACTTATTTGGTGGTTTGTTGGGGTTTTTTTTCTGGCTAAATGGCCTTCCAGGCTGCAAGCTCAGAAGCATTCACATCAGTATTGAATTCACCATTCTACCTGCATGGCAGGCCAGGAACCCAGAAGTTCTTGGTTTGACACAGGTGGGAGAAAGGCAAAACATTACAAGAGAAAGTCTGTTCCAAAAAGCTCTCCAGCCAGGCTTTCAGCTTTCATAAGCTAGCACTAATGTGTGTGGAATAAGATTTAACATTTCTTTTCTTTAGGGACAGCGTTCGGTCAAGACAGTATTTCAAGTTACAGCTCCTGAGGATTCAGGTCCTTATTATTTGTCTTGTAATATGGCATGCATGGGAAACATAATTCCACTACTCGAGCTAAAGCAAAATAAAAAACTAAATTGTTTTTAAAATTAAGTACCACTGCATAAAACTGTACAGAAATAACCAAATATTTACTGCATTTTCTAGTAATTCCAAATGTCTTGAGTTTTAAAAAAACTAGAGGTAGCTACTGGTGGCAGTATTTCCTGAGAGAATATAATTATGGTTTCAAGATGCTAGTTTCTCTACCTTGCCTTTTGCTTTTGAATGACAGGAGAGGGAAAAATAATTAAAACTGGGGATAAGAAGCAACTAAAACAGCATTAGCTGAAGTGACATTAACTGAAATAGTATGATAGGCAATTATATGTCTAGAGAACAGAACCATTTTTGCATGTCACTGTCACTGGCAGAGCACAGGAAACTGAAAAGTCCTTGACATAAAGTAAGCACTACTTAGCAACAACTAAAAAATCAGTGTGCCCTCAGTCTTTTTTTTTTCATATTAGATATAAAACATAGACTGTACTAGCTACTAGGAAAAAAAAAAAAAATTATATTCTAGATGAATCCAGGACAGTATCCACTCCTTATTCCATACCATTTGCATCATGCCCATGTCCCAATACATCCCAGTTAACCACCATAATCTTTCTGGCCATTTGAGATATATCTGTATTTATCTATATCTGTATCTATATCTATAGAAACAGATATCATACCCTTAGTCTATGGACCATCCTTATAAAAGTCCATTGACTTTGTTTAGTCCATGACTTTGAGTTCCATCTTCCATAACAGTATTTCAGGGCAGAAAAGCTGGTGTGTTGTGTTGAATTGTTGAATGCTGAAGCCAATTCTGGTTCCAACCCAGCTGTGCTTGTCCATTGATGTGAATTCGTGAAATTGAATGATTTCTTTTGGAGCTGTGCAAAAATGTTACTGACAATTGCTGCACTATATCATGGTGTGATACAAGTGGAAGTTACAAGTGATTATGTAGTGCTGAGTCTGGAACCACCTTCAGCAAAACTCTTACTCCTTCCGATACAAAAAATCCTGCCCCAGAGCATATTTAAAACCCATTCATGTGTAGGTGTTTCCCCCAGTGTTTGGATCACAGAGAGCTGGTTTGTATGGCTGACAGAATGCTGTCCAGTAACAACATATATGGAAATAGAGGGCTATTGAGAACTGAAAGGGTCAAGTTCATCCCATTCAGAAATCTTAATGTTCCACACAGTGATAACCTGTAATCTATTTTGAATACGACTATGTGTCTTCATGAGGCTGAAATGTAACCTATAGGAGAGGGTCCACAGGCACCATTCTTTGTGATCTGTAAGTCTCCTGACATCAGGCAACTGTGGGAGACTTTACTGTATCTGGAGGTGCTGGAAGTTTATCCGAGGTTTTGAGGGTCTGCTGTTATCAGGTACAAACAATCCACAGAAAGGCCCTACAGTAAATTTGCCAGGAGATTTGCAAATAATCTAGTAACTCCCTGCAAATGATGTTTGAGTTCTGCAATTAAATTCAGGCCTAGAAACTTGTAGCTGAAATTTGTTGTTTGTTTACAGCAAACACTTATTTGAAACCACATTGTCCGTTTGATTCCTGGTGTGTCAAGAAAACAGAAAATCACATATCTTCAAACTGTATTTGCTTTCTATTTTTCACATATAGGGGAGAAATACAATTCCCATAAATCTAGCTGGATTGTTAAGCATCACAATTACCTAAGTTAAAGCTGTAGCACAAGTCAGTCTTGAAACTGTCAGCTTTGAAACTCATCGCAAGGTTGTGAACAATGTACCCATCTTGGAGTGTCCACCATTCAGTGACTGAGTTGTGTAGTCACTCAGCTGTACTCTTGTCCCCAAGAAATCCTGAAATTCACTTCATCATGCTCAGCATCATCATTTTCTTTGCTTTACTGACAAATGAACAGAGGCAGTAGTCTTCAATTAGTTATTCACACCATCAGTTTATACCATATTCAGAATAAAATTCAGAGCTCCTGAGAAAGAGAAGCATTTATTGTGAAATCTGCCTTGTGTGTCTGGATGTCTCCAAAATGCAAGTTTGTTGTGAAACATATTAATTGTATAACTCTTGGTGATTTTTCATTAAAAGGTAGGTCTGGTAGTTAGATTCAGTGTTCTGTGTCTACTTAAGTACAATGAAGTGTACAATCTACTCAAGTCACACTAATGATTAAATATTGTTGTTAAATAATGATTTGTGTGGGCAAGTGTAGACATGCATAGATGAATTTTAATTTCACTTTTTTGTTTTGGCTCTAATTAGTAACACCAGTTACCTTGGCTGACCCTTCACTCCTTTGGTTTACAGACAGCTATTACTCCTAATGAGCTTCTGGAAATAATTTCATTTGTATAGGCAGAGAAGCAAACCAGATCAATTAGTCAGACTGTACATTTTATCACAAAAAATGAGAAGAAAAAGCAGATAATCTGATTTTTTCTTCAATTTTTTTATTTGTTTGTTTGCCTTTTGGGTTTTTTTTATTTCCCAGAGTTAATTGGAAGAGTTTCAAAATGGCATATGCCATACTGCAGTCTCAATCAGTGTATAGTGAAACAAGGCTAGAGCAGGAAGATACAGTTTTATTGGATGGCATCATGTGGAATCTAGGAGCTAAATTGACTTGCTATTCTTGTTTCTAATGATTTTTAAAATTTTTTTTTTAATTACAACACAATAGAATTTGAGTGACTTTGAAAGGAGTGTTTTTTCACTTTTTTTGTGAAAGTTTTAACTCTTTTTTGTTTTTGTTTTTGTTTCTGATGCTTCAGTGTTATATCCTATTGCATGCATTTCACTTCTCTGTGCCTGAGAAGGTCATGGAACAGATCCTTCTAGAAGCTCTGCTTAGAGGCCCATAGAGGACAGGCAGGTGATTTGAGGCAGCCAGCATGGCTTCACCAAGGGTCTAGTTCTCTTTGTCAGGCTTTCAGCTTGATTCTACTTTCAACTTCAGCTACTCCTAACTTAGCAGTTGGCAAGTAGAAATAATCAATACACAGGACTCATGATGAAGTGTGTGGATATTACTGTTTGTTGTACACATGTAAGCAGAGTGTCTTGTGGACTTTGTGACTCCGTGTGGCTCCTGGCTTTTGAAGAGTCACAACAGCCCCTAGGAAGTGTGCAGAGAGGCTTTTCTCTGTATTTAGCTCCTGTGGTTGTAGTGATCATTAGATTTTGCATTTATATTACTGAAAAAGGTGCATACATTTCTCTCCAAGATGGTCAGGAGAAGCATTTTCTTAGGTCATGAGGACCATGTTTCTTAGAAAACAGGGAGGTGACATCTCTGCAGGCAGAGTTCTTAGAAGGAGATGGACAAAAGCTTATTTTTATAACAGAGGAATACCCTTTAAAAACCCAGGTTAACTAACTTGAAAGAGAAGTTTTACCCTATTTGGCAGGGGAAGTTGGTCATATTTTTTGTCATCTTTTAAAAAAAATCCTGTTGAAACAACTTACCAGCATAATTTCAGGAGTTTCTGTTGATAATAAAGAGCATAAAGGTATTGCAGGTGTTTTACTCTAAATAGAGAGAAAACATAACTTTATCATCTTAGAAAAGAATTTCCCTAATGTTTCACACAAT
This sequence comes from Cyanistes caeruleus, assembly GCF_971803275.1. NCBI lineage: Eukaryota > Metazoa > Chordata > Aves > Passeriformes > Paridae > Cyanistes > Cyanistes caeruleus. Next base: position 39,348,228 of record NC_141705.1, read on the forward strand.
GTTATGCAAGTTCAATAATTGCCTAATAATTTTTTGGTTTTTCGTATTTTGCCTTCTTTCTTTCAGAAATAAGGATGTTTGGGAAGGTGCTGGTTTTATCATCTTTGATAGATCACAATATTTTTATTTTCAGATTTTACAAGGAAAGGCTATTCCTAAATGTGACAATTTCTATCAAGAACACTTGGTTTCACTTTGTAAAAGACTGATGTATTAAAACCAGTTTTCTACTTTGTGGGCATTTGCTGCTTTCACAATGAAACTTTTCGTTCATCTGACACTTCAAATAATAACCCATTTATCCACAGCTATTACCATCCACCATTGCAAAAGAAAAATTTAAGCAAGTTTACCTAAGGATAGGGCAAAAATAGGCACTTTAAAAGATAAACATTTATGCTATGAGCCATATTTTGGGGTTGCAATTTTTGTGAACTTATAACAAACAGATTTTGAACAATTCGAATATGGCAAAACATCCTTTTCAGAGGTGGTAGAAGGGAAGTCTGCAAGTCCATAATAAAGTGGATTTTTAAAATGAATACCAGCTTAACTAGGAACCTGAGTGAGAAATAGCATTGCCATATGTAACCTGAATGGTCACAGGGGTGTGAGAAGGAGAGAGCAAGCTGGGTGGGCCATGGTTGGTGTTGCACTGTACCAGTGACTGCAAGGAGGCAGGAGAGCTTTATGGCTTCCTTGAATCACCAAGGAATACCTGTCACGCAAAAATTTAAATGAAAAGGCATTTCCATGCCCACTATGACTTGCCCCAGCTTGGTTCTTGATGCTCTGTTGAGCAATTCAGTTAGACAGAATTGTGGTGGATACATTTCACTGAGGGGAATGGGAAGACCAGCTGAAGCTCTCTCTAATGTTACCTGATGCTTCTCACTGGGGTACTGTAATTGGAAGAAGCAGTTTGAAATGCCCGTCCATTAAGAAGTGAATGTCTTGGTATAAAGAAAAACATCATCTACTGCAAGAGGCTCACTCTTTAAATAGCTGTTTTCTTTTTGTTTGTGCTATTTTTCATCTGTAATGAAGCAATTTTCTAGAAACCTTGAGCTGTCTAGTCTCATATGTTTGATAGCTGTTGTGTGAACTTTTAAAACTATGTTTTAGCAGGATCTTTGATAGGGACTTTTTCCTCTCCTCTCCACTTCCATGTAGCTTTAAGGTATTTAAGATTTTTACTGGTTAGTGACTGATCTAAAACTTCTTCAAAAATATCTAAGGAACCTATTTGTGTTATCCCTATTTGAAAGTCTGGGTTACAGTGCCTAATGCTTCCTAAAATAGAATTACTGGACATTAAACTTCAAATGTTTTATATTAGAAGGGCAATACCTCAGTCTAATTCAGAAATAGATTGATGATAGAAATGAGAATTTTTTTATAAATTCCTTTATCTAGTTCTTGCACTGGCATCCAGTTATACTGGTTTCTACAAGAAAAAAAATGCTTTTAATGGTACACTTTTGTCCCCTATTTTACTCCAAAACAAGAATTATTTTAGTGAGTTAAATTTTAAATCCTTGGGCAGACCTTGTTAGGCAGGTACCATGAGCAGCATAGCTGTTTGTTTATGACAAATCTGCCCAATTGTTATCTTAAGTTAATTGGTTCAGAGGAACTGAACTTGTAAATGCACAGAGAAATAGTTCATTATCATGATCATATTTTTTGTCTTGGTCATTTGTCATTAGCTTTCTGTAAACACTGTATCAGAAAGTATTAGACATGGTGGGGTTTTTTTTAACATGTGTTGGCTTAAAACTTCAACTGTTTCAGATGGAATTTTGCAGTCATTTATAAATGGATCAGACCAGGAACTGGTGTGGCTTAGAATCTCCAAGCGGCAGTCAGAGAATATTTTATTCATGCATTGGTTTTTTTTAGACTAATTTACAACTGAGCCTGTGACATCATGATTAAGTACTTTTATCACTTAGCAAGTGTAAAAAAGGGGTTTGTGTGAAAGTACTCTTGTGTTGCTATTGTGATTGTTATTAAGTGATGCAGATCACAAAGATTTTGACCTTTGCAATACTTTTAACAATAAATTTACGGAATAATTATGCTTTGTATTAATAGTGTCCCTTTGCAATTTGCAGTTTCTGTGAGAGCCCATTTCTGTAGTTATCATTCAAAGGGATAATTAAGGCCTTCTACTAACTTTTCATTAACATGGTCTTTTTATGAAGTTCACCAACTTTTTGCTAGCAATGTATGTTTCAACTAACTAGAGATCATCTCTTCTGCTCTGTATAAATAGAGATGATCAGCATGACCCATGTGACTGTAGATGAAAATATACAATTAATTTAAAGGACTGCATGGCACAATATTTGCCACACCTTAATTGATTAAAAATAATAATCCCATCTAATCCCTTCTAAAATAACACACCTCATTAGTTTACTGAATGAGACTGTTATGAGTTTACTGAATTAGAGAAGGAACTAAGTCACTTCTTTTTTCTTTTTTTTTACCTGCTACCTAGGTGAGTTGGTGCTTCCACTGATTTACCCAAAATAATTTTACTAGATTAAATAAATGGGATTGGAACTAGGTTTCTTGGCTGTACTTAGAAATGGTACATTAGGTGTCATGTCTTGTGTCTTGTTCTCCTGTTATTCTGTATCACCTTCCATGCCTTGCTCTTGTGGTCTGGTATTCGGATGTGACAAGAAGGTGAGATCAGACCTGGGAAGTGGTCCCAAGTATTTCCCCTTAGATGTAGTGCAGCAACAGAGAGAGAGGGACAAAACTTCTACAGTTGGATTTCATTTCTCCAGGGCCTCAAGAAAGTGGGAAAATGGAAGTTAACGTTCACTTTGCTTTACTTGCCTGTGAAGCGTGTGAGTTGAGCCTGTAAGCACAGCTCCAAAAAGCAAGTGGCAGCCAACAGAGCCTGCCTCTTTCTTCTCAACTCCAGAATGAAGGTCAACAAAAAATATGTTCACTCTTTGAGGTTTTTCAAAGGTTTCTTTTGGCCTGGTTGCAGGGGTGTCTGCAGAGCATTTACCATTTCTGAAAACTTGTCCCACCTTAGGTGTATTAATGTAGGGTCCTCAAAGCTCCTATGATAATTTGGAAATTATTCAGTATTACCAATGATCTGTCTGTTAGTTTTTTGATACAGGAAGGCTGGTTAATGGCTGAGAGCAAGTTCTTGAGTTCTCTCACTTAGCGATATAAGTCCTCAGACTGATCTTTTTTAGCTTTGCACAGTATATGCCCCATTTTCCATTTTAGATTACAAATTCTCTGAGGTGGTTTGCTTTGTACAATATTTTACTGCAATTATTCAGTTCCAGACAAGCAATGAGCCCTCTACCTACTGGTGTCATTTGAGCTTAACCTTAATTACAAATAATTTCAAAGACAAAAATATATTTGTTTATTTAAGGAAAATTCTAGGGTAGAAAAAAAAAAATGGCAGTGAAAAATGAAACAAAAAAAGTAATCTTGAAATCTGTTTCATACAAAAGTGTCTTCCTAGCTGTCAGTTTGAATCTTTACAGCACATTTCAGCTATAGCAGCCTAGGGATCAAATTGGCCAGCACTATGCTGCCTCCAAACATTACTTCTTCCAGTGACATCTATGTCTTGTTGCTACCACTGGATTCTAGTTTACAGCTGAAGCTAGAAATAGCAGGGTTAACGTGCTTTGCTGCTCTAAAAGAAACAGAGGATATGAGATCTTGTATTAGATCATCTGAAATAGGAATCTAAGCTATATATTTATATAAAAGCATTTCCTTTTTAATGAGGCCTTATTGTATTTCAGCTGCTTTGAGCTCTTCAAGAGATAGCAGTGCTAGTGCAAACTGAACTGGGAGTGCTTGGCTCTGAAATCATGGTAGGCTCTTCCACGTAATAACTCACTGCTCATGTTTTCCTTCTTGCACAGGAAAACAACTGTGTGCTAGCTAAAAATTAGAACTTCCCTTTTCAAGCAGAAAAATTTATATTGTGAAACACTTGTTTTTATAACTGATTGAATATTGCCTATCATAAAAGTTATCCAGTGTGTAACAGTTTCAGTGAATACAGCTTTTCCAACTCGCTATACTGACTACACACCACACCTTAACCAACCATGAGTCAACATCAAGAGCAAAGTACATATATTAAACTCCTTGTTTTCTGAACAATTCTTCCACTAGCAGTTGCTACACAGCCAGCCTCTGCCATCTCCATGCAAACTGTTCAGATAAGGCAACACAATTTATGCTAGTGCACAGAAAAACAGGCCCATAAACCTCTCTGGGTTCCTTTCAATCTGGATAAAGCTCAGCTTTCAGCTGAGGTGACTTTGATACAAATGGTCAGGGAGTTCATTTGAGGCTGCTTGGGCCATCATTGCTTCCCAGAAGAACATTTGTGAAACTTTTGTGTGGAGTCCTCTGGTCCCAAGACATGGGGGTGTGATCACTGCTTTAATGCTTCACTGCCACAGCGATGGAAGGGTGTTTGTTGACTCTGAATATCCCAAAGCTCTCAAACTAGGAACTAGAAACTTGGAACTTCACTTTAAGTGTGCATTCTTACTGTGTCAACATTACTTCAACTGCCTTTGCCTCTGTACTGAGATGCTTTCTAGATAGTAAGCTGGACCCAAGCATGTCTGGTAGTTCCCTGACTCAGTCTGATTTGAACTTAAAATTGTTTGAACTTAAAATTCTTTTCAGGCCTCAAAAGTGGTGGAATAGAGAGACACAACATCCATCCTTAAAATAATGAATACACTAAATCAGACTAAGAGGATAAGCAGCAGAAGAAATGCAAGTGAAAGAGACAGTGTTTCAACCAAACTGAGTTCTTGCTACAGGGAAAGGGGAGAGCACAGCAGGAGAAGAAGCCAAATTCATGTTGCAAGTATAGGTATTAAGGACAGCAAGTATAGACAGGGAAAGGATACTGTGTTTAATATATCCCCTTTCTGAATAATGTGGGCAGGCTACGTGTGCTAGGAGTAAAGGGGAATGCCTAGAAAAAGGTTCAGTTTTGGTAGCATGAAAGAATAACTTGTGCACTCAGCACAGGCTGTCTCTAGTTGGTTATGCAGGAGAAAGAGAATGTGTTCCCCTAGGGCCTTCCTCTCCACTGCCAACCTCAGAAGATCCCAAGGCTCCCTTTAGATGCTTCAGGGTTTTCAGACTTGGCTCACTCATTCATTCCATGTCTGGGGATTGACTGTGCACACAACCTTCTCAATACCTATCATGAATGAAAAAATCTTTTAAAGAAGTTTTATTTAAAACATTCCAGATGGGTGTCAACCTTAGCCATGCAAAATTTGTAGTGGTGTGAATGTAAATTGAAGGTAGTATTTCTTTGTAGATTGCAGTTTTCTGGGAAGTATTTTCCTTGACTTTCTGCTTCACTTTATAAGATGGCATTTGGAAAATAAAGGCTTTGTTTTGTGACTTTTTAACTTAAGAAAAGTATTATTTAAAAACTTCAGAGTACATTATAATTGCTATCTTCTTTTACAGCTGGAGTATCTGTCTCAGAATCTCTGGTTGGCAAACAGCATCTGCAGGGAGATAAATTTTGTTCACCAGGAGAGGGCTCTCACAGTCTTCTGTTATTAGTGAACTTGGGAGCAGAAAGATCAGAAGATGAAGCTACAGAAAAAGTCATGCAAGACCTGCTTAAATCAGATTATGCCTACCAGTGTGCTATAGATACCATGAATGTTAATCTTAAATAAATAAGACCGATTATACTTTTAAAAAGAAAAAGTGAAAAATAAGGATGCTGTTGCAGCTTAGCTCTATTTCTTCCTTAGCAAGGAGGGCTGTTGTTAAACAGCACTAAAATATTATAGAAATCAACTTTCTGTACAGCACCACTAACATGCAGATTAGCACTACTATTGGTTTTGCCAAGGAAATCCCAGAGATGTATGAAGACCCTTTCTTTTGGGGTGCTTAGTGTGGTTTAAACACTGATAACACAATATGAAAATAGAAGTTAATGTTTCAGGGAGGAAACAGGAATTTTTTTCCTTCATATTATTTATTACTTTTTTGCTATCCTTCAAATAACATTATGTATCATGAAGAATAAATTTATAAAGTGATACAAACATAGAATCAGCCTGGCTAATTATATGAGGAATGATTACTTTACCTCTTATTTGTTAAAAATGAATGTATAAAATCTTTATATGAATGCTATTGCATAAACAGAGTAACAGATGCTGTCTTCATTTCTTCTGTAAACAATCAACAGCAAGGTTATTTGCATTTCTAGCAATAGCTGAATGAACTCTGCTTTTTAGTTCTTGTTTACCATTGTAAATTATGGGTTTACTTTAAGCATTATCTCATGAAATCCATACATGGAAAGTAGAAATCCGTTTGCTACAGTGCTTGCAGTAAATAATGTAACCTAAGAAAAGAAATCATTATCAATTTATTTTGTGTTTTTTATATGAAAGCCTTTTCTAGCCTGTTTTTTTCTTGTTGTTGTTTGTTTGTTTGGTTGGTTGGGGTTTTTTGTTTGGTTTTTTTTTGGTTTCTTTTTGCGGGGGGAGGGTTGTGTGTTGTTTTTGTTGGTCATAAAATTCTTAGTATAGCCTTGTCTTTTATAGATGCTCCTACTTAAGGGCACAGGCTGGAAGTTGTATTTTGGCAAAAAAACCCACCAAAGTATGGAAAAGAAGCCTTTACCTTTCAGGTATTTGAACAAGTGCTACATTCATTGCAGTATTCCTATAGCTTTTTAGGGATATCATGATCTAGTCAATCTCTCATTCTGACAGATGTAAAAAATTTTTTCTAGGTCTATTCTCTTGAATCATTGTCATGGTAGTAATTCGACAGAATCTTTAATCAGGGTCAGACCTGTTGTGCCATGTAATGGAATGTGCTGATTTGGTTGGGGTAGAGTTAATTTTCTTCCCAGTGACTGGTATGGGGCTGTGTTTTGGATTTGTGCTGAACAGAGTTGATAACATAGAGATGTTCTTGTTCTTGCTGAGCAGGGCTTGCACAGAGCCAAGGCCTTTTCTGCTTTTTGTACAGCCATGCTGGTGAGGAAGGTGGGTGTGCATGGGAGGCTGGGAGGAGACACAGCCAGGACAGGTGACCCCAACTGACCAAAGGGACATTCCAGACCAAATGACATCATGCTCTGTATGCCAATTGCAGGGAGGAAGGAGAAAGGGGAGGCTATATGGAGTAATGGTGCTTGGCTTTCCAAATCACCAACACATGTGATGGGGCCCTGCTCTCCTGGAGCTGGCTGAACACCCATGGGAGGCAGTGAATTCATTCCTTGTTTTGCTTTGCTTGTGTGTGTGTCTTTTGCTTTCCCTATAAAAAGGTCTTCATCTCTGCCTGTGAGTTTTCTACCTTTTACCCTTCTGATTCTGGTTCCACTGGTGTAGGAGTGAGCAGCAACTGTGTGGTACTTAGCTGCTGGCTGGGGTTAAACCCCTACATAGAAAAACAAAAATGGAGTGAATAGCTTATAAGCAAAGGGTAGTTTAGTGCTGGAGCTGTGTCACAAGGTGAAGTTGCTTTGGTCAGAGCACATATCAGATACGTATATATGATGTATAAGACTCCAAGGACTTAAAATAAATTTGTCTTAAAATAATCAAAACTGCATATCCAAAGATCTTCTCTTTTTTATTATTAGTTTCCCATACAATTTGTAAGACTCTAGGATCCTGGATGAGTTAAATTAACTATCTAGTCTGCATAGACAGATTTCTTCATTCCACTTCATCTCTGTGAGGTGATTCCTTGTTCCCTCTGTAGCAGTCTCATACAGGTGTCTTCCACAACTTTCTGGAAGGTCTCCAATTTTAGACTATTTCAGATCAAGAGGAAAAACAAGTAGCACAGAGTTTTCAGGCTCATTCAGTGCTTTTTTCATCCATCTCTTCTGTGAAAGGAACAACACTTGAGGACCCCTGCTGACTGCAGGTGTGATGATGTACAAGGGGGAGATTGGTGTTGCGTGCTCCTGAGAGCTCCTGGGAACTAACTAATTTTTCTGACATAAAGGGCCTTGCAGCAGCTTTTCTGAGGAACAGAATCCCACAAAACCAGTAAGATACAAACTGTGCCCTGAATAAGCTTCAGTCCCTGAATGGTCTTAAGGAGCAATCTCAAGTCGAGCATATTGCAATTTAGTTCTGCAGAAGGAATGAGGTTCTGAATTTCACCCATTGTGATTTGCAGTGAGGATCAGATCAGGCCATGCTATCTGAAATGTGTTCTCATACTCCAGGATATTAATTAAGAGAATGTATCATCGAGGCTTCAGACAATTACCTTTATGAGATGTGCCTTGGAACCGATGGAGTCTTAAGAAATACGTAATTGTTTCGCCTGTTTTTGGTCCCAGTAGTTACATAAAAATAAGTTTAATTTTCCTGCAGTAAACAGCTTGCACTTTTCCCAGTTGTGCTAGCATCACAAAAAAGAAAAGAAAAGAAAAGAAACAAAAAACAACACAAAGCCAGCAGAAAGTAAAAATTTGGCTTATTTCCTGACCTCTTGTGTAGCTTCTTAATCCTTTGGCCAAGAGGTCAAAATCTTTATGAATTCTAAGTGAACCTCAATTTGGCAGAAAGCCTCATACATCCAAAGGAATTATTAGGAGTTAAAACAGAGTAAGATTACCACCTTTTTCAACATAAGAAAATCTGGATGAAAATCAGATGAAAATCTGGCAGAAAGAGGCACTAAAATTACTTGTAGTAGGGATGGTTTTATTTATCTCCTAGTTTATCTATTTTTCTCTCAGCAACAAAAAAAACAAACCAAAAAACCAAATAGATTTATAGTTAAAATTATAATTAACGGTCTTCATAAATTGGGTTTTGTGTCTTTATGGTTCCAACTGAGTCTGAAGAGATGAACAGCTACTTGTTGTATCACAGCATTACTCCTCTGGAGAAATTTTGCACCAGCAGTGTCTTTAAAATAATTTTGTTCACAGGGACAGTAATAAATATTTCCTGCTCAAAAAATGTCCAATTAATCTCCAAGTGATACAGATATGAGCCTTCTCCTGCTAAGACAAAGCAAGTATTTGATGAACTGAATATAAGAGTAGGGCCAACCTACTTGAGTCTTAGATGTCAAGTCACTAGTCTAATAACTTCCCAGAGGATTATTTTTAAGCCTTATTATTAAAAGGATCATCTTAATGTGACTACAGGGGAAAAATGAAACATTCATATTTGTTCAAATTAACTGAATTGGAATTGTAACAATATTTTGTTTTATGATATTTCCTAAGATTAGCATGTAATGAAGTAATTTAATAACTTTAAAAATGTTTACAATATTTTCTCTTTAGAACAAAACAAGATTAATAAAACTCTCACTTGTATAGTTATGTTAGATTCCTAACAATGTTGTCATTTTGATGCATAACTCAGCTTTTAGAAACACACTGTGACCACATCTTCCTGCCTGCAGTTATAGTCTTTCTGAGGAAATCAGGATTTAAGACTTTTTACCAAGGACAAGCTGTATCATGTGGGAATTGACAGTGGTCAAATAAAACATTTTCAGGCCTCAGGCACTAGCTTGAGCATGTGGGAAAGTCAAGTACACAACTTTGTCACTCTGGCCTGGAAAATCATAAGGAGGAATCCAAACAGTCCTTGGAAGGTGAAAAGCCATTAGCAGGTGGTGTTTTTCTAACTTGTTATTTACCTGGAAATAACAGTCAAGGGGTGTTGTTCTAAATGACCAATCATATCCATTGTACCAAAGTACTGTATAAAAAGGGTGTGTTTCTAATAAACCTTCGCTGTGTGCCCTCCAATGGAGGCTCGGAGTCTCGTATCGTTATTTTGCTGTCGCAAATCGTAACAATAGCATCAGGTTTTTTTGTGTTTTTTTTTTTTCTTTTTTCAATTGAGATGAAGTTTAATAAGGGGGCCAGGAGATCCTGGTAACATGGTAGAGCACGTATTTCTATTATCTCTGGGCTTGAGAGATTTAAAAATAGATGTTGTGGTAAGATTCATTGGCCCAAGTGTATGCTCTAGTATGATGACACAGATTGTCTTAATGGCACAGCATGATGACTCAGCACCCTGAGTGATCTAAGCAAGCCTATCTTTATCAAATGGCTGGGAAGCAAATGCTTGTGCATTAAAGGAAAATTTGGAGAGGGGTAATTTTGAAGGCACTTAAACCCATACAACTGTTACTTCCTGAGACTCAAGAACTTACAATAGGCTTCTGGGTCACCTGTGGGATTAATAATGTTCAGTCGTACTGTCACACACTCACTGTTTGTGGCGGGTGCTTGAAAAGATCCTGGCTTTGATTCATTCCTTTGTCACTGGCAGAATGTGGGTAAGCAGTGTTAGTGTGGATCTGCTTTCAGTTCTCTTTCTCTCTTCTGTTTCTCTTCCTATGAAAAGTTACTTCAACTGAATATGAACATTAACAACAGCACTACCTACCCTCAGTGTAAGGGCAACTCTCAAGCAATATGCCTTTGAGAAAGAGGTATTTTTTGATCAAAATCAAGCAACTGCAGGAGTCTTCATTACATATTGCATGTAAAAGGCTCTAGTAGAAAAAAAGAATACGAGGGGTTTGTATTTAATTGTATGTGAAAATAAACCCCATGAAATAAAAGAACAAGAAACTGGACCTCAGAGACCTCATATGGTCAAAAACAGTTCAAAAATTTACTTAATTGTCTTTAAAATCATGAGGATCATGATTTTATACCATTATTCTAGTCATGTGGGGGAAAAAGGAAGCAACATGTCTAGGACAAGAGTCCTGCCACTGCCCTAAGACAGTTCCAGATTGCACTAATGTATTTTCTGGCAAGAACTTTTAAATCCAAATAGCATAGGCATAATTTACTTTCAACAAAACAAAAGGTTAAATTCCTGGACCCAACAGTATTTATGAAAGCCATTTTTCTGGAGACTGATGTTTAATACTGTTTGTCTTGTATGCTGTAGAGAGATATTGGGACTGCTGTGAAAATCTATTGATGTCTGGTTTTTTTGGGGTTGGTTTTTTTGTTTTTTCAAAAGTGCAGTAATAGCTGACAGACCCCTATGGATAACAGAAGGGCTTTTTTAGTTTGTTAATACTTTTGCACAACAGAACTGGGTCCTATCTCAGCATGATTGGAAGTGAATGCTTTTCTTCCTGACTATGCTCCTTTGCTTGGTTCTTACACATCTCCAGATCAATGGATTGTTTTTTCCCCTTTTCTCAGGTGTTCATATTTCTGAAAAGGAAACATTTGGTCATGAGAGCTTCCAGGCTCCAGGAACAGGGCAACCAACTGCCAGTAGAGCAGCACTGTGGTTTTCCTGTCCCACTGTGTCTGTGCCAGCTCCCCAGTCCCCACAGCCCTGCCCAAAGCTGGCTGTACCCCACCTGGGTAAGGATTCTGTGCTGCCTGCTGAGGCTGCAGCTGCTCTGAACCTGTGGCAGCCATGCACAGATCTCCCAGACTCTGCTGCCATGGCACTGTGAGGAAGCACAGAGGCTCCAACCTCTTCACAGCAACATCACTAAATACACTGCAGTGTCAGCCCGTGCAGATCTCACATCAGCCATGGTCACTGGCCTGGCTGGCCCAGGAGTGACCTGGACATGCCAGGGCATCTGTTTTTACTCCACTGAAAGAGAAGGGGCAAAGGGGAATTTTAATCTTTGACATCTGCCAAAAGTCAACTTTGTCAATGTTATTTTGTAGAACTAGAAAAACAATTTATGTTATGTGAGCCTTCCTAAGAATTTTAACATCCATCATACACAAGGACCAGCTGTCTCAGAGCCTTTTTTTTTTTTTTCTTCTAATTAATAGAGCAGAATTACTCTACCATTACAATCCATTCTTCTAACTCCAATGGATACATGGCTCTGCAGCTGCTGTTTCCTGATTGCATTTAGTGGATGCCATCAAAACAAAACTCCTATCTTCCCATTTATTTAGATTTTTAGTTACATAAGGGGTAGCTGGCCAAAGGACTTGGCTATATGTGCTACTTGAAAATCCATTGTTATGTGCCTTGCTTTCTAGGAAGTGAGCATTATCTATTTCTGTACCTGTATATGTACCTGTCCACATGTAAGAATGATAAAATGTCATTGGATATTGTGATAATGTTTTCCCAACACATGTGGAAACAACACCACACTGCCAGTCACAGCTGGATATGAAGCCACAGGAGCATCTACTGCAGCTCAGACCAGATGAGGCCTAATAAGGAAGCAGGGGGGAAATATCCTTGTGTTTAGAATTTTTTATTTTTTATTTTTTTAAATGTTCAAGACTGGGAGGATGTTAAATGGATGGTTCAGTTGTTTCTTACCCCTTTCATAGAAGTCACTCCTTTGGGAATTGCCTAATGCCTGATTTCACTTGCTACTGCTCCTGTCTGCTTCATATGTATTCCTTGCTGATACTGGGACCAAGCTACACTGGCTGTTGAAGTAAAGTGGAAGGTAGAAAAGTGGTTTTATTTTTATTTAACATTTCAGAGGAAAGACAGGGATATTTTGGAAATTTCCAAATAGGATGCTAACGATTGCTTTATAAATAAAAAGAAAATACACATTCTCCCACTATTGATTGACTTAAAAAAAGATGACAGATTTATATGGCACAGGACTAAAGAAGTTCAATAGCTGTCTTGATTTAATTCTCTATTGCCAAATTACAATTTGCTGTGCTTTGATCAGTGTAAAGAGTAGGGAGCACAGTTATTGACTTCATCCAGGCAAATAGATATAAATGTAAACTCTCCAATATACAGACTGATCTTTGTGCAACTCAGAAACTAGAGAAAGGCCTTATTACAGTCCTAGCATGATTCTGTTTTCCGTACAGAGTGAGTAGAATTTGATCTTGAAAGAGTAATTACTAAATAAACATTTAATTTATATATAAATAACAGTCAATAGTGTAGGAGTTAAAACAGTTAAAATTCTGAAAGAATGCAAGGAATAGAAAATAAACAGCAAATAGGAAGGAAGATAACAGTAAATTGGGAAAAATTAATTCAGAAGGAATATTTCAAGCTGAAACAATGTGACTGCTTTCTTATCCTTTTATACTCTTTGGCTATATCATATGGTATAAATAAGATTACATGTTACAGTGATGCAAAAATTTGTGGACAGAAAGAGGACAAAAGCTACAGTAACTTCTGTAAGACTACATAATTGTGTTCTGAGTTTAGATTTAGTTAACTTTTTCCTAAATTTATATACTAAGATTAGTCACAAATATTTTTAAAGTACTTAAAACATTTAAAAAGCTATTTTAATATCTATTGTTCCAGCAGTATCTATTCTGTACCATTTGTACTCTGATAAGTGACATATGGTAGGGTCTTAGAATATAATAATCTGCAAAATGCAATAGTCAATGTCCAGGAAGAAACTATTAAAGTATATCACTACTGACAACAAAGAACAATGGTTTACTGGGAACTAGATGTTAGAAAATTCTTTAAGGAGAGAAGCTATTACCTGCTGGCATGTAATAATCCGTAGCAGTTAATGGCTTGGGGAGGAAGGGTCTCAGAATTATAACACTGTGATAAAAAATAAGTTGATGGTGCTTCAAAATAAAAGAACTGCTTTCACTTTAAAGACTATCTGGAAACAACATATCTTGAGGGAAAAAAGTGCACAATGACTGTTTCCAACCACCCATTTATAAAAATAATAAATTTATTTCTCAGTAGAAGCTATATACAAAAAAGCCTATTGGATAAAAAGTCTTAGTGGAGAAAAGGAAATAATCACCACCTATAAGTGGGGAGAGGTGTTACAGCTTAAAACCCAAAGCAAAAGCTTTGTATATTTACTGAATCCTGAGGGCAGAGATGGATTATTAAATTAGAGTAATCTGGGGCAGGTAAGTATATACATATATACACACACACACTGCATTTGTGCTATGAAATATATTATGACTTAGGGAAAATACCTGTGATTTAAATTTGGAAGGAAAAGTACTGGTCTGGTTAAAAAGGAGAAAAGGAGGGGACATGCAGAAAACGTATGTGTATGTGTGTGTGTGTATTTGTGTGTTTGCACACGTGTTTTCATACATAGAATGACAGAATGGGTCAGGCTGGAAGGAACTGCAGTGGGTCACATCTGATCCAGCCTCCCTGCTCAAGCAGGGTCGTCCCAGAGTACACGACACAGGATTGTGTCCAGACAGTTCTTGAGTATCTCCAGTGAGGGAGACTCCACAGCCTCTCTGAGCAACCTGTTCCAGTGCTCTGTCACCCACACAGTAAGGAAGTTCTTCCTCATGTTCAGGTGGAACCTCCTGTGCACCAGTTTCTGCCTCTTGCCTCTTGTCCTATTGCTCTGCACCACTGGCAGAACCTGGAAACATCCTCTTGTCAGCCTCTCTTCAGATACTGACAGACATTGGTGAGTTCCCCTCTCAGTTGTCCCGTCTCAAGTCTGAACAATCCCATCTCCCTCAGCCTGTCCTCGTAAGAGAGATGCTCCGGTCCCTTCATCATCCTCGTTGCCTTCCACTGGATCCACTCCACAAGCTCCATGTCTCTTTTGTGCTGAGGAGCCCAGAACTGCACACAGCACTCCAGATCTGCCTCACCAGAGCTGAGCAGAATGGCAGGATCACCTCCCTTGACCTGCTGGAATGCTCTTCCTAATGCATCCCAGGACACCACTGGCCTCTGGGCCACAAGGGCACTGCTGGCTCAGGGACAGCTTGTCCACCAGGATCCCCACATCCTTCTCTGCAGAGCTGCTTTCCAGCAGCTCAGCCCTCAGCCTGTCCTGCTGCAGGGGGTTATTTCTCCCCAGGGGCAGGACCCTGCACTTGCCTTTCTTGAATTTAAAAATACTCTGCTCTGCTCCTCCCCCCGCCCCCCCCCCCCCCACCCCCAATCTGTCAAGGCACACAAGCACATGTTTATTTGAAAGCTGTTATACCTTTCCAAAGCAAGTGGCTATAATGAAGTGCAGTAAGCTTTAGCAGCATTGTGGGTCCAAGTGGATCCACTATAATAAAGTGAAGTAAGCTTTTGCATTTTGATAAAGGAAGAGAAAAATTCCTGTTGTGTTTCCATTTTCTTTTTCTTTCCACTATCATTTGCTTAGATAATGAAGGCTTACTCTGATCAGAAATGTGTTGTATGTTCAGGGGTGTCATCACCTGTGTTGATGTCAGGGTGTCATTTATTTAGGATAAAGACATAACTATAGATAAATTCAGGCTGGATGAAAATTACATAAAATGACAAGCCAGAGTGAAAATTGGCTGAGGAAATCAAAGATAGGTTGTACTGGATAAAAACAGTGTGATGGAAACAATCTAGACAAGAACAATGACCCTCAAACCCATACCAGGGAATAAGGCAACCTAGGAATCAGCAATAAAGCATCTTGCAAAGATATTGCAAACTATGAGTCAAAGAGTTAAGGAAAAACATTTTCCTAATCACATCCAGAAAGAGAGATTTAATTGTATTAGAAAACAAAGCTGGCACTGAAATAGTCTCAACAATAATTATTTAGTAAATGATATGTATTTTATTATAGTTTTATGACAGTTAATACTGATATGTCTAAGTAGTCTGTCTCACATTTATTACTCATTATATATTCTGTATAATTCCAAAGTACAGGTTGCCAACAATTTGGATAATGAAAATGGTATTCTGGTTTTGTACACTGGGCATGATTTCCTACATGTAACAGATAAAACATCATTATAACATATGCATGTATTTCTGCCCAAGGCAAGAAATACATGCAGCCGTAGAACTATCCATCCACAAAAAAATGCCACTAATCACAACCAAGTCAGACTAACTAAACTAAACTAATTTAGCTTTTACAACTATATATGCCACTAGGCTTGAAAGCCATACTTATTTACTTTATCTTGGGGCACATAAAATCATGGTATTTGGCAGCATGGAATAAGGGACATTAAATCAGCTTTTATGCTGTTGTTAAGAAACCCATAGAGGATGGGATTCAAGCAGCAGGACATCATACCCAACAAATGGCATATGCAATATACTAATTTAAAGTGCCTGTTGGAAATGAGAGTGGCATTAAAATCTGTCACAATGTGGAAAAGGTGAAGAGGCATCCAACTGAAGCCAAAAACCAGTATTAGCACTGTCAGTCTGCAAAAAACCCTCCTCGATCTTGTCTTAATTCTGATGATGGACTGGGATACTGTAATCATGTTCTGGATCTCTGTATTTTCTTCTGGTTTCATTTCAAAACAGATAGGGATCCCAGGGATTAATTTACTGGAGGAAAAGAGCTGGCTTTTTTCTGTGTCAGAGGTTTCTGGGGGAACTCTGGAGTGAGTATCCTGATGATGCCTTGAAATAGCTGGCATCACACTTGAAGTCTTTCTACTGTATCTTCTGTGGTGCCTCCTGCCAAAGGCACGGCTCCACCTGGAATATCTGGAGGGTTGAACCTGTGGGCCAGTGCTCTTAGAGGGATGAAGAGTTAGGTTTATCATCTCCTTTTCTTCAAACTTGTTTTCCTTGTTTGACAGCCTAGCACCTATGCTCCTGCAGACACTGGTGTGACTGGCGGTCAGGCACGCCAGCGGCAGGATGTACTGCATCAACAGCAAGGCTATCGTGAAGGCGATCCTGTAGGAATCAGAAGGCCACGACTCGATGCACAGCAGCCTGTTCTCCAGTCCCTCTAAATTCAGAGTTTTGCTGAGGTCCACAGTTTTATGGAAAACTGGCAGAGGGGAGCAAATTGTGAAGCCCAAGGCCCAAATGATCGCTATTAAGAAATAGCCTTGTTTTGCTGTGAGGTTGCTAGAGAGGGGATACTTTATCATACGGTACCTGACTGCAGCAATAGATATTAACATCAAAGTTGAAACTAGGACTGATGCACACTGGAGGAAGGGCATTACATGGCACATGACAGTGCCAAACATCCATTGGTCAAGCAGGACTGATGTCAGCGTGAATGGTGAACAAAACAGCACAACCAAGATGTCAGAAAAGGCCAAGTTTCCAATGAGAATGTTTATTACTGTCTTCTGCTTGCACTTTAGCAGGGCCATTAGTATAAGAAGATTTCCCACAAAGCCAGCCAGACTTATAAGTGTGTACAGCCCAATAAGAAAGTACTGCATGTCATCAACACTACTCTTATAGTCTTCCCAGGCAGAAAAATTCTTTGTTGCAGCAGAGTTGTTCTTGGTATGTGTCCTGTTGTTACGGTCTTTGAATCCTAAATCCATTTTATAGTCCTGCTTAGAATGAGAAAGGCATTAATTAGTATCTGAAGAAATGATGATATTGCTGTTAATCAGAATGTAAAAATACATAAATTTACCTTGTTTCACCTCAATGCAAATAATTTACTTGTGATGTTAGTCTAGTGTGAGGCAGATACTGCGTAACTTCAGGTCAACATGAATTAGCTAAGTAGGCTTTATCATTTGGTGTTCAGCACTCCTAGGCCTCCTACCTAGATGCTCACGTGGGAGAACAGCAATTTACAGGTCTGCATTATGATGCTGCCTTTTAACGGTGCTTTGCTACAGAACATATTGTCAGGCTTTCCATGAGGGAGCAGTTAGCTACAAAAGCAATACACCTCGAGTCGGTGAGATTACTCGTGTGAATAACAGCCCATTGATATGAGTAAGGAAATTACAGTCACCATCTGGGCAGATGCCTAATCATTATATCATTGCAAATTATAAAGAACCTGAAAATGCATATGCTAACAACTGCAGCAGTATTTCTTACCTTGCTAGTAGAGAACTAACACAAAATAGGTGTGAGCTTTCAAAAAGGATCAGGAAATCCACTGTCAGTAATCCAAGATGGAATTCCTAATGTGGTGTGCATAGAAAACATATTCTACTAAGTGCTGAATATAGTTTAACTGTGCTCAAGCAGATAGGAAAACTCAAAAACACCTCAAATAATTGGATGTAATATAGAGAGGACAGCATTAACTGGAAGCAAACTCCACAGAGCCATTTGGAAATTCAGTGAACTGCTACTTATTCAGCACAGAATCATCTAGAGTTAAACCTAGATCAGCATAAAGTTATTCTGTCTACTGAATCTTCATATATTAGTTTTCATTTTAGAACAAAGAGGAAGACATGAGAATCCAGTTCAAACCTCCATTTATCTTAAGCACTTGCATGTACTAGAGTTTCAAAGTCAAAATTCCCCAGAGTGCCAATGTCTTCTACAAAACTGCTTAACGTTTAGAGATCTTACATAAGAGAAAACAAAAAAGATCTACAAACCCAAAGCACACATAAATAGAGCAGAAGGCTTTATCTGTCACCTAAAAAAGGCAGGACTCTTCAAGACTGTAGCAATCCTCTGTCAGCTGTACCATACTGAAATTTTCCAAGTGCAATAGTATTATTTGGTTCCCTCCACACATGCAGATGTGCTCCTTCCTTCATATCATATGTGTTCCTACTGTTATGGTTTGAGGCAAAGGGAAGCTCAAACCATAAAATAACCTGAGAATGTTTACTAACTGTATTGTGATGTGAAGGTCCTCCAAGTAAGAGTAGAAATGTATGTATATATCTATAAAAAGATCTTGCAGGTACTATGTTGGAAAACAGTGAAAAGAAGTCAGCCTTCCCAATTTGCCTCAATGTTAAAGTGCTTTTTAACAGCTAAAATAGAATTAAGAACTGAATACAGGAAATTAGATAACCTAAATATTATAATTTTGTGCATATGAGAAGAAGCATTAATCCATATTATTTCTGTTCAGTTTCTTCTAGTCTTTATGAAATGGTGGAAAACCATATGATAGACAAACAATGCTGAGACTACATTTGCCTCTAGACCAAGTTTAAAGGAGCAGACTCGAGATTTTGAAAGTGATCTAATTTCTCTATTTCTACATTGTTTTTATCAGAAGTTTTAATTTTGGTGGGCTTCTCCTTATACAACTCTTAGCTGATACAGTAGATAGTTCATTACTTAATTTTTCTGAGCTAATTTCTGAGTTTCTAGTAACCAACTGAAAATTGTATGATCTGTGCACCACAGTGTCTTTCCCAAATCTGCTGGAATTTCTATTTCCTAAATGTAACTCTACGTAACTTTTTTTACATAACCTTTGCCCTGGATAAGGTAATATAATACTAAGAATAGGATCAAGGAACAAAAATTTATATAGTGTTATACTGTAACATGTTTAATAAATTAATGTTTACTGAATTCTTTTTGAAGGTTTAAGTGAAAGATTGTTGCCAGGTTCTGTGGATTTCTACACCTCCACATAAAGCTCTTGCAGTATGGATTTAGCAGAAGGATTCATTGTGTTTTTTAATAGAATTCTTTAAAAACAAAAAGCAAATATTCTGGTTTTCTTAAGTAGACATGTTTTGTTGAGATGCATCAGTACTGAAGAAGTTTAGCATGAGGAGTGCCTCTGAAGTCCAGCATGGGCTTGGCAGCTCCATTCCTTCTGTGCTATGGCTGCCTTCTGCCTTGGGTGACAGACAAACTCTTCCCTACCACGTGTCCTCACTTCCATGAGGAAGGAGCACTGGAAGAAGTCACAAAATCATCTCTTCAGACCCTGGCTGGACACCCAGGGCACCACAAAAGTCTGTGGTGCACAGAAACCCCTTCTGCACCATCTTCCTACAGTCACAGTTCCAGAGTGACAGCAAGACAGAGAGGGAAGGAATAACAGTATAATCTGCAGGTTTCAACAGACAACTGCTGTGCTGGTACAAGCTCCCTTTGCAAAAAATGCCCAAAGAGAATTTTATTTTAATTTTGAATGTGTAAAAAGGAAGTAGACTTTCCCCCCTAATTTCAAAACATGCCAATCTCTTTGCTCTCTGAGTTTTCTCTCCTGCTCAAAAAGAAACCAGTTGCTGTCAGTCTGAGTGCCAGCAGCAGTAAAGATGCAAACAGAATTTTTCCTCCCATATCATTGATCTCAAGTCTCCAAACTCATCTTAGCATGCCACTGATTTCACAAGGCTGTGTGCACTTACTGACATTTATTTTCCTGCTTTGTTTTAACAGCTGCTTCTATTCTTGGAGATTCGCTCACCCTCCCTCATGTTGGTTGGTCAATCCTGGTGCAGCACGTGGCCGTAACTTTCAGGGAAATGGAAATTCCTGAAAATCCCATTGTGGAAAACAGAATTAAGTAATGCAGCCTCTTTTCAAAACCTTCACATCATATTTGAAGTATATTTCTAAACTAAATGCACGATAGTGCCAGGGTGCTCTTGCACCTGCTTTCAAAGCTCAAATTTAGTCAATCTGAAGGTACCTGCTGGAGGTTTTCTAGCTGTCAGCTCCAAAAGTTGGGTCATTTTCACCTCCTGCATCTAATCAGTCAAGCAAACGAGGTCCAGTAATGCTGGTCTGCACACCACACATTCCTGACTGTGCTCAGCTACACCCATGGGAGTCCATACCCATGTGTGGGCTTGCCTAGGTCTCATGTAGTTTCAGTGGAATGCCTTAGGAAGGAGGCTAGGCTGCACAAGACTAGGAGAGACTGCAGTTTTGTGGCAGGATCTGAGATAGATTTGAATATTTACTGCAAGAGTCAAATGATTGCAGTTAACATTTAGATGAGTTAGAGGCACCAGATAACCTGTGCTAATTCAACATGTCTAATATCTTGTACT
Organism: Cyanistes caeruleus; assembly: GCF_971803275.1. Classification (NCBI taxonomy): domain Eukaryota; kingdom Metazoa; phylum Chordata; class Aves; order Passeriformes; family Paridae; genus Cyanistes; species Cyanistes caeruleus. The sequence continues at coordinate 39,368,896 of NC_141705.1, forward strand.
GAACATCATTTTTTCACTTAAAGCTATCATTTAAATCACAAAATCCCTAAATCATCATTTAGAACAGTTAACAGGCCGGATATTTCTTTTCCTCTACATATTTAAAGGGAAATTTTCAAGAACACAAAAGTTAGGCAGGCAACCATCATCCTCTAAAGGCAATTGTTTTTTTCAGGAAATGTTCCTTCAATTAGATGAGATACTTATATTAAGGTTTATTCATGGATAAGAGCTTATATCCCACAATATGAATACCTATTAACTTATCTCTGACTGGCTGGTCGTTGTGCAGTCCAGTCAGTTCAATCCTTGCAACAGGGCAATTAATCTTTATAGCTGGGAACAATTTACAGTCTTGGATGACCTTTCTCTATGTTAAAAGAAGAAAAAGAACAGAAAAAAAAAACCCCAAAACACGCAAAAAACAAAAACCCTGCAAAATATCCCCAAAAACCCCATGGTGAGCACATACAAGGAGGAAGCACATTGTGTTAATTTGTAAGAAGTACAACCTTTCTGGCCTCATAATGCTGGAGAAGTACCAAGACTGCACAGAAAAAGTCAGAGAAGGTTCTTAAGCATCTACATAGATGAAAATAGTTAATGTGAGTGGCAGTTACTGCACGACCACCAAAGCTTTAGGAAAGCACTGAGCTGTGTTGTTACCTGAGAAATAAAGCCCTCACATCAATACAGACGGATAACATTCGAGACAAAATCTGAAACCTCAGAAGGGTTGCATTCACAAGCTAAAGATGAAAAGCTGCTGATTCTCATGTTCTTGTTCATAATGTGCAACAGCAAAAACTAGCCCGAGAACCTGGAAGTGTTCAACAGATTGAAGTTACTTCAGAAGTCCAGAAAAAAGGATTTTTTGTACACATTGATGGCATGCCTATTTCTCTATCTCACCAAAAGAACTGCAACATTATCCCGAAAAAGAAGAATACAACTTCCCAAATTGTGCCAAGGCCGACTAATAACATTGTACGTCCAGCTCCAAGGAAATGCTACGGAACGTAACGGGCTATTTGCTGGCCAGAACAGAAAACTTGAATCGCACGGTTAAATTTTTATGTTTTTTTCTCCCCAGGGAGCACAGCAGCTCCCGGCTCGCAAAAGCGCCAAACCACCCCAAAAGGGGAACGACTGTTATTTTTGCCTTTCTACGCCTCCCTTGGGAAGCACTCTGCACCGCCCCGCGTCCGACACCGCGCTCTCGCTCGCAGCCCGAGCCGCGGGCGCCCCGCGGCAGCGGCACCCCCGGCGCTGCTGCGCTCCCCGCATCCCCGCGCGCTTGCTGGCAGGGCGGGGCCCCGCGCAAACTTGCGCGGCCGCCCCGCGAGGGGAGGGGAGGGGAGCGGAGGGGAGGGGAGGGGAGCCGCGCCGAGCTGAGCAGAACCGACCTGAGCAGGACCAGGCTGAGCCGAGCCGAGCCGAGCAGGAGCGAGCCGAGCCGAGCCGAGCCGAGCTGGCCGTGGCGGCTCCGCGCCCGCCCCGCGTTCCCTGCGCGCGTGTCCCGCTGCGGGCGCCCCGCGGGCAGGAGGGGCGGCGGGCGCGGCGAGGCGGCGGCTCCGCTCCGCACGCACGGCTCCGGCACGGGCGGGCGGAGCGGGCAGCGGGGGGAGGCGCGCAGCCCCCCGGGCTGGCGGCGCATCTTACGCGGGGGCTGCGGCGGCGCCGGGGCTCGCCCGCGGCACAGGGCCGGGCCCCGGGGCCGGGGGTGCCGCCGCCGCTGCCGCAGCCGCCGCCCGCTCGGCGGGGCCGGGACTGGGGCTGCAGCGCGGGCGCGTTTCGGGAGGCCGCTCCAGGCAGCCCCGGAGCCCGGTATTTCGGCGCTGCACGGGGTGACAAACAGAGTTTCCATGGAAATACAGCGAGACGGTAAATACAGCCCGCGCTCGCCGGTGCTTGCGGGATGCTCTCGGTTCCTCAGCCGGCGCTCGGGGCACGGCGCTGTGCAAAGGTGAAACGCGCTGCGAGTCTCGGGACATAGCGAGGTGCGAGCGCAGACTGGCAGCGCTGATCAGAGCTCCCCTCGCTTCGGCCGGAGCGGAGCTCCCGAGGTTCTTGTCCGTGCTGCTCAAATGCCCTTTAATTTTTATTTTAGAACAGGTGGAAGGAGATGGATTTCCCCCAAACAGTTTTTCTTACCGAAAAACTGAGTTCTGTTCTTATAGAGCAAAATATCTGAAGGGTGGTTTTAATTTTATCTGAACAATCAATGGGAAAGCATGGCATTTTCTTACTTGAGCAATATTTTAAAGCCTAAAAATTGTTTGGTATGTCATAGTAGAAAGCATGGAAAGACAAACCCTGCTATTCTCACCAGCTGTTATCTTCTAGCGCAAGAAGAGTCGTTGATCATAGTCCTATTACAGAGCTACAGGAGAACTCAGTGACGTGCAGGTCCTTGGGAGCACAAGTGGCAGAATCCGACAAAGAAGTGTAATGACGTTCCCATTTGCCAAGGTGCTACTTTGACAGTTGATATTAACACGGCACTGCAGAAAAGCTGTGGGTATAATTAGCCTGTGAAAGACTGTACCACACAAAGACTAAATAACTAGATCAATCATGTTGTAAAATAACCTATCTAAAGTCCAGGTAGGTTCCTTATTTAACTTGGGTATTGGGAAAATACTCATGGGGAGATGCAGGAACAAATCATCTTCAGCAGATGAGCTCAGGATGGCAAAGAAGATTTCACCCTATCTTCTTTTGAAGATTTCATCCCATCTTCTTTTGCCTGCTTCTGCATAATTCACCACCCACTGCTGGTGAATCACTGCATGTGCAAGTGGAGCACAGGGAGCTGCCGGGTGGAAGTGACGTGCCAATCCATCTCATCGTATTAACACAACTCCCCTGTTAGTCACAACGGAGAACAGAATTAATCCTTTTTAGGCCTGAGCAGCTGTTCTTAGCATTTTTGACCATCTTCCCACCTAACACTGATGGTTTTGAAGCCTTTCACGCAAATTTTTGACCTATAGATAGAAACCCGCTATGGCTCTAACACATGATGGGGGCGATTTAGACTTTCCCTACTTCTCTTGTTCTAGGGGAGCTTCCCACATTGCTGGCCCCACTGCTTGAAGTGGAAGGTCTCACCTGGAAAAAAATGAAGTTTTTAAGACACTACATCTTTCTATGGAAACTGCTGGCTACAGAAGACTGATATTGTCTTTAAAAAGATATCTAAATTTGCTGGCAGAGCCCAGTGGGAAATTAAAGTTTCTTACACTGCACAAGTGTGATTTATGTGGGATGCCATTGTACCTTCATAAAGGTACAAACAGCCTGCCATCTGGTTAAGCCATTTCTAAGCTCACCTAGTACAGTTTCCCAAGGAGCCTCCAGAAAATATGTGCTTCTTAGCAGGAGCAGTCAGTAAGACGAGTATTCCTTCCTCAAAGCAATTCTCTCTAAGAATAAAATACTGTACTTTTTTTGTTGGTTATCTTATTTCAAGAGGGTTCATCAGCCAGTAATGTACTGGCAGGTGTGAGATTGTTTGTTTGTTTGTTTGTTTTATTCCCCACAGACCTGTAAATAGCACCAGATTTTTCTCAACTGTATCTGTACATTTCACCCCTGATACCTGCACACATCAGAGACAATTACAATTCAGACCATTATAATTTTTTCCTTTTCACTGTTTGTGTACCTCTGTCTTGCCAGTAATACCACTGAATAATGAAATCAGTAATCTAGAGATAGAAAAGGTATGGCCATTAGAGATATGAAGTATCAGGAGTGACAGCAAATCATAGTACAAGTTCCCTAGAAACAAGCTACCATAGGGTTGTGAAAACCATAGAGGAGTCCTCGAGGAAGTAAGAGATGGTGATGAAAGATGCCACCTCTGGAGGAGCTGGGGGAAAATGGTGCATTAGAGAGAGAAGGCTGGGATTCCTGAGTCAGAAGGACACAAAAGAAAACACAGGGGAAAACTCTGTGTCTATATGAATACAAATTAGTTTTGTCATGTTTCTTACAGCAGTACCAAATGTATTTTTCTTTTGGGAGAATCATTCCAATATCTAAGAGAATTTAGCCTCTAAAGGAAAAAAGGAAGTCTCAAAGCTCCAATGGAAATCTGTAAGAACTGGTAAGTGTCACAAAACCGAAGGTCTAAAGTAATTAACATCCAATTCCACAGCATGCAGTCAACCATCAAAGTTTGCCATGAGACAAAGTCTAATGTTATCAGAAAATCTGCTAACAATGGAGAACCTATCCATGGGCAAAACAGTGTAAGTGGTAGGACATAGCTACTACAGAATTTGAGAGATTTTGTGAGATACATAAAAGCATTTGTGTTGGTTAAAATCCTTCACCAGGCCACTTCATGCCCAGAAAAATTCTAATAAAACACAATTAAAAAATACCACTAATGTCTGGCTTCTTCCATCCCTTCCACAGATTCTTAGCTTGCATAAGGCAGCAAGCCTTGGACTTCTGGGAAGGCAGCAATGGTTGAGATGTCTTAGTAATGAAAGCAGGACACCTGATGGTTAGCTAATAAAATACTTCCAAGGGTGAGCCTATAATTAGTAAGTTTTGTTTCCTAATGTGTCATCACATTTTTTGGCTGGTGTTATACACATTGACTGTCTGGATGTTCATGTGTGGGGTCTATTTCTGCTTCATCTGAAGCCAGATGAGACCTTGTGTATGAGTGTACAGGAGTTTGAGTCCTGAATGGATGCAGTAGGGTGGCCATAGCAGAAGACGTGACTTAGTATTTTTGCCAGGTGGACATAATTTAGGTTATAGCTCAAGCAGCCTTTAAGCAAAATTTCACGTGATCAGGATAGATTTACACTAGTCAGCTAGTCTGTATTGTTGAAGACAGAGCTGTAGCAGCAAGACTGTCAGCAGAGATAAACAACATAATCACTCATGCGGCTTTTTTGGGTTTGTGACATTAGCAGTCAAATGAAGTGTTGTTATGTTTGGTGTCAAATGCAGTTATGTCAGAATAAACATTTCTTCAGCCAAAGAGAGAATTTGCTGCAATTCAAATTATGCTCAACAGCAAAAGGCCTATTAAGGCTACTGATGACAGAATTTTGCCCCAATGACTGTAAGTTCCCTTATCTTTGAACAGAGTAATGTGAAATGCATTTAAATGGCAATGACAATGATGTTCATTATTAGAATATAAAAACAATAAAAAATAAAGTTTAAAAACCCTTCAGAAAGTGTTTCCATTCATTTCCATAGTAGTGACTTCAGTTTGTTTTATACAGAGCAGAAGGTACAAATGACCCTCCTGGTGTTCTTGCACTTACTGGATTTTAAGTTTTAAGGAGGGATTGCATTGCCTGAACACATGACAAGACAGGGCAATGAAAGCAACAGCCTCACTTTATGAAATCTTTTCTATTTTTGAGTTTTGCAATGAGAAAGAATTTTAATGGATTTATGTCTTGATCTATTTTTTCTATATATTTTTTTAAAAAATGTCTCGTTCGCTTCTCAATGCTTTTGCTTCAAAACATTTCAGTATTCTTTTACTCAGACTGTTCTATTTCCTTTGTTGAAATACTTGTTCATTGTACTTACTCTCTTTTTGCGATGCCATGCCTTCATACAAACAAACAAACATACACACAGTCTTCCAATCCAGGGTGCCTTTGACGTACTGAAAAATTTATTCCCTGGAAGAGGATAATCTTTAACACAATGGTTGTCTCACTGCTCCAGTGTTCTCATGTCCTGACAGTCACCATCAGTAAAATAAGAGTTAGGAGGAATTATCTGACATCTTTGTGAGCTTGGAGCTGCAGATAGAGACCATCAGCTTGCTGTTGAGACTGGAGATGCACAGAATAGCCAGGACCTGCTAATGCCTGACTTTCCTGCGGAGCATATCTGATGCACAAAATGTGTTTTATATGGCTATAATGGAAAGTTTGGAAAGAGTCAGTATCTGTTTATTAGAGTGATTATATTTTAGTGTTGACATGTATTACTGCTCACATGTATGTGAAATGCTCCAGAGAAGACTGATATAGCTCCAACAGATTTAGTCATCTGAGGTGGACACACAACAGTATGGTGAAGCAGAATGCTTGTAGCAAGGCTGGGGTTATAGCATGTGTGCATATATTTCTATTTCTATTTCTATTTCTATTTCTATTTCTATTTCTATTTCTATTTCTATTTCTATTTCTATTTCTATTTCTATTTCTATTTCTATTTATATTTATATTTATATTTATATTTATATTTATGTATATATAAATATACATATACATATATACATATATGTAGCAAGCACATTTTTGAAAGACTCAGGGACCAAGGCAGTCCCTTTCCATTGCTTCACTGCACTGTTCAAAGCCTGACCTTGCATCTTTCTGCAGTGGGAATAATCCTATGAATATTTGTTGTTATCACTGTGAGTTCAGGTCACTGAGTGACACATAGGCTCTATCTTTGATCTTTTATAGGTAATTCTTATATTTGTATGGTGTAACAGAGGCATTGTGAGAAACAGAGGTTTGCTTTTCCCATGTTTATGCAATGTTTGGAATTCATGTGTGTATTAACCATTAAAAAGTTTGAAATTTGTGTATGTATTAACCATTAAAAAGTGAAGTATTCTGAATCACTTCATTTGTGGCTGAAAGGGAGATCTTCATGACTAATGACAAAATGGAGGAGAAAGAAGATCATATGTATCTGAAAATTCAGAAATTTCTGAATAATTGGCATTTTGCTAGGATAGTAAATGAATGACTCTGTTGTATATTATTGAAATCTATATCTAGAATAGGATGGTGAGAAACAAAGGCAAAATTCCCAGTTCCCTTCATCCCTGTCTTCCCAAACATCACTCTTGCCTCCCAATAGCTCTATATTCCTTCCCCTCTGAGTGGTGCAGGGGAACAGGGAATGGGAGTTCTGGTCAGTTCCTCATCCTTTGTCTCTGCCACTCCTCCCTCCTCACGATGTTCCCCTGCTCCAGCATGGGTCCTTGCCATGGGTTGCAGTCCTTCAGGAACAGACTGCTCCTGTGGACCACAGCAAGGATAACTGCTCCACCAAATGCAGGCCCTGCATAGGCTGCAGGGGAGCAACTTCTGTCACCATGGTTCTCACCACAGGTAGCAGGGTGGGAATCTCTGCTCTGGCCAGTAGTGGGTCCATTTTGGTCAGATGTTCTGTTCAACATGGGTGTAGTCTTCCCACAGAAGCCACCCTTGCAGCTCTCCAGCTTGCCAGGTAAACTCGAGTCTCCTGTTCTGAACTGGTCTTAAAAATGTATCTCTGCCTGGGATACCTGTTGGCAGAGTACAACAATTCTGTATCACAGAATTCTGAATGCCTATTCTTATTTTTTTAATAGCTGATTTGACCATATGGGTGAGAACATTACAGGGAAGTAGTGGGAACATCCTGGCATAACAAAAAAGGCTTTTTCTCTGCCTTGCAATAGCCTATTGCCCTTAAAAATATCTTTATTGGACAACTCTCTTTTTCTGTAGTATGGATGAATCATTCCACATCCATAGCAATGAGAGGTCTCAGTTATACATGTTCAAAAGTGTCACTGCTTCAGACAGAAATATGCTCTTTATGAGACCTTCAGCTTGGATCCCTGCCTGAGCATACCTACCTTTGCTTTGCTCAAAGACAGACACATGCTAATGACCCACATAGGACTGTAGTTCTTGAGAGATATTATATACAGCCTGCACTTTCCTTCTGGCTTCTGCTCTTAAAATGTCAGCAGCACCACAGCTACTAGTTTACAGCAACCTTGCAGTGTGCCTGCAGTTTTCTCTTGTACCTCGAGGACTGCAATTACAATGCAGTTGAGCTGAGCTCCTATAAATATAGCGTAAACGTCAGCCTTACTCTGGGTTCCCAACTCTTCCTGTGCAGCTCTTCTACCAAAAAAACGTCGCAAGCATTGATGCTGTGCAACTAATTTTTTAGTTATAATTAACCTAGTTTCTCAATTGAGAGTTATTCATTACACAATTGTGTTGCCATATAATAGGTGCATGGCTGAGGGTAAGAATGTAAGAGCATACAGCTCCTTACACAAGAAAATTCAGTCTGGAACCTTGGACGAACTAGAGAACTTCTGTTTTCCAGGAAATATAAACTCCTATTACAGTCTACAGGTTTTTGTAAAGGCATTTTCAAAGTATTGCTTACATTTATCAGGGTAACTTCTCACAGACTTCCCAACTTACTGTGTCTTTTATGCCCATTGAAGTAGATCAGGGCAGTGCTTTTTGTGAGACAGCAAGGTGTTTCAGCAACTTGGCAATTTTTATTGGTCCAGTCATAGCTATTCATGATAAACGCAGACCAGAAGCTACTGGTTTAAAAAGCCAAACTCAAACTTCGTGACTTGCTCCGTGTGCTTAAAATCTCTTCCTCGTCCCCTTTCCAACAGTTTCTATTTCCATCTTTATTTGACCACAAGATGGCAATAACTTGCAGACAAAATGAAACAGACCGATTTGAAACTGTCTCCCTCCCTGAGCTTTTCCCTGCGCTCTGCCCCCAGCCCCCCTCTTTTGTTTCAATATTTAATTGCATGTCTTTCGGAATTACTAGGCAACCCACCCCCAGCTGTGCAGTTTAAAGGTGATGTGCTTGCAGTGTGATTTTCAGGATCTACTCCGTAGAGCACCATCATGTGATACTGGGGTAAGGTGGAGTTCAGCTTTAAGGGGGAGTCTCCAGCCTTCCTCACCAATCTTTGGGATCTGACTGGAGAAATACCAAAGGCTTCTTCTCCTTTCCCTGCTCCTTCTCTGTCCAGCTCCCTGGGCCAGCCCCTGAGCAGACCAAAGACGGGCAGAGCAGTTGCAAGGTGAGTTTCCCCCGTGGTTGCTTTTCCATGGCTCTGGGTGGTTGTGTGCCAGCTAGGCTGGTGTTTGTTTGCTGTCTTAGGTGCAGGTGACAAAATCCAAGGGAGGGTTAGGCTCCAGGTAGAACTTCTGAGCAGCTGGGTAAACCATCAGCTTGGGCTGAGAGCATTTTGTTCTTGCTTTTGAACTGCTCTGATAGTTTTACTTTGCATTTCCATTCACCTCACAGCACGTTATTTCACCCTTTTTGTCTGTTGGTGCTAAACTTTTGACCAAAATCTCTCAGGGAGAGTCGAGAGGGTGTGCTTGGCAGGGGAAAACAATCACCCAGAGAGATCTGCAGAGCTATGGGCTTTCCCCACACCAAGCCATCTCTCAGAGTGGGGAGGGATCTCCCTCCTGATTTGGGAGCTGAGGGTTTAGGAGACAAGCAACAGTGCAGCTGTCCGGGAGATTGAACTTCATGCCCCTCTGTTGTCTGGTCCATTTTGCAGAAGAACTCCTTGTCACTGGACAGCAGTGCTGTATTTCTGGGCTGGTTCCTAGATAAGCTCTTGCACACCTCAGAGGGGTTGTGTCTCTGCTATGGGAAAGAAGAGGGAAGAAGGAGCAGTAGCATTTTCTGGTTTTGAGTTTGATATTTAATAAATAAGTGAGAGCAGAGCTTGGCTAAGGGAGTAGAAAAACCCAGAGCATGAAACACTGATCACCTTATTGCTGGGGGCAGTTTGGTCCCGGCTGGTGAAAGAACCTGCCCAGTTCCCTCCTTGCAGGACATGGCTCCTTGCCTGCTCTTGCCATCATTCCATCAAGTCACAGGGCTGGAGTGCCCACCTCATGCTATACAAGTGGTGGTGGAGTTCATGATTAAATCTAGATGTTCAGACTGTGATAAAGTTACACTGTGGGAATTGAGGAGCCCTGGCTCTCCACACACTTTCCGTTTGGGTAAAATACCTACTCTGGCTGTGACAGAAGTGATTCTTCAAGGGATCTTGGGGGTAAAAATTTCTTTACTGGACCCTGAAACAGATTTGGTGGACTAGATCTGATAAATTTAGTTAGCAAAGGCAGAATGTCTGAGAGATAATACTCAGGAGTGTACCTAGATAGCTTGAAAATCAGAGTAGTCAAACCTCAGAGAAGTCTTGTGTCTGAAATCATTGCTGTTAACTCTCGCAGTAAAATGTCACTCAGAGGCAAGCTACATTGCCTGTCACAGTTTCATGTAGCCTTGTGGTGATTAGAAAGAGGCAGCAGGGCCAGCTGGGGTTAGCTCCTGACAGCAGCGAGAAGGCATGGCATTGGCATGGTCATCCTTTGGCTGACCCTCAGGAGGAGCTGGAGCTGCAAGCCCAGCCCTCACACACCCCTAGGGAGGAGGCAGCCCCAGCTCTGGTGCCCAGCATGTGGCTGGTTAAAAGGGTGTCTGTCACCAGTGAGAGACAAAGACAGTTCTTCTCCAGAGACTTACATGGCAGAGAGATTTATATCGAGTATCATTTCGGAACAAAAGCTCACCTATTCAGGGTAACTTCTAATGAAGTACATTTTAGTGGGCAATGTTTTTACAGCTTTCGGGGTAAATGCCATATGAAGTTGCGTTTGAAACCCACTTGTGTGAATTTCAAGTGGCATTACTTTCATTACCGCAACCTAAGGTTCACTAACAATAAATCACCACAACCTAAGGTTCACTAACAGTAAATTTAGCTTGTGGGAGGGGGCAGAGATAAAGTTCCAGATTCAGTGCAGAATGCTGTGCCACTAATGATGCCCAGATTCATCAGTGGCACTAATAGCAAGTTGAATTAAAGGTGTGTCAGGTTATCGATTGTTTTTTAATTGTTTATCAATTAATTGGATTTTATTTTTTAATTAGCCTTCTGAACACATATACTTGAGTTTCAGATTTTTAAAATCCGAGGTCTTGCAAAGGGGGGTTACTTAAGCATGCCTGTTTTCCTTGCACGGTTAAAGAAATTTCATGCGGTGTTTAAAATTTGCCGATTTTTGTCTTTTGCTTGTATTCTTCTTTCTTTGCTGCACAGCCCTGCTAGTTAAGATTAAGGTGTTCAGAGTTCCTGATTTGCCTTTGACTCAGTGCCAATGCTGCTGAGGGCACTTGGCCGCTCAACATCAAGTGTATGTGCTACGGAAAAAAAAAAGAAAAAGAAAAAAAGCAGCAATTGAGTCATTTTTCCAGCCGTCAGATTAGTCAGATGGGCTTTCCCCTCCCCTCTTGTGATGCCTGGGTATAATTTCACTTAGAGCAGTTTGAGAAAGCAGACGTTTTCAGAGTAAACTTGTGGAAAGGAGATGTAAAGCATAAAGCGGAGGCTACGCTGGTGTGAGGCTGAAATCGCTTCCCGGCTGGTGCGGGCGGGCAGGGGCCGGGCCGGGCGGGGCTGCTGTCCCCGCTGGCCGTGCTGCTGTCCCCGCTGCCGCGGGACACGGGCACCGTCACCGCCCTGCTGCTTCCCTTCTCCCCAGGTGCTGCGGGGGACATGCGGCGCTGAGCAGCGGGCTCGGCCCGGCCTCCGCCGCGGGGCTCATGGGCGCCTTCTGAAGCCGGAGCGCTCTGGGTGAAGGCGGCGGCGGGAACAACATGAATACCTCGGTTCTCGCCCCGCTGGGAAATATTTCCGGTCACCTGAATTTTTCGGAGATGAACTCGCAGATCTTGCAGTTTGAGGACGAAGATTGCCACGTGCCTTTGGCCATGGTCTTCACTTTGGCCTTGGCGTACGGGACTGTGATAATTCTGGGAGTCTCTGGGAATCTGGCCTTGATCGTCATTATTTTAAAACAAAAGGAGATGCGCAATGTTACCAACATCCTCATTGTCAACCTGTCGTTTTCTGATCTCCTAGTGACCATCATGTGTCTTCCCTTTACCTTTGTGTACACTCTAATGGACCACTGGATTTTTGGGGAGGCCATGTGCAAGCTGAACCCTTTTGTGCAATGCGCCTCCATCACCGTCTCGGTCTTTTCTCTAGTCCTCATCGCCATTGAGCGCCATCAGCTGATCATCAATCCCCGCGGCTGGAGGCCGAACAACAGACATGCCTACATGGGGATTGCTGCCATATGGATTTTAGCCACAGCTTCCTCCTTGCCTTTCCTCATCTACCACGTATTAACAGATGAGCCCTTCAGAAATGTAACCTTTGATGAATATAAGGACAAGTATGTGTGCTTGGACCTGTTCCCCTTGGACACTGCCAGGCTGTCTTATACCACGACGCTTTTGGTGATTCAGTACTTTGGACCGCTTTGTTTTATATTTATTTGCTACCTGAAGGTAAGATAGAATCCTCTTGCAATACGTACTTCGTTCTTTCTGATGCTTGTTTAGCCTTGCAAAGATGACAGCGCTAGGTTAATTTATCCCATGTGTTTCTCTCTTTGTTGAATTTCCTGCAGATATACATACGGTTAAAAAAAAGGAACAACATGATGGACAAGATGAGAGACAGTAAGTACAGATCCTCTGAAACCAAAAGGATCAACATCATGCTGATATCAATAGTGGTCGCATTTGCAGTTTGCTGGCTGCCTCTTACCATCTTCAATATCGTGTTTGATTGGAATCATGAAATTCTGCCTGTTGCTACCTGCAGCCACAACCTGTTGTTCCTGATTTGCCACCTCACTGCCATGATCTCCACCTGTGTGAATCCCATCTTCTACGGGTTTCTCAATAAGAACTTCCAGAGGGACCTGCAGTTTTTTTTTCATTTTTGTCATTTCCACTCCCGTGAGGAGGATTATGAGACTATAGCCATGTCCACCATGCACACAGATGTTTCAAAAACCTCTTTAAAGCAGGCAAGCCCCATCACATTTAAAAAAATAAATAGCGACGACGATGAAAAAATATAAAGAGGTAATAAAAATGCTGCACCAAACTGCAAGAAGTGTGATTGCAGGTGAAGTGTCTCCAAGGACAAGCACAATTACATAACTAGTACAAAAGGGTAATGTTTTTCTTCCTTTACCAAGGAACTTTGATTGTTGTTACTTTGAAATTTCGCGCTGTGCATTCTTGCCCCTTTTACTGCTTTAATGTTCACAGAAGTTATATCTGAATTTTATTATGAGACATAGTCAGACCTGCTACTGCCTATGGTTTTCATCAGCCGTTTTTGTTCTGTTTTCTTTGTACAGTTCTGCACTTCAGCACAAAGGTTTACTTATTGATTTTTTTTTTTTTTTCAAATCTGTAGTTTTCAGGAGTGTCCATTAGGAACAATGTGAATCACAGGGACACTGTCATTACAGAGGATATCCATGAAAGAATAAAATTAGGAAATTCTGATTTGAAGAGGACTTTTTTTTTTTTAATTCATCTTTTGATCGACATTAAAATCCTGTGAAATCAGTGTAGGTATGCAAAAAAAGAATTATGTGAAAACTGTAGAATATGTTTAAATGGGGACATACAGTTGTCTCATTCAAAGAGGCAATTTAGACTGTAATCACTTAGTTTCAAAGACAGGATTAAGAAAGAAATTCTGTTCTCATTTACAAGAATAAAACCCTACAGTAATTCCACAGAGCACAATGGGATAACTGATGCTTCAGCACAGAAAATGAAAACATAAATGGGGCTTCAGTCCCAAATGATTACAGCTGGTTTTAATAACACAGGCTTTTTAATTTAAAAAATCCAAACCCCATTTTCATCTGGCATCACTGACAGGAGTTACTGTTACTGGGATGAAATGCACCATCTGTTCCGAGCCTGTGAACCATGTAAACTCTCCTTGAGATCTATGTCCAGAATCTAGAGGGAGATGAGACTGTTTGCTGCCTGGACAAGATGCAATTCCATCCTCACAGGTGACAGAGAAATTCAGGTCTGGCATTAAAAAAGTAAGACTGAGCTACCTCAGTCTTTTCGTCGTAATTAGTGTTGATCTGTATAAATTATGCATAGTGTCATAATACTTTGTGTTCAGATGCAATGGCATAAAGCTGGATAATCTCCAAGACAAAAGGATGATTTAATCAAGACCTGCAAAATTTAAAAGAAGGATATGAATGTAGTTTGGGTATAATTGGTATGTTTAACTTCCAAACTCACAGTTCCCACAGTTGGTTGAAGTATGGAAACTTTTGCCAAATATACACTATAGACCTCTGTTACTGCTTAAAATGTATATCCTCTAATGACACAAAATATGGCTAGATCCCAGTTGAGGGAAACCATATAACTTGACTGCTGTAAATGAAATTACAATATCAGCCAGCTGAGGTTCTGTGTCATGAAGTGTACTTTGCTATATCATCAATGTCTTTTTGAATAATCAGCTTTTTAAAATACAATATGGACCCTACTTTCTTTCAGCAAGGTCACTTTAAATCATTCTGGCAGACAAGAGGGTTTTTAAAATGGATATTAATGTAAATGCAACATAAATGGAAAACTGATGGGATATATTTCTAAGCAAAAATATCTCAGGATGTTATGGTGAATTTAATATGCTCTAAATTTGACACAGATAAATGCCTAAGAAACTAAAATTGTTTGGGTTGCCAGTATTTGAAAGTGAAACAACGTGCCTTGTGCTGTCTTATAACTAGTGTAGAATATTGAAGTAACAATGTGTTCTTGTGCATTATAATTCCATGTATTTCTCTACTGGAAGATAATTTTATTTAGAAGGAGTTTTCTGTGCTTGAGAACAGAGGCAGAATGTAGAAAATGAATTATAAGACAGAAGGTTCTTTCAGAGCTTTGGCCTTTCGTATTTTATGAGATTTCCTTTTTCTTTGTGCTTCTCCATGGAATGTGTTGTTAATAACTTGACAAGGGTTTCCCAAAATTATTTCTCTCTCACTTTGCAACAACTTTCAACGGATGTGTATCTTCACAATGAGATACAATGTACAAAAAAAGCCATGGGGTTTTTTATTAAGAATGTCACAGTGGGTTTTCCCCATTACAAAAAGTCACTGTTAAATTTAAGGCTTTTTTCCTCTTCTGTTTGTTTATTTTTTGGGGGGGGGGTGGGGGGGTGGTTGTTTTGGTTTTTTTTTTTTAAGCACTTTCTTTCAATGTAGTGCAAAAAGAAAATTTACTCAATTGAGAAACTTTCCGGTTACTTTGCTGGAAATTTTTGACCAAGGTGAATTAGGTGCTTATACAGAGTAGGTGTGGAGGAACTTCAGAGGAGCCTGCTGGTGCTCAGGGACCTGAACCAGGTGTGTCCTAAGGTTTGGAGGTCTCCAGTGGGATATCAACATAATTCTTCCTATGTCAATATTTCTCGTGCTCATTGAGGTACAGTCTCAAATCACACAGCCTGTCTGACACTGTGTCATATTATCTCCTTAGAATGCATGTTGGGTGTTTTTTGCCCACCAGCACCTGATAAACAAGCTAACTGCAGATGGGAACATTGCTCCTGCTCATCCTTGTTAAGCTCAGGAGCACCTTTTTCCTCTGCACTGCTGTCCTAGGATCAGGCTTCTCATGTTTCCCCGATTCCCTGCAAGAAGCCTTTCCGAGCCTCTGCTAAGGATGCAGGTTAGTGCTTTGTCACACGAATAGCACAGGGCACACTGCCTGTAATGACAGTGGAAATGAACACAGTGTAGGAGAGACTGTTCTGCAGGAAAATGCATTTGGAGAATTTCAGAGGCAAAATCATGGCTCCTCTGAAGAATTTGTTATGAGGATAGAGATAAAAGTAGTCTGAGGTGCTGACATAACATCTGCAGGGCGTAGCTCAGATCTACTGAGAGCAGTATTTTTGTCTTTGGTTTCATGACTTGATGCTGGAGCTCTCCAAAGCTTTCCCCTCCCAACAGCCAGCTATAGTGCTCCTTTTCATTTTCAGAGTTCCAACATGGCTTGTCCTCTATATGCTAAATTTCTTTACAGGATAAGCTGACAGATTTTGTGTTTCACTATAATTTTTCAATCATTCTGGATTGATATTTATTTCTTCTGCGTGCTGTTTTGTCAAACGTCCCACACTTCAGCATATGTTGATTCCTGTCTCAAAGCCTGAAGATCCCTTTTATTCTTTCCGGCTTGTAGGAAAGTTTTACTGACAGAAAAACAGAACAGTGAGTGATCTATAATGTATCTTATTATTTATGTGTCATACATTTCATGTAAAATCTCCAGCCTTAAATGACAAATGTAACTATTTAATAACCATCAGTATTTTCTTTATTTGTCAGTTATTTTAGCATCTTAAATGTCAGTTTGATTGGCCACAAACATTTAACCTTTCTGCATAATCTAAAATAAACCAGCATATTTGTATATCATGTTAATAAATGTGTGTTCCAGTTTGCTCTTTTTTTTTAAAAAAATGTTTTTGTCATTGTTACTATGTATAGTAATTCACGACTTCCACATCAACATTGAAAAAGGATAATAAGAAAGGAAGTGATTGACAATAAAACCTACCTTTGGTAGGCTAGGAGAGAACTAGAAATTAAAAAATATGTATCTATATGTATATAATCTACCCTGTCTTTATGACCACATAAAGAGAAAAGATTTAAACCAGGAAAAGAAATCAACATGACAGAAGTCCCAAGGGACTCGAGCTGATGCTGACTGCATCTCATCACTGACGAAGGTGTGAAGAGCTGAAGGCTCGTATATTCTGACTCTGTGGTCTTGCACTACAGTACCAGCTATTATTAATGGATCCTAAAGGAGAAATTTGATGCTGATTCATATTCAGACTGTGAATCAGTATATGTTTCAATCTAGGCCTGTATATCAATTTCTCATTTTGACCTCAGCAAAATGTTCTCAGATCAATGAAACTGAGAATTTTCTTAGACTATTTCCCTAGGCATTCTACTGAATAAAACTGCTTTGCTGGCTGGCATCTCACACTTCTTCCTAAAAATCAGATTTTGGATATTAGCTTTCTACAGAAATAAGTTAATGGCAGATAGTTGTTAGGATTTTTTTTTTTTTCTGGATTCTTCTCTGGATTTTTTCCTCTGGCCCTCATCATGCTTCAGTTTAGAGCTTTCCTTCCTACTTCTTTGTATCAAAGAATTTACCAAAGCAGTGCATAGAGAATGAAGAAAATAAGGAGATTTTCTATCTTCTCATTTTTAAAGAATACAAAACAGTAGGAAACATGAGCTTAAATAACATCTTTGTCTGCAAGAGATTAAATTCATTCAGTTGAGTGGAAAGGGGAGAGGAATAATAATTATAATCAAATGATAAATTTTGTTGATGGTCATTTCTCAGTTGAAGGATATATACAGCTCCAAGATCTACCATGCCTTCTTCATTCTTGTGTTCCTTAAAATGTGGTCTCTGCTGACTTATTACTAATTAGCCAAGTCATTACTAAAGTTGACGTGACAGAAAATTTTTCTATATAGGTTTTGCAGAATTTCAAATGCTTGAGTATAACATATAAGATGAAAAAACGTGATCGGCTTTGCCTCTAACACTTTAATTAACCTATGGCCAGAAATTACTTCTATACAGTATTTCTGCCCATGCATAACAGTGTTACTGGTCTGATTGAAGTTGATACTTCAGACATTCGGGAATGCATTCACAAAGACAAACTTCAGCTTTCTTTCCTATGCTCCTCCAGCAGCAAGCCAAGGGCACCCACTTCTGCACTACTCTGGTGCTGTGGTGCTGTGCACTACCAAGATGTCTTTCCCTGGGTTGTCCATACAGCTGTGGAGTGCCAGCGCTGCCTGGTGACTACTGCCTCCCTTCCTCCATCCTCCATGGTGCTTCTGCTCTCACTTTGTATTCCATCCCCTTGCTGGCTGCTTTCTGAGGAAGCTGTGGGAATTTGTACTCTGATTTTGTAAAGTGCCTGAGTAAATGATAAAATTCAGCTCTATTTAGGACAGTGCTTTAAATAGTTTCTTTCATTAAAATTATCTTCCGGCAAGTGTCTCATAGGCAAGTTTCTCAAAATTTAGAAGTACATCATTTACAAAGCCTGTGTAGGAAATACATCCATACAGAATATCCAGCTTGTTGCAGCAAAACTGACAGTGCACACTGTCTTACGTTTTCCAAATAGCTGAATTGATGATCTCATTATTTATCTGGTCAGGCTTAGCTGCAAAAATTTTCCCCAGGTGAAAACAAGACTGAAAGTAATGTACAGAAGATGCTCTGCATGGTTAACTAACTTGCTACAAATTATGCAACATTTCAGATATACAGGGAAATAGAGTTTGGAAGAGAGACAAAAAGCAAAAGTTCTAGATGAAGTCTTGATGCCTTTTGTCAGAAACAAAAAGACTCAAAGGGAGAATCAGATATTTATTTATTTTGGGAGACCAAGAGCTGACAGGTAAATGTGGTTTTTGAGCAAAGTGGTGGTCAAATAATTATGTATGATAAACAGGTTCCCTTCTCCCATTTCCAGAAAAACAATATGGACCTTTATAAATGACTCTAAAAATATATATTTTTAATTCTCTTTACCTTGGATTAATCTAAATTGCTTTTTGAAACAAAGGAAATGAAATGGTTTTGGCACAATCGAAAAATAACAGCTTTTCATCCCACCCACCCAGTGCACAGGAGTCCATTTGCATCTTCTGCACAATATGGAGAAGGTTTGTTTATGGCAGGAGGAGTAACCTGATCAACAAAGCCCTCCTTGTCTCTCTTGGCTCATATCCACACTGATATTGTGCTGCTGTTTTTCCTTCTGCAACCTTTCCTCCTGCCCCAGCCTCTTCCAAGCTATGGAACTCTCCCAAGTTTTTATTATGCTGTTTATGTTGTTTCTTAATAAAAGCTGTCTGTGAAAACATGGCCTTGAAAGATCCTGTTCAATGTGTACTTGAACATATGGGTGAGAGGCCACATAGAGCTTGTAGAAATGTGACTGGCAATGTGAAGATATTTCAGGCAACAGAGAAATTGAAAATGTACTTGTTGCCTACTGTTAGCCCTTTTCATTTAAAGCTGTTTTTATAATTTTAGTTCATGTAATCTAAATGAGAGCTTAGTTTACACATCTAGAGGAAACTCCCTCTTGGTGATTAGCCACCAGAGATATTCAGCAAGAGGACACCCTGGGTAACCCACTTTGTATCCTTACTTAGCCTCTCACTTGCCCATAAGCTTATCATTGTTTGCGCTATACTTGAAGACATATATGGAAAAGTCTTCACTTCTTTCTCTTGAAGACTAGTAAAAGTTGTATAATTAAGAGATATAAGAGACAGGACTGGATTACCTTTTCTGATCTTTATTTTCATTATCATTATTATGGCTGTAAAGTTTGAGGCTCTTTAATTAAGCTTTGACTTACTGTCAGTTTGGGCACAGTGGTAGCCACCTGGATGGCAGTCACCATGCTGATTTGCCTACACCCACAGGTGCTGAAGTAAAAAGCCTTAAAGCCTCACTTAAAACTCTGAAGGGTTAACGAAAAGCCTTCCATTGACTTCAGTGATCTTTGGGTGAGGTACTTGTTTCAAGTGACACTAAGGTGCAGTACCTGTCTGAACACCTGCATTTGTCCAAGGGACAAATTAAAAAGATACCTTCAGCTGGTTCTTACAGTATAGTTATCCTCTTAAGTTCTTCTGTGAGTTTTACTCTGATGTATTTTCTTGACACAATTGCGAGTTAAATGTGTCTGCTGAGCTGCCTGGCTTACTGATTTAAACCAATTTGCTTCACAGAAAATTGAAGAGGGTACTAGCAACTCATCACTAGCAAAAGTATGGGCTTTTTTTTGATGATGAAGATGATGATTATGATGATGATGATGATGATGATGATAATGATGATTACTAATACTGCTGCTTTTTTCACTTTATAAAAAAATCAATCCCAAAAAAGATCACTAACAGGCAGACTGCATAGGTTAGTTCACATTTGAAATTCACTTCAGGCAGTAAGGAATCTCAGCCTGCAGCACAGGCTGTGCATTTACCTGGTAGAGGTGCACCTTTAGCAGGAACATAAGCAATCATGAATAAAACCACTGCAAGCTGTTGTTTAAAAACAAGTATCTTCAGAATTAGAAAAGGGCACATTTAGGTCAATATACAGAAATTTGAATTCAAATATTAATGGTTTTTGTAGTGGAATTTATACATTCAGATAACCAAGTGACTTCATGAAATTATAAAACCTGACCCGGTCTCATTCATATTAGACAAATGTTGCAGGAACATCTCTGATATTCTTCAGAAGTTTATGGTATGGATGGGGCAGGTAAATTACATCAATCTCTGAAGTTGTCAGGTTTGTTTTTTAGACTCATAGATTTTATCTTCCCTAGGATAACATAAGGAATTTTATCTTCCCTAGGGTAACATAAGGAAATGAAATACCTTGGCTTTTGAATTCCTTGATGATTTTCACTCAGTCCTGAAAGATTTGCTGAAGCTTTTTGAGAGGGAAATGGTATTGGATAAGCTGAGTACCTGTTATTTAAATAGGGTTGTTCTTTTAAGCAGGACATACGCATTATAGGTGTTAGCATCTGTTAGTCTTAAATTCTACACAGTAGAATATAACTATATATGGTTACTATCATTTATAGAAGCACATTAAAATTCTGACTCAATTTTATAAATTTTCATAAAACCCTTAACATTTAGCAGTTCTTACATTTAGATCATGTTGGTAGAATAAACAAACCAAGCAGTACTGACTGTGGTATTTGTTTTAGCGAGAGAGTTTTGGTTTCTCTGCTCCCGGGATGCTGTCTGAGGATCAGCACCTGCATGGGAGACATGGGATATACCTCACTAAGTGAGGCAAAGGTGTCTTTGCCAGAAGGATATCTGACTTACTCAGAATGGCTTTAAACTGGGAGTGATGTGAAATGAAGACCATTGCCAGTAGCCTGTGAGAGAGTGAGGGACAGAGCTGTCTAGCAAAGGCCTAGAGTGGTGTGAGTGAAGGCAAACACAGAAACCACAATAAAGAGCTTAAATGACCTTAAACATTTTCAAGAAGCAAGGAAGTGCCTACAAGACATCCATTTGGGAAAAATTCCCTGATCCTTTCTGGGAAATGACATGTCCAAGTGTCTCTGAAGTGCCTGTACACAAGTGGGTGCAGCATAGGAAATAAATATTAGTAAGCAGAGAAATACATGAGATTGCAGGGCTATGGTCTTGTTGGCACCATGGCAAGGTAGTGGGATGGCTCCCATAACTGCAATAATGCAGTGGAGGGATACAGGTCCTTTAGGAAGGACCCTTCAGGACAGGAAACCAATGGGCTGGAGTTTCCCTTTAGGGGACCCTTTTGGGAGAGAGCAGTTAGAGTATATGGAGCCCTTCTGAAGATGAATGAGGAGCCAGCTGAGAACTTATAGGAGAGGATTAAACAACAAACTAGTATGGATGACACTGCAGGGGGTGTCTGCTACAGGCTGCCTGCTCAGAGAAGCAGGAGATGATGCTAGAAGAAGCCTTGTGTTCACAGACAGGCCCCAATCCTTGTGGTGGACTTTAACCACCTTGATAACTGCAGGGCATGTAGAAATCCAGGAAGTTCCTAGAAAGCACTGATAAAAAATTCCTGATAGAGATGACAGTGAAATCAGTGAGAAGATCTGATAGACCTCATACTTAAAAATAAGGGAGAACTTGTCAGGGATGTGAAGACTGAAGGTTTCAGTGACAGTGGAGCTTAGACACCCAAAAGAATGGAGTGAGGCAAACAGCAAGATCACGGCCATGAACATTAGGAAAGCAGATTTTGGTCTCTTCATGGATCTTCCTGAGAAAGTCCCAGAGGATAAGGCTATGGAAGGAAAAGGGGATCACGCTGGCTGTTTGGTATTCAAAGATCATCTCTTCAAAGCTCAAGAACAGTCCATCCCCATGAGCAGAGGGTTAAGCAACGATACCACAGGGCCTGCATGAATGAACAAGAAGCTCCTAGGAAAACTCAACCATGAAAAGCAAACATACAGAAGGGGGAAAAAGTGATAGGTAACAGGAGAGGAACATAGAAACAATTCTTGAGGATGCAATGATAGGCTTAGGAAGGGCAAAGCTCAACAGTAGCTGAGTCTGGTGAGGGGACAAGGCAACAAGAAAGGCAGCAGGATGGGCTTCTGTAAGTCCATAAGCAGTGAAAGGAAGAGTAGGGAATAGGGGAGTCTGCTGCTAGTGGGGTAGAGGCCCAGTCTCACAGGACATTGAAGATGGTGAGGTATCAAATGCTTTCTTTGTCTTTGTTAGTATGACCAGCCTTCAGAAATCCCAGGACCTGCAAAGAAGAGGGAAAAGCAAGAACAAGACATACCCTTGGCAGAAGAGGATCAGGTTGGGGAATACTTAAACTACTTGAGATAAATAAATCCTATGGATCTGAATGCAGCCTTGCTTCACAGTTATCGAACAACAGATCCTGAAAACTACTGATCTTGAAAACCATTTCCAGGTTCATGAAGGACAGGAAGGTGATGAGGGGTAGTCAGTATGAGTTCTTAAATGGAAAGTCATACTTAACCAACCTGATAGCCTTCTATGATTATGTTACCAAGCAAACTGCTGGCTGGGTATATGAGGAGAGCAGTGGATATTGTCTACCTGGACTTCAGTAAGTTCATATTTAAGTTTGAACAGCAGCCCTGGTCTCTGAAAAAGTGTTTTTACTTTGCAAATGTTTCAATACCAACACATTGTCATGTATTGCTCTTATTAATCCATTAAGATCCAAGTAACCTTTCTTACAGAAGTATTGCCAATTACTGTTGACCCAATTTGGTGTAATAAGCTTTTAGATAGACCTTTTAAGCTATGTTTGAGTTATACAAGCACTGATTATAACAATAGCTTGGTGCAGTTGTACTCTTACAAGTTTGGGGAAGGTTGGGAACTATGCAGGTAAAAACATTTTTATCAATGCCCAAGTAAGGAAAATAATGGAAGAGCCACACTTGCCTACTACGTTTGGCAGCAGCCATCCAGCCACGTTATCAATGCAGAGGGAACAAGTGTGCTCTTAGGTCTGAGCTAGGCAGTGCAACATGGGAAGGAGGACCATGGGCCCCTGCAGTTATGGAACACAACCAAGAGTTGTGGTAATGCACTTTTAGTCTCTATGGAAATATGAGGGGAGAGTTGAGGCAAATTGGGTGGGTTGAAAACAGGCCATGGATACACAGAATCTGAATGTTAACAATTTTGGTATTTAGAATAACCTGTATGATAATTATCAGTTCCTAGGCTAAGTACATGTTTAGTACATGTGTTTGTCAAAGTTTGTGTTTGGGGCATTTTTATTTTTTAAATAAAACAGAATTATTTGAATAGTAAAATCCAGTTTAGCATGGTTCCTGTGTTAGAGAGACAACTTGTATTGAAAGTGCTGACTGTACAAATTATTATTTTTCAGCTCTAAAGCTGGATGAATTTGAAAGAGTTCTATTGCTCTAAAATACTTTGCTTACTAGGTATGATACTTTTTTTAGAAAAAGCCACAAGTGAAGCAATGCTTCTGATGAGGATATATGCCATGCTGCTAGTTTTAAATTAAAGACACAAGTGTTATCCATACATTTTTTTAGCTAAAAATTGTCTTATCACATGTGGTATTACAATTTGATTTCTTGGTTGGTTTTCTTAGAAATGCTTGTACTGTACAAGTACAGTGCAATGCTTGTACTGTACAGTGTGCTGTACTGTTTGTACAATGACTATGATTACAGTTAGGCAAAAAAAAAAAAAAAAAAAGAGCCATACAAAACCTTTATGCCCAAAACATGTATTTTTATATGATTTCTTAAACCATACCCTCTCTCTGTCAAACACCACTCCAACCTGTGTTTACAGTTCAGGGTAGCACAGTTTTGCTGCCTTAAAAATCTCACTGAAAGTTTCTGCCATTAATGACCCAATCTGAAAGCTGTGCTGATTTTTCAGTGCTCTGTGGAAGCAGATCCCTGCTAACAGGAGTATTTAATTATACCTCAAACTATTCTGCTACTGTGCCCTATTAAGTTAGCCAGAGTTAAAGATCAAATGAAGCTGAAGAAGATTAGACAGAAACTGAGAGAAACATGTTCTTTATGCAATGCTATTTAAAAACACCTTTCATACAGTCCTGTTTCCAGAACAACAGGAAGACAAGTTCCAAATGAGCCTGGCTTTAAGGAGCTCAGTCTCTGCCTCCTTTAAGTGATCTGTTTCAGCTCTTTACACTGACCTCCTGTATTTGCATTGTAAGCAGCCACTGCTGGGACCATGACAATGACAATCACACAGACCTCTTGTAGGTATGGTACAGGATTAAGCAATCCCTCTCCCCACCTTTCTCTCTTCCCACACCTACGCATCACAAGCACGCATCAGATCAAAAGGTAAGCTAAGGTGTGGCATAGATCCAGTTTAAGAACAATAAACCTCACAATAAAGAAGGGATTTGAATGGGGGAATTGGTCCCATTTGTCAGCTGGTTACACAAACACTTGTTCTGGTGTGAAGGCAGAGGTTGGGGGAGGAATGAGTGAATGTCTAAAGATGGGAATGCACAGTTCTTGGGCTGGCATGACCATGTAAATATATTAGTCAAACTGCATCCTAACTTTTTAATAGGGAAAATACT
Organism: Cyanistes caeruleus; assembly: GCF_971803275.1. Taxonomy (NCBI): domain Eukaryota; kingdom Metazoa; phylum Chordata; class Aves; order Passeriformes; family Paridae; genus Cyanistes; species Cyanistes caeruleus. The sequence continues at coordinate 39,393,307 of NC_141705.1, forward strand.
TCTTATTGCATCAGTGCTAGCTCTGGCCTGCTATGAGGTCAGCTATTTTGGGTGGCCCCCATTGTGTGAGCTGCTGGATTTGCCAAATAAAAAGGCTTGGTTGGACTTTGTCTAGAGCTCGAGTACTTGATGCTTTAAAGGAGCCTTCTCTTGTTTTAGGATTTAAGCTTTGCATCCTGACAACCATTTTTGCTTTTCCATATAGAAACACCTTTCATGCACACTATGCTGTAGAAGCTATTAACTCTTTTCCAAGAATTATAATAATCATGGAAGTATGCATTCCCTAGTAAACTCTACAACCATGTGCAGTGATCCATGGTGTGAGTCTTTAGATTCCAAAACCTGGTATTTCTGTGTAGTCTTTTTATTTTCTTCACCTGGAAACTGTGTGGAAGAGACAGATTGTTGCAGGGCTACATCCAATGAGAAAAGAAAGAGTTACACAACTGAGTCAAAACCGAATTTGAGAAACTGCTGTGGTCAAGATTCTGTTGATTCTATGTTTCTATGACTAGCAATGTCACTAGCCCTGATATTTGAGCTTTCTCCAAGCATATCCTGATATGCCAGTAGGTTCAAACTGTCTTATTAAAATCAATCACTTTTACGACCAATTACTGTGTTGAATCACTGTGAACTTCAATTTTGAGCTCACTTTCAAAGTTTTAACTTAGAAGGAATTGCCTTGATTCAGCTAAGCTTGATTTATGAAATCATATATGACTCAGCCTGTATCCTCCCTTGTAAAGTGCTCAGAGACTGTGATATGTGATACTCATAAAATGAGAGAGCTTATTTACTGTGTTCACTGAAGCTTGTTTGCGTCAAATATTTACGTTTGAACAGCAGCATTTTTTGAAAGAGAGAAATAGTAACCAAGATCTGAAACGTGAAATTGTTTCAACTGATGTTCAGTCCAGTCCCTAAGATATAGATATGCACTTTCTATTAATATCCAGTCTGGAGATCTTTTAACTGAATGTATTAACAAATAATTGCAAGAACATATATCTGGTTTACACATTACAACTTTTGCATATAAATATGTAATAAATGCATATGAACCCATTCTTAGACATATTGGAAAGATTACTTCAAATAAAGTGACTGAATTAAAAATCTAGAAGTTTTTAGAATACTGTAACTTCTTGACTTTTGCAAACTTTCACAGTAAAACAGAATTTGATTTTGACGTAGTATATTCTGTCACATTTCTAAAAAGAAATGGCTATAGCCTGTTATTTTGACTAACAGCTTTTTTCTCAGTACGTTCACATTCATAAGATGGATATAAAATCTAGGAGATCAAAATGGAGTTACTCTCTGGGCTCCCTATGAATTTTCCAAAGGAAAGGGTAGTAGGAGGTGATGATTTTCCTTTATGTTCCAGGCCTATTGGTATTTTGCTAACACTGGCATATTCCTGGGTGTTCTCATTTTATTCTGTGGAGTTTGTTTCATGATTTTCCTTCTGCTCTGTCCTTTTTTAAAAGTATATTACTCTTTCTGGCCAGCCCTTCAGATGATTTTAGCAGCTCTCTCACTTAAAACATGCAAAGAATTTGATGGCCAGTTTTCTAAAATCTGAGTTTCACTACAGTCATGGAAGGTAACTGTGTCAGAATCATACAGTATATGAAATGAACCAAACATACTATAACATAACTTTTTAATAGAAGAAATTGATTGTCATCACTAGCCATTCATATCATAGTCTTAGGTTTTTCTCTGCTGATCCCCTTTGGCAGCTTGTGGCACTCGGTGCCATGGTCTAGTTGTGGTGTCAGGGCTGGGCTGGACTCAGTGATCTTGGAGGTCTCATCCAACCTTGTGATTCTGTTGAATTCTGCTGTTGAATTTATGATTTGTGATGCTGGGAGTTCTAAATGTAACACGAGGTTACATTTGATCAACTCAGTATTAAATATCAAGGCCCTGCTGCGAGGCCTGTAGAAATCCATAGGAAACAACTTTCATTACAATATAATATGTGAATTCTTTACTGCATTGAACATTCATGGAGCTGCTGCATATGAGCTATGCATTTTCTTGTGTCCTGATTATTTCAGAAAACCTGCTCAGAATTTTGCTACCCCCCCTTCAATGACAATTAGTGCACAGCCCTGCAGACTCCTGGATTCAGGGTTTTGGAAGAAATCTTCGGCTGCCTTCCCCTAGACAAAACTGGGAAGCTGGGAAGGATGAATCTGCTGAGAAAGATAAGAGATAATTCCAACTGCTAAAAAAGCTGCTTAAGCGACTCAAAGGTCTTTCTAACTTGCAGAATTTTATATGTATATTTATATGTGATGTAATGGACAGAACAGTTCTCCAAGGACAGGGTATCTATATAGATAGCCTGCCTTTGAAGTAATGGCTTTTTCAGAAAATCTTTCTTCATGAATCTGAAAGAAATACTTTTATATCCAAGTAAGATGAGTAAGGTCAATCTGCCAGGGTAAGTGCTCAACCCATGAAGTCCCATTACAACAAATCTGTCCAAAGAAGGCAAAAGAAAATCAAAATTTAATGAAGGTGGAAAACAATAAGAAGCTGGTAGAGCACTGATGATAAAAAAAAATTAGCTTTGCCAACAAAGTTACTGATTTAATGCCAATGTTCTTTTTGACTATGGGTTAGAGAGAGAAACAACATTTGCATCTATCTCTCTCCAAGCACCAGATTGCTAAGAGAGGCAACAAAGCTTGCAAATGCTTTGGTAAAGTTCCAGTGTGGTGAATGGATGAGGAAAATGTGTAATAGCTTCACTGAACACTGAAATTAGAGTTGAAATAACAGCATATCTTTTTTTTTTTCAAGATCAAAAAGAGAAGTTAATTCAAGAAAATACATGGTTTGGGCTTTGTAAAAAAAAAAAATGTATGTTGTCCAGGTTTATAAAAAGTTTAAAAACATTTTTTTCTTATACTCTTGATAAAATTTGGTGTAAAATGCTGTTGTGAGATGACAAAATTAGATTCTGCCGTTAAATGTTCAAAATTAGTTGTTTCAGCTTTTTTTCAAATAAAACATAATGTTTTGATGAGACTATGAAATTAAGCACTAAAAAGCATCTAAAAACTGCTCCTCCCCTCTGGGAAAAAACTCCAAAAAACATGTTGGTTGAAAGAAGCCAAATTTTATGAATAACATGGTTCCAAATAAATTATATTTTTGGGGTTTTTTGTACTTTATGAAGATACACTGATAGAACTTCTCCAGTTTTTACATAATCCCATAACATCCTAGATGTTTCATGTGACTTCACAATAAATTACAACCCTCTTTATGTAAATGAACACCATTTTTCTTCTTCCATAATTTTGTAATGTCTCTTTACAATAATTTTACAGAGAATGGGACTGGAGAATTAGAAAAGGATATGTCTGTAACAACTTTTTACCTTGTCTTCCTAAAGAAGGTAGTAACTCAAATGAAAAACTGCATAAATGGAGGCACCACAAAGGAAAAGTAGTAGGGAATCTTTGGAACATAACTTACAGAAGAGATTTGTTTTCAAAACTGTAATAGCATTTGTTGTTTTACAAAGTAAGTTTGCAAATTGCCTAAGATCAATATGACTTCAAAAAAATCAGAAAATATTTCACTTTTTAAAAACATAAGATGAATGTTAGAGAAATTCATTAATCCCTTGCAATTGATACTTCTCTCTTCAGTAAGTTAACTCCTATCTATGTACATTTTTTCCACATTAAGTTCTCACCACACACAGAGGTCACATTCTTTTCTGTTATTTTTCACAAAAACACCAAAGTACAGTATCTACTGTACTTATCCTCTGGTACTATGTGTATTTGAATGTTTATTAGAGGAAGAATAAGCAGAGAGATGTGTGGGTGATAGCTTTGTTATTGTAGAAAGACTAAGCTTGAGAAATAAGCAGTAGTCACTATGGCAATGAACTTAAACTCACCATGTACCGACGTAAGGTTTTTAAAATTCAATTTTTCTTTTTTCCTTTTTTTTTCATTAGATGTAACATACAAACAATGAAGGAACAAGTGAGTGTTAATTCACAGTCCAATTCTTCTAACTACATCAAGCTCAATGCACAGATCCTGGGGTGCTGGAAAATGAAGAAAAAGTGGAACAGAAGGGGCAAGAGAAAAAATTAGATGAAGGAATGAGAAAGAATAAGTGCATAACACTTTATCGGTCTTTCTTAACAATAGTACTGTTAGCTAGGTGTAAGCTTTAAATTAATTATTTTAGCAGATACACAACAACTGACTTTGCAGAAATTAAATGCATTTTTCTACTCATGGCTTAGTTTCAGGCATATGACTAGATGTCATAATTCATCCCCTGAAAGCTGGGACAGTCTGTTCAGACTGTTCATAGGACTGCTGGTAAGCTTTCAGCTATTTAATAGAGAATTCAGTTGGATGAAAGCAACTGACAGGACATACAAGAAACAGGCATGTTCTGTCTTTAAAGCTGAGCTATAGTAATAATGAATTGTTACTGGGAGTAACAATTAATTAATTAATTATATTTTACTAATGGTTAAAATCATTAGTAAAATAAAGGTGATTATATGATTTTATGTATCTGCACGTATGCATTTGTACAAGTGTGTGGATATAGACAGAGATTAGATATAGATATAGGCAGATACACAGACACACAATGCTATAGAAGAGTTTTTCTTGTTTTCTTTTATGTTAATAACCATGAATGCATAACTCTGTAATGCGATGCTGTACACAGATACTCTCTGATTGATTACACTGCCATTGTAAAAATTTCCCAAGATCGATTTCCAAACCATAACAATTCTTATCACTTACTCTTTTAGGAAACTGAATGCACTTAAGATCCAAGGCTCATTGACTGCATCTCATTTAAATTTGACCATACCTATTGCTAGCATTTAGATTTGTTAAACAGTGAAAAAAAATGCAGTATAAGATTCCTAAAAGTGCAGCTTCCCAAGCTGTTTTTCTTTCCTCTTGGCTCTTTTAGGGGCATACAATACTAGAAGAGAACACCTGGGATATCCATTCAAGTCCTCTGCCATAGCAGAGTTGTTCTTTGTTCTACATGTGAGTTTTCCTATTGATTCATAGGAACAAATTTCTGTGGCTGAAATAAATTGAACAGTTTAGGCAGAAGCACTAGAGGTAATCAAAATATCTACAAGATAAAAAATTCCTTCTGTATTACCAACAATTTAATTTCTGTATTGCAGCTGAAAAGGGAAAAAAAAAAAAAACCCCTAGATGAAGCATTGTAGACATTGTAGCTCATTCCAACAAGTGACACAAATCCTCAGTTTTAAAATGCTGGAAGTTCTTCCTCAATTTTTTTAAAGGCGAGAAAGAACCAGACTATGCAGAATATGTATATGTGTGTGGAATGAAATGTAACAGATTGGAGAAAACATGAACTTTTCAGTCCATTCCTGAAATTCTGATGCTGACAAATGGCGATTTGTCTTTGCTCCAAATGCAACTCTTATGACATTCTGCAAGATCAAGCTCTCTAATAAAATATAGCAATTAGCAACCACATTGCCAGTGAGCTGCTGGAAGGCATTTAGATGCCACAGTAATGCTATAATCAGCACCCGGAAAGAACAGCTATAAAGAATGCATAAGTTAGTTAAATTGAGGGAAGTGCATATTTTTATAGTATTACTTTCTGCTTAGACTTAAATGATTATTTATAGAATCAGGACTGTCAGTTACTAAAATAAATAAATGTAGCCAGTCCTTCGTCTCCTTTGTTTCCCTGGCTACTGTGTGTGCAGTGCGTCAGTAAGGACAGTAATATCTGTATGCCCAACCTACTGCTTTCTTCCCTCTTATCTCCTTTATTTGTGGACCCACAGGTGATATTTCCCTTTTTTTTCCCACTGAACTACAGTTTTATCATACTGACAAGATGCCATTAGGTAACAGGGAAGCTGATTGCTGAGTGTGGTGAAAATGATTTGTTACGAGTCCATTGGTCCCCTTTAGGGGAATAATTGTGATTTCTCTGCTTACCTGCAGAATTCAAGCGGCCAATATTTAGGCACTCAATTTTTAAAATTGAAAATAAATTATTGATCTGATTATGATCACCAGGAACTTTTCTGAATTAAAACCCCCCAAGTCAATATTTTGCAGCAGTTATGAGAGAATGATGCAGTTTTTAAAAATCTAAGTAAAATAGCCATTGCTTTCTTTAAAGCTTACAATTCCTGTTTCTTATTGTGTACTATAATGACTTGACTTCCTCACAAATCTTTTATTGCTTAAAGGTACCCACACATCCACAAAGCCCTTTGAACTGAAAGCAACAGGAGCTTCATTGCAGGCTGAGTAACATGAATCCTTTATTGATGATTGTTTTGGGGCAAATAACTCATGACTGATATGGGAAGTAGCAAACTGATAAGTGATCAGGGTTTAAAGAGAAGTTAAGATTTTGATCTAAAAATGCATAGCTTTTCTGTTTTCCCTAATAAAATTAGATTTAACAGGAATTCCAATTGGTTAGAGTACTCAAATGGTAAATGCAAAATCTTAAACTTTAAAATTCATTAATGTATTAACTAATATTCAGATAGTAAAGATTAGGAAATCATGCTCTCAATAATATAATGTGAAAAAAAAAAAAAAACAACAACAAACCATCCCTCACCTCTTCCATGGGGATTTTTTTCCATTCTATGATTTTTCTGAAAGCTTGAATAACTCATAGGAAAGAGCAAAGCAGAATTTATGGGGATAATGTAACTGTCTCACCTGTCTCTTCATAAATAGATTGCATTCATCTTACCTTCCCTCTCCTTGATTACATTTCATATTTGAAATGTTTATTATCCTAAATTATTTCCTGTTTGAAATACAGATTTTTCAATCCAGTCTGGCATGCATCTCACTGAGGTGCCTAATTGCCTTTATACTGGAAGAAATTACTTGAAAAACTTTTGCTTTCTAAACCCAGACTGATTCATACCTAAGGAAACATCTAGACAAGATCATTTTTCAGCATGCAGCACAAGTATGAAAGTGGTACAAGATCTGAAGACTATAGAAACGAAATCCCTCAGCACCTAAAAATCTCATGTTAATCCTGTAGGAAAAGGCTTCTATATCAGGATCTATATCAAAGTATTCAATATTTCAGAAGAAAAAGTAAAGATTTTAGGTGCTCAAAGACTGTGTTTTGCCTGATCAGCCCAACTGGGACTGTAACCAATGCACCTGAAGAGCCCACTGGACAGCAGTCCAAGGAAGTCTGAATAGGAGCTACATGGAAAGGATCACCCTTTGCATGTTCCTATTTTGTGAATAAAAACAAGACTTTGGTCCAGAGCTAAAATACTTTTCAAACCCTTAATTCTTTTACTACTTTCACTCTTCTTCCTATTGCTGAAAACCAACCACTTTCTATTCAAACTAAATATTACAGTAAATCTCAGTACTACTCACTGTCTTTGCTGTTCAGAGCAATCAGTGATAACAGCATAGCAAAATTAAAATATGCAGCACATGCAGCCTTGTCTGTCACGCCCTAGGCTAACATCAGAGAGGGTTAAGGTGCGGCATAAATCAGCCCAGAAGTGGAGTTCTGGAAATTTATGCCTCTGAGGCAACTTTTTTTCTTGTTTCCATATGTGGAAGGATCAAAATAGCCCAAAGGAAAATGAGCCCAGAGCAATACATGTTTGCCTGGCTAAGTCAGTGTATCTCAGAAAAAGAGCAGGCAGCCTTGACACAGATGCATAAGATGCATAATATCCTTGTATTCTCTAGCAAAGTGTCAGTAGTTCCAGGCTCAGTCTTGTGTAAGACCAAGAAAAGTTCTCAGGAAAAATTGCCAAGAAAACTCCAGGTTGTCTTTAACTCCAGTGGGACCTAAATACTTTATTAAACAGTATGTGTTTGTGGAGTCATACAAAACTCCTGATACCTCACTTTTTTTTTAAAAAAAAAAGAAAGGTTTTGTAAGGTTTTGTTTTCTAAGTATGTTTGATTTCCCATCAATAAATATTTTTGCACACTTGCTTTCTTATTAGTGTTTCTACCATCCCAGTGGGAAAAAATACCATAAGATTGTTTTCTTATGCTAAGTTAATAAACTGGTTTTGCAGCCTGGGGGACGTTTTCTCAGCATGGAAACAATTATTCTGAAAACAATGGATTTTTCTTAATGACATCTAAATCTTCCTAAGATACCCAGGGCTTCAAGCCAAACCATCCACAGCATGAGTTTGACTCTCTTTCATCAGTGACTGTGTTGATAACCATGCATTAAAAATGATCCTTATTCTACCAATAGGTGTATAAAGTATAATTAGATGTATCCAAAGGCTAGCACAGTTAGTGTGTTGAAATAAGCCCTCCATGCACAATGCCTGTCTGTGTGCTGGTGGACACGGCATTTCTCAGGGAGAAAGGTTGTGTGGTGCTCTCTTACCTGTTCTAGCAGTTGTGAAGCTTGGCATGGATTAGGGCCGTGTCATCACTTGAACCTTTTTGACTCCATGAGCTGTGCTGTACACCAGGTGAGAAAACAAGTCAGAAATTATCATTCTAGGCAACATGCAACACGTAGCAAAGAGGGACTTTCAATGATTCTTGTCTCAATTTTTGTAAGTGGAAATAAATGATGGAAGTCTGTAATACAGCACTTAGCATTTTCCTGTCTAAGAGCTGCTTTTGATCTCAATCCTGCCTCAGTTATTTAGCTTTAGGATGCTTCAGTGCCATTAACTGAAACGAGATAGGTTACATTAGGCAAAAAGATTGCAGCACTTTTCAGGAAAAAACATGCTAAAATTCCATTAACTTGCCAGAATTGAACTTCTCTGTTGAACTCTAACTCTTGAAAGCTTCCTCTTGATATGCTTTTATAAATGCAAGACTCTGGCTATGGTGTTTTAAATAATACTCATTTAGAGCTTTAGATATAGTTTATAAGTATTTTATTGGGAGTATTTTAATTTATCAGTCATATATTTTGTTGCTTAATATGATTATTTAATTTATTTAATATTTAATTTATTTAAGAGATACTACTGATTATAACTTCTATAAATTCCCTGAACACAGCTGTTTTCATCACTGCTAAAATTCAGTTATTTTTTTACCTCTGAGTTTGATGGCTGTAGCTGCTGGAATTTATGAACAGAAGCAGGAATATTTTAAATCCTAAATTATGACAATCCATTATTGTAAAAACATTTTTCTGTGTGAGATAAGTATTGCATCAATATTTGTTTTCTCAGATCGGGAAAGGTCAGGGAAGAACTTTGGAGACCCTACCTTGCCAGAAGAAATGACTTAATGGTAAAAATAATTTTAATAACAATTCTTATTTTATAGAATCCCAGTGCATTGAACACATCTCCATTTTTATCTACTTTCACCTCCTTAAATAATTCTAATAGATTAGAAAAATGTACTTTTTATTTGGAAAAAAATTAAAAATAACTTTTCATTATTATAAAATTTTACTTGAATTTCCTTATTCTACAAACTTCTGCTTTCTTCACTCAACTCCTTTTTCAAAGAAAGCTCGGGGGACTGTGACTATTAAAAACAGCATATGCAAATCTCTTACTTCAGACTGTATTTTGTGTCAAGACTTTTCTTCAAGTATGGAATTCTATTCTTAAAAGGGTCTAAAGTCAATATTTTGATATTGATATCTCTTAAATGTACTGATTAGTTTATTAAGAAAAAAATTGAGAGTGAGCTAAATTGTTTTTCAGGGGTCTAAATTGCACAAAGAAATCTTATTTAATGTAAAAAATATGTCCTTGAGTACTTTGATTGACAATGCTCAGATAGGAATTGAAGCAGACTATTAATTTAGTTCAGTTTTATGTTATTTTAATCATGCCAAATTGATAAAAAATACAAATAAATTTGAGATTAGTTCTCATTCTTCCATAGTTGCTAAAGTCCACACTTCTCCGATGCAACCAGCACGCAACCAGCACACAGACATGAGATTATTAAGGCATCCAAGTTTTTTTTTTCTTAAATCTGTGAGAGCAAGCTGTTGCTCTTAAAAAAGTTTAGCCTCATAGTTTGTGGAAGTCTGGAGTTTATGTTTAACATGGTTGTGTATCTAGTTAGTTTTGCAAAACTATTTTAACACAGGATGGCATACATTTCTAAGTGGTAGAAAGCAGAAGAGCTTTTAATATTATGTGTAATATATATCTGTATGAAACTGTTAACTGGACTGTACTGATTACTGATTTTATTTCAATGAGGGTTTTTAAGTATCTGTCATCCCTAAAAGTTGTTGATATTCCCGATCCGTGGCTACAGCAAATGAGAATTTTTCAAGACTATGGGATCTTATCCCTTACTCTGCAGTAATTTACTCAAAGAGAATCCACCTTTTAGACCTGGTGAGAAAGTTTGTCTGAAGTCATTTGGAACAGTCTAGGCAAGTGTATACAGCCAAAGGTCCTTAGGAACAGTAATCTCCATACAGAGAAGAACTTTCTGAGATGCAGCTGTCGCATTTCTTGCTGTTCTTTACTCCTATGACAATGATTAAGACACCTCCATGCATATTTCTGCCAAAGTCTAAGTTCCAGATCTGGAACTGATTGTCGCCTATTGAAACTGGTATCTGTCATCCTGTGCCCCAGAAAGTGCCCTCTGTGGTCCTTATCATTATGGTATAAAGTGCAGTAGAAAAACACTGCATATACAATAGAACAACAATTCATAATGTTATCGATATAAAATGTGCGATAAGATCTTTCTCAGGGTTACAAAGTACCCTCTAGACACAGCTTGTGGCTAGCAACATAATTTATCATGCAGAAAAGTTCCTCTTTACCCTTCCTGCCTTTATTCATGTTGTAGATTTTTTCCAAGTTGGGTGTCGGTGTAATATTTGGAAGTATTTGTCTCTTTGTATTACTTTAAATGACTGACAAGTATCGATAGATCCTGGCTGTGGAGGGTTTATTTGTGTGTTTTGTGTTTGTGTTTTATATTTGTTTTGTGTTTTATTTATTTTATGTGGAGGGGAGACCCTGTGGAGGGTTGGGGGGAGGTTGGTTTGTTTGTTTGCTTGCTTGCTTTGCTTTGGTTTGGCTTTTTTCTGTTTTTTATGTATGTTCGTAATTTCACAGCAAGGATGCCTCTGGAAGAGCTGATAATGTACCTGTGGGATTGTGGTCATATAAATCACAAGTGTCAAGCAATGCAATGCTTTTTCTCTAAACAAAACAGAAATGTTGCACGTAGAGTGTTTTCTCCAAACATATCTCTGGGGAGACTCCCCCAGGCTTTGAGATCTTACGTCTCAGCCATACTGAATCCTGTCAAGGAGATCCACTGTGAATGCTAGTGTTTCAAACCTTGCTTGTCCTTACAATATGTCACGCTACTCCTCACAGCACCTGCAGTGCAGCAGTCATCTTCAGCAATTAAAAAATACCCTTGTGTCTGTCTTTTGAGTTCCTCAAGCCTAGAAATTAAAAAGCCTTACTCCATTCTATTTGAAGATAATCAACAGGCTTCAAATCCTGCTTAATTAAGAGATACCACTTTAAATGAGGTTTATCATCTGAAAATAAAAAATATTCTGAAAAGTTATGCTGCTTATGTCTGTCTGGGAAGGGGAACATTTCTCTCCACTAATCCTCCAAAAGGCTTTTCAACTTTGACGCCTGCCGTGTCAAAGTTGCACAAAGATCTCCGCGGGATGCCGCTGATCACCCAGGGATAATGAGACACAAGCTCACTGATATTTGTAAAGTGCTGCTGACTGATCCATGCACAGACTTCTAATAGCTTTATGTGGACACTGTAGGAAAAACTGTCAAAAATAGCTCCAGTTAAGTATCTAAAGATCTGACTTTTGAGGAAGAACAGCTTTTGTCTACCTTTACTTTCAGAAAGGAATGCTGCTGGTCAAACACCACACTGGTATTTCAGCATGCACCTATTCGAAATGTATAATGAATTTCCTTGGTTTTTACTTATTTGCAGGAACAATTGCCATGGTTTGAACTCAGAAACTGAATGATAGGCATTTAATGATTGAATTAAGCATATCTCAGTCTCAAGTATAATGATAAAGGCAGTTTGTGTTAAGATTTATGACACACTGCAAACTTTCCATTGTTAATTATGAAAAAGAACAATTAAATAATTGTAGAACATTTTTATTTGTGTAACAAAGTTCCCATTTTGTCTTTTTAGCATAGCTTTAGAGTGATGATAATTTCTATTCAAAGACTAATTGGATCACATTTAGGTATGGGGGTTTTTTTGTTCAAGCTCTGTGTAAATAATTTTTTGTCATAACACTTGAGACTGATACCACTGATACTGTGAGAAATGGGATAAGATAAAACACATGTCTTTTCATGCAGAAACCTCAAAACTAGGAACATATATTTTAAAGTTTGGTTTTTCTAATTATTGAATTATGGGAAACAATGGTTTCTGCAGAAGTTCCAATATGTCTACATTTATTTAAAATTCAGTTTTAGCTCAGTATTTAATTATCTGAAAAAAACCCAACATTTCCTTCACAGAGTTCTGGTATAAATTTTACAACCCTTGTGAAGAAATAAAATTTTGGATCAGTATTCTCTCAATTTAGGCCATAATAGAACACAGCTTTCTGGAGCAGTTCATGTTATTATTACCATTGGACACAGCCTCATATATCTTCAAAATCTTTTACCCACCTACATTTATTGCCAGCAATTAAAACTGGCAATTTATAAAATATATGTAAGGGAAAAAAACATGCTGCCTTCAAGTATTTCCAAGTCTACAGAAACAAAAAAAGCACAATGGATGACTGCATATACTAAATAGTTGCTAAAACACAATGAAACATTTCTCTAAAAAGTGTTTTACCTTAGCTTAAGTGTATGCAATGTTTCTTTTGTAAAGAAAAGAGCCCCATAATGCTAAATTCTGACATCCATGGCACTCCACAGTCACTTGTCTTTTCCCAGTATCTCTGGTGGCATCCTGCTAGCTTACCTGAATTTTATTTTTCAACCAGAAATAGGACCAGCTGAATAATACAAATCCTGTCACTCCAGTGGAGGCAACAGCCTCCCTCAAGGAGCATGCAGATGAGGAGGACCAGGCCTTCATCTTTTCACAGGTATTTTCACTTTACTACCACATTTCTCTTCCTGATGATAGAAAAAGGTAAAGGGAGCTAGTAAGTGTGCCATGACTTTAAGGGGAACATTGCGAGAAGAAACATCAAGACTATCCTTACTCCTGGCTGTTTGAGCTCCACAATGGGGACAAGGCAGACAGAATATCAGAACAGACAAAAGTCCTTTTCAACCTCATTTTGAAAGAAACTTGAAAATCTGAAAAGTCAAACTAATTAAAGCATTCTGGGAGAGGCTGCTGAACCAACATTTCCAGATATGTTATCATTAGGATCCAATTTAGTTTATGGGTTATAGTATGATACTGTATGCTATATTACAAACTGATACTACAATCTGTCTATATAATATCATATTATTGGATATAATACTTTCCATAAATTTCAGGCTTCACCTAAGTGTTTGAAGTATGACTCCACATCTATGTGTAATTTAGCAATTCATTATGTCCAGTGTCTTCCGCTGACATGAAATATCAGTGTCACCAGTTCTTAGAATAACACATATATCTATGTTTTCAAGGCTTTGTTTAATCATTTGTTTCATTAGAAAAACCAATATTCTCTTTCACAATGCCAAAGATCAGTCATTTTCTCAAGGGCTTTCCACAAGTCATTCTACTCAGGAATAATTTCTCCAGTATCTAAAATGTCACTCATTTCTTCTTATCTCTGATTTGACCATAAGTAAATGACTACAGACTGTCTGTGCACTGTGCAGTGTTAAAAATGTTATCAAAACATTTTTCATCTTGAACAATGTGATTCTCTCAGGACCCAGCTCCATCAGCAAGGTCTGTTTATAGCCTTGGGTGTTCGAAATTTCACAATGAGAGGCAAAGGGCAAGGCTCAGTCGTATGTTGTGGCAACTGCATGGAAACCATCAGGTTATATACTGTTTCCAGGAATGAGAGGAAGGACAGAGAATATGTCAAAATTGTACCAACAGCAATGGATTATTATCTCAGAATTCATGGGACTCTACTTTCCCTTGCACTAATGGAAAACTAGGATGTGAAAACACGTACATGGTGAGGCTTAACTTCTCGAATACAGGCTGACGTACAAGACTGAATTCTAAGTTTCTGTTGATGAGTATTATAGGAACCAAGATATTACTCCCTTTTCATACTCAAAAAAGAGGAGCAGAGCTCTGTCTATCTAAAATGTCTCTAACCTTCCACTTTCCATATTGCTTTAGGCCATTGTATACATCTCTCTTTGCAAATGCACAGTTAAACCAGTGCAAAATGGAAACCTTAGGAGACAAACATCCCCAACTGTTTCAAATTAGACTTTACATGCAAGCTCACCATAGGTGTTTCAAACAGGACACCACCCTTGTGCACCTCCTCCCTTCTACCACTTTCCAAACACCTCCTCTCTCCCTATTAAATAAATTTTAATATCAAAATAAAGAAAAACACACACATTTGATTTTTTAATGATTTGTGCAAAGGCATGAAAGAAACTTTCTGAATGTAAAGCATCTCTTACATAAAGTAAATTAGGACATAAGGGATTACAGTAAGGTTTTCTCAGGTCATGAAAAGGAGGTTTATTCCATTTTCACAGTAGTTCTACAAGAAAAAATGCAGCACACCTGTAAACTTAGAACAAATAATCTCTCTGAATTTGGATTAGCTTCAAATAACATAACAAAAATGAAATACTTTTATTTGCTAATTCACCCTACTTTCTTTTTTCTTTTACTTTTTTTTTCTTTTACTTTTGACAGTTTGTGAAATATACAAGTAGCATGTTTATTCTAGTGAGCTCTAGTCAAGGGAGAATTTGCAATTTTTTAAACAGAAGTTAGGGCTCACAACTGGATTTTTCTGCAATTGCTGTAACTTTATGTATTCATTTAAATTGAAGCTTGCTGAGGTTCACTGTAGTACCTTCAGTTACATGTTGCTCTTCTCAGCCCCTCAGTTAGGCAGAGGAAAAAGGGCTGAAGTTGCTGATAAGATATTAACTGTCTCAGCAACTTCCAAAATTCACACATATTAACTTTCCATATCAGTCAGGTTGCACCATACATCTCAGCTTTGCCCCTATGCTGCTCTCAAGTGTCCTCTACAAAACTCTATGATTTTTACCTGTTCACACTATACTTTGCACATTGCAACTATTTTATATTAAGATGAGCTGTTTAAAATTCTGATAAAAACCACCACTCTTACAGAAATAAACTCCACTGACAGAAAATCCCTGAACAACAACAACAAAAAAATTCCAAAGTTGTGCTAGAAACAAACTACTAACTGGTGACTTCCAAAAGAAGACAAAGAAACCTTAAACCTACAGCAGGCAAAAAATGCTAATAGTGGGGAAAAATTAAATGCAAATGTGAAGTGCAGTTTTGATGGCATGAGTTAAAGGAGAGTTGCAAATTGCTTTGCCATTTGCTGAGGAATGAGTGTTCTTCTTGAAAAAGGTAGGCACAAAGGCCATTTTCCTGTATTTAACATTAATGGCAATCTCTGGTACATCTATTGAATGGGAAATATATATATTGGTTCTTTTAACTTCCAATACTGAAAGAATGAGACAATACAAACAAGGAATTTTAGTTTCAATTTCTATCATGATGAAGGAACCCTGATAAGGGTAGACAGCCAGCCTAGCACAACCAGCCTTTGTACACAGAGGGCTAATGCTGTCCCAAAGTGAGCAGGAACAAGTCTGAATGCTCCTTGGTGCTGGACAGAAGGCACAACTGACCTGCAGGCATACATGAGGTTTGTACTCCAGGCCTGGGATGCCAAACTAATCTATACTGCAGTGATTTTAATAAAAAAAAATCAAACAAAAAACCCACAGACACACCACAGGCAGACTACACTCACAAGTATAAACAAGAGAGGGAATTCCAGGAGATAGAGACCAACCTGGGCAGCCCGAGATGTAGGTCCAAGCCTCCCAGAGAGGCTGATGGAGGCCAGAGTTCTCAACATATTGTCTCAAGAGGCTGCAGCTGGGATAAGTCCTGATTATTGGGCCTATCACACTGGCTATGGGAGGACAGCTGGCAGAAAGCTGGCAGGTGAACAGTGCCCTCCTCTACAGGAACAAGGCCTTGGGGTGAGCTCAGGTTCCCCCTCAAGTGAGAGGAGAGGGACTCTCTCCCTCCTTACAAAGCCATCACTCCCCACATAGCCAAAGGAGCAATGTGGCAAATGGGCCCCCAACCTCAGTCCTCATCTTGTTTTCAGGGAGATCACCCAGGTCTGAGCAAGAAAATTGACCCTTCAAGGGGATGCTCATATAGGACTGAAGCCCTATGCCCAGAGCACCTCTCCTCTTCTGCCCTTCTCCACTCTCTCTTAGCTACTCTTCTTCCCTCACTCTCTTCCCTCAGTCTTCCCAGTCCTTCTTCCTTCTTTTTTCTACTCCACAGCCTGCACCTTTCTTCCCCTGCTTCCTGCACTCCCTTCCTTGGCAGTGACCCCTTTAGGGTCCCACCTCCCTTGAAGACATGAACAGGGACAAGCAGAACCTCTGTGCAGAACTTTGCTAGGGTGTTTCACTATGTAATTTTTTCCCCCACCCAAGGACTGTGTGGGTTTTTGGTTTTGTTTTTTTCATAGTTCCATTAAGATGTAGATTATTTAGTTATCATATGCACTATATATTATATTCCAACAACTTTTCCTGCTTCAAAAATTGTTTAAAATGTAAAAATCCTTATCTTAAGGAATGTGTGACTGTCATTGAATTTTGTTTTTATAACCTATTCCAAACCTGCATTCATGATTCTCCATTGACTTGTATGGCAGCTTTTCATGTTGAGCAAAAATAATTCCTAAAGCAAGGAGTGTTTTCAAGTATTTCCTGCTAAAATAGTCATTTTTTACATCTACTTCAGGATATTGTTGCATAAGATTGTTTCTTCACTTACTATTGTGTGGAAAGACTCACTCCACTCTCTAGCTGGTTCTTATCTCAGCTTTTCCCACCTAATCTCTACTCATTCTTTGTACCTTTCTCTTGTCCTCTTATAGTGAGTCAATCTGCTTTCCCTATGGAACCCCTGAGGATGAAATGAGTCTTTTTGAAGGCTCTTTCAGGGTTTTTTTTTCAGAACACTTCCAATTTCCCAGTAAATTCTCACTCTCCTTGTCACAGTAGCCATCCTGGGAACTCAGCTACATTTCAGTATTAGGTGTTAGCCTACTTCTTTCTTTTTTTTTTTTTTTTAAAAAAAAAATAGTGTACTGATTCCCAAATCAGACTTCTTTCTTGCTGGGAGCAACTGTATATAGGGAACCCTGCCCTTTCCCACCCAAACCCCACTGTTACCACTTCTAAAGTACTTCTACACACCTAACTGAAACCCTTCTATGCCCATATGAGGGTAAACCTCTTTTTGCTCCTGAAATCCTCAAAAGTTCACATCTCAGATACCTCAGCATTTCCCAATAGAAATCTGCTGTCCCTCAGATGAACTTTGATGCATCCAATCTGAGACTTAATAACCTCTCCCATGAATTAACTCATGTTAATTCATTCTTCTTTCTGAGTCACATTATCACTTCTAATCAAATCCTACACTGTTCCTTCAGGTATTTGGGTATGCTTACCCCACTCCTAAATTCCACTCTCTCCTTGGGGCATCTCAGCATTTCCTGTGTGCAGAACTGTTACAAATTCTGAGAAGCACTGGAGGAAAATGTTCCACTGAAGAAACTTAATCTATAAATTACTCTGGAAGAAAATAGACCTATAGATTAACAAAAACCCAAACCAATAAAACCCATCTTCTATTAAGAAATAGCAAACTCATTGTTATGATCTGATCATTATGATTATTAGAGAGATGCCTCTGCCAGAATTAAGGTGCAAATGACTCCAAAGTCAACAGTAAATGTGAGGTAGAGAGAGAGAGAAAGAAATAGAAAAGAGAGTGGGGGGGAGAGATAAAGAGAGTGAGAGAATCACCACCCCTGAGGATCCAGTGGTATCCTGTGAGTTCTCTTCTGATATTATTGGTGGGAGGGGGTCTGTCCCTCAGACCACAGAGTTCAATGGATTCATCCAGGTTCATGTGGGAACCCTGCTGGGGAAGTTTGCTACTGTCTTTTGCAAGAGACTCTAGATCTGTTGCAACACTTGTGGATCATGTGCAGTCCTCTCCTGGAAGGCCTCAAAAATGAGTCTGGGGGAACTTGGAGGGTCTTTGATAGTTTATGACCCTTTGTAAGACATGACAGCTGCCTCTTATGTGACTGTCCTGTGTGAATGTCACCTTCCTGAGGCAGGGGAGTTTTGCAGCTGAGCCAACTGAGTTTGTTGAGTTTGTTAAGGGAGGATTCTCTGCAGGGTCTGCTCCTTATCTGGTCCCTAGCCTCCAGTGATGGGTGTCTGCCCCTTCTGTCTTATGCAAACCAGAGGTTTCACCACCACAGATCCAAAAACTCTCCTCCTCTTTTGTACCTAGTCTCTCCTAGGTTTGTACCTAGTCTCTCCTAGGTTTGTACCTAGTCTCAGCAAATGAGTTGCTGGGCTATGGCCAGCCCCAGCTGGACTCAGCCAGAGAGAACTTTCAGCACAGCTGCTAGGTTTGGCTTTCCTTGTGGCTACATTTTTCTCCTCCAGCTTTATTTACTCCTCCTTAGACTTGAGGTAATTGGACAATATCTTATCTCAAGTTCCTATATCAGGAAGCATATTCATGGGGAGGGAGGTGGTTTCAGTGGTCACAGAAGATCAGTTCTTTCTTTGCACAGTTTCCTACAGTGGGCAAAACCCTTCAGTGATTTTAACAATGTTTCTGAGCCATTAACCGTTTCAGTCTCTCCCACTCCTGAAAGAGAAATTAAGAAGTATGGGGCTAAGCAAGTGCCTTTGATGCATATCAACACTTGTGATGGCAAACAGATCAAAAAACTTATTTATGGAGGTCAAAATGCTGATTGCATTCTTTGAGGGCTCAGAATGTGAAATATTAGAAGTAGATATTAATGTTCTTGGTCTAACCCATTTTCTGGGACATGGCATTGAGGAACATTGAACTTAGAAACAAAATAGTTTCTTACTGTAACACACAGAAAAACTGGTACAGATATCAGTGAATATAACATTTTACTGATCTGTTTCTGTGGAAATTTCTAGTATTGATGTTTAGCCTAAGTATGAGTTTTCTGTAGAAAAACAGATCAATCATTAGGACTAATGAATCCCCCCATGCCAGTGTAGAACATCCAGAAGGATTTGGATCTCCTTTTCATATCAGTGCTCAGGAGGCAACTGAATCTCCAGTCCACAACTGATTGAAAACTCCATGATGGGCTGTAAGCAGACTAGGAATTGCTTGCTAACTTCCTTACTCCTTGGTCTTTTATTTCAGCTGAATGTCAGTGAATATGTGACTGAAGTACATATTTTGATTTAACAGACACTGAGAAGATTCTCGGCAAGCTTTTGTACCTCTCAACAGGAACCACAGTATTAGAAAAATCTGAGAAGTGTATTAATATATAAATAAATCTTAAAAAGGTGGATAACTGGTAAAAATTAGTCTAGGATATATTTAAGATAAATTAAAAACTTTATCTGTGAAATATTTTAATCAGAACAAATAACTGTAATTGGTGGACTTGTCTCCTGAACATGCTTCAGATAGGACTGTACCATCTGGAGTTACCAGCAATTTGATGAAGTGCCAAATTTCTAGTTTTGAATTCACTGATACTACTGTAATCTATTTGATATATTCTTTATTTTGGATTCATGACTAACATCACAATGTGCTTTTTGAAGAACAAAAACTGCCTAACAAAAACACCTAGCTATTTCTATTTCTAGTATTTCTATCTTATGATTATGAAGCATCTAGGAATATCAAGCAGAGTAATCACTGCATTATCTAAACAAACTCTCCTGCAACATGGTATTTTGTTAATATTATTAACAATCTTGGTCAGCATCACAAAGGACACCAGCCCCCAGAAATAGTTTAGTTAACACATAATTCAAATAGACAAACAAGGACAAATCATGGAGTAGTTGTACTATGTTGTGTAACAACAGGTGAAAAGTAAGGAATTGAGTGAAGATTATATGAAAAATATGTAAAAATAAAGTATTTTACTTTATGTAAAAATAAAGTAGTAAAGCAAAGAAAAGGCATATTTTTTTGGTTTAGAAAATGTCTTTCCAAGCACCTTTGTGTTTGATTTTCTTGTTTATGTACAAGTTGCTGAGGAAAAAATAAAAATATATAATGTATATGTGATATAAAAATAGATTTTAATAAGATGAAAAAATAAAAGATAATCACTCAAATAGTCTAGTTGCAAAATTTATGCTTATATTCTTAGTCAAAATTTACTCAGTCTTGTCGGTAGCTTTGATTTTTAAAAATTGTCAATATTATGGCTGTGTGAACCACTAAAAAATATTCTACTACTTGATCATTACCTCCCTAAATACTCTAATATTTCTCCATTCTGCTTCTGTATATTATCTTTTCCCAAATAATTTGTTAGGTAGCTTAAAGTTAGTTTGTCCAAAAATTGGAGTTTCATGTATCCTTGTGACATACATCATAATGTCATGGTATAAATTCCCTTCCCTTTCACAATTACTGCTTCTCTTTCAGCCTTTACCAGTAGCAAGATTTTCCCCTTGTTTCCATGGGCACTGTCTTGTTCTGCTCTTTGATGTCCTAGAATCCCAAGTCCAATGTTTTTCTCTATGGATGTAATTGCCCTTTCACTCTCCCCTTTATCACAATAATTTTAGGTAGAAGATACAAGGAAGCAAGTGAGGAAATGGCTTCATTTATAAACTTCCCATTATGAATTTTCTCTTCTTTTTCATCTGTAACTGAAAATCCTTCCTCTACTCTGACACTGAGCAAACAGGGTGGTTACCTAAGAAGGCTGAAGAGCAGGGACAGGCAGCTGCCTTTCCTCCGTTTATGTCCATATATTTGGTGTATTCAGCTTTGTGGGATTAAGGAGCTAAATCATTCACAATAAAGAGGCAGACCCAGATGATTGGAAGACAATTGAGCACCTGTAGAATGTATTTCCTTAATTGATATTATATCTATAACTATATATCGTACGTATAATGTGGTACATTTTTTATCTATACATATGATATGTAATTGATATTAATATCAATTGAGCTGTGCAGTAGGCAAATCCAGTCTTCTACCAGGAACAGCCATGACTGTTGAAAGTTCTAGAGTGTCACTTTCTGGCCACAAGCTGAAGAAAGTCTTTCTTCCTGGTGCAATTAAGCACTTATTATTTATCAAGGAGTTAATCACAGGGTTTGAAATTATATGTCCTGTCTCTCTAATGTTTTGCTAATATTTTCTTCTTCTACTCCAACTTCTTTTTTTCTTATAACAGTCTGGTTTTGGATCACCTTTTTATTCACTTCTTTTTCTTCTTGATACCAAAGAAAACAGGGAAAAGTGGTCTAGTTTCTAACATCTGTCAAAGAATGATCTTGAAAAGGGCACTGGTTTGCAGTGAGCTCATTGCTTTTGAGTGGGAGGGACTGGACATCTAGTGGAAAGAAAAAGGTGAAGTTTTGGTTCCTTTTCCACACTCACTCAGAATTGTGTTTCTGATGGAAGTATGCTGGCTCGTACAGAGGGTTTTATCCATAAAATAAGGTAATGATAGTACTGACAACCACGTGGAAGACTAAGTCTTAAAACCTCTACAATCACAATAGCAGTTTGATAGAAAACAGAATCTGTAGAAAAAATTGATGGCCTAACCTTCCAGCTGTAGATTTATTGCATAGTAAATGAGGATAAATCTGTTGAGTTGCAACTTTTGCAGCATATGACCTTTTTTCTTAGCTTAATCAATAAAGCAACCAATACTCCAGTTTTCTCTGAATCAATTTTTTAACAGCAAAATCAATTTTTCTATGGCATATCTCCAAAATTCAAAAAGCTTACCTCAGACACCAATTGACAAGTGGAATTTTGAGATAATTCAATCTAAGCAATAATAATAAAAAAATATTATTAAGGGCTATACAATAATTCCTGAAATAAACTTAAATCAATCTGAATGTACAGTATGATGTGTCTTGTAGCACACTTTCTTTTTTTTTTTTTTTTTGGTGAGAATCATCCACTAATTATCATCATCAAAATACACCAGGGAATGAAAATGTTATATTCCTTTCTTCAATAATCTTTTTTTTTGTGCTTTAAGTGCCATACTGACAATAAAAATAGCCTTTTGACTATGAAAAGTAAACAATTTCTTAAAAGGATTAATTTATTTTTATTTTTTAATAAGGTTCCTAAAGGTCTCTCAGGAAAATTCTGCACATAAAAAAGAGTAAACCCGAGCAGATCAGGAAGAGTTCCTGTGAGGCAGCCATTGCTTCAGGAGTCCTGTATGTTAGGATGTCTCAGGAGAATCAGAAACTACTGCTCTGAGAGAACACAAAACCATCTCTGTTTAGAAAAAAGATGCATCTAGGTGAATACCCTGTCTGCAGAAAAAGATGTCAGTGCTCATCTGAAAGAAAAGCATAATTAACAAAGCTAGCGTAGGTGCTCCTAGTCTGCAGCAATCTGTGGGCCAGGAAATTTCTGCAGGCTGTGATGTTATCTTTAAAATTATTAAAACACTTCTGGTATCCAAAACATTCTGTGGGGAGAAGTCCCATAGCTCAATCTTACATGTTGTGTGAAGAACCATCTTTCTTTTCTTTTTTTCTTTTCATTTTGACCTGCCACATGAAGGTTTTAATGGTTTAATGTCATTGTTTTAAGCCTCTTGTCATTGACAAGCGTTGTTTCCTATTCATATTCCTCCTAAATCTTTCTGACAGTACATCTGGATTGTCTTTTAGCAGACTGAAGAAGGCTGTCTGTTTAGTACAGAATCTTCCCCATGTTTGTTCCAGTTCTACTGTATCCGTTCTGACAGAAGGAACTGCATACGGTATTCAAGATACAGAAGCACAGTCAATTTATTCTGCAGCACAATGTTTTTTTTCTGTTTTGTTCTCTGTTTATTTTTCTTTCTTCTCCTGTCTTTGTCTTTCTCTTTTTTCCTTTTTATTTGGATTCTTACTGAGTGCTTAGCTAATGCTTTCATAGACCTATTTATTATAATTGTAAGGTGTTTTTCAAGATCTGTAGTAAACATCTAAGAATCGATTTTAGTATCTGTAAATTTAGGACTGTTGTCTCGTGTGTTTGATTTTATAAATTTTGTTTCTGAAATTTTCCTGCCTTCTATTATCCAACTATTCAATCTTTCAATGTTCATCTGCAATTCTTCACAGTCAGCCTTATGTTTAATACTGTCATTTGTGTAGAGGTTAGCAAATTTTACCACCTTATTGCTTTCCAGATCTCTTGTGACAATAGATAAAACAAAGTTTTCATATAAAGTTTGTCCATGTCCATGTATGTCCATCCTCATTTGAGCCAAGAAGTATCAAAGGCAGAGGAAGGGAAGGGAAGGGAAGGGAAGGGAAGGGAAGGGAAGGGAAGGGAAGGGAAGGGAAGGGAAGGGAAGGGAAGGGAAGGGAAGGGAAGGGAAGGGAAGGGAAGGGAAGGGAAGGGAAGGGAAGGGAAGGGAAGGGAAGGGAAGGGAAGGGAAGGGAAGGGAAGGGAAGGGAAGGGAAGGGAAGGGAAGGGAAGGGAAGGGAAGGGAAGGGAAGGGAAGGGAAGGGAAGGGAAGGGAAGGGAAGGGAAGGGAAGGGAAGGGAAGGGAAGGGAAGGGAAGGGAAGGGAAGGGAAGGGAAGGGAAGGGAAGGGAAGGGAACTCCTGGTACAGATGGAGGGGCAGCACAAGACACTAATTCCCTGAACACTAAACTGGAATGTAGGAGAAAAAGCAGAGGCAAAGAATTTAGAAAAGTCCCGTGCAATATATATATATATATATATATATATATATATATATATATATATATATATATATATATATATATATATATATATATATAAAAAAAAAACTGTATTTACCTTCTCTTTCCACTTTCTTTAGATAATTTTGGCACTTTGGGTACAACTTGTGTATGTGGTGTGAAATGTTCTTGCTTTTTCTGATGACTTTTTCAGAATAATCGCTGAGTAAGTGATTTCAACTGTGTTTGTGCCTTATTTGTGATGTTATGAGAAGATTCCATCTACAAGATTTTCCATTTTGTCTGAAAACATTGAGCTCATAGGTACTGTAATTTCTCTCAAGAATAAGATAATATTTAATCAGACAGGTTTTCAAACTACCTTTTTCTACAGACACAGTTTTACTTGCGAGGTTTGGAACTGACTTGCAGCTCTCATGAGGGACAGCATGATACAGATATTAGTTATCAGTGAAGAATCAGTAACAAGAGTTGAGCACCAAGGCAATGTTCTTTCAGTAGCTATTTTTGCTAGGCAGACATGCTTGCATTTCCTGTAGCATTTTTATTTCTTGCAAGTTTTAGGGGTACTTTTTTTCTTGCTTGATTTTTTGAGAGTATAGAGAATTATAATTAAGCCAAAAGCTTAATTAATTCTCTGTGATTCAGTCTGAATGCAATGGAAAGATGAAACCTGTGTATTTTGTGGAAGGAACTCCCTGAGTACCAAATGCAATATGAAGGCCAAATGAGCATACATAAAATTCTTGAGGACATAATGATTTCCCAAAAGCCATTCAACAAATCTAGATCACAATGTTCTCACCTGCTCATCTCCTGTATCATCTTCTTATCCTATTGGCTATTTTCTTCAAACTCCAAAACTCCAAAGAAGTGCCTGCTTATGGTTTTCCATGCAAACCAGTTTTTGTTTCAAAGGGACTTTTTAGTATTTTTCATTCTTCTGTTATTCTGTTTCTTAACACTTATCTTTCACAAAAAAAAAAAAAAAAATCCAACCCAAACCAACTAATTCTTCCTCATGAGTATGAGGAGGTAAAACTTTCAGTTTTTCTCATGTCTGCAAGGACAGAAATGCTGGCACAATGGAAGAGACAGAAAATGAGAACTGGAAGAAAGAGTAAAACCTCCTGTTTTACTGGCAGTGCCAGTTTATGCTGCACTGAAATTATCCAAATACAACATAAAAAATACAGTCTGAGATGTGAAGTGTGCAGAAATCTACAGCAAAACATCTGAATAAAGCGAGAAATATTTTAGATTCAATTATGACAAAAGTGGATTAAAAATTACAATCTTTAATTTGTTCACTGATTTCATGCTCGATGTCTGTCATATATTGACACTTTAATGAGTGCCTGTCTACCCAAACATTACTGCAAGCATGGAAAGAATGCTAGGCAGTGCAGAGAAGATGAGATGGATTTGTTAAGAGTGTATGTCAGGACAGAAAGAGAGGTCTTCCAGGCTCAGGACTTGGTGAAGTCCTCTGAGAGCTACACAAAAGCTTGTGGAAGACATGCCTGAACCATAATGATCAGATAAAAACTCAGTTCACTGAAACTTTTTCTGTTTCTTATATAGAGGTCATTACAGGGGAGCCACACTCAAATTCACTTGAGTTATTCTCTCCAAATGTGAATCCCTACAAACTCCAATACACTGACTATGCAGACAGTTGAAATTTCTGAGCTGTTTATACATATCAGAATAAATCACATTTATAGATGCAGCTTGGATCCAGTTGGTTTTGTAACTATTCAAATTATGGTTATATTTGTATAATTCAAAATATTGACTGAAACAAAGTAGAAAAAGAATGCAGTAGACTCCAATGATAATCAGATGTCATTGATAAATGAACTGTACAAATTCTTAGAATAAGTGGAAGTGAACTCGTCCTTTGTTCTGTGAAGGGATTTGGAATGTGACTGTTGAAATTGGCTATGGGCAGCTCAGTCATGGAAAGTCAGCAATGGGAAGATTACTGGCTGTTACTGATAAATAAAATTGTATGTTTTTTCCATATTTAAAAATGTATTTTTGGGAAAAATAATTTCCTTAGAAGTTCTATTTTTTTTTCTTTCCATCTAGTTATAAGCTGCAGAACTCTTTATATGAAGAAAGAACTAAGAAATTTGTATAATTTAACTCTGTACAATACTTTAAAGCTTTGAAATGAGTAAAACATTCTGTACTGTAGCTATTTTAATCTCATTTCTGTACTAGATATCTCAGCTGTGCAAGCTACAATATTGATTCATCGGGGTGGAATGAAATGTGACTAGCAACAGGGATACAGAAAATTCTGTTGATCTGATTTCCTTTCCCTGCCACTGCTCCTGACCATGAATACTTAAGCCTCTAATATATTAGCCAAAGTGTGAAAAAAAAAAAGGCTCTGGGATCGGAGCAGTAGCTTCAAAACTGTTTCAAATTTAAGCTCATGGTTTCCCTACTGGGGTGGTACAACTCCCTTTCCTCCTCTATGCCACTCTAGAATCTCACAGAATCACAAAACAACCCAAGTTGGAAGGAACCCACAAACTTCATCAAATCCAACTCCTGGCCCTGCACAGGGCATCCCCAAGAGTCACACCTGTGCCCGAGACCATTGTCTAAATGCTTCTTAAACTCTGCCAGGCTGGTGCTGTGACCACTTCCCTGAGGAGCTTGTTCCAGTGCCCAGCCACCCTCGGGGTGAGGAATCTCTTCCAAACCTAAAATCCAACCTAAACCTGCCCCAACACAGCCCCATGCCATTCCCTTGGGTGCTGTCACTGATCACCAGAGAGAAGAGATCAGTACCTGCTCCTCTGCCTTCTGCTTGTGAGGAAGCTGTAAACCATTATGAGGTCCCCTCTCAGGCTTCTCCAGGCTCAGACCAAGTGACATCAGCTGCTCCTCATACAGCTTCACCTCCAGACTGTCCACCACCTTCGCTGCCCTCCTTTGGATGCGCTCCAGTTGCTTTATATCCTTCCTATATTGTGGCACCCAAAACTGCCCCCAGCACTCCAGGTGAGGCCACCGCAGAGCAGAGCAGAGCAGAGCAGAGCAGAGCAGAGCAGAGCAGAGCAGAGCAGAGCAGAACAATCCCCTCCCTTGCCCAGCTGGCCATGCTGTGCCTGATGCCCCCAGGATACGCTTGGCCCTCCCAGCTGCCAGGGCACAATGACTCATGTTCAGCTTGCCATCAACCCAGACCACTAAATCCCTTTCCACGGTGCTGCCTTCCAGCCTCTTGCTCCCCAGTCTGTACGTACATACAAGGGTTTTCCCATCCCAGGTGCAGAATCCAAAAGTAGTGTTTCTTAAACTTCATACACTTGGTGATTGCCCAGCCCTCTTAGTTTGTCTGTGTCTGTCTGCAGGACCTCTCTGACTATGAGGGACTCTATGGGAGTTCCTCCCATTTTAGTGGGATAAAGTGATATCACTGTATATAGTCATGTATATAGTCATTAGAATATAGAAGCATAAAATATATAAATTATAAACATCTCTGTAAATGGTGTTTCCTTTCATATTTAAAATACATAAACATGACTTCCTTTCTTATTCGTACAAGACATAGTAAGCAGCACACTGAAATCTCCATCCTATTTTCCACATTCAAGTCCAGGAGAGGTATCATGATGAAACTATTATTTTTTTCAACAGACTCCTTTATTGCATCCAAAGAAATTCAATAAAACATTGTAATAATAGTTTGAGTGCCATCACTTTAGCTTTAAAAGTGTGATGGGAACAATTATGCACACCTGTCTTAGCAGCAAGGATGAAGAAATAAATGTAGGAAACAGCACCTCCAGAGAGCTTCATCAAAGACTTGGCAGCAGAAAACAGGGCTCACAGTACCTTTTATCCCAGCCTTGACAGATGACGTCAGATTCCAGTCCCAGCAGTGACATTTCAGACCTTGAAAACATGCGTTGGAACTACTGTGATTCAAGTGCTCATCTCTGAAATGTTTCTTTTCCTAGAACATCTCTGATCATCCTGTTACGTTGCAGATTATTTACTGCACGCCTTCGCTGAGTGGATGACGATGTTTACTCTGCATCAAGCCTTTCAATATCCTCATTCTAAGAGCAATACTATCTTACATGTTAAGGGCTAAGCGGCAGCATTCAGATAAAATAAAGTATCTTTTTTGTTTGAAAGATGCTGCCAGTTCTGCACAAACACAGAAGAAACTGTCATAACACAATCTATGTGCCAGAGTAAAGCTATAAAACACTTACTAAAATACTTTAAAAAGCAGGAAAGACATAGTTCATAAGACAGCTGAAGTATTTTACTTACATAAATGCAACATATAGAGACCTGAGTATCTCTTTACATTTATAAAAGATGTGTGCTTAGCAAACAAAATTAATTTTCATTCAACTATTTTCATCCTACATAATGGCATTAATTATTTTACCATTTATTAGGAAAGGTTTTGGCTAATACAAGGGCTTTGTCTGCTTTGGGGAAATTATTCCCTTCCAGTCACACTGTTCAACGTTTTCACATGAACCCACACATCTTGCATTATTGTCTATTTTAGATACATCTGACAAAATAAATGAATAAATTAAAAAAAAACCACAAAAAAAACCCCAGACTAATAATAAACTGTCCTTGCTTAGTTTTAAATGAAACCTGGTTTTGCAGATTGGATTTTAGCAGGATTCTGCCTCTATTCATTGTTTAATTGGATATATATTTAATTTCTGTCACTTCCTTAGGGATTAAAATATATTTGTCAATGAGATCCAATAGAAAGCCTTTTTACAGTTGCTATTGTTTTATAGTTGTTCAATATTTAATCTCCAAGCAATTGACAACTAATTGTTGTTGACATTTAATTGCATGATTTTCTAAAGATCTCTTTTGTTAAAGAGCTTGCAGTACAGGTCAGTAATGTTCAGAACATGCTTCCCAGGTACACTCATCTTAGGATCCCAATGAAGGTAGAGATGATTCCTACCCTAGGTGTTTTGAGTAATTGTGCAGTGAGAGTTTACTGCTGCTGTTTACACATACAGCCTATACAGGCTCCTTGCTTATGACAGTGCAAAACTATCAAATGTCCATAATGTACCTGTTCTGTTTGACCTATACATAATTGTAGGCAAGTGAATAAAGTACTGATGAATTAAACTATATACAAATTTGGGCACGTATGACTTTCCTACTAAATAAAATTCTGCTGGTTGCATCTGCTGTGTCATACTGGAGAGTGGAACTATCAGGAAATTAATCTTCTGCTTTCAGATGCTCCCTTCAGCCCATGTGGGGTACTAGTGAAGCACTCTTGTGTCAGTGGGTTCAGTCTAGCCTGGATGTTCTGGACAAGAATAAAATTTTTTTGGGTGCCATTTGAGCTGTGGGGCACAGAGTTCTCTCAGAGCTGGAGGGGAAGGTTATTACATGGAAAACATATCATTCTCTGCTCTTATCAGATACTCAAGTACCAGTCCTCTCTGGCACTTCCAGAATTATCACATGCAACTTTTTCAAGTATTTATCTATTTTTCTCTATCCTCCTCAGGCCTATACTCCGTTGCCTGGTAAGGAAGACCATTTGGAATCCTGTCCAAGATAGTGTGATGTGGTCAGGGACACATAGCATTGGCCCAGGAGCAATGGTTAAATGGAGGCTGGGTTAAAGGGACTTGTCACCCTAACAGTGACCTCCGACACCGAGTCTTTGGCACATCATTGTGTTTAAGAGAAAACACAGTGCTTTTCCTGCTATGTTACCTTCGTGAGGAAAAGCTTTATCTGTGTGACACCAGTCACACAGAGGGTGGTCAGGGTGAGCTGGAGTCTGTTCTCCCCTACGGGCCAGGGACACCACACATAACCAGATCCCGGGATGCCGAGAGTGCTCCCCCCACACCACCGAGCTGTGTCTGACACACACCACAAAAACCCTCAAGCTCCAAAACCCTAAGTATATATGGTGATCCCAGAACATAAATAAACATTTCTGTTTAGGAGAGCCTGGCATTATTATACAGTCAGTATCATTATGGGGTCACTACGCCAGAGTACTACAAATTACTATCAGTATAGTAATTTGATATTATACAGCCTTTTCTTTTTATTATTGTTAATTTTAATTACATGATTCTGCGCGCTGTCAGCACATTTATAAAACAGAAAAACTAATCTCTCCCAGCAGGTCCTCAGTAACAGCAGCCGTGAGCTTTAGATTTGTGTTCCAAGCGGGCGCCACAGACACCGAGCCCGGGTGCGATGTTTACACCACCTGAAGCAGCCGGGGCGCCGCGCCGGCCCCTCACCCTCCATGGCCGGACCCTCCCCCGCCATAGCCCCTCCCGCCGCCTTTCGGCGCACGCGCCCGGGGGCGGCTCGGGGCGACCGGAAGTGACGTTCCGGGGGCGGGGCCGGGGGTCGCGTGGCGCGGGAATGGAGGAGCAAGAGGAGGTGGTGAAGCTGCTGCAGAGCATGGGCGTGCGGCCGGGGGGACAGCGGACGGCCGAGCGGGAAAAGGTGCTGGACGGACAGCTGGTGGCTGAGCTCGACAAGGTGCCGGACGGGCAGCGGGCGGCCGAGCACGAGAAACTCGTCATGCCGGACGGGCAGCTGGTGGCCGAGGAGGAGGAGGAGGGGGTGCTGGACGGGCGGCTGGTGGCCGAGCAGGAGAAGGTGCTGGACGGGCGGCTGGTGGCCGAGCAGGAGAAGGTGCTGGACGGGCGGCTGGTGGTCGAGCAGGAGAAGGTGCTGGACGGGCAGCCGGAGGCCGAGCAGGAGAAGGTGCTGGACGGGCGGCTGGTGGCCGAGCAGGAGAAGGTGCCGGGCCCTACGGAGAGCGGTGGGGAAGCCCAGGTCCCTCTGTCCCCAGCCGTGGGACCGCGCCGCTCGCCGCCGCCCGCTTGGCCCGGCGCGATCGCTGCCGCCCTGCCCTCGTCGGACTCGGACAGGTGGGTTCGGCCCCGGCGCTCCCCCCGGGTCGCCCCTTGGTCGCCGGGGCCTCGGGGCGCTGTGGCTGAGCGGCCGAGAGCCCGGTGTGCCTGGCCGCCGCCTCCTCCCGCCCCGGTGTTTCACCCTCTGGAGCTTGCTCCTTCCCGTCAAAGGTGTAATTTTCAGTTACATTTTGCCTGGAGTCTGTTAAATTAGGTCTCCATAGCGGTGCCTGTAGGGGTGTAGGATTTAACGAAAGCATGAGTTTGGTGGTTGCGGCCTGGAGAGCCTGTTGGGCCACCCCACCGGCTTGACTGGTCCTCACACAATGCGCTTGCAGCTCTTGGGGCAGGACACCCGCGGAATTACTGCTGAAAATCCTGAGTGTATGAGTGTAGGATATTGGTATCTCAGTGAAAAAGCTCATTCTCAACTTCTTTTTTTTTTTTTTTTTTAGTAAGAGGTTCCGTCTTTTACTTGCTGCATCTGTGCTTTGATGTTCAGTATAGTTGGTGACAGGTAACTGGTTAAATGTGGGCTCTGTTGCGGTATTAGAAGTCTGCACACTTTGGTTGTTGCAGTAAGTCTTGTGTTTTCTTATCCGGCTGGTGCAGCAAGATGGCCATGTGCTTCTCCTGACTAGAGGAGACTAAAATAAAACTTAACAATCTCCTCTTAAAGATACAAAGCTTCGTTAATGGATAACTGATTAAAGTTTGACTTCAGAAGTACTTTTGTTGGTTCAGAGTTTTCCTTGACTATCATAAAGTGATGGAGAGTGGAATTCCTGACTTCCAGGGGCTTCCCCTGTGTCTAGTGTTTTTTACTTCAAAAATCTGTTGTGTTGATGAATCCTAAATATGAAATTTTAATAACTTCAACTAAATTATCTGTCTTGTATCTCAGTCTTCCTTTTGTTTTGTTTAACTCCTTCCACTGGTTGGCCTTTTAGTCTTGATTTTTTATTTTTTTTTTCTTTCTGGTGTATTGATGTTGTTCCAAGAAGTCCACGTTTGACTTTATCAAACAGTTCATTTGGAGAGGTGCTCTTAATTCTTGTCCTTACAATGAACATTTGTTGGAATAATGAAAGGAGCAATAGAAAGCCATCCATTTACTTAGGAAGGAGACTGTGTGATATTACAAAAATCTAGAAAGGAGTGTTTGGGTTATTTTTTTTTGTTTTTTTATTCAGGAAAGAAAGGCTATTTTGCATAAGTTTGCTTATCTCAGTGTAGTTCTTGTGTAAGGTTTGTATTGTGGTTTTTCAGTTACTAGGATCAGTTGCTCCACATTTTTTTCTTCCACCAGCCCTTGAAGGATTTAGACCTTAGCTAAAGTGAGCATGTTAACATGAGTAGGGACTAGTTCCTTACTTCACTCTTCACTTGAACATGACAGTAAACATCTCTTACAAGTGTTAGTGAGAAATATTGAGTTACTCTGTGAGAATATTTACTGGGGGATTTGGACAGGACATAAATTATGGAACTAATCACTTCTATTTGCAAAAATTAGAATTTTTTCATCCTTCATTGTGCAAGATGCATTGCTTGGATTAAGTATTTTCTTAACTTTCACTCAGCTAGTGTTGGGATTTTACAAGAACAGTGACTGAGAAGGCAGTATTGTAACTCCCATGTTTGTTTTTTTTATTCAGTGATACAGATTCAGATAGTTCATCAACTACACTCTCCTCGTCATCTTCAGCAGTATCAGAAGAAGATGATCGTCTAAATGAGAAGGATAATAGAGCACCCTGTATTAGGACAAAGGATGAGTTGCCTATTGATGTAAGTACAATGTGGTATTTTTAAAACCCTTTCCTACTAACCCAGCTAAAAATTTATATTTTAACTCAGTCCTCCTGTGTCAAGATGGGGCTAGAATCAGAACAGTAAAAGAGAAGCTCCAAGGCTGAGCTAGACACAGTTTAGTAGGTAAAGCAAAAGCCACCTGCAGAAGCAAAGCAAACCCAGAAATTAATTTATCACTTTGCATGGGCAGGCAGGTGTTCTGCCATCCCCAGGAAAGCTGGGCTCCATCATGTGTAAGCATTGCTTGGGCATGCAAACACCATCACTCCAAATGTCCCTTGTTCTCCTTTTTCACCCAGCTTTGTATGCTGAGCATGATGTTACCTGGTATGGAATGTTCCTTTGGTCTGTGCAGGTCACCTGTTCTGGCTGTGCCCCTCCCAACTCCTTTTGCATCTCCTCACTGATGGGGTGGCATGAGAGGCAGAAAAGGCCTTGGGTCTGTGTAAGTCCCACTCAGCAA
Organism: Cyanistes caeruleus; assembly: GCF_971803275.1. Lineage (NCBI taxonomy): Eukaryota > Metazoa > Chordata > Aves > Passeriformes > Paridae > Cyanistes > Cyanistes caeruleus. Next base: position 39,426,521 of record NC_141705.1, read on the forward strand.
TAATAAAAACATCTCTGTTATCAGTAATGTTTCCAGCACAGATCCAAAATGCAACCTCATAACAGCCACTCTGAAGAAAATTGACTTTTCTGCAGTGAAACCCACCACAGTTAATAACACAGAAGGTTATGTTTTTCAGGTATACATATTAAAGAATGTTAGTGGAAATGTTTTAGAAACCTCTTGCTTTGAAGCAAGGATTGACACATACTGTCTAGTGTGGCAGAAGGTGCCCTTTTCAGATACAGGCTCAGAATTTTGCCTTCCTGCTGGTCTTTGGCCTTTGAATTGCTCTTACAAAAGTGACTTAGTTAAGTCTTAGCAGTGAACTTGATTTAATATTGGAAAAATCACGGGCCGGTAGAAGGATGTGGTGTTTTTACCTGAATTCAGGTTTGCATTTAATGGTATAACATTTGGGAAAGTCTTGGCCTTTTTGATCTTTGTGTTGGTATCTAAGCCTTTGCCAAACACTTTTGTTAGACTGAAGATTATCAGGTGATGTGTTGATAAACCAGGATAAGATTCTTCTGTTTGTGTGGGATTTTATTTCTAGTTGTGGCCTTTAAAAGTGCAGTTCAGTGCTAAGATTTGAACTCTCAGAATTCACAGGGTGTTGAATTTGAAGATGATGCTTATTCTAGTTGCCTTGTGTTTAATAAAGCCTTTACTGAATTCCCAGCAGCATAGTATATACATGGAAATATCAGTTTATGAGTAAATTGGAGGTAGATGATAAACTTGATAATCAGTCTTTGATAGTAGATTCTGAGCCTTATATTTGAGGAAAAAAAACCTAATTTGAATATTGTATAGTACTCATTTTTGTATCTGAAGTTTGGCTTTTTGAGTTCTTTCTGATCTCTAGTTGTCCTCTTGTACCAAATGCAACTTCCAGCTAATAAAAATTTTCTTTGTATAGGTTGTTGCAATGTTTACATCTTCTGTAATGATCCAAGTCATGATATAAATGGACAGACTCCATTTTGTTAAATCAGATGATACACATCCGGTGTATTTTATGTTCTATTACCTCTTGCTGTGTATATTTTTCTTCTAGCATGCATGGAATGTTATTGCAAGTGGTCTTATTTTTTGATTTCTGATTAATTACTGAGTTGTGATGGAAATATGTAGAATAGTGTCTCTTTAGGAGAGATGTCCTCAAAAGTGGTGGTCCCCCAAGATGAGTTCATTTAGGATGATTCTGAAAGAGGCAGATGAAACCAGATTTTTAGAAAATCAAAACTTAAAAATGCCAAGGGATTTTTACAAACTGTCAAATTTCTGCAGTGACAAAGTGGTAAGTGCCTTCGTGTGATATTACATTCTAAACATTGACTTGATGTTTGCAGAAATTGCCTCCTGTTGAAGACTTATCAATAATTCTTCCAGATGATGTTGAGCTGAAGCTCTTTGGGACAGTTTCCAGCATCGTTGAGCAGCTAGGTAGGCAAGATACATTTGCTTTGTTTTCAATTACTGTAATTTCTGTGTATCTCTGCATGAATTGTGTTCTTAGCAGTTCCTTCGAAGTGTCAGTCCTGCAGCATCGTGTTTCTGGGAGTAACAGGGTGCTGAATTAGAATTTGGACTAATAGATGACATTTGTGTTGAATGTTCCTTTATTTGTGTTCCTTTTATTTGGCTTCCATGCATGTATTTTCTAACTTCTGTGTTTAATTAAACATTAATTAAAACCCTTTTTTTCTTCTACTGTGTATTATAGTTTTTATATTGATGCTGGCCGCAGTTATTGTATTTTAAGTATTTTAAGAAAACCTTCCACTTGCAAGTGATCTTTTTGAATAATCCCTGAATATATAAGATCTGTATAACTAAAAGCACAGATGAAGTACAATGCAGTCCTGAGCGCTTGCTTGTTAATATATGAGGACAGGAAAAAGTGTTTCTTCAACAGTGCAAGTTCATTTATTTATTTGTATCTTTATTCGTTCCACTTCTGGCACCGTGAGCAAATGAAAGTTGTCCATGTCAGCAGTCAGAGGATGCTGTGACTAACATGATTTATAGGTAGAGGGTAAGCTTAATGGGATTGAGATATAGAATGGATGTAAGCTTAACTGCAGGCATAGAGATTGAGGGATCGTTTTGGATCTATGTGGGACCTTCAGTATTTGGTAAGTGAAATCAAAGTTTTGCTGAAGCTCATGTTACTAAAATATCCACAGTATGGTTGTATTTAAGCTATTTCAAGTGTTCCATTCTGCTTGATATGCATTCCAGGCAATTTAACTTAAGTTCAATTTTGAAGTTAAAGCATTTATATTGAATGTAGTACAAAATAAAGTGAATATTTTTTCTATTAATTTTTCTTTTTTAAAAGACTTCAGGTAATACAAGCAATTCCTCTACATTATTTTATTGGGGTGAGATTTAATTTCATTCATTTGCAGGAATCAGGGTTGAGGGTGTGGAAGGCAGTAATCTGGTTCCTTTCTACTTTGCCCTTTCTTGCTTATTGATTATAATGGGGTCTTCAAGAAGGCTGCCTTCAGCTAAAATGGTAGTTATTTTAAAACAAGTTTAAAAAAAAAAAGCTAAATAATATCTACTGTTACTCTTATTTTTGGTTTAAAATATGAAGGTATAAACAAAACTGTTTTAAAGACTGCAGTTTTGAAAACCATCCTAAATTCTAATCCTCAGTGGGGAGTATAATCTTTTCAAATACCACTTTACTGGTAGGTGGATTCTTCAGGCTGCGTCCTACTTTATGTAATGCACATGTATAAGGTGTTGAATTAGATTTGTTGCTGAAAGTTAAAGACAAGCTAATAATCATAATGAAATAAAACTGCATGAATGGCATAAACCCCCAGGACATCTGTGATTATTTTTTTGCTTTTACTACCTTGCTTTATGACTTCTCCTTCTCCACATTTTAGTTTCTTTTGGAAAGTTTCTTTCAGCTCTTCTGAAAACAGGCCTCAATTTCAGTTGACTTGTGGCTGTATTAGGCACCTAATTGGGGATTGTGTTTTGATTTTTAAGCAAATTGATACCTCTGTACAGCAGTTTACATCTCGTCTGAGAGGAGTTGATTCCTCATTTGGAAGCCACAAATACTATTCTGATACAACAATCAGTATTCTTTTTCTGTCCCTTTGATGTCCCTCAGAATTTCTGCTGTTCTCTGTAGCAAGCTTCTAAGTTCATCAGTCTGCAGTGAGTGAGTGATACTTAAAAGTGGATATTTCATCCTGTGAGGTACATTTGAGGCCAGAACAGTGTAGGTTCATGCTTGCTGTGCAGTAGCTAAAAGAAAAATGTCAGTACTTTCTGTGAAGTTCTGCTCAGTGTATCAGAATTTAACAAAACTTCTGCTGTGTTTTGCTTCAAGGTACTTAAAGAGAAGAGAAAAAAATCACTGTGTGGGTTGGGGCCTGGAAAGTAAACAGCTTGGGTGTATATGAGAAACTTTCCCTGGGGCTGTACTTTTTGCCTGCAAGAGCAGAAGCTGGTAATTTAGGCTGCGTTGGGGTAGGGGAAGCTCTAAGTCAAATAGACTGGAGGTGGTAATATTTCTCCTAAGTTTCATGGGACTGGTGCATTGTACATTCTCAGAATATATTTTCCTTAGCCTACTGCAGGCTGGGGGCTACATGTGGTGAATCAAGTTGAGAACATTATCTGAGAGTTTTTATGTGTTGTTTTTTGTCAGTTTTTTTTTTATTTTTTTGTTCAGATGTTTGGGGGTTTTTGTCTTTTTTTTTTACTAAGGTATATTTCTCATGAGGTTTGAACAACGCATTGTGTACTTTCACTGTATATTTTATCTTAAAGGTAGGCACAAAAGAAATTGATTTCAAAAGTTCTCTTGAAATCCAGTGAACTCTTAAGCCTGTAGAATTGTCATACCTTTGTTTGGCATGTTAAGGTTTTTGCAGATTGCAGTAGTAGCAGTAATGTTTAGTTTGGTGACATGTTGATTGCTGAAAGTCCTTTAATGTAAGTTTAGCAATGATGATCTTGAGCTTTTGTTGGAGTATGAATGACACTGTGTACTTGAGTGGCTTTATTTGCTGATGGAAGGCATTGAGAATGCTTAATTGAGCATTCTGTTGTTTTACAGGTAGAGAAGTTTAATCATCATTAGGCCCAAATGTGAGATTTCTATGGCATTAAATTGCAAAATGTATAAGAGATTGTGTATATGCGTATATAAATGCCATCAGTTGCTACTGTGACTGAACTGCCAGGCAGCTTTTGTGTTCTGGTGTGATTCTTAGGCCTTTCTCTCATTACCCCAGAGAACAATAACTTTGTAAGCAATGTAAGTATTAGCATTTGTATATCATTGGAGAGGGTGTGTGTGATTCTAAGTACTTTTATGTAGGTGCAAGAATACTTGGTTGCAGCTCTGCAAACTTAAGTAGATGAGTAGTGGTGTGCTTTAAGTTTTACTGCAATTAACTACATGCTGTTGAAATACAAAATTCTAATTTAATTTTTTCTTTCCATTTTAGTAATAATCGAATCACTGAAGGGCCTACCTCCGATAAATGAGGAAAGCATAATTTTTAAAGAAGATCGGCAAGTAGCAGGAAAGGTGTGTGTAAATTAAAAACTTGTTATTCTGGTATAAAATTGGAAGTATTCTTTAGCACTCCAGAAAGTAGAGTTGAAGTCGACTAAATGAAAGATAATGTTTCCTTGATAGATAGTTTTTCTTTGCCTTTGACTCTTGCTGTATTCATCTGTTTTTTAATTGCAAGAATTCCTATTAATTGCATCCTTACAGAATTACAATATCTGCTGAGTTTCTAGTGTTTGATGAGAGTGCTTGTGGAGAGGAACAGATTGCTTTCAGATGTATGATGTTTTGGAGTAATAGGCTGTGTACTCTTTTACTGCTAGATAGAGGAAGTGGTTAGAGTGAAATATTACAAAAAATGGGGTATGTTTTCTTCTGTGCTGTTCTGATTTAAGGCCAGTGAGGAATGTTTGCTGAGAGGGTTGTTGCATTGAATTTTTTGTAGAAGGGAAGCCATCATCCACAATGGTAACTACTGAAATATCTTTGAATGCTAAATGTTTTACAGAATAAATTTAGCCTGAATTACATATGTTCTGTAAAACATGGAAAAATTCTCTGCTCTCCATGAAACTGGGGAACAAGTGGTAACTGCTATGAAGACATCTCGTTAAGATGAACTTTGAGGAAAAAAATGATCAGGAGATTGTTCTAAGTGTTACGAGACTTGAAAGCATAACAGACACAGTAAAATAGAGATTTGACAAAAGGAAGGAATATGAAGCATGTGAGAACTTACTTTTCCATATAACAACAAACAGTAGTTGGAGAAATATATTGTCAAACAAAATTTGGTAATAAAGCTAAAGTGTGAAAGGAACTTTCGATGCTGCATTTTGAAAATATGTCTGTCTTCTTAAATATCATTGTCTACAATGAAATTAGCCTCTAGTAATTTACTTGCAGTGTATTTAAACATTTTAATTTTATTCCTTTCAGATATTTGAGATATTTGGTCCTGTTTCACATCCTTTTTATGTGATGAGATTTAACAGCTCTGAGCATATCAAAGAGAGAGGTATTAATGTGCAAGATAGCATGTATTTTGCTCCATCAGTTAAGGACTTCACCCAGTATATATTTGCAGAGAAACTAAAACAGTAAGTCTGATTTCTTTTCTAATCTGGTTATAATTGTTTTTTTATATAGCTAAAAATGTTGGATTGAAGTTGAGTCTTCAGTGAGAAATTATAGTACTAAGCTTAACACTAAACTTCATATTTCCTTTAGATAGTCTCAACTATGTTGTAATAATAAGGCCCTGTACTATTTTGCCTTGGAGAACAGTAAAAAGTAATTGTAAACTGTGAGCTTTTAAAGTGCCGTAATTACTAAAGTTTAGCTTCTTATTCTGCTTAATATACTAAGCTTGCTTGCTTTTTGTGCTGCTAACTAAAATACCACATCCAGAAAAGTTCATTGATACTTCTCCACGCCCTCTGGCACTCATATACACGAGTATAAAAAAAAGACAATTTTTCAAGCTGAACTTTCCAGATTTTGTTGTTCTTTAGATTCTTGTATAGTTTCAGAACTGATAATAAACTTGTTTGCATTCTGAACAAGTCTGTATTAATTTACTATTTTTATTTCTTATTACAAGGCTGGAATTGAAATGTAATTATCAATAAATCTTATACGCAGTTGGAGGATGACAATTCTAGATAAAAATTACCCTCTAAATTTGCAAGAGGAGAGGGATTTGAGTGACAATGCTAGTATGATGTTCAGAAACTTCTCAGTAGTGTTTGTGTATCCCAGTCTGAGGAAAGTAGCATGCATAAATAAGTAGTACTTGATGCCATTTAGAGGGAAATCTACTCAAAGACACAGACTAAGAAATAAAACGTAATAAATGACAGCTAGATACTAATGTTCTAATTATTGATGAGCAATCATCTGAAATAACTATAGGTTAGATATCTTTTGTTATACAAGTGACTTAGTTTCTGTTTATTAGGATTAGTTCTCAGGGGTTGCTTAATTGTCTGCATTCATTACAGCTGTGCCACTATTCATACTGAATAGTTCTTTTCTTTAGTCAAAAGTGTAGTTAGACCTGCAGGAGTCCTTTTTTTTATTATTTCTTTTTAACTTCCTCATTTCTGTGCAAGCAACAAGCATATTTTCTTCCCTTCAGTAAGGACCAAAATAGATCACTTGCTTGCTCTGCTGCTTGTTTGTTTTTCTGCAGCATTTTGATGCCAGCTGGTCTTTGATTTGCGCTATTAAACTTTGTTGCTTAGCACAGTAAGTGCACAGACTTTAATCATCTGCTTGTTGCATCAATAACCGTGTGCTGTACTCAGCATCTGAGATGGGAGACTTGTGTTTTACTTTGTTTCATGCTTTGGAAATAGTTTGAGGAACCATTTTTCATTTGGTAGTACTTCACTATCATAGGTGGTAACTGAAACCTAGGCTAGATACTTCAGGCTTCCATGGCTTACCAGCACAGCTGAACATGCTTCAGACATTGCTTCTTGTCTCAATTAGGATGAGTAGTGTGACTTAAGTTATAGCACATTGAAACAGTATTTTATTTCTGGGTCTTGGCAGTACAGTTTCTTAAGCTTGTGTGAGGCATTTGGTGCTATCAGTTGAAGCTGCTTTCTCAGTAAATACGTTTTGTTACAAATGGATTTAGAATTTCTCATTTCTGACTTATGCTGTAATGCTACATGAAGAAACCTTAATGCTATGTGAATGGTTTGTAGAAAAGTCAAGCTTTGGTCAATGATCCACTAGAAGACTTTTGGACATTAGTAGATAGCAAATTTGATAACCAATAATTTTTATTTTCTGCATTTTTTTTTTAGTTTGACTATGTGCAGACCAGATTGTAGAGTATTACAGGGTTAAAGTTTTAAAACTGCTGTTCAAAACTGTGATGGTTCTTTGAAAATGAAAGGAATCAAGATTAAGATCTGGAAGAAACACTGAGTTTAAAGCTTTTTCTGAAATCTGAAATGCAATCTGCTTACATTGTACAAAGTTGCAGTGCTTTGAATAAGCCTTACACTTTATAGAAAAATAAGTGAAAGTGTAGTGCAAAACTTTCTGAATGCAAAGTAATTTGTTGCTAAAGATAGGCTTGTGTTGTATTGCCTGAAACCCGGTTCTAAAAAAGCTCATGTATTTTCATGATTCCTCTGAATTACCTTTTGTTAGACTTCAAGATCTTGCAGTATGACTTCACAAATCAAAGAATTACTATATTGTTCTTTGCAGAAGATATTAAATATTTGGGAGCATGAAAAGCGGTTTTTGTTTGCTGAAATGAGGAAGGCTGCTTTGGGAGAGGGAGATAAGCTGCCTGACTTTGAAAGATTTAAAGCTTGCAGTCAGTGATGTTACGTATTGCTGAATGACCACAGGTCTTAGGGGTTCTTGTGTGCTCTGGTATTTCTGGAAGGCATGTGTTGCTGCAGAATAACAAGATGAAGGGAAGAAACAGTTCAGTTCATAATAATAAAAAGCTTTCTGCAGCTGAGAAATTACTTTTATATAGTCCTTATCGTATGTTGCTCTTTGTAATGTTTTCTTCTAATTGAGCTTTAAAATGTCTTCTTTGCCTTCCTCTTTACCTCATAATCTCAAAAGGACATGTAGAAGTTTTATGGTTAGGGATTGAGGCACTATGTACCTCCAGATGACTTACCAGTGCTCTTATGGGTGTCACTAACGACCTCTGAATCCAGGTTTTATAGTTTTTTGTAGTTACTGCTACTTGATTCTTGCTGCCTTGTTGAATACATAAAAGACTCTTGGTTATTAGAGTACCAGCTGAAGGCATTTCACACTGACATACTGATGTTTTTTAACTCTGTCATTCCATTTTACAAGTAAGTATTTTCAGTATTGCACTGTTTTATACAGTTTTTTTACATAGATAAGGCTTGTATGTTGATGTTTCAGACCAAAACACATAAAATTTGAGAGCAACCTGAAAAAAACCTTCAACAGACTACTGGCAGTGTAATTTAAATCTATTTCACAAATTCTTTGCTAATCAAAGAAATTACTTGATTTTTAGTGAAGGACTTCACAGTGAATTAAATAAATTAGACTAATCCAAATTTATTTTGGTGCTTGTCAGGCAAGAAGATTGAGGTTTTGCTTCTTTAAATGTCTTTTGCCTTGCAATTTGATTTTATATTTACAACAAAATAAAAGGTGAAACCTAGTCATCTAACTAACACTGTCTCAATAAGATTGTAAGCCAAGTGCTGAGGTTTTAGGATTTGGAATTTACTTTGCTGTAGTTATACTGGAAGCCTGTGCTCTACTGAATGAGTTCATTGTTCTTTTTAACTGAAGATACATGTCCTGAAACCAGAAGAATAAGAATGCTTGTGATTGTAGTCAACAGCATAAGAAAGTTGCAGTGAACTACCTCAGTTCAGGTTCAAATCAATTAAGGTTCTAAAGGATTTGTTTTGAGAATATTGACCAAAACTTAGTATTAAACTAGATTTTTCAAGTGTAGTGAAGCCCTGAATTGATCTTAACATTACTGTTTGCTTTTGAACAATATTAAAAACCAAGTAACTCTTTGAAAAGAGGAAGCTCGTGTTCTAGGAGACTTTATCGTGTTCTAGCTTTCCTTTATCGGATTGTCTAATTTGTGTTTTTGTTGTCTGTTTTTTCTTTTAGGGAAAAAGGTTCAGATGCATCTTGGAAGAACGACCAAGAACCACCACCTGAAGTAACTATTGGGTTTTTTTTTTTGTTTATTGTTTTTGATTACACAAGTCATTTGTGGAAAAAATTCTGTGCAGAGCAGCTAATTAGCAAGATATCTTTTTATGGAGACAAGAATTGAATGTACCCCTTCATTGAAGGAAAGGATCATGCTTTTCTTGGAGAGGTCTCATAGTGAATGTAGGCAGTACTACCTGTCTCTCTGCTTGCTTTTCGCAGTTAGCAAGATGTGTATCTTCAGTTCCTCTACTCCTTCAAGAACGTATTTGACAACCTGAATATTTAACTTAGGGTTGCAGTGCTTTTACCTTCCCTAATAATTTTGCTTCTGTGAGGCAGATTTTGTCCCTGTCATTCTTTCACTGCAGCTTTGTTTTCAATTGGCCACAAGCAATTGTTTGTTTTTGAAGGCTTACTAGTACTCTGCAAACTTACTACTTGGACATTTAAGCTGTCTGCTCTTCAGAATTACCTTGACATCTCTGTTGCATCCTTTGAATGTCTTAGTAAGCTTTCTCTACAGTTTGCTGTTATAAAACAGTAGTTCCATGAGAGGAGACTGGCTTCTTCCGCAAAAAAGGCTGACATGCAGAGTTATGTAGAATGAGGAGCTCCCTGTGACCATTGACATCATTTGCTATAGGATCTGTAAATACTTCTTCAGTGACTTTCTCTTAATGGTCTTTAACTCCACTTCAGCTATGCATTTTGTGAGTATTCAGTAAGAATCACAAGGCTGGTCATTTTATTGAGATTTGTTTTACGTCACAGCAGTTGAGTCACTTTTCCTTGCAATTCCTACTTTAAGCATACCTTATCCAAAGTAGATGAAACTACTACAAGCCTTATGTCTACCATATTATTCTAAAGAGATCTGTGTGCTTGTTTTCAGTCTTCCAAATGCTTGCCTTTTTAGCATAATTCTATGCTATGTAATATATGCTTCTCACTCTATAATTTGGTAGAAAAGGTGTATTTTGTGGGGCTTGGGGGTTTTTCTTTTTGGGGTGGTGGTGTTTGGTTTTGTTTCTCCAGTGTTCTGACTGATTTTTAGGATGGAATAGACTGTTTCAGTTGGAAGAAACCTACAGCAGTCAGGACCGGCAAGTTCAGGGCTGATGCTGAAGCATAAGCTGAAGCATGTTGTGAAAAGCATTGTCCAAATGTCTCTGAAATACTGACAGGCTCTGGGTTTCAGCCACCTCTTGAAGAAGTCTCTTCCACTGTTTGACCACCATCTCAGTAAAGAAATTCTTTATTTCCAGTCTGAACCTCCCTGGTACAGTTTCGGACCTTCCTACTCATCCTATTACTGCATAGCACGTAGAAGAGATCATCACCTCTCCCTCCCCTTTGTTAGGAAGCTATAGAGAGCAGTGAGGTTGTCTCAGCCTCCTTTCCACCATATGAGGCAAGTCCAGAATCCTTGTGTGCTTTTCACAGGACATGCCTTACAGTGCTTCACCAGCTTTGTTTCTCTCCTCTGGATGCAGCATAGCCAAGGACTTTGGTGTTCTTGACATGTGGGGCCCAGAACTGCACAGAGCACTCAGGGTGAGGCCCCCCAAGGCTGAATGCAGCAGGACAGTCACCTCTGTTGGTTGTCTGCTCGTGCTGAGCTTGATGCACCCCAGGATGGGGTTTTGCCCTCTGGGTCCCAGGGCAGCCCCTGCTGACCCACACTGAGCTGCTGCTGACCAGCACCCCTGGATTTGTCTTGGCAGAGCTGCTCTCCAGCCACTCCTCTCTCAGTTTAGACTTGAGCCTGGTGTTACTTCATCCTAGGTGTGCAGCATTTGGGCTCATTAGATTTCATCCCATTAATCACTCTTCGGGGCCTCAAACTGTCTAGATCCTTCTGCAAGGCCTCCTGTCCCTCAAGAGAGTCGATGGCAGTTTGGTATCATCAGCAGACTTGCTCATGGTGCTTTTAAATGCTGCATCCAGATCATTGATAAATACATTGAACAGAACTCTCCCTGGAACTGAGCCCTGAAGAACTACACCCTTCAGGCAGTTCTTCACCCATTGCACCATGAACTTGCCCATCCCACTGCTGGACAACTTGTACAGAAGGATGCTATTAGAGACATTGTTAAATTTTGCATTCACAGTCCTTATCCCAGGATGGTTATTCTGGCTTGAAGGAGAGATGTTGTGACATGATCTTTATTGTGCTCAAAGATAGGTCCTGTAATGGTGTATCAGTCTCTCAACTTGGAATGTTGCTTTTTCCACCGTAGTGAGTGAAGATGATGCATTTTGAAATACTGATTTTGTTTCCTGTAAATGAAACTGAGCTGTGTGGTACTAACTTCTCTAAAATAATTCTTGACTGTCAGTTCTGGCTGTAAATTGCCTTCCTTTCTTGTAGACATAATCTCACAGAGAATCATAATTTGAGAATTAGAAATGTTGTATAAGGATTGGACTGTAGGTATGTTACCCATAGAGCATTGAAAAACTTAGAGACTTCTGACTAGTCTTAACTAGCTTTAATTTAGCAGTTTTCTCGTGATGATGATACCAAATGGGCTTATTGGCTAATTGTGAGCTCTTCTGTTTTTTAGTCATGTTTTAAAAGTTGTCCAGGAGATAAACTAGATATGTAATTTCAGTTTGTAGGAACTCATGAAATTTTATTGGCCAAGTACAGGCAGTCAGATCTGCAGATACAGATCCATTGCCTTTTCCAAAGATTTTTTTCTTAAATATTTTTCTTCATTTAAGTTTGCTGTACCTCACTAAAGAAAGGAACAAAGGAAGCTTGAAAAAAGTCAGTGATGACACGAGTGTGCAGTCTTCTGACTGTGTGATCTGTCTGTGTGCTCTGTTTTGGAAAAAAACACGTCTAATATCTTGTAATCCTCAATTAGAATAATCTTTGGTTATTTCTAGCAGTTAGAGTTTATACCATGCTGTCCCAAGCTGTCACAGCTGATGAGCTGATAGAAAGTAGTTTTTGCTGTGAAGGTAATAGCTGTTTACAGGGGTGCAGATTAAATTTTATGCTATTGATGCTTGAAATTGTCTCTTACAGCCAGACCCTTTACAAGACCTCAGATTGCAGCTGATTTCTGGGCAGCCCCTGTAGTAAACTGTATGCAGTTGTTGGAGTCACTTCTTTTTGATGTGTGAGGCTTCATTTTTGTACTAATTAATCCATGGTAGGCCTTTCTTACTTGCTGCTTTTAGTTATATGGTAGGCATTCCTTTTTTGGCAGGCTCTTAACTAGCCCAGCTTATTTGTAGAGCCACTAATACAATCTCTTCTAGCTTTGTTCTTGGGGTCAGAGGATGACAGAGTTGCTCTTTTCAGGAAAATTAGAAAGGATACTGAGTCATGCATCAATTGTGTTATGATAAATTTTTGGAGTGTTAACTTTTTTCTTGTGCTGAAAGCCATCTGATTTTTGTTTAAACCAGGTTTTGGAGTTCAGTGATGATGAGAAAGAAAAGGAGGCAAAACAGAAGAAAAAGAAGCCTCACAGTCAAGGAAGAAAGAAAGTCAGATCAGAAACACTTCCATCAAGTGAGTGAATGCTATGTCAATGCTTTTGTGTGTTACTCTAAGTTTGTAATGGCCTTTTATAACTATCTTAGTAATTGAGTTTTTATACAGTTAATAGTAATTCTGTACTTTTCAAATTTGTTTGAATTTGTGGCTACATTCTGTATTTATTATTTTAGAAGAAAAATAAAGTTGTATTCTCTTGAAATGGAAACCCTGTGGAAGGGAAGTGACACAGCAGCAGAGCAGTTGTCAGAGGAGAGTCAAAGGCTCTTAGAACAGTGTTGGGTGACACACAGTGAGGATTCTGAACAGATGCCACCATTTGGATGGAGTTCAGCTAAAGCCTTTGAGTGCTGGGAGAAGACAGAGGAAGGCCATATGCAATTTTTGGAAACCCACTTCTTTGGCATTCAAGGGAGGAGAGACAGGTCTTAGATGGAGAATTTATTCCTCTGTCTAAAAGGAAGCTTTTCCTCATTTCTTCTAAATAACTCTAAATGGTGTAGCCTGCTGAGAACCTCTCTGTTTACCTAATGCAGCCATTGGATGAACGAAGCTGTATATAGATTTTCTTAATATGAATAGCTTTCTTTACTCTCCTTTCTTCTGCTGTTGTATCTCCTCCAGGTGCATGCTTGCAGCTGTGCTCTGTTTACCATAACCAGATTTTCTCTTCTCTCGTGCCTCTTTACTGACAAATCTTTGATTTTTGATTGCGATTTTGGTTGAATAATTCATACTGCATCCCTTGTTTTCTGTTCTCACTGGTCTGCTTTGGCTGCATGTTTTTTATACCTCTCCCTTTAAATATGACTATCATCCCTTACCCTCTTCTGCTGCTTACTTAGCAGATTGCTTCAGCTATCTGCAGCATGGTGCTTCCCCCACTAAATTTCTCAGACTCCCATGAGTTTGCTGCTCTTCCTTTGTAAAGCTGGTAGACATTGTGCCCTGCTTGAAACCCTTTTCTCTTGATCTGTGGGAGATCAATAGCTGTCCTTTAATATTTCTTGTACAGTACAGTCCTCCCTTATATCAGTCAAATAAAGCCACGGTCTTTCTTTGACTGGCTTTTGCCCTATGGTTTTGACAGGTTTTTTTTCCCTTAAGAGATAGATCTGAATTGTGCTGTACTTTCTCTTCATTAATGATGGTTATTTTCTCCTGGTTTCTGTTAATCTAGCATATGTGTGTTTTCCACCACATCCTTTTCCTGCCAGCTTATTGCAGGCCTGCCTTTGCCTAGGGCTTCCTGAAGCTGTTACTGAATTATGTTCCATAACTGAGAACACAACAGGAGGAACTGCTGCACTCTGTCAAGCCAGATAGATTTTGATTTGCTGTGGTTTTGGGTTTTTTTTATTGTAAATAACATGGCACAAATTGGTGTGCAGTTTTGGTTGTAGAATTCAACAGCAATGATACGTCACAAATAGAGGAACAAGGTTGGTCTCAGATGAAAGTTTACATGAGCATATTAAAATTGTTTGTTACAGTATTTGAAAGAATGAACAAAAATACTCAATACTTTACTTAAATGCTTGCAAGAGGCCTGGTTGTACCAAAGGAATCTTAACTCTTAATCCCCCATGAAAATGAGTAGGCATTCTGGCATCCCAACTACCTTTCCAGACTTAAAAACATTTTCAGCTTTGAAAAGCCATGGAGTCTAATGCCAAGGATGAGATTCACACGGGTTTTTAAATTTCAGTGATTTTATGCGTTGTTATATTCCTGAATACCTTGTTGCTCCCAGCCATAAAATCCTTCTGATGGTTTAAGTTCTGCAGCTTTTTGAATCTCTTAACAGCTCTTTGGAGCATCTTCAGCATTTTAGTACTTTTCGTTTTATAGTTCTAATCCCATTAAAACTCCTATGATATTTATATAAAGGGGCAGTATATTTGCTATGAACATTAAATATATGCTTAGAGTGAGCTGTACAGGGAAAAATTTGTCTTTGAAAGATGAATGCTGAAAGTGAATTGGCTAGAGGTACAGATTGTCCTTCTTCTGATAGAGTAAGTTAATTTTATTAATTTGAGCTTGAATAATTTCTTGTGTCCTGTGTCTATGCTGTTATACCAATTTGGAACTGAAGGCTGGATACCCCTTCAGTGTAATGCTGTGTTGATTTATCTTTAGTTTAAAAATGTGTTGTTTTTAATCTTGTTTCAAAAGCTTCCAAAATACAGATAATACACAAAATTCGTGTGTTCCTGACACATTTAGACAAATGGAAAGTCTGTAGGGAAAGAAGATGAAATTTCTTTTTTAAAGACTAAATTTGCAACTCTCAGGATCATCCTTTTTGTATTACTCCAATCAATCAAGATTAATTACTAAACAGTAGGTTTGCTGGTATTATTTTATTCTTCATGTACTACTTGCCAGTATTATTTCTTGATAAGATTTGTTTTTAGATTTCCTTGACTTCACCTTGAAAGATTTGTGAAGACTAAACTTGATCTTTCCAAAATAATATCACAGCTGTGTGTATGTGGGTTTCTTATATTTGCTTATTCTTTAGGTGAGAATAAAGAATTTCATCAGTCAGTGCAACAGCCTGCTTCAAGTTACGCAAGAGGATACCACGGCAGAGGGTTCTTCAGGGATGTGTGTCCTCCTCCATCAGGCCCTCGAGGGTTTTTCAGGCCCCAAGTAAGACCACCACAGCTGTACTCTTCAGACAGGAGGATATACCAGGAATCACCAGTGTTTCCACCACCTTATAGAAAAGAATATCCAATGATGCAACAGTATGCCTTTCCTCCTCCAGATTTTGGTTATGTCAGTGATGGGTATCAATTCCACCCTCCACCTTCAAACATGAATATGATGTGGACAGGCCCAAACATGTACAATTCATCCTACTCATTTCTGTCACTGCCACCACCACCACCGCCACCACCACCGCCGCCACCTCCTCCAGACTGCCACTCTCCTCAGTTCAGGCCTTACTAAGATTCCATGTGTGTCCATGTAGAGCCCTGCAGTTTACAGGAGGAAAGAACAGCCTGCCAGGACTGCATTCCCTTATTCTGGAGATGGTTTCTTTTACTGCAGCAGTAGAACAAATGCAGAGTTTTGTGCTTTGTGGGACATCTGTAGAAAATTATTTTTTTCTGTATATGTTACCTGTTTCCAAAAAGAAATTTATATGATAAAAGTAACTGAATATTAAGTAATGGTTTATTTTTATAGTATCTGCTACTTAAAGATGATAAATAAAAGCCTTTTGGACACTGGTATGTAGTGGTGGAAATCTATTTTGTAATAAATGTAAGAGGTTATATAACTACTGTTAAGTAGCAAAGAGAGTAATTTCACATAGACAATATTCTCATATTTTTAGAATGGCGGTATATTGCTATGCTAAAACATTTTTCTCAATTTCTGCAAATTTTGAAACCTACATGGGACCTGAAAATCTGTCCTCTATATTTTGAGCTAGGTTTTCCACTATATATAAGGCATAAACCACTATCCAGCTTTCAATACTTTACTAATTCCATATTAGCTAAAAGACTAATAATAATAATACTGGTTTTGTGTGCACTTGTCTGATTTCTAGGCTTTGGGCTGTGGTTGGTCAAATGTTAAGTATTTTCTAGTAGAGAAAGTAGAGGAAATAAGAGTATTTCCTTGTAGTTGAAAATATCTTTATTTCTGACTCCTGTTGATCTATTTTCACATTCAGCCTGGAAAGCTGCAATAGAGCTCTGTCACTTCTGTAATATTTTTAGTTATTCCCCCTTTTTGGGGCATTTCTTCATGGACTGCTTGGAAGAGAAAAGTTAAGGCATGGGATGGAGCGGAGAGACTTGAGGAAAAGAGGCTTTTAGGGGAAGAAATGCTACGATTTTTCAAGGGGCTTAAATTTACAAATAGATGTGTGGATGTGGTAAACTATGGGACTGTATAAATATCGTGGCTGATAATATGGGAAATGGAAAATGTAATTGCACATTTGACAACATTCCTCTTAAATTTATAAACAAAAGCAGTACTTTTGCTAGCCTTTAATTTAGACAAGAGTCAGCAGCAGGAAGGGGTGAACTCATCTTGAAGGTGAACAGCAAAAGGACAAAAAGATTTCTTACAGGAAAATTGTGACAAGTGGTGTGGCAATCAGGGGAGCCCCTGCTGCCTTAGATTGCTTGGAGAGATGGTGGAATCTCCAGTCTTGGAGGGATTCAGAATTTGACTTTGGACAATGGCCTGTGGGATGTCATGTCCAAGTTAGCCTTTCTTTGAGTGGAGAGGTGGACCAGCTGGTCTGTGAAATCCATTCAAGCCCAAACTTCTTTTCATTACTGTCATTGTTCTGGAGTTTTGTCTTCTCACCAGAGGCTTTTTTTGTCTCTAGATGCTAGGAGGCATGAACAGCCTAGCCTGAATTACTGTTTTTTGGGAAGCCTAGCTTTTGATTTCTGCTACTGTAATTTTTTATTGTACCTCAGATTTTTCATAAACAAAATAATGATCCTGTTCTAAAAGTTGGACTTGCTGCAGAAGATAATGAGTGCTTCCATTTCACTGGATGTAAGATGAATTGAAGAATTGTTCCTTTATTAGTTGTTTGGAAACTAATGCTAATGAGAGTCTTGGTTGCTGTCGTTTTTTCCTTTGGGAGTAAAGCATTTTGTATTGTATAATTTATTTTGAGAATGTTATCAAGAAATAACTACTCAATTTTTTTTTTCTTTTTGAATACAACAGAAAAAAAACCCTGAGAATTATTTTTAACCAATGTTCTCTGAAGTAGGGATTTTTTTGCCTTAGAAGAGACCTTTTTAATAATGCAAGGCATTCATGTCAGGATGCATATGGGTGACATACAGATGAAAATAAGAAATAAAGAGGTTTTTTTGTAGGTTATATTTAGATGTTTCCAAGTTCCATTTTCTATTTCTTTGCAGCTCAAAGGTATAGACAGTTATTTTTGTCTAGTGAATTTAGTGATGCACATAATCTGATTTAAAGGATTGATGAATCTGCACAAAACAGCTGGTAATAAATTTGTTACGGTGACAGGTGAAAAAATGAAAAACACAGCCAGTGATGACAAGGCTTTTACAGAACAGTTTACCTGTCAGGGCAAATACATAATTTTGGAAAGCATGAATAATGATTTTTATCTCAATCACTGTAAGGCTTACTCAGAGTTACTGAACATGGGGTAGCCTTCACTTGCCATAAATGAAATCTGTTGGAACTATGGAAGAATAATATTGTCAATTTTCCTGTGAATCTGATGCTCTGCATTTTTTAGGCAATGTTTTGCGAAATTGCTTTATTAGAATTTGCTGTTTGGCTGCTGAGGTTTGAAATGGATGGAAATTGTGGATGACAGAATGGTTTGGATTGGAAGGAGTCCTAATGACCATCTGGGTCCAGCCCATCTGCAGTGGGCAGGGACACCTTCCAGTAGATGAGAGCCCCTTCCAGTCTGGTCTTGCTTAGTGCAAGGTGCTTGCTATTTATTAGTAGAAAGCCAGCCAGTGATACAGAGGGACAGGAGTGAGCAACTGTCACATACCGCAGCTTTGAACTTGGGCACAGAATCTTCTCTCTGACTCTTCTGTGCCCACCTGAGCAGTTGTGAGTACATGGGCAGAAAATAACTTGCTCCACAAAATGCTGAAACTACTATAGAAGCAATTATAGTTATGAAGTGTCTAAGTTTGCATATATTAAGTCTCAAAGACTATTGTTTGCATTCTAAGTGGAAAGATTTCACTCTCTGAGTTTACTGTGGAAAGTAGGAAACAAAAATCTAGGAACTTCTTAATCATCAAGAATGAAACTGCTGCTTGATACCAAAATTAGTTGTTATGAAGGTCTGTCTTTTGGAACAAGTGGTACAGCTAATATTTTCTTTAAAGAGAAGAAGAATATTACCTATATCCATTTAATACTATTTTCTCATTTTTTTAATACATACATTAGGTGGTCTCAAATCTGTTTTCTGAGAATTTCATGCAAGACCTGTAAAAAAAAGAGTACTTTCTTCATCATAGACCCAAGAAAAGAGAGTCTTTTTTGTGAGATTCCTTTATGTGAATGTTTAACCTCAGGGAGGCTTTCAGTTTGCAATTGAAAATTATTCCTGGACTATAAAGACTTGTTAAATCTGTCTGCTGGATCTTCACATTCTCGATTCCATCTTTCCTGGGTTGTCCTGTGTAACACTATGCCCCTTTTATACACAAACAAACCTAAATGACGTTTTTGGAGCACTTTTTGCTGAAATCGTGGTCTGCATTTAGTTTCTTGGTTATACTCTTCACTGGGATGTGTTTAATTCACAGTTTTACATTTATTTATGATATCCTGCAGTCTCCACAGCTTGGCTTTGCCACAGAGTGATGCACTTGATCTTTTGTCTCGGTCAATGATTTCTGCAGTGAGGAGAACACAATATATTTTTTCCAATGTTTTGACCCTGCAACACTCATTTCTGCCATTGTTATATCCCAAAGAGGTACAGTACCACGTGCATTGATACTCTGCTTTTGGTGACTGCCTGTTTGGTATTCCCCTTGCAATGTAGCATATTTACACATTATACTCTCTTTATGTATATTATACTTTAAAAGTACCTCATTTTTGCTCTCAGTGCCATTCTGACACTGAAATTGCTTGGACATGAACCATTTCCATCCCTCCAGCATAAGATGATGAAGTGATATCAGAGTTTGAGATGGAAACAGTAACTGTACCTTAGAGAAAAATACAGCCTTGGGTAAGTTATGTAGGTCATGATGCTCCTTTGTCTGGGAACAGAGAATCCTGTTTGCTGTTTCATTTTGTAATTCCAGTGGAAGAAGACTTACTGACCTTAGCAGGAAGAGGGTTATCATACCCTCCAAAACCGAGGTATGTCTGGATGTGGCAATGTAGAGCATTCAGATTATTTATTTGCCACCATGAGTCTCAAGAAAATCAGCCATTTCTTGCACGGGAGAAAGCAGTGGGGGGAAAACTAGTTAAAAAGCTATAGCATTTATAAAGATACTAATTTCTCAGCAAAGTATTTCTTAGTTTGAAGTAAATTTTGGTGGGATATGTAGCACACTATGATGAGTTTATTATAATTAATCATAGAGGATTGTTCTTTTAGAGAAGAGACAATTCTGGTTAGGCACAAGTTAGGTCAGTGTCTCCTGTGCTCTGTAACTGGTTCGGAGATTCGTTTTAAAAGGGAATTTTGGGCAGAATTAATTCCTCTAATATGGATGTCTGGAAAACACTGAGCTTTGGATCCTGAGAAGAATTCAGTTTCCATTTCAGAGAGAACTCGGGATCAGACATTAGGCTTCTCCTATCAAAGGTTCATGAGTAAACCAGTTAAGAAACTTTAAAAGTCCCATTTTTACACTTCTGTGTGATGCAAGGATATCACAGAAAGGAGCATAAAATGCTTTTACTTAGTGGGAATTTTTTTTCTTGTGGTTTTATTTTTTAATCTTTTTTTTTCCCTTTTGAGCCAAGCCCCTGCACAAGTGGCTGCCTTCTTATGGATGATCAATAGCTAATCCAGTTAGGTTGTGATGTTCTTTATTCTCAGAGGACAAGAGTAAACAGTAATGACTGACTCTGAGCTAGCTTATAATGTAATATAAGAGGAGACAAAGAAAATCTTTGAAGCTATGTTTTATGTCTTGTTTACATTTAAAGTAGTAATCTTGGGAAGCAAATCTTTTAATCAAGGAAGATTTTTTTTTTTAGTGTGTTAATTATCATCTAATATTTTATTTCCAGACAGCAGTTGAAGTATAATATAAAGCTATATATATAAATATATTTAAAAAATATCTATAAAATATATAAATATAAAGTGTACATATATATGTAATATAGCAATTTATGGTATATGCACTTGATAAATATTGAAGTATCATTAATAATCATATATATGAGTATTTACTTATAAGTATTTGTTATTCTGAACTACTATAATTTTACCTGCTTCACACTAGCTTGGCAACAGACAGAAAATTGTTGAGTTAGTGTTGCCTAGGCAGTTACATGAAGGCTGCTGAATCAAAGCAATTGAGCTTGTTAATGCTCTTATTCCATTGCATTGCATTAAGTAAAATATTAATTTAAAGTATCTCTTGAGACAGAGGAAACACGTATTTCTTTGGGAGAATCTGTTATTTTCCTTGCTTTACCTGTGCTGCTAGGATGGCTGTACCCTGTGTTTTCCCTGTGCAGGTGACAGATGGAGGGATCCATAGTCATGTAAAGTCACTTTCTGAGGTAATTCATTGTCTGCTCCATGTGATGATGTCACTTAAGGAATTTACTGTCACACAGGAGGTCAGCCTGATTGCATTCTAATTTAATTTTATTTTAGTTTTCAGGATATGTTGAATGAGTGGTTAAGTGGATGTAAAAATGCACTGAGAAGGTGGTTGTTACCGCTCTGCTATGTTACTGTATTCTAAAAACAAATGGTCATGTTTCAATGGGATCAGTTTTTTTAACTCAGCTGAAAAGCAAACTTGGTTTTAAGACAAAAGGTCTTGAGAGGATCTGGATGATAATGATAATTCCCGTAGTGTGTTGAAAGGCAAGGACCTGTTGGGACTGGGTCCAGAGGAGAAGACAAAGATGTTTAGAGGGCTCGAGCACCTCTGAAGACAGGGTGAGACACTTCGAGTAGTTCAGCCTGGAGCAGACAAGGTTCCAGGGTAACATTATTGCAGCCTTTCAGCACCTAAAGGAGTCTTAAAAGAAAGATGAAGAAAGACTATTTAATAGGGCCTTTAGCAATAGGCCAAGGGCTAAAGGTTTTAAACTAAAAGAGGGTAGATTCAGACTAAATGTAAAGATGGAATACTTTATGATGAGGATGCTGAGACACTGGAATGGGTTGTCCAGACAAGCTGTGGGTGCCCCATGCTTGGAAACATTCAAGGCCAGTTTGGATGGGGCTTGAGAAAAACTTAGAAAAAGGCTCTGAGAAACTGAATCTTGTTGAAGATGTCCTTGCTCGTGGCATGGGAGTTGGACTAGGTGACCTTTAAAGGTGCCTTCCAACCCAAACCATTTTATGATTCTGTGAAAGTGGATGGTGTTACTGTTTTAGAAGTTTTCAAAATTCACACGTCTTTATGATGAAACTACAGTTTCATTGTACTAGATTTTTCACTTTATTAGCACTGTCAAATGTCAGTGATTAAAAAATAACAATCTGGAGCTTTAACCCTACTGCTACACCTTTAAAGTGATTTGTTTAATTTCTCTATCATAATTTGTTTCCTATATTCAATTATTTTGGCATGTATATGGGCATTACAAATTCCATTTGATTTGATTATAAAAGAGTTGTTTTTTTAAACTCAAGAAGCAATAACTTTCAGGTGTAATTACATTATGATGATCTTGATGATCAAGTAATCTTAATTTTTAAAAGCACGAGTTATTAAGTATTTTCTTATCTTCACTTGCAAAATCATGCAGAAGCCAAAGACAGTAAGTTAAACATGTACTTTGTTATGCAAGTAATACACTTCAAAATTTCAAAAAACCCATTCCTGATGTTGCTCATTATTTAGCATGAAATTTTGTGTCCCTTAATTTTTATTAGAATTTTCTTTGTATGCAACAGAGTCAGAATCAAACTTCAGTGTCTTTTTCTTTAAAGAAGTCCTTCCTCGCTCCTCTGGAATGGAAATAATTTTCTGAAAAAATAGTATATGAGATAAAAAGACAAACCAAAGGGATCTCTACATGCATCCAGTCCAAAAGAATTAACAGATTTTCTCTACAGGTTTTCTGAACAAGGCCTAGGGAAGTTGAATATGACTGAGAGATCGGATACTTGTACTGCTTTGAAAAAAATAGAAAGCAGCTGACAGCACATACCTGTGAGTAATCTTTATTTGCTAGTACCTCTTGAATTCTTATTTGTGTAGGCTAATAAATACAAATGACAGATTACACTACAAATAGTTTTGTATGCAGATGTCTTACATCTTGTGCAGAAGACAAGAAAGTGGAAATGGACTTCGAGTGGAGTGCATTAAAGAGCTTGTTAGTCAGCTGTAAGCACAATAATCATCAGCCAACACTGAGGTTTTAAATTTCTGTTTACACTCACAAATTGTCCAAGTACTAATAGGATCTAGCTCTTAGGGCTTAATGCTGAGCAGTTTTGATGTGGCTAAAACAGAAAGCAGTGTGATTTGTTAGAGCATAATGACAGACTACTATCTTTGATAGCCTTTAAATACAATGGCTACAGATCACCTTCATCTCTCAAAGGTGAAAATTGGAAGCATCATCATTATCTGAGCATTATGAATAAATGCTTCAGAATACACTTGAGCTGAAAAATGATGCATAGAAAATTGGTCATATGGTTTACTATTCTAAAAAATACTCATCCGTTTTTCATTTATTTCAGGCCTTGTATTTCTTGTAAACCCTTTCATTTATGTTTCCCCATCTCTGCTATTTGCTTTTTAGTGGGATGAATAATTATGTATGAGGTGCCTTTTGGTTCAGAATCAGAAGAAATGACCCTTTCAAAAGGGAAAAGCTTGCAAAGCCTTACCAGAGTTCTGCAACATGCTGAAAAAATACTGCAATCCATTTTAAATATTGTAATATCTCAGTGTGAACCACTATTTTCCTGTAATGACAAAACTAGGAACTAGTAATAATATCTAGAAGTGTGTTTTCTGGAAGTAGACAGATGCTTGTACTAGGGAGATATTTGGTTTTAGATTGAGAACCTCAGTAGTCCTGTTTATGACTTAGGACTTCTGTGGACATGAGAAGTCATAAGTACAGGCCAGAACCAGAGGGATGAGCAAGATCACCTCAAGATGGTTTAAAGGCCTGTCTTCTGACTAGATTTATGCTGAGTAGCACTTTCTGATTTGCAAGGATGGCAAAATTTGTTTTTAGATAAAGGAAACATTTCTCTATACCAAAAATAAGTGTATATATGTCTTGGATACATTTTATAGACATCTATGTAATAAGCATCTACATATAATAATATATCTCTGTATAAAATATATCTAACAAAATGTATAAATCGTTACATTTAAAATATGTATTTAAAAGTGGAGATTGCTGTTGAGTAGCTGAAAATACCAATCTGTCAAAATAGATGCATCTGTTGAAAAAGTATCATTTGGAGAAATTCCTGGGACAGTATTCTGGAAGAGTTTGGAATCTCTGTGTACTGCTCAGAGTTTTTGTGGCCAAGGAAGGGGCAGAGGAGGTGGCAGGCCCTGAGGCAGCTGTGTGGCAAAGTTACCTGGCTCCATCAGAGGCCTCCTGGAACTTCATGCGGAGATTTTCAGTGTTGACACTTGGAAAACTCTGGTTGAGAAATTTTTTTTAAAATCTTCTGCAGTGTTCTGCCTATTAGTTCAACAGGCTTTGTGTGTTCTGGATTTGTGTGAAGTTCCCTCTGTGTGTGACTGCTCTCCTCTTTCTTGCCAGCACTGGCACTTAGTTACATGGGAGAAGAGTTCTTTCTCGCTGAAAAAGACAGCAGCAGCACTGTGGCCAGACTGACTTAGAAATGGTCTACACTGTGTGCTGTGATTAAATTCAGCTGGATGTTCAGGAGTGGATTACAGTTTGTATGAACTTCATAACAAATTCCCATTTCATCCTAGGCAGAAGAAGCACTTTTTTTATAAGGGCTTGAGATACCTGAGAAACAGATACCCCCAGCTCCCTGATAGTTTTGGTTGAAGTTGTTTGGTGCTACACATGTGCAATGTGATGTTGTCTTAGCTCTATTTCTGAAAATTATTAAAATGTGAATTATGTTAATCCTGGAAGAATGAAAGAGGAAGAACACTGATAAGAAAAGTTATTAAATACTAAGAGAAAAGCAGGGAATTAGTACTTGATGACTCGGTAAGATTGAGGATTATCCCATTCTGAGTCGTTTTCCAGTGAATGATGACTGCCACGAGAATGGAGAGAAAATTAACTTCTAGATACTGCTTCTTACACCTTGGCATCTCTTGTGTGTATTTGTAAATAAAAAATTGCTGTGTTCTTATGAACTGTGTATATCCAGATTTGTGAAGTCTCTTGGCACTTGGTAGAAGTTGCTGAACAAAGTGACCTAGAGAAGGAGGATTAAAGTGCTAACAACTGAAAAAAGAAGACCCTCAAAGTATAGGTAAGCTTGAAAATGCCATGGGCATGATTTTGGTCTAAACAAAATTAAAGTTAAAATAAATGAAAGAAAAACCTCAAAGCAACACAGAAAATCATAAAACCAAAATAAATGAAACAACCTACCAAAAAAATGAACAAACCAACCAGAAACCAAAGAAATCTCAAAAAGAAACCCTTCAGGCATTCTAGGATGAAATTTGGCCTATAGCTTTTCAGGGGAAAGTCCAATCTAGTATTGTGTGCTATTTTGCACTGCTAGGCATGTTTTTTGGCTTCCTTAGTTCCCCAGTCTAACTCCTGCCTAAGTGTATCAATGCTTGTGCTGGCCTAGCACAGAGCAAGGAATAAATCAGAAAAGCATTAATGCATGTAAGGTTAGAGCTAGAGAAACCATAGAGCACCAGGAGAGGAGGTAACAAGTAATGAAAACAGACCAGATTTTTTATCTTGACATACAGTTCTCTGGAGTGGCAGCTTTGGGGATTTCTGTACACAGAACTGCATCTTTGATTGTAGATATGGGCTTTTGGGAAATAAGATTGAATGCATTGTTATTATTGTTATTATTCCTCATGGAAGAAGAAGCATTGTGATCTTATTTTTATCTTATTTAGAATTAAAATTATACTGTGCAATATGCCTGACTCAACATGTACTTTTGCTTTCTTCTGTAAAGGAACTGGGCTTGCATATTAACTCTGTGATCTATAGGGGATAATATAGCTGAAAATCTACTAGGTGTAGTAGAAAAGGTGTTAAATCTGCTGCTTCATACAGAAAAAATTGCGAACAACATAGCTTCAGGTATTAGTAAGAGAAGAAAAACAGGATTAAAGAAAAAAAATCTCCAAATATATGTTGAAATCTATTGTGCCTATTGTATTCAGTAATTATATCCAAAAGCAAGTATCTGTGAGGGAGAACCAAATCACCAGACTGGGAGGTAGATACTGAGATCTTGAGGTAAACAAAATAAACTACTGTTTTCAGCTTGCTTAAATACCTTTTGAGTTTTTGTGCAATATTCAAGACTTGTTACCTTATCATAATGCTCTAAGCAGTTGCAATATATGCTGTAAATCAGTCTCTTCAAAATACAAACTTTTGTTTACTGTTACTACTCTTTGATGAAGTCACATGGCCATTAGCTATGAGTGCAGTCATAACTGCCTGATGTAAGAGACGTCAATTTGGGTTTTGTTGAGAATGGTCAGTGCTCTGATGGTTTTGAAGTGTGTTAAGTCAGTTTTCTTAGTCAAAGTGAAATCTGAAAATAGGCATATTTTATGTTTACTCACCTTTGTAAGCCAAGTGAAAGTAAAAGAGTAATATTTTTATTTAATCATTTGGAAGTGGTGCCATTTACTGTGGTGCAATGCATAGATTGGTAATCTCAGGTAAAGTCTTGGTCAGGTAAACCAGAGGTGGGGAAAAATCCTCCACACACACACAGAAATCCTCCTGCCTTTGAAACACACCTGTAGATCTAAAACAAAAGATCAAAGGGATGAAGCAGAGCAGAAGGCTGAACAATGCTCTTTAAGGGAAAAAATAATAGAATCCTTATCTGAGAAGACAGGGATTTGAAATGCAGAAAGTCACTGTAATGTGCCTTAGTTACAGAGACAAAACTGAAAAGGTAAGGAAAAATAATTTCATACTTTGGACTGGTGCAAAGAGATGTTAGAATAATTAAAAAAAAAATAAAAAAATCTCTGTTACTAAGTAAGATGTTCCTGGGCATTTGCAGAAGAGGATCTGTGGACCATTTTATGTATCTGATGAAGCTGTACAAATAACAACTAAATATAATCCTGTGCCAGCTACCTTTCAGAAGACAATGATACCTTAAAAAGTTATTAAAGAAATAATTTTAAGGACTAACCATAAATATTGTACCTGTAAAACGGCTTTCATTATAGTGATCAAGTCTTGGGACTTTGCCAGAACAAAGTGGCTTTCTGATGAGATGATTTAAAAAAATAATCAATGTTAATAGGAAATTAGAGCCATAAAGGACTTGAAAAAAGTTAGTAATATTGGATATATTTTTCTCAGACAAATTTTTAATCTTACTGAGGTAATTCCTGCCCCACCCTTTCCAAGGTGTTATGAGCTTTTCTTCTCTGAACTTCTTAATCTGTGATTTCTGTGTCTTTGTTTTAATCATACTTGCCATGCAAATAACACCCTGCTATGCAAGTTTATCTGTAAGTTTATGAACTGAAACTTTGTGTATATATGTGTTTTACTGTGCTACCTCTCTGGGCCTAGATAGATGGCCATGTGTTTGGGTGGACTCCTGTAAAAAAAAATCAGCGGTAATTAGACTGATGCTGTCTTGCTGAAAATTATCTCCCTCTTTATAGTTCATGCCAAGAGAATCACTGTTCACCTAATCTAGGCCAAATTTACTTCTGCTTTTTTGCGCCTTTGGACTGTAACTACCATGTAGTATGTTGTGCTTGTTTTCCAAAATATGTAGCTCAGTTTTCCTTTCTGAGTGTGTTTGCAATATAGGAGACATTGGAGTCTATATGATGAGAAACATTCCATGATGACTACTGTGTAGATCATGAAGATCTGGCAAAAGAAGGATTTTCTATGAGATTAGTTTCTCACAGATGACTGTGAAAAAAATGTGTGAAATCATATGATGTCATTTCTGTTCAGGAGCTCCCTGTGACTTCATGAGTATGATAAATGCAGGAGTATCGCTCTGTCCTGTACATGTTTGAGCTGAATTCTTCCACGGCCTTGCAGGGCCTCAAGATGTAGATGTAGTGTCAGAGGGTCAGTTTGCTCTTTAAATATGGTTGCCTTTTTCCATGGGATGTTCGTGAAATTGTCTTCACAGAATGGGTAAGGCTGGAAGGGACTACAGTGGTCAGGCAGGGTCATCTCAGAGCCCGTGGCACAGGATTGCATCCAGACGCTTCCGGAGTATCTCCAGAGGGAGAGGCCACAGCCTCTCTGGACAATCTGTTCCAGTGTGTGGTCACTTGCATAGTAGTGAAGTTCCTCCTCATGTTCAGCTGGAACTTCCCTGTGCATCAGTTCCTGCCTGCTTTTCTAGTCCTATAGCTCGGCAGCTCTGAGGAGAGCCTGGCTCCCTCCTCCCTTGTGAGTCTATTGTGCTTGATCAATAGCCTGTGTATTTGGTAAGATGTTATTTCTTGGCTGCTTGTGTGAATTTAGCACTGTTCTAACAGCACCTAGATTGTGTGTTCAGTGCTGGAAGCTAAAACTGTAGATTTTGGATTACCTTTATCTGATTTTTCTAGCAATTAACTTACTACTTGTTTGGAGGCTTAGATGATTCCAAATAGTTTTTATTGGCAAGCCTTAGTGAATTTTTTCCTGCTTTTCTTCTATAATTCGGAATGCATAGTCTCATTTTGAGACATGCTGCCATCCAGGTGGTTAGATTTATTAGTCCTTTCACGGTTTTTTTTTCTAAGGCAATTTCTTGTTTATATCACTTGGACTCCTAAGTGGAATGAAGATGTTGTTTAAAGGACTACAACAATAGCAGTCCCATCTCTCTGAAGACAGAATACAGTACACTTGCTGTTGCAGTTAGATGTAGCGTTGCAGCACTTGGGCTGGTAGCAGCTACTGACTTTCATTATATTGCAAGAAGTGACCTATTCTCTTGTTAGAGCACAGCTTCAGTTCGAGAGAGGGTCCACAGCATGGGGCTGAGAGGTGACTGAATTATTCAGGGCTGCTCAGCAGGTCAGACGGTGTGAGAAGCATCCTGATACTGCTGGGAAGATGAGCCTTTGAACAATTTACTTCTCCAGAAGCCACACTACTCTGTTCTTTGATTTTTGGTGAGCTTTCATTTCAATAGGGCTATGATTTAACTCATCATATTTACAAAAGAGGCATTATGATGTAGTTCTGAAGTGCCTGTCACTGTGATATTTTGGTTCCCACATAGTTGATTCACTGGGATTTGATCTCTTTTACAAGAGGCAATGACATTATTCATACACTGCTTGTTCGTAAGCGCTGAATTCCCAAAGGATGCTTTCTTTAAGTGATACCAGCAAGTTGCAGTTATGATTTTCAAAGTGTTTGTGAGTTGAATTCTTTCGGCTCGAGCTGGTGGCTTTCTCACAACACCAGAATCTCTAGCTCTGTCAGCAATAGCAGCCCTTTTCAAGAAAGAGCTCTTCATTTCATCATCTTTATCCTTGAAAGGGCAACCACAGAGGAAAAAGAGAGGTTTCTACTCACGAACTGGATAAGATTTTGAGTAATTTAGGGAAGAGTGCAGAGAAAGAAACTATTCTGACCTTTCTCTCCACTACCCCTCCGAGTTCAGCTTCTGCTCTTCTCTCTTCCCATTCTTTCTCATGGATGCCAGATCTGGAAGGGGGCTGTCTTTTAAGCAGATGGACAGAAAAAATTTCCTTCAGACAACTTTTACTCACAGCTGAGCAAAAATGTGCAAAATTGTAATGTTAGGAATTTGTAGACTGAAAAAGTATTGTTATTAAAATGAAACATTATTAAAAGATATAATGAAAGCAAGTGCAAGTGATAGTCATAAGATTGAAGTTAAATTTATGGACATTTTAACATACCACCTCTTCATGTGTAAGTGTAATTGCATGCTGTAATGCAGTATTAATGCCATTCAAAATTCAGCAACAACATTCATTGCACAATGTTATTTTTAACCTTTTCCCAATACATTTGGTCTCTAGAGTATTTGCACTTTCTTAACCACTTCCTAGAATTCATAAACCATAGAATCATAGAATTCTGGGCTGGAAGTGACATTAAGGATTATCTACTTTCAATCCCCTGCCATGGGCAGGGACACCTTCCCCTTGACCAGGTTGCTCAGAGCTCCAACCTGGCCTTGAACACTTCCAGATATTGGGGCATCCATGACTTTTCTGGGCCACATGTTCCTGTGCCCCGCCACCTAAAGAACTTCCCAATATCTAATCTAAACCTGCCCTCTTTCAGTTTGAAGCCATTCCCTCTTCTCCTGTCACTACAGGCCATTGTAAATTGTCTCTCTCCATCTTTCTTGTAGGCTCCCTTCAGGTACTGGAAGGCTGAAATTAGGTCAGCTTTAAGCCTTTTTTTCCATGCTGAACAAACAAAATTCTCTCAGCCTTTTCTCACAGGAGAGATATTCCATCCCTCTAGTCAACCTGGGGCCTTCCTCTGGACTTGCTCTAACAGGTCAATGTTCTTCCTGAGCTGGGGACCCCAGAGCTGGATGTTCCAGGCAGGGTCTCACCAGAGTGGGGCAGAGGGGAGAATCCCCTCCCTGGCCCTGCTGCCCACACTGCTTTGGATGCAGCCCAGGACTGATTCTGAGCTGCAAGTGCACATTGCTGGCTCGTGTCTTTCAGGGAGTGGAAACAAGGACAGGTGGCCTGGGAGGAATACCATGAAATTATATGGGAAGCTGTGGATAGGTTAGGGAAGCCAAGGCTCAGTTAGAATTGAGTCTGGCCAGAGATAATAAGGGTAACTAGAAGGGCTTTTATAGGTTATGTCGCAAGCAAAAGAATGACTAGGGATGATGTCCTAAGGATAATTTCCTTCCTCTTCAGAAGGAAATGGGAGACTTGGACAAAGGGAAGGCTGAGGTCCTTAATGACTTCTGTGCCTCAGTCTTCAATGGCAAGTGCTGCAGGCACCACCTAAGTCCTTCTCAGCAGGGCTGCTCTCGATCTGTTCATCCCCAGCCTGTTTTGATATCAGAGGCTGCCCGACCCAGGTGCAGCACCTTACACCTGGTCTTGTTAAACCTCATGAGATTCCCATTGGCCCAATTCTTGAGCTTTTCCAGGTCCTTGTTGGTGGTGTTCCATCCTTCAGGAGTGTCATCTGCACCCCTCAGAGCCTGGTGCCATCTGCAGATTTTCTGACTGTATTTGATCCCTTCCTCTATGTCATTAATGAAGATGTTAAATACCACTGGTCCCATTTTGGACCCCTAAGGGGCATCACTTGTCACTGGTGTCCAATGAGCACTGTTGATACAGTTGACTGTGTTTATAAATGGTGATTCACTGTATCTAGCGTGTTATAAACCATCCTATTCATAGATGTTATCAATTTTTTAAGTGTATATGTTATTGGACTTGGAAATTAACTTCAGAAATCAAAATCAAGCTGTTTTCTCAAACTGTGTTTTTTTGTTTGTTTTGGTTTTTTAATTTACCATTCTACTGAAATGCCAGTGTTTAAAGGAAATGGTAAAAGAATTTGAACCTATCCTGAACTAAAGCTAGAATTCAGCAGTGGAGTGCTGTAGGAATAATCTCTTCTAGGGTCTTCTAAGTGACAAGTATTCAGTGCTAACATTCAAATCTAATTAATCATCACAACAACTGAAAAGCAATATTTTTTCAGAAGTTCTCTACAGTTTTTAATAATTCTGAATTTTTTTATTACGTCTTTATATTGAACAGGGACTGTAGATTCTGTGCTATCATTTTTATCAGCACCTTCAGCTCACTAAGAGTTCTCTCCCTGAAGATTTAAATGGATGAAATTTTAAAGATTACTTTCACCACTGTTACCAAGGTACCTGACTCCTTTACACTTGCTGTCTGGAACTGTAAGTGCCAGTATTTCCCCCCTTGCTGTTGCTGTGCAAGTGTTGATTCAGCATAGTTAGATATTATTGTTTGAAACATAAAACCCAATATGTTAAAGCTGAGGTATGGTTGGGATTTTTTTTTTTAACTTCACTTATGGTTTTACAGGCACTTTTGCTGGGGCAGAAAATGGAATTTTCCAGCTTTGTGGGTGCATCATTCATTACCCTTTGTTATTCTCTGGCAAATACGGCAGTGTTTAGTTCAAAATGTACATTACTGAACCATGCTCTTTTTCATGAAGGAATGTGTGTTATTTCTTAACTAGTCATTAATACTGATCAAAGTGTCTGAGAACAGTTTAACCATTGTGCCACAACTCTAATTAATCCTGTGACAACTTTTGCTACTTGTCTGGTAAATTTTATCATCTTTTTCACCAAAACTGGCATATATTTGGTATTTATTCAGCACATAGAATAGTGAATCTCAATTTACATATTGTGATATTGTGAATGGCACTAAATCCAAGTGAGCAGGAACAAGCATTCTAATATACTATCTATGTTGAGCCGGAAGAAAAACCAACTGCTTCAGTTTGAGAC
Source organism: Cyanistes caeruleus (assembly GCF_971803275.1). Lineage (NCBI taxonomy): Eukaryota > Metazoa > Chordata > Aves > Passeriformes > Paridae > Cyanistes > Cyanistes caeruleus. Next base: position 39,458,648 of record NC_141705.1, read on the forward strand.
ACTTGATATTTTATCTATAGCATAAGGCAGAACCCAGTAAGTTCAATCACTCAATTATTGGACAAGAATTTGCCTTTGGAAGGTGACAGCTCAATTGTTCTTATTTTTGCAGGTGAACATGTTTGCATAGGTTGTTTTGAATGTTTTCTTAACCCTGTGATCTCACAGGATGGAAAAGTAAATAGTGAAACCCAAAGCATTTTTGATCTCCTTACAAAACGTTTCCCTTTTATTCCTGAAAAGGAGAAGTTTAGTACTCACACATTTTGCAAAAGAACTTCAGTCTTTCAGTAAACATCACTTCAGTATTCTAAGCCTTTTACTCATAAAGCTCCCATCAGCTTATTTTGGACAGTCTGAGATGTAGAAGAGTGAATCTGATTTCATGAACCCTTAGACACAGGTCATGAATCACAATATAAAATTTTTGTACACGTTTTACCTCTGATTCAGCTGCAGAGGGCAGTTCAACACTATTAAAAATAGTTAGCAGTTAAGCCATTTATCATTTAAGAGCAAAGAGAAATCATATAGAAAATGAAACGCTTTTCGTGAGGAAAGATGTGACAAGCTTTGTTTTTGTAGGTGATTCCATAATTTTTCTAGGAATAATGTTTTCTAGGAATCCATTTTGAGTTTCGAGGTGGCTGCAGACAAGAAGCAAGATTGAAGATGATCACTGTGAGATTCAAGTGCCACCAAAATTTATTTTGTCCTTTTTTTTTTTTAAGAGCAGACCTGAATGCCTTCAAACAGTTCAGGAGCACATCTGAAATGCTTATAGTTTTGTTTAGTTCCCAGAAGTATGACATCACCAGCATTGATGGGACTTGCTGGAATGCATCCCAGGATGGAGAGCTGGCATGGAGGCAGCAGGCATGGCAGGCTGGGCAGGTGAGGCACATTTGGGAGCAGCACTGTGTGCTGGGGAGAAGTTTGGTTGTGCAGCCTTTGCAGTCAGTGCTGGTGTGTGTGGGTGACCTGCTTGCATGCATGCTAAAGGAGTTACAAAACACAGCCCAAGCAAATTCTTTCCTTTTTTAGTACAGAGCCTTGAAACAAAAATGATGGGATTGCAGACGCACTGAGTGCTTGCCATAGGGGGTAATATTTCTGTCATGATCCATGTTTCCAAACTCCACTGCAGTGCATATCAGCACTTGCACTGGCAGTGTGACCAGGAACTGTGCAGAAATATGTGTTTCTGTGCTTGGAAATGTTTTAGGTAGTAAAATAAAGGGGTGCTGAGAGCGAGTCCATCCTGAGCTGTTTTTCCTGTTCCCTTTAGGACTCCTCATGGAGCTCAGTGGACACCACCTTGTTCTTTACAAGCCTTTTCAGAACCAGAGTCTGAACAGAAATCTGTCTTTTGCAAATATAAGGTGCTTTCAGGAAGAAGCATAACTTCACATTAAAAATGTTAAATTATTTGCTAAAGTTAAATTCATACTGAAATAAATCCAGCAACTGAGGATTCTGTTGTAACGCTTGTTTGCAGCTTGCAGTTGGTATCAGTAGACGTGACCATATCTTTAAACTATCTCTTCATGAGAGCAAAAACATAGTTCTTTAAACATGTTACCTGAAACTTAATTGATTTAAATTTTGTGTATGTTATACCCCTGTCATCCTCATGGAATTAAAATGAGAAACTTCTTAAAAACGTCACACTCTTTAGAGGCTCAGCACATACCTGAATCATGAGTCTGATCTAAAGCTATTTAAGATTAATGTAAGTAGCTTTCTCTCTTTGAAGTCTATGAATTGGCTTCTTAATCTCCTTGGTTTTTGAAATAACTACTTATTAATTTTAATTTGCAATAACTTTTTCTGATGGAAATATCAAAACTGAGTCTGAAGCTTTCAGGAAGTGACCATCCCATAGTTGGGGTCATACAAAAATTCATAAAGTGAAGAAACACTGATTTAAATACCAATTTTTATTGTTAAGTGTAGAAGAGCATTAGTATGTCATCAACATGAGATCTGAGATCCTAAGCTAGCTGGTGTGAATGAACTGAAAACATAACAGACACACTTCGTATTTCTAGTAATCAAAGGGTTTATTTATGGCAAGCTAAGTGTGTTGTTGATAAACTTGAATTTAACATTTGTTTTCATCCTAAGTAGAACCAGTCCATTATTGCTTGAATTGCACTGATAGAAGAAAATCACAATACTCTCATGAAATGAGAAAGAGATGGAAATAATTTATCTATAGAAAATAAACAAAGTAATTTTTTGGGACTACAGATCACTTAATTTGGAATTTTGTCATTTAAAAAAAAAAGATATTTAGAGTGATGAAGTCATATTCTTTGTGTGAGAAATAATAAATAATTGAGTACCTTTCTTTAAAAAGAATTAGTTAAGATTTTATGTTGCACAATTAAATCAAGGTGCTTTGAAACACTAAATGCCTGTTCTAGATTCTGCTGTGATTTTTAGCATCATGCAGTGCAGAACAATTTTTCAAAGAATTTCCATATGCACTTACAATAACTATAAGCTTTGACACATATATAATATCTGGTTTTGATGCAAAAATCTCAGGTAATGAAGAATTAGTACCCCAATACTTGCTTCTGTGTGAAATTACCTTAATTTTAACATGTGCTTTGTCCTTGCTATCCAAGTAATTTTTGGTGGTATATTTTGGTTAGAACATTTTGTCAAAAGTAGGTTTGTGTTAAAAAAAAAAATCTGATTAAAATATAATAATAGTATTGGTCTCTTTGGGACACAAACCCAAGCTTTCATATGTTGAGGAAAATGTAAAATGCTCTGATGCACAAAGATTAGCTAAGTGGCAGATGTTCCCCTTGGCTGGAGCCTCCACTTTCTCCATCCTCTGATTGCCCTGCCCTGCCTTGGGGACCTGCTGAAGTATCCCATGACTTCTGATTCAGGATTTTCACATGAGAAATCTATTGTGCTTGGGAGAATTTGTTATTCCATATGTTGTCCTCATACACTGTTCAGACACGGCAACGATGACACCTGAACCTGAGAACTGAGAAATGTCATCAGGTGCTCTCCTCAGCTGTGGCTGCTATAGCACAGTGTTCTGGTCTCATTCTGCATATCCTGAGTGGAATAGTACTCTTTTCTTCCTCAGAAAAGCCTGTCAAGGAAGTTGCATATTCTATATTTAATCTATCTGCTTAACAGCTTTCTCACCACAAAAAAATCCATTAAAAAATTGACATCTTTTATGCTTGCAGAAAATGATTGCATCAGGCAGTACTCAGGTCAAGAGATGTGGTCTGAAATAAAGAGCAAAAAGGGAAGGTGCTTTTTCCTATTAGAGGGTTTGTCACTAGTGGTAGTATTTATCAATTCTAGCACTTTGAGTTCCTGTCAGATAAGAGACTAAAGCTGGAATCAGGTAAGAAGCACAGAGTTCATCCATACTGAATCTTTGCCCTCATTCTGCACTTACTGCATCCATGAACAGTTGCTAAGGCTTGGGAAGAACAAAGGTGCTGCTCAAGAGCAAAGGCTTCTTTTTATTGACTGTTTCTTGGCATCAAGGAAAGCCATATGTTAAGATCACAAAGGAAAAAAACTCAGTGATAAAAAGGGATTGGATGTCTGCATATAATATGACTTAGTTATGCTGCACAATTGATCTGTCATCTTAGAGATTTTTTTTTTTTACCCCTTTCAAGCTACTGTTGAAATATCAGGATGGGAACATTGTAATGCTGTAGAATGGCAACATCTGATAGCTCTGGTAGAGTCTGTTTAAGCCTCTATACTTCTACTTTTAAACTTCTCTATCATCTTAGAATTTTCCTTGTAGAAAGCCTTGGGAGACAGTATGTACTGTACATTTCCAGTACCATAAATGTCAGTTTATTTGACTCTTGGATAAAGACTGAAATGAGTGTTTATCATTTCAGTCAACTGTGGATATGCGTTTCCATTTTGGAGAATGAAGTATTCAGGTCCAGTGCTCTGTCACAAGGGTGTGGCATGCATTGCATATTAGTCCTTGAAGTAATTTTGTAATTGTGTAGATCATCTGTGTTTCAAGAACCTGAAGAGCCAATCAGGTACTTCAGAGAGTTCAAGTAGCTCTAAGAATCTGAAGTACATCATGCATGCTAAATATTTTTCCTACTGTATTTCTTGGAGTAGTAAATTAGCCAAAACTTTTATAGACATTCTGATTTTCTAGTCTGCAACACTAAGCTTAAACAACATGGCAAAGTTTTATGATCACTGTAAGATGAATCTATTGGTCAGCCCATGTGCACCTTAAGGGTTTAAATGAAAGGGATAAATTGATTTTTTTTTGTTCACTTTTAAAATAACAATTGAGTTACACAGAAGAATTTTAAAAAACCCCAACATAAAAAAAACCCCTCAATAAACCCAAAATACCACCTCACCCCCTCAAATAATAAAATTGCATTATAAAAGAAATAGTCTAGCAAATTCAGACATCTTTTAGGAAACTTGCAAAGCTTTCACTTTTCCTTAATAAGTCTCTGTTCTGTTTGTCTGAATACTGGTAAATCACAAAATCACAGAATGGCCTGGGTTGGAAGGGGCCTTAAAGATCATCTTGCTCCAACCCCTCTGCCATGGCTGAGGACAACTTCCACTAAACCAGGTTGCTCAGAGTCTCATCCAACCTGGCCTAAAACACTTCCAGGGCTTGGGTCATCCACAACTTCTCTGGGCCACCTGTCCCAGTGCCTCACCAGCCTCACAGTGTATGTGCAGAGTATTTTTTTCTTGTCTTCTTACTGTAAGTTTTCCAACTGGAGACTTGATGAAGGCTAGCTTTAGCAGCATTAACGTTCAAGGAGTTTCTTATTTTAGTGATGGTAACTGTAGGTATAACCAAGGTCCAAAGTGAAAAATACCAGTCAAATTACTGCATGGACTGTACTTTTTCAGAGATAGTGTATTTGTGATTTGCTTGCAGAGTTTTCCTTAATGTCTCTTTCTGAATTCTATAGCTGTAGAATAATCTTATGAATAAGTTTGACAATAAGGATAAATAGTACATTAACATTTTAATAATATCTATGAAAAGAAAAACAAACCACCTCCAAACTGTGATAGTAAATGCTGCCTGGATATTATTTTAGATATTTTTCAGAAAATAAATCCTCCTGTTTTGGGGATGTAATGACATTAGGCAATACCTTGAGGAGACCAGGCCAAGTGCTATGCACTGTTTTTACATCAGTCATCTCCCCAGGTTGCTGGTTCTGAGGAGTGGCAGCATTAGGGGCAGCATGTTTGCAGCCTGGGTTTCTCTCTCCATGAGGCAGTTTGGGTAAAGCCTTTGAGCTACCTGTAGCAAGTGGTAAGAAGATCCAGGAGGTGAAAATGACCTGCTGAATTTCATTAAGTGAATGGTATCGATGAGAACTTGGCACATCAGAAAGTGCTGGGAAAAAAAGAGGATTTCAGGCTGACTAAATGGCTACTGGTGAACCACTTCAGTATCCTGGGGGTTGTCTTGGCCTGGGCTCACTTATCAGAGTCAGTATGAAAAGATTGTTATTGTTGAATATATAATAAAATCTGGACTCAAATATTTTGAAGCTGGAGAAAGACTTTTGTTTCCCAGTGCTGATATAGAGTTTAAGAAAATATCTGCTATGCTAGGTTTAGGTAAAGACAGAATTATCATAAGTACATCACTAAAATGTTACATTTTCACAAACAATATTCTGTACCAGGATGGCAAGAGCTGAAGGAAGATATGGGCAAATGGACCAGATGTAAATTGTCAGTTTCCATACCTAAATTCTTGTGTAACATAGATGATTAAACATAGAAAACTCATTATCAGAGGAAGAACAGCTATATGTAAAACCCATGTATTTCCAGAAGTAGTTAAGTTTGATCCAGGATGCAAATCCTGATTATAAAAAGAAAACCCCAAAAAACCTAGGCTGAGAGCAGTGAATGCAGTATTAAAATTATCCTTAGCAAGAATCTGCTACTCAAACATTTTGATTTAGCTAAAATTTGACAAACTTCTATTTTTCTGTGAATCACCATGGGCCCTTCCATTAACTCATGTGGCTTGTCGAAGCCTGAGCAGCAGGATGCAGCACTGAAAACCCCAGCCCTCTTCCTATTATTTCTGAGGGATCCTTTCAAGACTAATAATAAGTGTTAGTAATTGTTTCTTACCCTATTTCACAACTGATATTTGTTTCTTCTATTTAAGGTACTAATTTTGTCTCATGAAAGCACAGAGATGCAGGGTAGAACCATTCCCCATACGACCATGATTTTTTGAGTGGGGTGATGGCGGTGGTTGTTATGGAAAAATGTGTTCTGGCTCATGCTGCATAAAATGTATTTGGACTCTTCATTCTTGGGCCAGGTACTGTCACTGCAACCTGCAGGAGGAAAGAAACAACTAAATAATATTACTAATAATTCTATTATTAATTATTATATATTATTTGTTATATAATGGATTATGTAAAATCGTATAAAATATCATTCTAGTAATTATATAATTAAATTATATTAACAAACAGTGATGCATCTGAAGAGTTACCTGTGAAGACAAATTCATCTGTAGCATTCAAACACAAATTTCATGTCAGCAGGTTAAACTTATGCTGTATTATATTTCTTTATAAAATATAAAATTACAACAGCAGAGATGGCATGTAAATGCTGCAGTAAAAAAAAAAATCCAGTGAAAGAGGCAAAAATAGTCCAAGTTGATAAATAGTTAGTTTACAAAAAAAAAAAAGAAAAAAAATCTTAAAATTGCAGAACTGGTACTATAACACAGCAAATGGGAGTCCTGTGTGGTTAGGAGGAAAGAGATAGGAAATGCCCAGTGTAAATAAAAGTAATTTAAATTCAAGCTGTATGTACTAAGAGGAAACTGGGGACTGGAGCATATGCTTTTTCATGATAATCAGAAAATGTAGTCAGCTAATTAACTTTTGTCCTCATGCTATCTTGAAAAAGGTAGAAAATGAAATTTTTGTAAGCTCTAGAGTCTTAAGTAATTATAAACCATGTCAGACCTCTCCAGTACCCCTTAAAAGTAAAGACATAATATTGAATTTGACAACCTCAGAATGGAATCTATTAGAGAGCAGCAGCAATGTATTTTAGAGCCATTCCTATCAATAATGCAAGAGAATTATTAAGGGTTTTTTTTAATGGCCTCTTTCCCAGTAAACTTACTCTAGGTGCTGCTGGCTATCTGCTTAGCTGGTTTCCTATATTCCTAATCAGAAAAATGCATGCTATACCATGCTCTTCCTAATGTTTGATGTATACAACGTTGTGGAGATTTGACACATCATCCATCCATCCATAGCAACAAACTTTCGAATTTCAGCTCTTATATACAGGTCTGTTCAGATGGCAGTCTGTAACCAAATTATCTTTTTATTGTCCCTTTTGATTAATTTTAAAGTTATGAATATTGCTCTGTGAGATGTTTTCTAGAGACTCATTTGTATTTTTTACAAATTCAAAAGGCAATGCTTTGGTGGAATTCTAATGGTTGCATAAAAGATAAAGATTTTCAATTTGTTTTGTGTGTTTGTCAGATTATTGCTATGGGGTCTTTTTGTTATTCTTCAGTTTAGTGCTAAATTACTTACCTTGCTACTGGGTGATTTTTTTTGGCTTTTATCTTTGTTAATCAGCTATTTGAACTTTGTTTCCAGGGTGTTTTTTAAGAAGCCCTAACTATTATGTCCAGGATCTCCTAATTAGACTCATGCCCTACAAGTTTATGGGTCGCTGGTGAATCTCCTGGTACCTTTGAATAACAGCCTGTAAATCAACATCTGTTTCTGACAGCCACCCTGTGAACTAGAAGCTGTGAGGATATGCATTTGGGGTTGGGTTGTAGCTCATTACTGCTTATTATGAGATGCTGAGAACCAAACTTCTCCAAAGACTTGAGAGAATAATGTTATAGCTTGGCTTTCTTTCAGGCTCTTATTAAACAGTGGTCATATCTAAGTTGAGGAGGATGTTAAAATACCATACAGCCTTAAAAAAATTAAAACTGAAGTTATGGATACTAGTACTCCATGGATTCATTCCAAAACTAATATCACAGATTTGTTATTATTTGGTGTTGCAAAGTTTAGGAAAATTGCAAATGCAACAACTGCTATATTTAATAGAGACAGTTTACTTTGCTCAGATGTGATAGCCACCCATCTGCTGCTGTGGCCATCACAGAAATGGAAAGTTAACAGAATAGTTTAGATTTTTTCCTCCATACTCTAAAAATGAAGTCTGTAGTAGCAAACTCAAATTTATCTTTTTCAGTGGGTGAGAAGTGGTGATTTGAACTTTTATGTCTATTGTAGTGCTGATATATTAAAAAAGTAAAAAAATCACTTAGCTTCACAGAATGTTATGTATGTAAATCTTTCAATGTAATCTATTCCTGTGAGATTTTGCTCAAAGTAAGTCTCTATAGAATCTTTTCACTCTGCAGCTTTGATCACTACTTGAGATTAGAAATGTGTTTTCTTCTTAGAAAAAAAAAAATCTCTAAAATATGTTTTGATTTAAGTCTACCAAACTCAGTTTCAGATATGCCGTCCAAGTCATTTTCTTTATTATGCTTTTATATATAGTATATTCCCATATCTTTAAAAATCTTTAAGCCACCTTATTGAGGGTATGAAATAATAGCTTCTTTTACTGACATAGTTTTTGTCACAAAACAGAAGTCAAGACTTTTGTATGTTCTTACTTTTTCAATAGTTCTTTGCAAATAGCATTTTGTGTTGGAACAGGCTCCCCAGGGAAGGGGTCACAGCCTGTCTGAGTTCAAGAAGTGTTTGGACAGTGGTCTTAGGCACATGGTGTGACTTTGGGGTGTCCTTGGCAGGACCAGGAGTTGGACTCGATGATCCCTGTGGGTCCCTGCCAACTCAGGATATTTTGTGGTTCTCTGAAATCCTTATTGCCCTCTTCCTCATCTGCAGACTACATTTCATTGCATCTATGTAGAGTATTGATTACACATCTGTGGATGACTTATTGGTACATCCTGGGATATCCTTAAAGCAATTAGCTTTATACTTCATTGAATTACTCTTTTTGCCATCTTGCTATCAGTAAAGTGTTAAAATTTTGATGCTAAGTATCTGCAGCACTTGGGGGCAATTCTAACACCACCATCAGTATGCTTTTCCACTTCAAGACATTTAGAAAATGAATATGCTTACAGAGCTGTAAAATACTCAGATCTGCTCAATTTCACTTTGCTTTGACCCTAGAAGGCAGATTTTCTGCCACAGTTCCCAGACTGCAAAGTTAAATTCCAATTAGAAGATATGCTTATATAGTAATGCAATTATCTTGAATATTTCCAACAGTAAATCTCAATTTCTGGAGCACAGGAGGGTATTTCTTGCTGTAGGTATATTGATTTTTCTAAATTTTCAGGTATATTAATGTTTAACAGGTAATGATCCTTTAACACTTCAAAAGGAAGTCTGAACTGTCAGAAATGTCTGTACTGTATGGCCAGCAAATATAGCTCAGTTCTTTTCTGAACGACATGAACTCATAAATTTATAACAGTTCTGTTTTAGATACACCAAGTCTTTGATAGTGTGCTGTGGACATCATAGAACAAAGCTGAACACAGAAACTGTCACAAGCTCTAGCAGTTCTATCTTAGGTGACTCATAGTGCTGATGATTTTTTTTTTCCAGTTGCCAGAGACTCAGTTTTAAGAATATATTCCCTAATTAGTTTATTGATGCTGTACTGCAAAACTGGAATGTGGCGCAGCAGTATATGTTTACTTGACTGCAACATAATTTAAATTATGATCAGTGTAAGCAAGGCCACATATTTTATACCAAGAATGATATCCCAAATAACTACCCACATTTTGCAACGTGGTGAAGAAAGTTATTCCTTCATTATTAAGAAAACCTTAAGATATTTATGAAGCTTTACTCTGTTTGTCTTAAGGATGTGAAAGATAATCCTGTTTAATTAAGGCTTCACCTTCATTTCAATTGTGTTGGACTTTGAAAGTATAAACTTCAGAAATTATCAGACTGTGGACAGAGTCTTCATGTCCAACTTAAGTAAAGATCTTTGTTTCCCCTTAAGGCAGGTGCCAACCTTCTGCTTTAGAATAAGACAGGTCAGACAGAATAATTTTCCTGTAATTCTCCAATACTGCCCTTCCATTCTCAACATCCTGATCCTTTAATTTCTGCCAATTTGCTTCTGGTCATGTGCAAGTTAAACAAACAGGAATATGTGAATGGATATGAATATGTGCCCCCAGTAATTGAGGGTGAAAGGAATCGATTCACCTACCATTAAAGTTTTATTAATAATATGTATGCAAATGGGACTTGCTGCTTTCCATAATGCAGAACTAAAAATTGTTGGAAATCCTGCTCTAAAGAAAAAAAAAGACTAAAATAAGGAGGTCAGGTCTCTACTGATCTGAACTAAACATCATTGGAATTAGATTTTGGAACACTGAAAGAAGGAGGTCAGGTCTCTACTGTTCTTATTTTAAAAAAGAAAAGTAGGAAAATATTGCTGGCTAAACAAAGTTATTAATAGACATAGGAAGGGAAGAAAGCACTTAAGCCCCATTTCTCAATGGTATTTAAATATCTAGTTCTCACTAAAATTCTATGAGTGTTATGCACCAATATAAGGTATCGAAGAGGAAATGGCAAATATTTTTCAAATCGATTAGATTTTTATGTTCCTTCTTCCTGAGACTTTCTGTAGAATGTAAATATTTTTAATTTTATCCTCAGTCTGTAGCATCCAGAAGACTAATATTTTGTCATGCTTTTATATGCTTCTGGACAAACAAGAAAACTTGTCAAAATTATGCCCAAACTTCTTTTTTCAGCTAGAAAACTCTAACATGTTGCAGATTATTTTCCAGCTACAGAACAATATCCACACAAATTCAATCCTTTTGTAGGAGGTTGATAGCAACTAGTACAGGTGCATGTCTGTAAGTGATTTCCTTTTATCTGCTTTTCCACTCCCTTCATAATGTGCCTTATTTTTAAAAAATATTTGTTTTTTGGAGAGAGGCAAAAAAGAATTACACTAATGCAATTTCTCAAAACACAATGAAACATGAATACATTCAATTTTGAAATGAAAATACATTCACATTTGCCTTGTGGAAATAGGTGATGCTGAAAACCTTTCAGAGCAGATTTAAGGTATGATTTTGTCTTGAACCTCCATTCTTTGTGGACTGTTTTGGAATCAGATAATAATGTCACAGATTGTGAGAGCCTGCAATCAACAGGTCAGAAAGCCACCTGAAATAACAAGATACAGATGTTTATGTTTGCATAAACACTGTTTTGTCACATAAAGAGAGAACTCTCTGTGAGGAGAAGGCAGCTTGATCTTTTTTATTGTTACTGATCTTTCATTAACCCATAGGAAGAGTTCTTACAATTTTAAAAGCTGAAAGAAACAGCAAATAATTTTTTGTTCTACTTGAATGGACTGCCTATATTAACCAAATTACTCTTAGCAAATTTCACTAATTTTACTTTAGTATTCATTTGAACAGCAAGATATAAGGTGTGGTACACACTTGGCTAATTGTTGACAGCGTTTTTCTTGATTTTTTCCCTCTATTCTTCTGTTCCTATATATTTCACAATTGATTGGAGCAAAGGCTCAGATTATAAATCATTAAAAATTGCTCTGGATTATCACCTTCCAATAGCAGCTTGCTGGAGTTGAACAGGGGAAATAAAAGGATCTATGAGGTAGCTTTTATTTATTTATTTGCTTTATAAAACATAATCTGTATTTGGATGAGCCAGCCTGTTTGTAGCAGAATGAGAAATGAATGTAAGAGTTCTTAGTGAGTTGAAATTATGGGGGCATGGAATTTCCATCTATGCAAATAAATGAGATTGATACATTTAATGTTTAATCACACCTGATGTTAAATTGCACGAGATAAAAATTTGAAGATAGCCTAAGATGTCTCCTATATTCAGTACTACTCCCAGAAATGGATCATTTCTGTGCACACCCAAAATCTTCCACTGCATTTTTCTGGCCAGTAGAAGAGCAGGGAAGGAAATGTAATTAAAACAAACTTCAAGCTGATTACAACTGATTATAGGATATTGAGAAGGGCACTGAGGATGTTCTTTTGAATTCTCAGCAATGCCCTGAATCAGTTAATTCCTCTTTCTCCCTCTCTCACATACATTCATATTCACTATTCATACCCAGGATTCCCTGCCTGATATGACTGAATTTTTAATTGACCTTTTGCCCATTTTCCATTGCTGTTTGTCTTTAAGGAAGGCTTCTTGAAGCTTCATCTAGTCAGGATAGAAGACTAGACATGCACGTGTCCAAGTAACAGAGACAAAGGCAAAAGCATGTATCAAATATATTGGTTAATTTAACTTGATTCTGTTTATGTAGGAGAAATGAATGTCTGGCCCTAAATTCCATGACTACATTTCTATGTAGAGTTGAGTTATAGTGCATGTTTAATGACAAAATAAATGTTTGGTCTATTTTATTCTCCACAAAAAACACAGTTATGGTAGTTATAATTCTTAAAGAGGCCCCAGTTTGTTGTACAGTGTTTATTATGTGACAGAAACTAATGACAATGAAGACATCAAGCCCACATAAAATCTCCCAGGCACAGCCTTTGTTATTTGTTATTATTTCTTCTAATGCTTTGCAATGAGTGATGGAATGGTTTGAAATAACACAAAAGAAGGCTCTGAATTATATAAAACTGTCTAATATAGTTGTGGCTCAGTATTTAAAATTACTTCTTGAATCACTGGAGGCATTAAATGGGGGGTGCAAATGCAATTCATGTGCCTTTAATTCTCATAAAGAAATGTTAGAAGTAAAGCAGAGATGGTTTGGTAACTGCTCGGGAGTCTGAAGGATTAAGGAGAAGATAATTTCTTGCATTATTTATCAAGTATGAAATTGGGGAGAAAATTTTATTCTGCAAGAAGGAATTGCATAGAGTATTTTTAAATTGCAGTAAGAAAGTAGTTTTGGGATGAAATGTTGATGCTATTCAGGAGATTCTTATTTAAAGGAAAGAGTATGTTTTTACAAATCTGTTTTTTGTTGGTTTTTTTTTTTATTTATTCTTAATTGATTTAATAACATCCAGATTTTATATTCTGTTCCACTGAATAAATTTCTCCAGGCCTCTAATTGCTGAGTGGAATGACTACTATGTGCCATGAAGAAATGGGTATGTTAAGTTTTCAGGCTGTTAATTTGCAAATAAGATCAAGAAAGAAATGCATGCTTTTTAGCACCATGCTTTTTAAAATCTGGGTCCCCTCACTGTACTTTACAAGTGCATATTAACAATTCCTTTTTTAGCTAAATATACCCTGCCCTGAAGCAAAAGCAACTGAACCAGCAAACCTCTCAATTGCTCTGCCAGTTGCATCACAGTTTCTTCTATAGATTTGCCAAGGTGTCTGCAGCATGGGTCAGGGCTGATAAAAGACTCTTGTGTCATGCTGCTGCTCAGCAGGGAGCCATGATTTTGTTTAAAGCTGTAGAAACCACCCGGATTGCCACTCTGCTGAATCCTAAAATCAAAGAGGAGTGCAGGTGGTGTGTGTGCAGGTGGGATGTGTACACACAACAAAAGAAAATAGTGAAAAACAAGGCTAAACTTCTGAGGGTGCTTTCTTGTACACAGCCCTCATTAACAGGTGATGTTTCTTCAAATATAGTATTTAATTTTCGATAATAAAAATGAAGATGAATTGATTTGATCTATTTCTTTTGCTAACACTCTTTAAATAGTATCATTAATATATAATTCATGCATCGCAACAAAATGGGCTGCAATAAAAAATGGAAATCAAGAATTTGCTTGCTTTATCTTGTCAAATCTCTCCTTCATCCTGAAGATTAAAAAAAAAAAAGGAAAACCTTATGATTTTGACCTTGGGATGCTGCTCCCTGTACCTTCTCACATTTTGTTGTTTCTGGAAGGTACTATATCTGCATTAAGAAATGTTTCAGAATTACTCATATTTTCATGTATTATTGAATTATTTTTTTGTCCAGTGCTATATAATATTTCTTCTGGGAAATACATAGTTTTAGTAGGCTTAGTATTACTTTATCATTTTTAATCAAAATTTTTTGACAATTAATGTTGGTCTCCTAATTCCCAAGCAGTAATTTCTGTTGATGGGAGAATCCATTGAAGCCTAGGTTCTAATTTCAGTAAGAGTTGTAAAAATGGTGTCATATAGAGCTAAAGCAAGGAAGCTGAAGGATGGAAGTTTAAGGTGTGATTTGATATTATAAAAATTGCAATAGCACCTTTCATATGTGTCACAGCAGGGTGTTTCTTTCCCTTTTTCTGTGCTGTCACCTCTATAAAAAGTGACATTTAGTACTGAGCACCACAGCTTAGGAAATAGCATGGTTCACTCTGGAGGGTTTTGTATTTTTTTTTTTTCTTCTCTCAATTTTTATTTTTGTTGGCCTATAAAACACGTCCAAGTAACAGAGGCAAAACAGAAGTACGTATCTGTAGTGTGACAAACTCTGGGTCCAAAGAGACCTCCCTTACCCAAAGAAGTGATGAAAGATTGGATCATTGCAAAATGATCAAAGCAATCTGTTGAGAAAATGGTGTGATAATATTTACACTGACAACTTGCTTCCTGAAGAGCCACAGGACTGCAAAATCCCTCATGTACTCAGGTCATGTATTTCCCAGCTTAAAAACATGTTTTCCTCGATTTAAAATTGACTGCTGGCAGAAATGTGGTGGAATTTGCTTTGGCACGGCACAGAAGTCACCAGTTTATTTACTACTGGAGCTAATAAATGTAAATTTATTTTATGGTAAGAAAAGGAACCCTCTAGCTATAAAGTTTTGTGACACTACTTGTTTCTCAACTGAGGCAAGAAACAGATTTGCAATGTATATAGCACAACTATTTTGAATTCTTCTGAATTATTTTCAAACATTTCAGGAAATATGGACTATTACAAAAGAAGGTTGGGATATTTTTAAAATGAGATGTTATCTTCCAAGTAGCATGACACAACAGAATTCTGTACAGAGAAGAGAATTTTAAGGAATTGATTGGAAAGTTTATCTTTTTAATTTTTCAAATTTTTTTTTTCTGCTTGCTGTTTTGATTTTTTTTACCATTGCACTCTGTATCCAGAGGGAGTTCATATTAAATATGATGTTTAAAAAAATTACTTAGAAGTTGCAGATTTTGGAAACTATCCATGGAACTGTAAACACAGATATGTGGATCCGTGGAAATACAGAGAGGTACCTGAATTCTCACTAGGATGAAATAGCAAAGTGTGATCATATGAAATATCATATGGATATTGTTTTGTATTTTTGTCAGATAATATTTCCAGGCCACCATCTATATGAAGTCTGTATCACATTGTCAGTTATGTCTTATTTTCTTAGTACAAAATAATCTTAATTATAATCTTGATTTTTCCTCTAGCAGTGCTGTTCAGGAAAAATTTGCATGTGACAAATATTTAAATTACTTTATAACTTGTTCATTTTAAATATTAAGGTTGTTTACCCTAATTCTCAAGCTATTGGATTAAATCTCTGTGAGGTTTAGACAACCTTTGGGGAATTCTGAGACTGCACATTCTTCATGAAAATGTATGCTGTTAGCTTTATTACTGCTTAATTAAATGATGATTTGTTAATAGAAGAAAATTATTAATGCTTTCTCAGAGGACTGAAAATATGCTCTAGTCACTTATTCTGAATTTAGCCACTATAAGGTAATAGCAGAATAAAAATCAGCACTCCTAAATGGATTTTTATTAATTGTGCAAAATTCAAAAGCCGTAATTATATTTTTTTATTGATAATATTTATTCACATAAATATGTGAATTTTAAGTTGAAAAAAATGTTTGTAAACCTTGGATGTCTTATCCTGCAGCCTTACCAGAACCATGCCAAAAAAAAAGGAGGGGAAAAAGTGTTGGTTTTTTTTTTTTTTTTATTAAACATAATATTGGAACATCTTTCCCTTTACTCCTACTTATATTTAAGCTCGGGGTGGTGACACCTCAGCTCCATATAGTCCAAATAGCACCCTAAGACTCGCACTGTTATGTTTGTTGGTGAAAAGCTGCCTTCCCCTTACCTTGGGAGCAAGACAGCTTTAGTGGCATTTTGGTTTTGAAAGTTCCCTTTCTATTGTGGAAAAGTCTGTGAGTTGTATGGGAATGATGGTGCAGGGTTTGATGATGCCCTGCCCTGTGGGGCTGCCCCTGACCTGGACACATTCTCTGTCTGTACGTCTGTCCCCCGCAGGCAGTAAATTGTCCTGTCTTGGAACAGACACAAACGCACACCAAGCCTGCTGAGGTCTGCCATGCTGTGATGGAAGGTCTTGAAGGTGAGCCAGAAGAGTCTCTAGTCTGTTCTTTTAGCATGGCTTGCAGGTGTTTCATGCAGTGTTTCTTAAATTCAGCTTTGCTGGGCCTCTGAGGAGTCTTCCCGCTCAGATTCAGTCTGACCTATACAATACATTAATGTACTTTGGTACTGGCTTACCTTCCAGGACCTAAATACTTAGCCTAGTACTTCAGTATGAGCACAACCTAATCCAACCAAACCCCTTAGCACTGTCAAGATCTGTTTACTTGACTATGAACATATTTGAGAGTCAAATGTTGTACCTTTCATATCTATTTCAGTTTCAGATGAAAAAATAAGTTCTTGACATTAGCAAGAAGTTAATACTTTTCATTGAGCCCGCTGAAGAATCATGGTAAAATTCATGAATTGGAAGAAATCTTTGGAGACACCTAAGAATTTCTTTTAATTAACTGCAATCTGAATTTTTAGTATGTAAAAATGGAGCTAGTCAGACTTTAGATACTAATGATCGTTTTGTACCTTGATTTCTCCCTTTTATCTGCTCATATCCAAAATATAATTTTCTAATTTTCTTTAGGCTGCAGCTTTTTCTTTCCCAAATACTTTTTGATGAACCATTTTGTAAGACATGCTGTATTTGTGAAATAAAAATACTTGAAGTGATATTTTACATTTTCATTAGAGTCATAACTTTGATTTTTACCATAAGATTAATATTTTCTAGTTCAAAACAGAAAGATTATCAAAGTATTAATGGCACCAAGAAAAGGTTCTACTCAGTTTGCCTCAGCTAGAAATGCTGCTCAATATTATCTTTACTATCATTTAAAGTATTTGACATTTCCTTTACAGCTGTCATACCTTTAGCTGTTACAGATCCAACAAAGTCTGCAAATGTACACCGAGGCTAAGTTCCAACTGTCTCAAAGTCTTCATTTTAAGAGTGATTCTGCAATGTATTTTTTAATGTGGGTTAATGCATACAGCTGCATAGAAAATAAAGTTCAATGTATGTGGTAAAAAGGCCTGCTTTAGTAATATTTATGGCAGTATAAGAGCTGTTTTAAGATGAGATTCAATGTGATAAGCAGGGGGGAGAAAGGAAAAAAATATGTTAATATGAACACCTCATGGCCAAAAAGGATAATACTATGAATAAATATTGTGAAAGATTTATGATTCAAAAATCATGGGAACTTTTCATTTGAAAACAAATCTAGTAAAGCTCCCAGCTCTCAATTTATAAAAGCTCTGTGGGATAGGAATTTAAAGGTAGTGAAGCATATTAAGGATCAGTGTTCCCTTCCTGCAACTTTTAAATATGCCTGTTTGAGGACTGCCTCCATCCTTCATTTTATGTGTGCAACACAACATTTATTTTTTTTTTCTGCCAGATCATCAGAACTTAAAATGGGGAATCTAATTTCACTGGAAGGTGTTCTGAGTCTTCTATGCAATTCTATGAAATGGATATATATGTTATCACAGGGTTTCCACCATGTCCCCAAGGTGGATTTCTGACCTGCACTGTGCATCCCTTATTTGCATTACAGGTTTCTATTGCATATTCTACTCTTGCTTCCTGTTCGGAATTCCTAGGAATCTGCACACCTGATCACAGAAGACTTTTTGCCCTAAATGTTGTGAGTGTTTCTGAATTTAAGTAAATAATAGTAAGGAAACTAAAATGAAATTTAATTCAATTCAATTCAACAGCAGACTGCCATATCTCTTTGTCACTGATGCAATATTTTACTGCAGCTGAACCACGTGCATTTGAGACACAGATTGATGGCAATTAAAATTGTCTCCAAGACAGGTGAGAGAAACACCAAGGGAAGATTAAATAAATATGAAGTATTAGTGTAGGTGTTCATGGTGGGTTTTCCTTTCTCTCTCTCTCTCCCTCCCTCCCTCCTTTCTTCTCTCTTTTTGTCTTTTTCTTTTTTTTTTCTCTTTCTTGCTCTTTTGCTCTCACTCTCTTCTCTAGAGCTGTGCTGATTGCTTAATTTTAATATCAAGTGGAAACTCAAGGAACTGGAAATGGAAGTTGGTGGGAAATAATGAATGCAATCTTAAATATTACTGTACTTTTATTCCTAGGAAATAAAGCTAGCAATCAAAACTAGCTATAAGATTTTCAACAGTGAAAATGTCCTGGGGCTCTAAAATGAGTCTGCAGATGTAGAGGGTATTAAGAGTGTGGTGGCCAACCAATTACTTTTGAAACATTATTTCTTTGGGTGAATTGCCCTGAGACTTGTGTTTTAATTGTGATGAAGTCTTTACCTTGAAATTATTCAGCTAAAATATAGTGATATGGCAGCATTTATATATAATAGAGCAGTAACTGGGTTCAGCTGTATTGGTGGGCTAGATATTGGATGAGTTCAGGAGTAATAGGTGCTGTTGTGTCTTGAAAAGCAGTATTTGAATGATTTTTTTAAAATCAAAGATATTTTAAAATTTCCTTTCTGGCTCAGTGTCTTCCATCCTTGGTAAAGCTTTCATGTTTTGTGTGTTTGATCAAACGTACCTGACCAAAACCAGAAGCTTTGATATTCCCTTAACAATCACTTATAGCCATTTGTTAGGTTGAATTGCAAGCAGCAAAGGGTAATAAGATCAATTAAAGTGCAAGGTGAATTTATTTCTTAACAACCATACACATTCTGAAGGGAAGATCTGTGTCAACAGCCACTGCTATTAGTCATATGCTCAGCTCAACAATGTTCTCAGTTGTGCTTTGAGCAGTGCTTGATTTTTAGTGGCAAATGGGGCAGTTCTTCAGCAAGAGAATGTCTCTAAATCAGTAAAAAGACCTATTATCTCTGGAACAGCATGTATGGATAAGACCTGCTAATAATTGTGCTTATCCTGTTGTGTGTGTTTTCCCAATTTTCACAGTGTTAGAGAGGAAGAAAACAAAGCTGTGGTTTTCACTTGAAGGTAAAATGTTGAAGGATGATTGAATAGCACCTCTCTATGTTAATGTAGCTTTCTCCCTCAATGTGTAATTGAATGGGCAGATATGAATGCAGCATAGATAAAACAAAAGTTCTGGTTTAAAAGAGGATCAGCTTTAAAATTATATCAGCTCTAAAATGATATTGTAATTTCAGCAATGGTGTAGGTGATGAGGACTTCATCACTGAGAATTTGTGTAAGTCACTTTGAAGGCTGTGGTACCTCGCCTATATCCCTTTTAGCATCCAAACTAGGATTGTTAAAGTTAACCTGGGATTGCATGTAATGCTTTTTTATCTCTATAAAACAATGTCCTATTAGGTGATGATATTTTAAATTTTATATGTTGGGGTTTTTTTGGGTTTTTTTGCTTAAGGCACAAGACTACGCTAATACTTTACATTGCTGAAACTTATACTGCTGGGTATGATAAATATTTACAGGGCTACAAGTAATGAGAAAACACAGAGATCAAAAAAAAATTACTTCTGCATATCACAGCTAGGAAGAGATCTTTGAAAACTTAGGAAGAAATGTGTGTTTTTCATCCTATGGAGCTTTTTATAGAATCCAGCACAATAAATGAGCAAGGTCATGCAGTCACTAACAGAAGTCAAAATAAAATTTTAGATAACAAGTAGGAGAGTTTGGGTACAACAGATGTATTTTGAAAAGTAAAATTTTCACATATAACAACAATATTCGATAGTTTCTTGAGTATTACAAAATTTGTAAAGTACTAGGCTGTCATTAGCAATGACTTAAAATATCACAGTGCTTATCACCAGTTGCCTATTAAAGAATACTGCAACTAAGAAACTCTTTCACAACTGACCACTTTAGAAACTTGTCTTTAATTTTGCATACTAATGCAACCTGCATTACTCTTCTTCCCCATATTTGTCATACAGGTCCTTAACCAAAACTGAAGTAATTTTCATAGGTTCATATTCCTCCCAGTTGGTGAAACTTTTGCAGTGTCTATTCCAGCTGAGACACTCTGCTGGCAATATATTTTCAGACTGAAATTAAACATCCACCTAAATATCAATACCATTACGTGATTGAAAATGCAATAACGAAAAGATCTCTTTAATTCTTGTAATTAGTTTTTATTATGCAGATGTAACAAAATACTTAAGGCAGATTATATCTTTTTTTATTTCGATAGAACTCATGATTGATAATTGCACAACTCTGTTGCCATAGTTACAGCTAACTGAGACTGAAAGCAACCTGTCAAAGACCAATTTACTGCAATCCTGGCTGTAGTAATTCTGCACTTGAAAACCAACACTGGATTTCAAAGTTGTGTCATCTTAGAGAGAGATACTGTCTTTAGTCCTCTAAGTGTTTAGGAAATTGAACAATCCTTGAGGGACTGAGTGTAATAATATTCTTATGGTCCAAACAAAAGGAAGAATAATACTTTGTCCTCTGCCTTCCCAATCTGAGCAAGTGGTTACTGAGGTTCAAACTTCTGATTATGCTTCAAAATTGGAGATAAATCCAGGTTCGGTTTGATCCCTTTTAAGTCATATCACTATGCCTTGGCTTCAGAAGTATTGCAGACTGTCTAGGCAAGACTTCCAACTGTATTTAAAAATTTATTTAAAAATGGCCAAAAATCTAATTTTCTGTCTCCTTAGAACTTGATAGTCTTGTGTTTTGATGTGACAAATGTACTTTTGTCCCTCGATGATCCGAAGAACATCTAAATATGCTATCAAAGGAGCACAATTCAGTTGAGCCCAAAGCTCACAAATATTTGATTCTGTACAATGTTACAAATGTATTCAAATGTATTTTGTGACCAGAAGAAAATGTTGACAGGGTGAGTAAAACACTGAAAATTAATAAGCTCTAACTCACAAGCCTCATTGTGAACTTTTGGTTTTGATTTATTTTTATTTTTAGGTACCATTGACAAGAATAAACAGTATCATTGGGAACAAGTTGGTTCTGTTATCACAGACTGTCATATGCCTTTCTTTTCTTTCCTTTTTTACTTAGCGCAATTTCAAGTTTCCTTCCCTCCATTCAGAGGAGGACATCAGTCTGCTGCTTTCATCCTCCTCCCTTTTCAGCCCCCAGACATACACCCTTGTGTGATAGTCCCACCTTATTTTCTCATTCTTTTCCCCATTTACCCGCTGCCCTCCTGCATTCACCTTGCCAAGAGGCACTCTGTTCACTGTCTTGCTTTGCTTCTTTCTTCAGCAGCTCTTCAGCATCTTCACCGATGGCGTTTCTAGAGCAGGCACCGTGGAAGGAACAGCCTGGGGAAGGACTGAAAGAGTTATCTGGCTCCCAGAAGTGGTGGACTGTTGAAAAAAATCATCTGAAGTTGTTTACAATTAGAATACTGATGAAAAATACATCTTTCATTGAGTTTGGCTCTGTTCCACAAAAGTTTAAAATTGGTGTAAAACAGCTGTATCTACAAAATACCAGCAGCCTCTATTAATGACTTATTATGAATGTTTCAACATTTTGTCTCTGAAGAACAAAAAAAGGCCAGGCACTTTTGATTGCAAAGCACTGGAATATTTCAAGCAATGTCTTTTTTCAAGCACTAGCTTCGTCTTGATATATTTTAATTGAAAAAAGATTTATGCAAAAGTCATGATATTCTTTCTGGAAAAAGATATCTGACTATAAACACTGCTGTCAGGCTGCTTGCCTACTTAAAAAACCTGCTGAAGTAGGGCAATGATAATGAAAAGTAGCCAAGTACAGCTTGTGCGGATCAAGGTTATAGAAACTCTTATTTTATTTTGTTAATTTTTTCACTGAATTGTAGATTCTAGAAAAAGATGGCTACATAAGTACAAAGAAAAAGAAAACACAGAAGAACAAACAAGGGATTTTGAATATACACATTTATTGTGAGAACAGCTAAGTTGTACAAAACAATAGAATGGAGAGAAGTCAGGTAAATGCTAATAATTTTATGGGCTTTTTTTTTTATGACCCAGAAGTGCTCTGAGGAACATTAAATTGGTTGAGACTGATGATTGGTTTTTTAATGACATTTCACAAAATATAAAAAGATTAATCATGTTGGTTTTTACAACTAAAATAACTAAGCACAAACTGTTTTAAAAAAATTACTGAAGTGTGATGTCTGGATTTAAAAATCAAGCTATGTACTAAAAATATGGAAAAAAATAGAAAGGAAAGAAAGTGATATTATTTGCTCTATTAAAATTGAAAAATGAAAGGAAGAGAATTAAAAAACTGGAATGATGGAAAATAGAAACAACAAGGCAAGTTAAATGTTGTTGTTCCTTGATCCAGAAATGTCTCCATCTTTACGGGTTAAATTTGATTTGTGATACTGAAGCAGTGCAGTCTTGTATAATTTTTTTTTTCTCCACCGTTATCTGATGATGTCTATTTATCAGATTTCCATTGTGCTTTATTTTTTCTGTCATACTTTCCTTTTTGATTTCTGCTTGTGGTCTCTTTACACACAGGAATATGATTTTATACATATTTCTAGATATGTTATATGTATTTCTGTAAATATTTTCTAAATGCACAATATTTCTATACATACTCCATATACCAACCACATATATTTTCCATATACAATTTCTATTTGTAGATGTTCACATAATATTATATATGGAAATTAAATGTAATTGTATATATACATATGATTCTCCTGTATATGTTACATACACAAATATTTCGGCTGTAATTTGTAGTCAATTAATCATTGATATTTTACCTTAATCTGGCACTCTTGTCCATGTTCTGGGATCTTTCCTGGCTCACCATTTCCAATGAGTTACAATAAAACTGGTATTTAGCTAGAATGTTGTAGCATTTTCTTAGCCAAATAGACATTTTTTTGGTGATGTTTCTGTAGATATTGAGTATATAATGGTTGTTATAGACAGATTAAAATTTGTCATGTGCATTTGCACAGCTGTGATTTATTTGCTTCTCTCTGTTATTTGTAACTCCTTGGTCAAGAGGTGGGAAATATGTTTCATTCAAAAACTGCTAAGTAATTTCTTAGTTTAATTCTGGACAGGAGAGTGCTGAATTGACACAGGTGTTTTAAAAATGCCTGTATTTCTTATGCAGTAACATTCTTTTTTTGTTACTCTACAAATTTAGTGATCCCTTGGAGGTATTTGAGAACAATGAGGTTTCCAGGCTAGAAAACAGCGTTAACTCGGAAGTGACAGATCAGTTATTTATTTATGGACTAATTGGAGGCAGAAGCCAGGGCCCTGCTGTGGAAGGGCAGCGTGAAGACAAGCAGGCACTAATGGCCTTTGCCACCTGCCCTGCAGGGTGCATTCTGTAGCTGGCAATCAGCTCTCCACGTGGACTTGTCCAAATTAAGTCACCCTACTCAGTTTCATCTGGTGGTTTCAGAAAACCTGCTGTGAGCTTCTCTTCTTGAATGACAGAAATAAAAACTGGGCTCAGAGCACAAGCAGAAAGCCAACTGTATCCCTTGGCTTTCTAGCTGCTTCTTCCATTGACCTTTTGGGGAAACCTTTAGCTAACTAATATTTTTAGAAGTCTTAACTCCTATGAAAGGAGAAGAGGATAGTAGTTTTTGTTATAGAAACAATTAAAGTTGTTCCACACAAAACTTGTTTGCTGAAAGGCTGACCCACATAAATAAACAGTGAAAACAGCAATGATTTTTAATAATTTCTCTTACATCTAAAAGCCAGGTTGGACCCACAGGGATAGTATCCATCCATCTTCTATTTCTTATTAGTCTTATTTCTGTTTTACTCATTATCATATTCCATTAAAAGTGGTGTATTTTAGTTGTCATTTAGTAATGTGCCAGCATCAGGCATGAGGGCCTTCATTTTTATGATTATTTTTCCTTTATCGCCAAGGGAATGTAAAATGCAGTGCCTTTTTTAATACAGAATTTTTTTATTTATTGTTTTCCTTTGGCAGATGTGATTTATGTATCTGTAGTCTGCATGGCATGTGAGGTGACAATTCAAGGGAATGAGTCTTGCGCTTGGAATAAGGTCTGTACTGTTTCAGCTGTAATAATTTATAAAAATAAAATTCATTCTGTTGCCTTGGCCCTATCCTTTGAGTTGAGAAATTGAGAAATCCTATATCCTATCTTTTCTGTTTGAAAGGACTGTTACATATGAAGAGTGGAGTTATAAAAAAATAAAAACTCTCTCATGAGATTTTTAGCATATTTGTTTTCCTCCTTCTTCTCAGGATGATGAAAAGATTAGCATTTGCTGATATTTTCTGGTATATAAATAATCAATATTCTGAAATGAAAAACAAAAAAATGTTAACTGAATTTTTTTTTTTTTTTACAGTGAAAAGAAGTTTTTTTCTTTAACTTGGAATCTCACTATGGCAAACTAACAGATGTGAAATACATGAGAACAAATTCAGCCATATATATGTTTACATTGTAAATTCACTTTGAGTAAGGCATATATCCACCTTCCAAAGGTCAAAGGGGGCAGAATGGTGCTATCCACGTTATGGCAGAAGTTCATTCAATCTGTATGAAATACAGATATATATTCCTTGCTGCTTGAGATGTCCCTAGGTATTGCACACCAGACCTGGGTACTGCAGTTGTCTCAGTGCAGCATTTTTTGCATTGCCTCTTGCCCCTTTGGGTTTTCCTGGTTTAGGCTCCTCTTTGGATGATACAGCCCAAGTGACCAGGATGATACAAGCAAGCTGAAATGTGGTCTGGTGCTCCAGGTTTCACCTCTAATATGTTCTGATTTTATAATGTAACACAGTATTTCAAGGAAGGTGCCTCCAGAGAAAAGTTATGAACTTTGTATGGAAAGTGCCCACATGGTTTGGAATTGTAAAAAAAATAAAAATAAAAAAATCTGCAAACATAGGTGGTCTTGAACAATCATTAACTTTAATAGTGTCCTGGTAGTTGTTTACTGATCATATCTATATTTGTGACTATACAAGACAACTGAAAGAATTATGAAATCACATCTGTTTTGCAGCATGTCCTGGTAGGTATTTTCATCTCTTTAAGCACTTGTCATGTCATAGACAACTTAAATGTATAATCTAACTTCATGTCAACTAAATTGTTGTAAGTTATACTCGGGCATATAGTTATTTCTTTTATAGGAATTTGGAAGTTTTATAATAAAAAGAATAAGGAAAAACTTAATTTTCACATCACATGTAGAAACTAATGTACTTTATAAAAGCCTGAAAATTCTTTCTACCCCAAAATTTTCCATTTTTCTATATAACCTTCTTTTTTTGGGGGGGGGTTTCCTCCCATTGGCTATGTCAATTCAAGTAACATCAGGTTTAAAGAAGATATAAAGTACTATTTACCAAACTATGTTATGTATTTAAGCAGCTTTTGGTACTCAGATTGCTTCTGCCAGATTCAGAGATTTCAATTGTGATTTAAGGTATATTTTCTGCAGTTTTAACCTTGAGCAATAGTAAAAATAATTTCAATGTAAACAGAAATTTTCCCCAGATGGATTATGCAGAATTGCCAAAGGGATGCAACTGCAAAATGCAATATTCCTGCAGGTAATTTTTGCTAGCTATATAGAGCATAAAATATTTGCTACATGGTTTACTTTTAACAACAGAATCAAAGCATGTAGGGCTGGATAGGCCTTTTAACTCACAGAACTCTTTTTCTGCTGCAAATGTATTAAAAATGTAATATAAACTAGTTGGGTATATTTTTGAGACCAGAGATTTTGATTTGTAGCACACTTTCCTTTGGTGACAGGTAAGCAGCTCGGTGGCATTTCAAAGATGAAATTCTCTAATGAAACACCCTGGAGAGTGATGAGTAGACTTGTGCATCAACCCCTCCTTCCTCCAAGCACATGAGAAATTGCACCCTGCTTTGGAGAGTTAAGCAGGCTGCGATGCATGGGAAACAGCATGAAGTGGACTGGATCTTATCACTTTATACATGCAGCATTTCAGTTTGGAAGATAAGATAAAAATACTGTAGAAAACCTTTATTTTCTCTGGTAACTGAAAAATAAGTTTTTGAACTTGAAGCTGAGCTTTTCTAACATATGTTGGTGACAAAATACTGGTGTCTGTGTAGTGGTGTAGTGAAGTAAAATGCAATGGATTTTTTTATCCCCAAAATATCTTGCTAGCAGAGGTTAAAGTGGGCAGCAGGTTCAACAGTTTATGGAACAAACTTTCTTGGCAGTGCTTTAGAGGCCTGTGCCACAAGAGTGTAATGAAACAGAATATTAAGTGACAAAATTTAAATGACATATCACTGCTTTATTATGTTTATGTAAATGTCTACTTTCACCAGAAGCTGATGTTCACCCCACATTTCCATTAACCATTATTAGCTAGCCTGTATCTAGAATAGATGGGGGTCTTTTTTGCAGATGCTTTTTACCCTACTTTATGAAGAAAAGTGTACCTAACATCAAAGAGTTCTGTGGAATGAAGTTTTCTGTCAAGTTCTACTTTGTAATCAATGTTTGTCATGTCAATTATTGGTATCAATAACTATTATAATAACCTAAGAGAGCCTGCTACTGGTGCTACAGTGATGCATAGCAGAGTTCCATGAGAAGGAACAGCTGTAACTTTGTCATTTCTTGTGACAAAGAAGAATAAACTATAGGAATTGAGTAGCGAAAATCTTTTATATTGCTATTTTAAAGTTGAACAATGGAAAGAACTACACCTTTTTAATTGTAAATTATTGTACTTATTGAAATCTTCAAAGCTTGCTGTCCTGGAGATTTATTATGATTCTTAAGGGGAAGATAAAAAATAATTTGCAGAGCAGAAAAAAAGTTAAGGCTGCTTACACACACACATAGTTGTATTAAGACTCAAATTGCATTCTGTGCTTTCAAGGTTATTTGGACTGCAGGTTATTATGTTCAGTTTAGCTGTTACTGGTAGAACAATTATATTTAGGTTTGATGTTCATACTTGCTTTTAAAAGATTAAATTAAAGCTGCAGTTGAAGGGATGAAAGTCACCTGGCTTTTTTTTCTACCCCACATTTAATTAATCAAAATTGAACTTTGAGGTTAAAACTTATTAATAAAATGTAAAATTTAAAATTATGCTGCCCTGGAAACACAAATGTGCTGTGCCAAGAAGTCCATTAGTCAAGTTTCTTATTTTCTCCTGAAATCCTTGGTGTTCAAAGGACATTCAGAGAGAAGCAAACCTGGACAGAGGATTTGACTTACGATACAGTAAGAGCTGTAGTTTCCAGCTATGATCCTGCAGCCTCCTTCTGCTTTCACATAATTAGATTACATTTCCTTCAGTGTTTTTTGGGGATATTAAGGATGAGAAGAAGACAGAAACAAAGACACAAACATGAGTCTTTAGAAAACAATAGAGTACCTCATTTTTTTATTTTGATCTATGCCATTCTTCTTTCAAGACAGTCACACATCAAGCACTCCCAGATCCAGTACATCAGAACACATAGCAGCATTAGTGTACAAAAAATCTTAGTACAGAGTCAGTGCTGAGAAAAAGAGATACAATTTCCTCAGGATAAGAATTTAAAATTTGAACTGCATTTTTTTCTCAGAGTGGTGGATTTTCAAACTGTTTCTTATTCCTCTAGAGCTTCTGAACAATTTTTCCAGACAGAGGATATAATACAGGAAGGTGATATTTCCAGTATCCAGGAGACTGGAGCACCCTTGATAATCCAGTTTAAAATATTGCTCTACATCCTCACAGCTTTTAAATGCCCCCTTCACATTATGTGATACTTCATCTACAGTCATTGCAAAACTATTTTTGTTTTATATACTATACGTTTTTTCTTTCATAAGTTGAATTAAATTGAATTTAATGTACTTTCAACCATGTTGTTGTATTAAATCTTTTTGGAATGATTAAAAATACCAGTTGTTGGTTTTCTACCTAATCAACTAATAATGTTGATTATAATCACCTTTAAATGCAGTCTCTTGTATGTTCTTACCTAAAGAACTTGGACCATACTAGCTCAGTCTTTTTCTCTGGTACAAAATGCTGTTTTTTCTTTTCATAATACCATTTATCATTCTTTTTGCCTGACTGGAGTGTGAGCCATCTGAAATCATACTTCTTATTGTATGGCTGTGAATACTTCTTAAAACCTTTTTCCCAAGGACCCTGTCAGAAGGAATTTCAAGGTCCCAAGGGATTATACCCGCTTGTTCCCTTTCGTGCCTCTTGCCTTAGTGTTCTGCAAAAAGAATACCTGTATTTATAGAATGCCTGCTCAATGACACTGTTTTATGTCTATTGCCTGATACTTTCATATTTTGCTGTGTGATTCTTGTTCACTGTCTTAGTAATTAATTAGTAATTTTTCTAAATTTGAAAGTCTTTCAGTTCCTGTTAGACCATTTTGCAAACACTTAGAGAAAATGCACTGAACATTTGTCTGTAATTAGGGATGTGACATCACACTGATTCTGCTTAACTCATTTACAGATTCACTACTGTTAAATTTTAAGTTTTGAATCATACTTTTCTACCACAAAACTTTTTAAATTTATAAAAGGTATTTTTAACATTTATTTTCTTGTCTAACATGCTGTGATCTGTTCTCTTTCAGTCTTTTATGTGTATTACTTCAGGAGGTAATTTTATTATATCAAATCTATTTATGGATGCAGCTGTATAATGCTTAGCTGCCTATGGAGGTTAAGCCACAATATATGGAAATTTGATTTATTGGTGCTGTATGGCTTGTTTTACTCTGATAAGGGAAACTTTTGCTATATCTGCAGAGTTAATAGTGCAGGCTTCCTTTATCATCCCAGCAACAGTCTTAGTCCTGGAGAGGAAGTGTTGGCTTTTCTTGCAGATTTGCAGCTCTGTGTTCTGACCCAGGTTATTTTGGTCCTATGTACACAACTCAGAAAAAAAGTGTTTTGTGTAAAAGATTTAAGCAGGGATCAATATATCTTTAGTGGTTGTTTGACACTTGTTGTCTTTAAAAGATTTTCTTTAAAGCTGTTAAGCAATAACTTTTCATATTAGGGTTTGGTTTGATGTTTTTATGTCCCTACTAACTCACTTCAAAAAACCTTCGAGAAACTTCTGTGGTTTTTTGTGGTGTTTTGTTTTGTTTATTTTTCAGGGGTTGCAATCTGTGCTCTCAAAGCTAATAAAACTGAAACAGCTGGTACAGGGATTTTACCCAAGTCATGACAGCTGAAAACTGATGAGGACCTTCTGTTTACATGTTTACCAAACCATGCCACTTAAATGCAGGAGGACCAAAAGGATTCTGACTGCACTGGGGCTCTTACACAACTGAAAGTCTAATTCAGAACTCATTAAGTCATGAGAATTATATGCTGATTTTGGTAACCTCAAAGTAAGCTTCATTAGCAAAAAACCTGCTCTGCAGCATTTAAGAGAATTAAAGTTAAAACTTTAAGTAACACAATTGAAGCAGAGTGCAAGACAATTGAAAAAGTGTTCAAAAGAAACAAGAAAAGAGAGGATGACATTTCAAAATTATGTTTAAATAGCCAGCTTGGATGAGAGACAGCAGTACAGCTTTGTGTGCCAGGAGCTGTGGAGGAAGGGGTGTTTGCACCAGCAGGGACCAGATTGAGTGCACATACTGGTTTAGAGACACAGAAACCAAGGACTCCCTCAAAGACCATTCTTTGCAGGAACGAGCCTTCGTTTGCAGCACACTGGCTCTTGAGCTGTCAGACTTTTCATTTAAGACACAGTCATTAGGAGCAGTGTTAATTTTTTAAAATTTTGTCAGGTTTTAAGCTGTATCATTATTTCAGAATCAGTGCATGAAGGATGCATTATTTCTTAAAAAGTAAAACAAAACAACCCATCTGCCCACTAGGTAAGACAAATCAGCAATTAGTGTGGTTTTATTCACTGAGATAATTTGTAAACATGGTCCCTATTTATTTCTCCTGAGGTTTCAAAGTGAATTTTATTCCAATGTGTTTATAGCTGACACATTTTCCAAGCCACAGGATCATGTCTTATCCTTTTTGCAGTTTAAAGTGTTTCTTTTTTGTTGTTTGTTTGGGTTTTTTTTTTTTGGTTTTTTTTGGTCCACAGTTCTTCCATCAGCTCCATTTATATAATACTGAGTAATCTGCACTCATTTTGAGGGAGCTGCCTTGCACCAAGATTATGGGCTGTGAGCAGAGGTGCAAAAATTGAAGCTTGAAGCTGAAATAATTCAGGCAATTGCAGCTGCATGCAGATGAGCAGGCACAGCCTTTGAAAATGTAAGAAATAAAGAGGTTGTATGGAGACAAGTAAGTAATCAAAAGCCTGCTGGTTCCATTCTGATATGACAAGCACTAAAAGTTCATCACTGGTGCAGAGCTGATTTTTATTGCTTCAAGGCATCACAAAGTTTCACAACTGGGACAACTTGACTTGTGCCTTGTTATTTTAGATGTCAGTGGGTTTAGTTGTTTCTCTGTTCGTTATGACAGTGTAGAGAGAGAAGTTCATACCATCCTGTAGTCTCTAGTCATACTTCAACTTTCTCCTAACAGCAGAAGTTTTCTCTTTTGTCAGCAGTTTTAAGAACTGGAGAAGTCTGTGCTCTTGCACTGAAACATTCTGTTTTATTTTTTAAAAGAGGTGTTAAATAGAAAGGGTCACAGTTGTTCGGGTTTTTTGTTTCATTTTTTATTTTGCCTTTACATTTGCACAGTAAGATCTGCAAAGAATAGATCAATAGAACACCTTTCAAAGTACAATGGTAATTTCAGTAATTAAAACATGATGCTGGGTTGTAAAGCATATTTTGATTACCACTGTCTAAACTTGATTGGTGGCAAAGTCACCTTTTCCCCCTTGTTTCCCAATTCTTCCTTTATACTCGAGAGCTCCCAAGATGACCTCGTTGTGTGTAATCAGTGTAAGTACCCAGATGTTACATAATCGAGGGTACAGTACTGTATATGTCAGGTATATCTATACATCCTGAATCCTTAGAAGTTCTAAGAGACATCCAGGCATGTTTGTTATGCATGTGGAGACAGTAGTACAGCCTTTTTTGATAATAAAAAAATACTTGTTCCATGTCTTGATAAGGCAATTACTAACAGTGAGAAATACTTCAAAGTGGTGTTTTACTGTTGGCATCTACAGTATTAAAAGGGTCTGGAAAGATGATAAAGTATATTGGTTCTGAACAAACATTCTTCTGATGCAGTACAGAAGGGAAATCCAGCTAATTTTGAGTAAAAAGTTAAACAGAAGATATGTT
Source organism: Cyanistes caeruleus (assembly GCF_971803275.1). Classification (NCBI taxonomy): domain Eukaryota; kingdom Metazoa; phylum Chordata; class Aves; order Passeriformes; family Paridae; genus Cyanistes; species Cyanistes caeruleus. The sequence continues at coordinate 39,490,269 of NC_141705.1, forward strand.
TTAGGACAACTTGAGAAAAAAATACTACAGGTCATTAACAATAATAACTGTTAGCAACAGAAATGTCCAGAACAACTGGATTTGGTGTGTTTAAGAGTTTTAAGACTGTTTTAAATGCCTCTTTGTTCATTATCAGATTCTGCCAAACTGCATCCCATTGAAGGACCACTTACCAAAAAAGGCAGACCCTCAGTCCTGCAGTTGTACATCTATCTCATGGCTTGCCATCAAAGTCTGAGAATATGCAAAAGCTCATTTTCCATTTCTTGGAGCTGTTCTAGAGGTGATCAAATCACTTGTGGTTTTCCTGTTTCAAAACTTTGTGCTAGATTGCACCGTTTGTATGTAGCATTTTCTCTGTGGAAGCAATAGATGAGATCTAGTTAGCACTAGATTAAAAACTGATGACTAAAAAAAAAGAATATTAGGTGCATGTTACATACCAATTTGAATTAAATTTAAGTGAAAAAAATATAATCAATAATTGAAAAGTTTCTAAATTTGTTTAAAAATAAAGAACCTAGAAATTAATGGTAGAAAAGTGCACAAAATAAAAAGGCTTAAAAATTATTTTCTCTGATTATTTATCACCATGTTCTAACATAAACTTTTAGACTAATACAGGAGAACCTGTAAAACATTCTTAACAGAAAAAACAGGACAGATTTCTTGAGATTTCTTTCAAAGTACTTACTCCTGGGGAAATAAATTTACAGATTTTAATGAAGTATAGTTACATTTTCCAGATGTTTTATTGAAATACATTTTGATGTAAAATAAATCAGTAGGCTGGGTAATGAAATCAAGGTCTATAAAGCAAAAAAGAGAAAATCAGTCTCTCCAACAGCATAGTTTCTAATGGCCTTTTCTTTTTAAATTATAAATCCACCAAATTTAAATATTTATGGCCTTCATATTTAAAAATAATTCCCTAGCCTTGCCTGTCATCTTGCTGAACTCTGTGATAAAGACAAATACTCTATGGCTTTATGACCTTCCTGATTATTTGTCCTGAGTAGGTGATAAAAGAACAACTTAGAACATGGATGAAAGCCAGCTATAGTTACAACAGGAATATGGGGATCCAAAGCCTGGTGGCTGCACTTTGCAGCGGTTTAAAAAGGAACAGTTAAGCTTTAGAAGCCTCCTTTTAGGTAAGAAAAAAAATCCAACCACCCCTTCTCTCTGCTTTTCTTAGCTACAGCTATCACAATTCATTAGTGTTCTAAAACCTAGGTCAAATTATGCTTACCTATTATTGCTGTCTCTGAGGCCATCAACAAAGCCGGTCCAGGGACCTGAATTATGTAATTTCCTTGTGTTTCTTTTATATCTAAGGTTTCTACTCTGTTCTGGTATTTGACATCTACTTTCATGCTCTTTTCATCTTTATTTTCTGGGCATTTAGCCCTTTACCTTGTTAGAAAGGGCCAAACATTGAGTGGGTGTGGTCATTCCCAGTACATCCAGGTCATCTTGAAAAATAGATTGGGGATTCTGGGATAGAACTCAGGATTTTCTCTCTTTCCAATTCAAGGTTGAAAAGTCCTTATGGTGTTATTTAAAGCTGTGCTGTAATGCCTGGTCCACTCCCTTCTTCACTGAAAATGCTTGATTCAATCCTAATTACTGTTCTTTCTGCTCCTTGAACCATTCAAAGAGGAAAATGTTAGAAATGGTGGGATCCAGCTGGGTTCCTCCTCTCACTCATGCCAGTAATGCTTCTGCAGGCCAAGCAATAGGCTGAAGAGATTATATTCTTTCAGAGCATGCTATCCATTCATAACTAGATAGATTGCTTTTCTGTATTATTTAACATCTTTGAAAATGCAATGATTGCAGTGGTAGATTAAGAAGAAAACAAGGATGGGACAACTGTCTCAGTTGTTCATGGTCGGATTTTTAGGCATGCTGTTGGTAGAAATATGAATAACAGCTCGTTTTGGGGATAAAGAAACAGAATGCAGTAAATATGACATGTCAGGCTCAAGGCTGTGGAGCTGTGAAGTATTAGCAGCCTGGCATTTCTTCTTTTAACTTTAGTTCATAGTACAACTGCATTGATTACTTTTGCCTTGGTTTAATTCTATTTTTAGAGCAGGTCCTGTTGGTAAGCCTGAAGCTTTTGTGTTTGCTTTTTCATTTTTACTTAATTGGTGTCTGTCTTCAACATATGCTAGCACATTTAAAATATATGTCCTTGACTTTAAAAAGAGAAAACTCTGATGACTTACACACTGTAGAGAATTCTATGTATTCCAAGTGTTATACCATAGACAACTCCTGTCATATTTGACTTTTTCTCATTATTCAAATTCAGAAATTATGTACAAAAAACCCTGTAATCCTCTCCTATTGGAAAAGCAAAGCTTTTTAACCTTTTACAAGGAGTACAGCTTTATTTCCAAGCTTAATTCGGGTTTAAATAAGAATAGTTCTCTGTGGTTGTTTTTTGTTTTTTTTTTTTCCCTCCTGTCAAGTAATTTTCAAAAGAACCTGATAGGTACATGCTGAAACTCCAGATCTGAAACTTTGTATATTTATTTTTAAGAGAACCTTATCTTTCTTTTCTTTAAATTTTATTGGTAAAAGCTGGTTTTTGGATGATGAAACCTGAGAGATTTATGTAACAGCATTAAAAAGGCATCCAGCATGAAAATGCAAGTGCTTATTCCCTTGAAATATAAAACAATCTCTTTTTATTTCAAAATCTTGTCATTTTAGACACAGAATAATAAATGGAAAATTATTTCCTCCTTCACGTAGGAAGTTATGTCCCTCACAATAACTGCTTTTTTTATTGTAGAATTGAAAATCAGAGGGGACAAACATTTGACAGTAATCAATTATGTCTTCATCTTGGCATTAAATTATTTTGTTGATTTCAAATTTTCTCACGCATGGAAAAATAAACATGAACAGCCTGAGATCAAAAAAACCAGCATGATTTTTATCAAGTCCATAGAAACTTAGAAACATAGAGAGAAAGGAGGAAAGACAATAATCCTAGAAAAAGATATTTTGACCACAGTAAATGGTGAAAAGTACACTTATCTGAAATTAATTTAAATGTCTTGTGGATCTGATCAGTTACTTTTCCAGTATAGATGTTTTCGGAAGAGTATGGGTGTGTCCAATACATGGATTTTCTAATCTTTCCAGAGTTTATAGCATGTTATACTCACTTATTTTGTCTGGCACTGTGATTAAAAAAGGTTTATTTGCTTTAGAGGGTGCATGGTATTTTGCAATGACTAGTTCTCTTCCAGGTGAATGTGCTGAATGCAAAAACAAGCATTCACATCTGTGATTGTTTAACAGCGTTAAACAGGAGATTTTTATTGTTTAAGGAGTCATAGCTTTCTCTTTAAATTGGCAGGAAGGACAAATTTGATTAAAGTGACCATCTGTGGCTTCCTGTACTTCTATCAGAACAGAAGGTCTCCTGAAAAGTGGGTATGTCTCCTGTCTGGTTTGTGCTTTCTTCAACCATAATTTATCGCCCAGATGAGAGGACAGTGTAAAAACAAGAAATGTTCAGAAACTGGCAACACCACAGCAGCCCTGCACACTCATTTCTTTCTCATGTTTACTGAGTAAGGATGAGCTTTGAGACTGAACCATGTGCAGTATATACATAGAGTCTTCTATAGCCTAAGCCATGTCTGCTCTGCATTTGTGCATGTTCTAAATGAAGGAAAAGCACTTGCAGCTTTTATCTTAAAGCTGTGCTGTGACCAAAGTTTATCTCTTGCATTGACAGCAGATAGGTTTTATTTGGTTGGAACACTGGATTTAGACCTATGCTATATGTGTCTGATTGCAAAGTAGCTTTATTTTTAAGCTGGGCTCTAAGGAATATCTTCTTGTTTGATTTATGCTACAAATGCAGTAGTTGAGACTTGACTCAGACTTCTGAAAGAGAAAATATGTGAATAATAATGTGCAACTGTTCTTAGATAAGATATCCAGCACTTACAACTTAATTTTAAGTTTCTTTATGTAGAAATTCTTCATCTGTTTCTCATACCAAATATACTAGAATTTAATAATCCAACAGCACATTCATTGAATCAAAGAGTCATAGTATTTTAACATGAAAGACTTTGGACTAGAATCAAAGAACATTAGTCACTTTGAAAACTTCATGTCCGCTGCTTATGACCAGGTAATTTAAATTTACATAAATATAAATTATGTATGTGCTTATATATATATATAGATAAAAAGAAGCATAATTAATATGCTTTTTATATTAAGAACCATAATTTATGTTCTGTCATTGGCAAGAAACAGATTCTCTAATAGCTTACTTACCAGTAGTTCTTTGAGTAAATACATCAACATTTTAAATTACTTATAAAACAAGAAATCTCAATCTCAAATGCATTCTAGTACACTTGTCCTCGTATACGTCTCCAAACCAGATTAAAATTTTCTGAGTCAATTAATAGCACAATATTGTGGCAAGAAAGCATCTTTGAGCTGATGTGGGTGGGAAAGCTGGTTTCACCTTCTGGTGCTGAAACTCGCCCACCCTGGAGTGAGTTAGCAGTGACCTTTGTGGCTGGGGCAGTAAGTGCATCTGCCTTCCCTCAGCACTCAGCATTCCCTCTCGAGCTCTGAGACACTGCAGCAGTTTTTGCCAGTGTTCAGGATGCTGACACAGTGCCAGGGGAAGCTTTAGTACAAGAAAAGATGTGCTGGAGCTGTATCGGGGCAGGTGATAGCTATTGGTGGATTTCTACGGGAGTCAATGTTGCCAGGTTAAGCATGTGGTTATGCAGTTCCTTAGTAGAGTTTTCTTGACATGATCATTTGGCTCACAAACTCTAAGCCTGGAACTAGCTAAGGAGTGCAGATAGAGAGCTCAGGAGCTGCCTGGGGCATCCCTGAGAGGCTTGGGAATGGCACTGGGAGGGCTGGTGGCACTGCTGCCCTGGGAAAGGACTCGCATTCTGGGCAGCACAATCAGAGAACGTGCTGCCATCGCACAAATCACCGCTGTTAAAAGTCTGCCTAATTGAAAATATTTCCCACCAACACTCCTTTCTTAGGTTTGCCTGTATAAAACTGGCCAGAGAGAACCCTCTGCAGGCTCATAACTCTGTGCTTATCAGCTTCACATGGGGCTGATGCTACAGGCACTCTTCCAATGGAGGAAGTCAGCTGCAGAATACACCATTTGTTGCAAAGCAACACTTTACTAGAGTTATTCTTCTAAATAAAGTTTATACTTTTCAGCCACCCAGGTAAACAACTGACAGTAGAAAAAAAATCATAATTCAAAAGTTGCTAATGCTTTCCAAGCTGTTCTGACATTACCTGTCAAATCTAAAAGCAAGAAGAGCTTTATAAGATAAATACTTGCTAACAGATATGAAGTGTAGAGGGATCTTCTATTTCTATATTTAACAATGTTTTAAGTCATTTTAGAGACCACTTGTACAGTTACAGACTTATGGGTAAATCCTATAGAAAACCAATTCATAAACCAGAGCAGTGTTTTGGAATCCAACTCCTAGGGTCAGATCATGTGAGATAATAAATCAGGTCATGCAGTGCATGAATAACAGGAAAAACTCCATGGATTCTTGCCTTATATGTCCAACATTACTGTGTTTTCTTTATAATTTTTGTTTTCCCATCCTTTCTTCTTAATTTGTTTCTTCATTTTTTAAAGTCCTATGGTTTCTATTGCTTGAAAGCTTTAGGTGTTAAATTATTAAAATAATAAGTGACTGTAGTAGGAAATTTACACTAATTTTCTCAGGGAAATTGAAATTGCTTTTGAAATTGAAGTTGTGCTTTTTGTAGGCAAGATTTTTTCATCTGATACACATTCACACATATGCATATTTGTGTATTTGTAAACTAGTCACATTATTTTTGTCTGCATAATCCCCCCCCATACAATCAACTTTATTTTCTGGATATTAATAAAAATTGAGTTACCACTTCATTCTCATTATAAAATGCTATCCTGCAGCATGAGCAGTATACAAATGATGGTTTGATTCATATTCCCATTACTTAACCTCTTGGAGAGAAAAACATAAAACTCCCAAATGTTAAAAGGATTTTGTAACTTGCAGCTAAATGGCCACTGTAATTGCTTTTTTTTTTCTTTTTCCTATTAAAAATGTAAGAAGCTTGTAGGTCACTGTGTAACTGAAGGTCAGTGTGACTGACTGATGGCTACAAGCTACTCTGCTATACACTGCCACTGTGAAAAGACAAGTACCAATCTAGGTTTGGACTTTTTAAGGTGATTTTGTGCCTCAAGCTGGAACTAGAGCAAAGAGCAAAGAATAGGGAGATAAGCTTGTGTTGAAGAGGAAGAGATCCTGCTTTTTAATAAACATTTTCTAAAATAATTCCTTGAGCTGTTTCTGAAACTGAATACCCATTTCATGTGTTAGGGAGCTGCAGGCATGGACTGCTTTGCAAGCTGGGAGTCGAAGGTGACTGTAAGGCAGATTGTCTTGCTTGAAATCTATCTATTTTTGATAGTTCTTCAGAGTAGTAATGAATAAGAGCGATCTAACTTCAGGGGAGTTGTGAAGATTGTATGAGAGCGATGCCTATAAAATATTTTATTGTACAGTATTGTTTTCTGTTTTAGCCTTTTGCTTTTGATGGTGGCAATTCATGCTACTAACACAAACAAGTTCCAGCAAGGCTTGTCACTGCAGAAATCACACACACCTGAAATTAGATGGTATTTCTGTTAGGGCATGTCATTTTTTACTTAAAAAGGACACCCCATCAACCATAAATCATAGATTGGTTTGGGTTGGAAGGGACCTTAAAGATCATCTAATTCTATTATCTCTTCTGCACTGAAGGGACATCTTCCATTAGACCAGACTGCACTGAAGTTAGAAACATGACCAGCATGAAGTTTGCTGTTTCTTTGTTTGTGGGTTTTGTGTGTGGTTCTTCTTTTATTTTTAATATAACTTTTACCAGCATTTGGGAAAACTAGAGAACTTCATTTTCATCTTAAAGATTCTGCTTATTATCTGTTATTGCATTAGTGCAATTTTAATAATTTTTGCTTAAAGGAATAAGGCTAGTCTAATATAATCCTTTATGTCAATGTGCTTGACGGACAAAGTCTGGGGGTTGAAAACATTCTTTAAGTACCTATATATGCAAATGAAGTAATTAATATGAGATTAAATATTCATATGTCTTTTTGGTCCAGTTCTGCTGGATTAAAGGAAGACTAAATATCTCATTGGTAAAATGAAGCTGCTCCCTTTCAAAGCTTACTTATTTTTACCAATCCCATTTTTCCAAAGGTTTCATGGTATGATTTGTTTGGATTTTTTTAAATGATAGTTGGTATTTTCCCCTCCCTTCTCCACTCTTCTATCCTCTTCCTTCTCCTTCCCAGCCCTCACCTTGGGTGAGGGACTGGATATGCAACCACTTTTGTTTACCAAACCAGGTGATTTTTAGCTAAATTTTTTGGACATATTTAATAAGATATTGTGGACATCTTTTCTTGTGATATTTCAGATATAGATAATGATTTTTTTTAGTTTGCACCTCACTAAAATATTTTACTAATTTTGAGTGAAAGTTATAAAGAGCCAAGAAGCAGCTTCCTCAAGGTGGGCATATGCCAATTACAAATTGGAGCAGAGTGAACATTTAGGAAAAGTACTGAAAAATCTTTGCTTTGCTACCTGGGATATTCCTGGAGACTTTTAGAAACTGTCTTCTATCTATCAGCCTACTCTGTATACATCACTTATTGGTGTGTCAGCTGCTTTTTAAAAAGTGACCTTTAGTAGTTGTAGATGCTTGTTACAGTGTTGTTTGTCAGCAATCTTAGGGCTCTCCAGAGATAGTGATGATGTGTTTGCTCTGATAAAGCTATTCTTTCAAATTACAAACCCCAAAATAATAACAAAACCACCAAAACCCCGAGACAAAAAGAAAAAAAAAAGCAGACCCCATACCCAAGGAGTAAAAATACTGTTCCTTTTAAAAGCCTTTCAGAGTAACAGATCATACATATACCACTCATCTTTCAAAAGGAGTGTAAGAGGAATGATTTCTAAGAGAAATGCCTGAAGGGAAAATAGTCTTTTTGTTTCAAACTAGAAAATAGTACTTACAAAGTGCAGTGGATCTGTCTATTCCCTAGTCAATACCTGCCAGTAGAACCATATACCCTGCAAGCAAATCAGGTTCAAGAATTCTCTCCAGATAAGCACAGCAAATTCACCTGTAAATATGTATATCCTAGCAAATATTTTCTCTTAGTGGTTCTCATATGGGATCTCGGCTTTAGCATTCCTCTAGGGTGCAGGATTTTCACCAGTATTATATTGCTGTAATATAGAAATAAGTAAGAGCGCTGCACATTAAATTCATAGTTTTTCTACTACAGCACCAGAATATTTCTAGGGACCAGACTGCAAAAATAACCATCCTAGCTATACCACTAGGGAGATTTCCCATAATAACAGTATTTTGCCTTCTGGTAATGTTCTTATGCTGTGCAAACTTGTAAGTTTCTCTAAGAGGTTTCTTATTTTTCCCTTCCTTTAATTTTTATTTTAAATTTCTTTTTTTCCCCAGTCACTCTAGAGAGTTATAGAATGTCATAGAGTCATAGAATAGTTTGAGTTGGAAGGGATCTTTAAAGGTTAGCAGGTCCAAACCCTCTGCCACGAGCAGGGATATCATCAGCTGTATCCAATTGCTCAGATCCCTGTTCAGCCTTGAACATTCCCAGGGATGTCTGGGAATTCTCAGGGATATCTGCCACCTCACTGCACAACCTGTGCTAGTGTTTCATCAGTTGCTGTAAAAAACTTCCTCCTTATAGCTGATCACATTTATGCCCTTCATTTTAAAACCAGTACTCCTTGCTCTGTTGCCACAGGCCCTGCTGAATGTTGTGTCCATCTTTCTTTTATGCCACCTTATACCATCAGCCTTCTTTTCACCAGGCTGCACAACTGAAGTTCCTTCAGCCATTTTTGTGATCAATTTGGGTCCATCTTGGGTGTAGCTCTGGCCAGGCTCTTGCACTGCCTGAGGTGTATCCTTTGGGGCCTTTCAATAAACACCTACTTTATTCTTAACTCTCTCCAGACTCTGTTCTAGGTCAGCCTTCTCTAGGTTGTTGAGAAGTTCCATTGTTTGTGGAACAATGTTAACTCCATTGAGTAACCTAAGAGGTTATTTCTGAGTAGTCAAAAGATCATTTATTGCTGTCTTTGGTTAACAAACAGTAGCAGGAAGACTAGTTTTAAATACCATTATTTTTTTATTTTTTTTATTATTTGAAGGCCTAGGCAGAGAAGCAGAAGGAACAATGACTTGCCAAATTTTTCCTGAGGTATTACCAAATGTGAATACCTTGATTTCACATCACAATGTATTTCTACTTTAAAATACAGTTTTTATCTACTGCAATATTTACATCATCCTATTAAACTCCTAGGATGACCCTTTGTGGGGATGATACTAATCTAAAAGATAGGGACTAAACTCAGGCTCTGAATCTTGTTTGCCTTGCAAATAGATAGTTTTTGCCCACCTTGGTTTTGGGGTACTCCTGCTAGCTTTCCCCAGCATGAACTGCTTATTAGACTCTACTAGTTTTGTTTTCTGCTTCCTACAGTCCTTCCCTACCTCCCTGTATTCATATTTTATTATCTGAAGTCTGCTTTACACTTCTGTCAAATTCCTGAACATTATGAGCATTAAGCTCATAAAAATACTGGCACCTTCTTGCCATAGAAAGACCACTTAGAGCTGCAACACGGCAAACTTTTAGAGATTTAAAAGTGAAACTCTCTTCCTTTTACAAACAGATGTCTCTCAGGTATTCTTTAATCTGTTTTTTTATTAATTAAAAAAAATTAAAGGGTAGTAAGCATTTTAGCATAAGTGACTAATATTTAGTTTTCTCTATTCAAAAAATAATGAAAGAGTGTGACATTCATATAAAGCATTTGAAGTCATGGGATTCCCAAAGAACCTTAGTCTGCAACCAGAAATACATTGAAAGAAGTTTACTTTTGGACTGCAGTGCCCTCTGCCAGCAGAAACTGCAGCAGAGGAACTGAGCACATTTATAACCTACCAGGTAATGAACACTATCCATCCAGCAGGAGCTGCAAAGCAAGACAGGTACACAAACAGATTTTGATTGGGGCCACTGGGCACAGTAACTCCACAGTTTTGAAAGAGTAATGACTAGTGATAAAGCAAATTACATTTTGTGGCCCAAATAATTGCCCTCAAATATAATTTTAATTAGGGTTTGGATTTCAGTTTAGTGTTTCCTTGGAGATGTTACATATGGCCTTCGTGTTTAAGGTCAAAACACTTTAGTATGTAGAGAATAATTTGTCTCATAGCTTCAATAAGATGTAGACATTTTGCTAATTTTGTGTTCCTGGAAATGATGGAAAGACAGTAATTAAAGAGAAAAAGAAGCTTTTGATTCTTGAAAAAAAGCCCTTTCAAAGCACTAAGAGGAGAAAATACTTCTTGGAAGCACTTAAAAGCTAGCAGTGTATGAAAAGACCATTCATTTTTAATAAGTTTTTTTTTGTTTTTTGGATTGAATCAATTTTTTAAATTTAATTTAAAAATTAATTGTATAGGGTAATGTTAATTGTAAGCCAGCTCTACTTGGGTGCTTCTACAGAGGTTTCCTGAACAAAGAAACCCCTGGGTCTTTTTACCCTCTTGGTGTGTGCTCCCAGACATCTGCCCTGCATGTGCCTCTTGGTGCAATGATGATTTGTGGTCTCTTCTTTGGATTCCTTCTCCATGCCCACATGGACAGGCCATTAATTGTTCTTCTCTTCTCTCTTAGGCCAGCCTGGGCCTTGCCCTTATCTGAAGATAACCTGTCTTATTCTGTTTGCTCCTCAGCTCAGCCACTTGCTCTAACAGAGTTCATTTCAGGTTCCCCTACAGCTTTGAGAAGGGCCCAGTAATGCTAAGCTGTAAGCAAGTTACTGCTGCACTTAAACCTACTCAATTAATTTTTCATATTTTCTATGTAAATAATTTAATTTCCAGCATCCAGGTGTTGATAACTTTCTATTAAATGCTATTCATGAAATTGGTGAATTCTATTGAGAGCTCCTCGGTTTGGAAATCAGATCAGAGGTTTATACTTAAATACTAATTATGTAAATAAAAATAAGTTGATGTATTTTAATCAAAATTCCAGTCTTAATAATGCCAGACAGATTTGAAATATTTCAAAATGGGACCTAAACTGCATGGAAAGATATTTTATTCAAATGCTATACATAGGACTAGCCTATAATTCTTCATAAATCCAGGTGATATGATATCAGTGTGAGAGAAGTCATATCAGACTTCCACTAGCTTAAACATTTTGATTTTTAAAATATTCATATATTAATTATTAAGATAAAAAGCATATATTAAATTTCACTTGAAAAGCCCCAATACTTGCAGGATATTCTTAATATTTTTTAGTATGATTTTATTTCATCTCACACATAAGAATACTTCTGCCTTAACTGGCATCTTTAAAATTAATGAATGGGCAGAAATTTTCTCTCCATGCTTAAAGAACTTTCATGATTTGTGAGAAATGTCCCGTGATTCTTGGTACCAAAATATTATGAAAGATCTGGTCGATATATGTATCAGATAATTACAAAAATTGCTCAGATAATTACAAAAAAACTAAACAGCAATGAAAAATCTATAGAGGGTTATTTCTTCAAGCAGCCTTAGAATTTAAATCTGATCTGAGTCACTTAGGAATGACCACTGATGCTTGCTTTAAAATTGGATTTTTATATTTCTATCTGATTCTTTTATTTCCCTATTGGAGAATTACTGTCTCAATCTTCCCTTATAATTCAATTTGATATCATATCTTAGATTAATCATATGTACAGGTCATCTGGACGTAACCACAGAAATTGTATATAGATAATTTCCAGAAGATGAACCCCCAAATTTTTGTAAATTAAAAATAAATTATAAATTATTAATCATTATTTCCTATTGATTATCTATCAATAATCATATATTTATGAGATAATGGGGAATGCGGTGATTTCAATTAAGAAGAGTGAAAACTAGGTTAGAAAAGATCCCCTTCTCCTTGCTCTGTAAAGGCAATTTACAGTGACATTGGCCTAGCAGTGACTGTCTTGCAAAAATCAAGTGCAAGACGACCTCTTCTTTGTCCTTTAATGGAAAGATGTTACATTTATTGCAATAGGTTGCAATTTACAAAATCAAAAATGTATTCTGATCAGTAGATTTTAGAAGTGATAAAGACGCAGTCTGATGTTTAGTTGATTTGGTTCATCATTATTCAGATAAAGTACAGTATTTGTAGCCATTTGTAGAGGAGCTGCCAGAGTTCACAGCTACATTTTTAATGTGGAAGTTAATGAAACTGCATTTTTTTTTTCATTAAACATCAGCTGTAACATCTCTCCCTTAATTTGCTCAAACTGCTTTATTTGTTCAAAGTACCAGAGCACAGACTTCATTTTCAGCAAGAGGTCTACTAATTCCTGCTGACTAAACTGATTCCTGTTCACTAAATTAATTTCCCACCTCCTCCTTTACATGTAACTGTTCCTTTTAACTGATTTTTATATACAAAAGCCTAATGCTGATGTGTTTTTGACAAGCTAACCAAATTTCTCCAGGTGTACCTTAACGAAATAGGAATTAGACTACTTTCTCCTCCCTCTCTCACCGTTAGGGGGAGCGTCTTATGAACTTGTTGAAGGACAAGTCTGTCCTGTCAGGAAACAGAAGATATGGCCTTTTCTAGTGAAAAGAGATTTTCTATCTCAAATGTCCAAAAAAATCTCTAAAATGAAAGTGTTTTCTGAGAAATCATTGATAGAAAACATTTATTAATGTTCTATACCAGCTGGTGTAAAGATCAGCCGTAATGAAAGGAAGATAAAATATGTTATATCCTGTGTTATTTACAGAATTTTCACTGATGCATAAAGGAAATGCATAACAGAGTAAGAATTTTTTTTCCTCTTAGCATAGGAGAAAATAAACTTTCCTACTAAATAAAAATAAACTGTTCTACTGATGTCTTCTTGATTCAATGATGTGTTTACTGTCCTTCTGACACATCTGTCTTGCAAATGGGAAGAGCCAGAGTAAGTGTTCCACTTTCTTTGCTTTATTTAATGGTCTCTGCAAGTACCAAAAATATTTACTAAGCAGATTTGGTAGATGCAAACACAGAAACCATTCTAATCAAGCCAGAAAAATTACAAACATGATAAAGAAAAAGGAAAAAATACTTATTGTAGAAGTATCTATAGAGAATATTTTGGTTCTATAGGCTAAAGGAAGATTTCTCATCTCCCTGAGAAGCATGCTACATTTTTCCCCTGAAGCTGCCAGCTCTGCAGGTCACAACTGCTACCACAAAACATCAAATTCCTTTGAAATGAATTGAAGGTTGCCTGATGCAATCTCATACTGTAGTACATCAGGCCCACACTGCATCTTCATAGTACAAAATCAGGAAAATCAATCTCAGTTCCCAAAAGGTTACTTGACTAGAAACTCATGTGTTGTCTCATCTTCTGTGACGTGGCTGGAGTATTGAGAAGACAAAGGCCACAAAAATTAGGCAGATATTTGCAACATGACCGTAGACTCCCACATCATTGACCCAGTTCCTCCTGGCAAGAGTGCAACTTCAACTTCACTAAAGGCAGCAGAATTTGAAGCTGCATTTGCTACGTGTACTTAACTGAGCTAGACCATCTGCTGCATTAGAGAGCTGGGGGAGACCAAATGTACCATAAGTGAAGTGTTTACATTTATACCTTTGTGAAGATTTTAAAGATGAAATGCCGTTTACTCCTTTTAGATGCTTCCAATGGAACAGATAACTTTGCTGAGGTTTTTTTTTAAGCTGAAAAAAATACCTTTCAACAGGTGGGTTTCTTAACAGGTAAGGTTAAGTAGATTAGCTTGAGATATTTTGGCTAACAAAAACCAGTGGAAACCAGTTGAGGAAAAGTCAAAATCTGTAAATGCTGGTTCACTGAGGCTGAAATAATTTACAATTAAATCTTCAATTTGACAAAGGAATTCTGAAATACATTCAGTTCTGAGGGCAGCCTGTCTTTCTTTTGAAGTCTTTTGCTTAACCTCCTTTCCCTCTTGTTCTCCTCTTGGCTTTGAGGGCTGCACAAGAACCCCAAAGTGGATAGGTTTTCCAGATGGGTTGAGGATCTCCCTTGAGATGCCAGGTTGGCTGCTGTAAGTGTGTGGTTTTGTTCTGGGAACATGATGTCCCAGGTCTCAGCCCCTTTAGCTGCTTGCTGTTCAGACAGATCTGTGAAGTATCTGCTTTAAAACTATCCTGCTTTAAAAAGTGCCAGTTCCTTCTGTCCCTCGGCACCTTTGTCTGAGGGGCTGAGATTGCAATCCCAGGGTAACACAGCAACTCTTTTCAGTTTATATGTGAAATATTCACTGCCAGGATGAATGAAGTGGTGGCAGGGCAAAAGGGCTGCTTCGTGGGCTCTTTTCTGCTCCATTTTCTCTGTCTCCTTACATTTCTCAGAATCCCTTTTCCTTTAGTATCAGAAATTCTCTGCTGAGGGTGTGGTGAGGCGCTGGAACAGCTTGCCCAGACAGGGGTGGCAGATGCACCATCACTGAAGCTCAGGTTGGATTGGGCATTGAGCAACCTGGTCGAGTGAAAGGTGTCCCTGGTTATGGCAAGGGGAGGTAGGACTGGATGAATTTGAAAGGTCCCTCTCAAACCAAAACATTCTGGGAGTCTATATTTATTTTAGATAATTTTATACATTTCCCTATACCCATAACATCATTAAATGTTATGTGTATAGTATTTTACTTCATGGTAAACTTTGGGGAACATTTATGACCTTTCCCAGTTTCTGAAGATAATCATGTTATAATGACTTCCGTTAACTTTCCTCCTTGGTCTGAAATTTTGATCAAAAAGAACTTACTCTTTTTATCTATAATGCTTTTGGTTTACAACATTTATATTTTTCAGATTTGTCTGGAGACTCTGACCATGGTTATCTTTCACAGTTACTACTTTTTAATAACATAGTACTGTTTGATTAGAGAGGAAAAACATAAAATGAAGAAAATTGTATATTTATGGTGAAATATTTGACAGCAAAAAGACATAGTCAAATACAGGTAAAAATATAATTTTCCAAGAATTGTTGGGCATACATAGATGTGTTGTTTGGTTTTCTTTTGGCCTTATCCTCACCTCTGCCCCATACAAATTCCTTCTATTTTGGTATAGAAGACTACCAGCATGTAAGTTTTCCTTTCTTAAATTATGGGAAATCACTTTATTTTAGAGATTAATTATTTTGATAAATCTTATATTTTCCTACAGTATCCAAGGTGTTTACTTGTTTTGTGACTCTGTCTCCTTTGTCATTCCCAGAAGAAGGTGTATATGCAGATCTCTGTTTAGATTTTCTTATAGTCTTACATCGAAGGAAATACTTAATAAGCCACTTTGGGAATGAGTCTGAGAAAGCTCCAAAAAAGTGTGGGGAATGCCTCCTCATGCATTCAAGCTACAGCAGAAGGCAGAAAGGGGAAAGGAGGTGTCTGCTGAGCAGTAAATAAATGATGTGTCTCTGTGGGACTGCAGTGGCAATTTTCATAGCCAGCTCTGCAGGTTCAGCTGAACCTACCTCTGACGTGTTTCCCATGTTTGTCCCTTGCTGAGGTAGAAGCTTAGAAATTTCTGAATGTTGCCTTGGACATATGTTTTGTCTGTAGAGTTTGTATGTTTTTGTCTTAGAATGTTGTAGAACCCTCCAGGATCTCTGCTACTGAGCAGCCCTGGCAACCATGGCTGGTTCACCTCCTTCAGGTTCTCTTAAAAACTTGGAATGATTAAAAAAAAAAAGGAGGACTAAGTCTATGTATATTTTCTCTTGCCCATGACATATTATCAAAGCAATGATATTCTTGGTTTTTGGGATAAAGTGAAAAAGAATTAGAGAGTAAAATGTCTGTTCTTAAAGCAGGAATGGCCTTTCCTTGTACTTTCTTGGGTTCACAGTTCCCCAACAAGCCTAGGTAACTTCCATTCAACCCAGGTACTTCTATCTCCTATCAGGGAACTGAATTTATAGATGCCTCACTGCTTCTGTTATGTCTAATAAGCAGCTCCTGCATATATTGCTGCTAAATGCAGTTTGACCAGCTTTTGAATATTCTTTACCCCTTTTGGATATTCTGCTTTATGGAAGACACTCTTATTTGAAAACAGTTTTCATGCTCATTACAGGTAGTTCTGAACTCTTGAATTCACTTTTTCTTTCCTAATTTTCTACTCTTTCCTCTATTGTTTTAAGGCAGATGTGCTTCTCAGGCTTATCATAGCGCTTCACAGAAATAATATTTTTTTTTCCCAATTTCACTTATGAGCTCTCAGAAATTGTATGGACTGCCAAAATTTCCCTGGGGTTATGGGCCCTCAACGTTTAAATTAAACATTGATTGCTGCCTTGACTTCTCAGGCTGCCAAAGGAGCTGTGTTCAAAAGCTACAGAAATCAGGAGCCAGTAATTTAAAAGAATTATTTGCCAAGTACAGTTTGTCATTGCTTTTACATTTGAGTTTGTTGAAAGACAACATGCAGTGTAAGTACAAAGTTGTATTAATGAATTATCTTAATAATGGTGTTTTGGGCTCAGTAACAGTGCAGGGACTTAGGAAGAGAAAGAAAAGCATAGCATTGATAGTGTTACTTGAATGTCTGTAATGAATGTGTCAGCCCTCTGTTTCATTCTTTTTTAGAATGCTTAGAATATCTCAAAGTATAGATGGTAGGAGGTTGATTTCATTTGTGTCTAACCTCAACTTTCCTATGTCCTGCTGTATCTAAGTAATAACCTATAGAACTTAAAGGCAGGAAGAATTCCAGAACATAAGATGATTAGATGAAAACTATTTACTTTTACATGTTACAGGAGAATTAGGTTAATTTCTCTGACTATTTATTTGCTTTTAAGCTTGCAGAAAAATTTTAAAAGGATTGAAACGAAATATTTGTCTATGTGTGGTTTTACGTAGAGCAGATGAACGTGAACTGTGCACTTCTAGACATTTTCTGTACTGGGGTGGATATCATGGAATACTTAGGGATTGGTCAAGCACAGGCATCTCAAAGAGAAATTGCTGCATAGAAGGAGACACAACAAAGTTGTTGAGTTCAGGTATGCAAGCTGTCTGTAGGTTTGCAAGAATTCTTTTTCAGCAGGTTTTTAGGATGTATTTCTTAGCGCATGAATTTCAAGGTGAACTGAAAAAAAACTGAAATAGAACACAGAAATTGTCATAGCTTTTTTTTTTTTCAAGTGCTCTTCCACTGATGCATTTTTAATACTGCTTTCAGAGTGGGAAAACACATTATATCAATGTGTTGTTAGTCTCAAGAAACTGAAAAATAATGAGACAAACTGTTTATTAATGATAGGCTACTGGCATGACTTATGACATTTTCCATCATTGCATCAGATATAAATTGAGTTGTCAATGACAACAACTAGCCTAGAAGAGTTCTTTTTTATCTTTTTTTTTTTTTTTATTCTCCTCTGCTGAAAGGTGTTAGCTCATAAACTACATGATTTTTTTTGTGTAAAAGACTTAAAATTGAAAAATGGAACCTAAAATTCTGTTTTGCTGGAGTCCCACTTCAGTGTCTCTACTCATTTATTTTTGTCTTTTTTTTTTTTTCAAAGAAGAAACCACATAGCTCCCAGGGCTTGCTGAGTAAAA
This sequence comes from Cyanistes caeruleus, assembly GCF_971803275.1. Taxonomy (NCBI): domain Eukaryota; kingdom Metazoa; phylum Chordata; class Aves; order Passeriformes; family Paridae; genus Cyanistes; species Cyanistes caeruleus. The sequence goes on from NC_141705.1 coordinate 39,508,086, forward strand.
AATAAATTAGCTGTTTCCATTCTATGAATATAAAAAGTCTGTGTGTTTTTATTATTTTCTACCACTACTGGCGTGGTTGTTACGTGGGGTTTTGTTTTGTGGAATCTTTTAAATGAATTTCAAGGGGTTTTTTTATTTTTGCTTCCCTTTTTATGAGATGTATTCTCTTAGAAGAGGTTTAACAGGAGCTCAAGTTCATATTTCGTATTTCAGTAAATCTATCACTAATTAAAAAACCATTTTGCTAATGCAGAAATGGGCAAAAACTTGCTTCATACACACTTTAGCATTTATGCCTAGTAATTTGTGCAGGAATAGTTAGAAAATCTTACAACTATTGGTCATAAAGGGGAAAATAAACCTTAAGGTAAGTCTAATAAGAGGTGAAAGGTTACATATAAATAATTTTCTAGATCATCACTGTCTAGGCATGGTTGTCTCTAGAAGCAGCTGCCTTCAGCACACCTGCTTCACTGAACTGAAAGGTTTATTTCTTACTGACAAACTGCCCTTCCAGTCACTGAGCTCTGCTTTTACAGCAGTTAATTGATGGGAGGGACGGAAAGGTTTGAAGTGCTCGCGCTCCTGGTCGAGCATGGTCTTCCCCAGCTATCACTCAAGAGTCAGGGCTACAGCACTAGCACTGCCTGTTGAACTGAGGCAATCTTTGAGTTAAAAGAATTTATTCTGACTGAAGAATAGGGGGGAAGTCAAACCTGAATATTTTTCCACGAAACATCACTTAGGCCTGAGCTTCTCTGGAGGCACTGTTTAACTGCCAAGTGACATGTGCATGCACCACATCTGGACACAATACACTATCATTTTCATTATAATTTGTAAATGGCTTGATAAATCTAAATGCACAGACTCATACAGATAGGCAGTGCCAAATTGCACATAAAAATTGGGAATTAAGTGAGATTTTTCTAAATGTATCTTATCCCTAGTTTCTCCTCTAGTATGTTTTTCACCACTTTTTGGACAGTTAACTCTTGCAAAGTGACAGTTGATAGCTAATTTGTAAGGAAGTGTAAATGCAGCTGTATACCATAATGTATGTATGTTGTTTCTGACAGCCTTCTCAAAAGTGTTATTTCCAGGAAGTCATAAGAGCTGCTTCCCTTTGAGCATTCTTGCCTGAGGCACTTCCAAGCATCTTAAGACTCATTCAAAACTGCTGTCTTTTCTCCAGTCTGGGCTAAAACTTTAAAGGAAAATGTGTGTCAAAAGGCATTCCCACAAGAATCTCTGCTTTGTATTCTGTACTGAATTAAAGGATTTAAAATTATTTTGTTTACTAAATATAGGCTGAAGACTATTTTTCTGACCTAGTTATTTACCAGTCACAGTGGAAATATAATTAACACAGGCACAAATTATGATTGCTGATTCTTCTGGCAGTAAAATATTTCTCATAATGCAGGTTTATTGTGATGGCTATTACTAACCATATTGATTCCCAGCATGCTTAAGGAACACAGCAACAGGCAACACTGTGTGAGATGCCATGCAAAAAGTCATTGCAGAGACTCGAAACAGTGCTGCAAATGTGCTGCCATTAAACAAGCCTCTGGTTATTTATGACAAAAATGACACTGTGGCTCATCCTTCTTGGTGGCAGGACTAGCAATTGTGTTTGTGCAATTTTTCTGGAGAAGCTGTTGCTGTTTGTCGTTAATACTTCTGCTCCTCCACTTGTGGTGTGACAAGAGTGTCAGAAGTTTTGGTAATTTTCCCTGATTAGCCATGTGGGTTACACAGGGTTTACCAGCACTTTTTTCTTCACCTTTTCCTTCACTTTCATGTGAAAGCTTAAAAGTTCAAGAGAATATTTTTTAAAAAAAAGAAATACGGAAACGTATTTATTGACTGTTTTTAATCAATCTAGCTCGTGAACATGTAGATTAAGCAAATGATTAATCAGATGAAAACATTGCATAAATTAGCAGGGATTGCCTGTCTATAGATGTATTTATTTATTTAGGTAATTCTACACTTGCCTTTTCTTCATATCCCATGTATTTAAAATAGAAACAGCATAGCAATCTCTATCATCCTTTAACTTGCAAGAAAAATGGTGAAAATGGCCTAAGCAAAATGATATTCTGATGATTTCAAATGATTTCAATTTAGATTTGCTCTAGAAATGTTGGATGTTTTCAGACTGATTGTCTGCAACAATAGTTACGGCATTAACTTTGTTCTTAAAGTCCTTTCCCAAATTTTTTACTAATTGTAGACTACATGTACTAGAGAAAAAAAAAAATTAGTTTAATTTTGCAGTGTTATTTGGAAAGGTCACAAATACAGGCTTTGAAACTCAACACAGGCACTGTAAAACAAATTTTGAACTGAGCCAAGTCCTTGTTCAGAGGAGAGCTAGAGAACAGCCTACACCTGGTGAGCTCTAAGGGCACACATGTACTGAATTCTCTGTTTCTTCAGATTTTTTTGTAAGGTGTGTTTCCCACATAAAAGGAATTGCTGTAGAGCTTCCAAGTCTCCCTTCAGTGGTGGAGAGCAGACCCTCATTACTGATGTGAAGGACAATGAAGTGCATAAAGATCTTTTGGATGTCCACTTAATAACTCTTACTAGAGGACCAGGCTCTTCCCAAAGGGGGAACTCCTCCTCAGCCTGTTTAAATTATCTGAATGGATTTACATGTATTTCCTCCAGTTCAGTTACTGGAATATGCATGTACCACCTAATAAGAAATAGTTTGGGTTTGGTTTTGGTTTTTTTTTTCATTGATAAGTATTACTGAAAATTGTTTAACACCTTTTGCTGAGAATTTTACTCACTGATGTATAGACATGAGCTATGATAACATGTATTCAAAAGTGATAATGAATGTTCTCATCATATGCATCTCTAAAGCTAAAGAACTTCTGAATTGTAGAAAACTAAAGGTAAAAATCATTATTGTTAAAATTATGCCTTATATGAGTACTTGCAAGCAGATCAACAATAGAAGTCAGGCTGTTATGAGAAAAGAAGCTATAGCTTATTCTTTTTTTAATTTTATTTTTTCCTCTGGAAGCTAGATATATTCTATATATATACAGCTATAGAGTGTGAAAACTACAGAAATAATTAGGGACATGTATTTCATGATCAGGTTACTTTATTTCTAATATATTTATTTTCTTTAAATGATAGGTTAAAAAAATAATTGTAGCAATGACTCTTAAACAGCTTCAAATCCATCTACCCTGTGTATGTCTGGAAATTTGCTTTCAATTCACACTCTGAAAGAAACCCTGGAGTCAGATGCAGTGCTTTCAGGACTTGAAATTATGTTAATTGGAAAGAGTTGCTGACATGCCTGAAGTATATCCTGACCTAATAATATACATTTGTTAGGAAGACAATCATGTTCCAATTTGTCTAGGACATAAAATATCATAGAAGCAATTGAGATATATGCTTCTATAAAGTTCCTCTGAGCCTCTTGATCATCATTATACGTTGTCCTGATCTACAGATGAAAATCTGTAATAATAGTGTGGTCTGGTACAAGTGAAGATAATGTATTTCTCAGTATTATAGGCCCTAACTGTGAAAAAGCAGCAGAGTCTCACAAATTTATTGTCTAGCCATGCAGTAATGACAGCAAAATATTCAGAGACATCTGTTACAAAGAATTAAAGAATTGTTCAGACATCTGTTATAAAGAGTTATAAATAATTATTAAAGAAATCTCTAACCCTTGAGATAAAGGTAATTTTTTAGAGTCATTACTGAACCAAAGCAGTAATTGTCAGCTGAGACTAGAATATTCAGAGTTTACTATCTTTTGAGTTATTTTCTTTTTCTTGTCATCTACCTTTTCTTCTACTGGGGATAAGTTATCATGAAAAAAAAGCAATAAATTTAGCAATTCGTTTATCTGCATTTTATACTTGCAGAGTCATTTTCCTGATCATTTTGCATATGAATTATAGCCAGCTTTTCATAGAAAGCTTTGAAAACATTCTCGAGTATCTAGAGACATTTTAGATACTCTTGGATGTTAAGCCAAAGCCAAACTCACAGACAGAACCTTCACCTTTATTTTCAGTATTGTCTCAATTGAATTTGTGATTCTGGCTTGATTAAAAATCTCAAAGCTCATTTTTGTTGTTGGATTATGAAAGAGGGTTGATTGTCAACCCTGAAGCTTCCTTCTAGGATGTGTTCTAGGTCTGAATACACGTTGTTAGCAATTCCAAGCAGGATTGCTGTGTTGAGGTCAACATCTCTTATGTCTGAGATGTGCAGTTTCTAAGAATTAGATGAGAATGACAACTTAGTAGAAAACTGGAAAGTGTCATGGCTTTGTTTTCAACAAGTTACAGATCATCTCATGGAGGTCAAGCCTTTTTCCTTTGTCTAAATTTTCTTCTCTTGATGGAAAAGTACAGTTTATGTTGATGGAAACATTGTGCCAAGCCAAATATTTTGTGAATTCATGTCAACATCACAATATTGTTTTGGCTGAAGAGAGGTAAGAGCCTTCCCAAGCACCCAATTTATATTTTAGAAACCTTTAAGTGAAAATGGCATAACACTTCAATTTGATTCTTTGTTCTGAAGTACAATTTTCAATACAGATTTTCTCCAAATTGAAAGTGAACAGAATTTTTTTTTTAATGTTGTATAAGTAACTTTCTGATGACCTACGAAGTTTACCAAAATGTCACTTTAACGATCTTAATTTTTTAAAAATTATAAAGGACCCAAACAATAAGTTTATTTCTTTGTGTGTCAATATTTTGGTTGTTTCTCACAGGAAAATGTTGAACTTCAGAAACATGTTATTTCTCTGATTCTGCTTTTTTTAATCGCTCAGTTTCTTTCCACTGAGTCTGATTTTCATCAAGTTTATATTTAGTATCTTTTTTGTCCATTTTGGATTAATTATTTTCTTCTGGAAATCTACATAGTAGGTCTGAACAAAGAAATTTCTGCAGAATATGTAGGCACATATCTGCTATTTGTACTATATGAAATGCCTCTCATTCAGATGATATTCTTGTGTATGAGGTACTTGTTTGAAAGTACATTTTTAAAAAGAGGCTAGACTAATGTACACATGAATTAAACTTATAAATCTGTAATAATTGTCCAGACAGTTAATGGAGAACAACTGAGCCTTTGGCCTAAGACTGGGAAAGGAAGTCCCCCATAAAAAAGTTGAAGTCAGATGAGATCTTATGATGCTTATTAAATTGTCTGTATTTTGGAATAGCTGAAGAATCATGTTCAATTATTGTGCTCTTTTTGGATATGCAAAAAAAAAAACTTTTTGAGAAAAAGTATTTCTATCTCCTAAGATGTTAATTCTTTCTTTCTTTTTTAAACTTCCAGTTATTGTTCAATACATGCAAGAAGGTTGCAATATTTTTTATCTGTCATATTTGTCACATGAGCATCTCTTAAACAAGTGCAGGCTATGGAATATCTTCTGGATTCTGGAAGGAAATCTGCAGCCATTTGGCTGAGATTCCCTGAGGTGTTAAATAACTCCTTGGACATCCTGGACTATATAACCACTCAGATCAGTTTTACACACAAAAAAACCAGATTGATGCAGCTATGCTTGACTCTTTACATCTTAGCTGGTGTGCACACATGTGGTAAGACAGAGACATAAAGAATGTAGATTTTACTGTGTGGGAACAGTGGGTCATTGAACTTGCTCTTCACAGCTATAAATCAAAAAGCAAACAATCATGCAGGTTTTCATGCATGTAATAAAACAAACAAAATAAAAGAGAGAAAAATGTATGAATATTCAAATTTGCTGGTTTTGTTTGTTTCTTTTATAGCATTTCTTTATTTTATTTATACATGAAATAAAGCGGTGTGCAAGATGGTGCACAGGTTTGTTGAGTTGTGGGGTTTTCCCCTCCAATAAGAGCAGGTAACACTTCAATTTGAAAAAATGCAGAAACACTGTTAGCAAACCCTATGCACAGAAGTCACAGTAGTCACAGGATCAAAATCACCCTGTGATTAGTTAAGCAGCTAAAGCCATTTGTTATCAGCTTGAGGTAATATGAACTAACTTATTCTTTGAAAATATCACAGGATTGTTAATTTCTTACATTTGTTTTATGTTGCACATCTCATACAACTGCACTAGTGCTCCCTTCACAATGCATCAGATCAGCATTACCCAAAAATTGCTTGGACTAAGGAGTCTGATGTAAATCTGTCTTCTCCAGAGCCTGCTTTCTGACCAGTAATAGTGGGAAATATTGCAATGACATCTTAAGCTTGCAGCCCTCCCACATCACATACAATGTTTTAGTGAAAACAGGAATAGAGAGAGAGGCTAAGGAATAGAAAGACCTGGATCCACATATTCAGTACTCTGCAAAGTGGAACTACACTGTCCAAGGGAAAATGGTTTGCCTCTGGGGAGGTGTATTACCCTAGAGATGTGTGGAAGGAGAGCAACTGAGTCAGAAACACTTCTGGATGGGTATGGACAAAGCTCAAAGCACAGTATTAGTCTGGTTTATGAAATAATTGTTAGCCTTGTTTGTTTGCTTGAGGACATTCCTTTGGAATATTCAAAAGCCAAATCTATTAGTGCATATAATGGCTATATTTCCAGTGTGTGCATGTGGGTGCAACTTTTTGAACTGTGTTTCCCCAATGAAAGCTTTGGATCAACAGTAACTGCAGATAGCCAGCTATATTTGTTTAAATGAACTTCTGCTGCTATTACAGTATTTATAGAAACATAAAGGCCTGCGGATGCAGTTTAGCAGATATTTGTTTACATTTTAAGGAGATAATTATGTGATGTCCACCAAGCTTGTGTGCAATCTCTATTGGTAATTATCATGCTTGTACAAAAATACAAATTACACTCTAAAATGTGAATCCCATGGGAAATGATTCCCTTCTACATTTTTAAACTACTTAGAAGAATAATGCTGTCACACACTGTTACTGCTTGCATTGTTTTCAGTCTAGTTTCTCCTACTTTTGTTTGACTGATGTTGATATACTCTCACATTGCCCAGCAGATTAACTTTTTCCTCCAGCTTATGTAAGCAGCCATCTCAACTGGAAGCACTGATACAAAGGCAGCAAAGTCATCTTAATCAATGTACCCATCTACTACTACTAGAAGCCCATGAGACCTATTGATAGAAATGATGTGTGATTGTAGTACAGCTTCTCCAGTTCTATCATTTGCAGCTGTGAGGTGACACTGTATTGAATTTTGGAGCTCTAAGTGCTTTCATCTTGCTTCTTCACACAGGCACGCTACAAAATACTCATTGCTTTTCAACACTTCAGCCTCTCTAAGTGAAAACTCAGGTACATGGCAATTATTGTGGACTAGAAAGTTTGCTGTGTCAGAATTCAGCTTGACTCACAGAAAGAGAGCTTTCTGACATCTTTCTATCATTCTGAGCTTGACTGGTAAGGCAACAGATTTGGATTAATCTGCTCTACCCTGAGCTACAATAGCGCTGGGACAGCTCCCCCACATCTAGCCTAGCTGTATCAAATGCCATTAGTTGAATGACAAAGTTTGTTTAGTTGGCAGAAATCTGATGAGCCAAGTCTTTGCTAAGAGCATAATCTAAGTGCAGATAAACAGTATTCTTGTTTCCCTGTGGCTGTGTTAGTCAAGGCTGTGTGTCATTCAACAATATTTAAGAAGAATGTATTTATACCTTATGTTTTCTAACTTGAAATATTCACAGAATCATCTAATCTTGATCCTTGCTTCCAAAAAAGCCCGGAATGCTAAGGAGTGAACCATGCATGGAGTTTCCAGAGGTATCTGATTGATCTGAGCAGAATTCACATGACAAGTGGGCACTGAAAGCCCAGAGCATGCAAATCTTTCACATGGCAGAGAATAAGCACTTCTTTTCACTGAATCTGACAACACACATTGGGAAAAAGTTACACTAGGTACTAGAAATTGTTTGCTCTTTCACCATGTTGCATCTCTGTGCTTAGGAAAAGCTACAACACCTAATAGAAGAATGTGTTTATCCATGGGTTTCCTTAATTATCTTTGGGAAAAATGTGATTTTTCCTCTTTCATTGACATTAAAATCATTCCTGATTCTGAATGGCCTGAATAATGTTGATCCTCGCTCTCAAATCTGTCTTAGATTGGCTTTGCAAGGGAAAAAGTGAGCTGGGGCACAACTGGCTGTGTACACTAGGTGGGTTAATTAGACCATGGTGTTCCTAAATTTTGGGATGCAAATCAGAATTGCAACTGGCTGCCAGTTTGCTAAGGTTCAGTGTAGCAAATAGACTTGAGTCTTTCTCTGCTTCATTGATACAAGGTCAGAAATGGCTGTAATTTTGCCCTTCACTGCAGAGCTTCTCTTAAGTATATTACTCAATTACATAAGTTCCCTATAACTCAGGCAGTAACTTCACATTGCCCAGACTAATAATTTTCTGAGGACAGATATACTAAGAAAAGACAGTAGATCATGATCTAAAGGGGAGGATGATTTGTCTGATGAGATGTAGCTGTCTGCTCTTGAGCCAGATGTCTGTGCTTCCGTTACAATCAGTGGAGAGAAACAGGGAAGAGTAGGATGTAACTCCACTTCTCTGACAGGGCTAAAACTGTGCAGATAAACTGTTTTCTATAAATGCCAGTTTCTCTACCAACCATAAAAAGAGGCTTGTGTGAATAATTTGGAAGCAGGCAAGCAAATCCTCTCCTCAGTGCTTAAAGCAGAATAAATTTTTCAAGTGGGACACAGATGAAGAAACACGGCCGATCAGACTAATAATTTGGAACGCAATAATCTACCACTTCTGATGCACTTTGTTCCACATGAAAAAATTCTGTCTAGCTCTGAACAAAACTACTAACATTTCACTATAGGAGGGACCATTCCAAAGGTGAGCTCTCCTGGCAGCCCCATTCATTCTGGAAGATGTTTCCTATTTCCCCAGCAGGGGATTTTGCCTCCTCAAAGGCTATTTGCTATTTGCCTTTTTAAATTGTGTCAGCTGTGTATAAAGATGCAAGATGCAATTAGTGTCTCAGCCTTCAGTGTGCAATATGATTATTTCTGCTACATTAATATTTCAGCTAGTTCATCAAAACATGTTATTCACCTGCAATAACCCCAGAGACTCTATTCCTCCACAGAATTCTAATTGCTTTTGCATTTGGTGAAAGCAGTAAAAGAGGGAGAGGTTTTACGTTTGTTATGTTGAAATAAATTAGAGATCAGGGCAGAATGTTTAGTGAATATTGCTGAAGACATAGAACTGGTTTTGTGTCTGGCAAATCTGATTCTATCTGGTACCCTCTCAAGTCTTTCAAAAACCTTGTATTTGTTATCTCAGAAGAATTTAACTTCTGAATAAATTTAGTATCAGAAAAATGGTGAAGTATTTATGTGAAAAGTATCTGTCATGCTTTTCTGAGAAAAAATAAGCATGAGGAAGGGGATGGGGCTTTTATTTTCCCCCAAGCTTAAAATCTTCCAGACCTGGGATTTGGGAAAGAACTCTTAGGTGAGACAGTACAGAGTAGCCTGGGAGTTACAGGGCAATCCCAGCTGGCATCACCCAGTGAGCATGTGAGAAACTCTGCCTATGAGCATAAATCTGTGTCGTTGCTTCAGGCTTACATAGCTGGTGCTTTGAGGAAGCAACTTCTATATCTCCTGCACACTTGGATATCTTCATAACTTGCCTTGAATGCTTCCTATTTATCTAGTGTCATATGAAACCTCTATTTCCTTATTCCACAAATATAAAAGTATTTTCAAAAAAGAAGAAAAGAAAGAAATAAAAATGGAGCATGTACCTCCTCCTCCTCCAAAGTTCTTTCATATATATTTCTTGCATGCAAATGTGTAGCTTTTGATATACATCATTTTGTAAGGTTTTTCTGGCAGGAGAATATTTTAATGTGAATAAGCAGAGCTTCTGCTTCACACACTGGTTGCCTTAGTAACTGTGGCATAGTGCAGCTGAAGTGTGCTGATACCCTTGAAAGGGAGTTTGAAGGAAGCAGATGGGCTGTGATTATCATTGGTTGGATCAATTAGATGAGTAGATTGTGAGATACTAAAAATAATACCTTCAAATGCTTAAAAAATTAATTTTGCAAGAGGAGCAGCATTTTCAATGTGACTATTTAAGATATACGTCATTGTGTTTGCAATATTTTTGTTCAGTTTATATGATGAGGAAAGACTCTACTTTCTTGTCTTGTGCCAGAAGATGAACTCGATAGCTTTACTTTATTTTTAGTGGTTTCTTCATTTCCAGGCAGTAGCTGCTGGTATGAACAAAGTGTGTTAATATGCTAAAAAATTAACAAATCCATAATGAACAAAAGAATGAATTTATAAACTAGTTACCTTTGTTAAGTTTGAAAATAAAGAGAAAAAAGGCAATACTAAAAGGTCTTTACAAAAAAAAAAAAAAAAAGGAGGAAAGGAAAAATCTGATACTTGTGTCTTTGATATTCTTGCAGACTGTGAGTTGTTTCCTTGATGAAAGCTGGGATACATTGTATAACTGGAAAAAAAATAGCTTGGAAATAGTTTAGTAAATTATCATTTTAACAGATTTACAGAGTATAATTTTATTATTCTGTTTTTATTTACTATAAATTTATTCCAAAGGGAAGGGAAGTGGGTGACAAGATTTCTACATTTTTAAATTTTTAGAAAAAAGTTCTCTTTATTTTTTAATAGGAAAATTTTCAGGCTCAGTGTTAAATATTCTATGGCATTTTCAGAAAATTGGCCACTAAATTAAAAATTACTAATAAGGAAACAAAACTTGTGTAGGACAAGCGTTCTTCTGATATCCATGAAACCTTATAAGTCTCACCAAATGTAAAAAACACATCTAGCTTAACAGGAATTGTATATGAGATGTGTGAGAGATGTAGTACTTTTGTTGGATGTGAATCCTTTGTAAGAAGAACCTCCATGCTTTGTGTCTTAAGAGTTTCAGTACCGTGGACACTTCGCAGTCACATTTCAGCAAGTGGGGTACCTGGCTTGGTAGCAGTAATGGATGACCCCCACACACTGGATCTTGAAAGCTACATTTCTCTAAGGAAGTTTGACATCCCAGGTGTTTCTGACATGATCATCACATTGAAAGGGGTGCAGGAACGCTTACCATTTTTCTTCAGATAAAATTCTTGCAGAGTTTTGTATGAGTGTATGCTAGCCCAACTCTGTCATATTCCTGCTTTCAAATATGCTCTGATTACAGCTTATTTTCACTGCTGGGATGCCTGCCTGTTTGTAACACTGCTTTTTATGGTCTCTAAGAAATTGAAAATGTTGAGGGACTGGCATGGAGTTAGAAAAAGAGGAGATGAGACCAGGCACAGCTCCTGAGGGGCTACTTTTTTTCCTGGAAGAAATCACTGTTGGAGGAGAAGAAGATAACAAAATGCAACAAAATTACCAGGAAGAGCATGCTGGTAAATTAAAAGGTATTTAGTTTAACTAATTTAGTCAAATTAAAGACATATTTAAAACTTCTATCTTTTATATATACGCCTGTTGGTGCCTGAAGCTTAAGAGCTCTCTGGTAATTCTCCCTTCCACTTCAAGTAATGTAACTTCCTGAGAAGGGTTGGAGATCAGACAAGATTTTTATTAACACCTCAAAACCTTTGCAGCAGCAAATGCCAGTAAAGACCAGTCACAAAGGCTGGAGGCTGAAGAAGGTGCTCACAGAAATGTGGAATCCTCAGTAACATTCTCCAAGTCTGATCTACTGTAAAGACAGACAAAGAGAAAGTGTGCAAAATTGTATCATGTTTTTCTCTTGTCTGTGGGCTGGGGAAGATGGAACTAGAGGAGAAATTTTATGTTTTCCTGGTTTTTTCCATTTATGCAGCTCAGTCCAGCTGAACGTTTTGACATGACTTAACAAGTAGTGACAACAGCTTTATTGTTTATTTATTTTATTGTTACTGTTTCACTGAATTGAAGTCCCAGAGAAACGTTCAAGGATTCCTGGCTGTTACAGGGGTCAGCAGGTCTCATTGCCTCATTAATTGTGTTGGTTTTGACATGCTTTCACCAATTAGCTGGTTGATCAACTGATGAGCTGAGCAGAGTGAAACAGTTATAGTGCGTGCAGAATTTACATCAGCAAGTTATGAAAGTAAACCATCATAAGACTTTTAATTTTAGGCATCTTTGTTGGCTAGATTTCAGCCCTGGATGTGTTCAGGATAGCTAACACCACCACAGTACACATGATGAGTGACATAAGTAAGATGAATCACTTAAGGTTTCACTGCCTTACTTGATTAGAAAAGTATCCATCACTGTAATACAACAGTGATGGACACTGTAACAAATCCTAAAACAGAAAATCAGAAAAAATATTGTTTATCTATATAGAATAACAGCTTCAAATTATCTATGTTCCCATATGTGTAACAGAGCACATAGGGAAAAGAACTGCACACAGTAAATAAATTGGGGAACACTGCAAATTAAGCATATTGTGGCAATTTCAAGTACACACCCTTTTAGGTTTTGGCTTTAGTTTGTTCCCTTTGTTGCCCTAGTGTTTAAGAGCAAATTTAATAAAAAATGGTCTGATTGGGTGTTGTCAAGTAACTTCTTTTAATTTGCAGATAACATGACATGAGTTCCCAGAGCGTTTTTTTGATTAAATACTTCAAATATCTATCAAAACAAGAAGAAAATTCTTCAAAGAACTTGTTTGAATTAAAGTGTCACTAAATCAAACTTAACTAAACATGGCCAGTTTTTTAAAATGCAGTAAATTGAAAGATCTTGTAAAGGTGCTTGGAGGTTGACTTGCTGTAATTTATTTTGTTAATTATAGCAAGTTCTTACAGAAATCATGGTGAAAGTGAACTCCCCTGTAGTGTGCAACCTCATTTTGTATGTTTACTGAAACACATAGTTACCCTGAATGTCACCATGATTTCAGAGATCTCTGTTTCTCTTGCTCTTGTGCATTAGCAATAGCCTTTGTTTTCTCAGACCTTTCCTTCTGCTGCAACTGACTCTTAATTGCATTAGTGGCTAACAGCATTTCCTTAATTTCAGGAGCACCTGGCAATTCAATCACAAGTGCTTGAGAGACTGACCATCAGTCATCCACGTCATGTGTTCAAATTCAACCCTTGCTCCTCTCCCCACTTGGGGAGCACTTTGGATCATTGGTCCTGATCAACACCCACTGCTTAGTTGCCTTTGATGGAAACCCAGGTGAGCTTAAGAAGAATAAGGACAGTCTCATCTGCCATGCAAAGTATTCCATTTGTTGGCAATTTATTCATGTATTTGTGTTCCTATTAAGAAGATTCTATTTACAATAGAGAATTAGTTATGTCAATACCTTTCAAACCAAGAGCAGAAATGTACGTTTAATGGGACTTGTAAAATGAACAAGTTATTGTGGGTTAAGAAGGCTATAAGGAGAAAAATATCTTGGAGAAAATTAATCTATTCCACAACAATATCATATATATTTTCATGAAAAGGAAAAAAATATGTCAATTAAGCTAGTACACATCAAAAGCCAGGAAATGAGTCTTATAAGGAATGAGTTAGAAGAAAATGACACACATTGTCAAAATGGAATGTCTTCACAAGGTACTCTGAATTTTGGGGTTCATTCTGGCCCGTGAAGTATTCTTTAAAACTCCCGCAGGAATATCTATGTACCTTTAATGTAAAGAAATTCAAACACAAACAATTACTTTTCCTTCTAGTTTATATAATTTAGAATAATCTTCAGTATTTTCCATAGGCTTCCTCTCTACTTCCTTCCTTTACAATTTACAATTGTAATCCTTTTGTAATTTACAATTACAATCCTTTACTTTTATAATTTTATCTTTTCTGAGTTTATTTTTTCTCTTTTTGGCAGTAAAAGTAATTTAGGATGAAAGCACATCCAGAGATCTTCTGCTGTATGTCTTTTTGTGTGTGGATATGCATAAATGTTAAGCTGTGTTACTCAGGTTTTCACAGCAGAAAATCCAGACAACTTTTCACTGTGCAGAAATTAACATTCTGATGTGATCAACAGCAGCCAAGCCCATTGCTGGGTAGTGGTAACTGATCTCTTCCACATTCACATGTATCTAAACCACAAAAAAAAACCTTTGAAGATACTTTGTAGGGTAGATGTATTATTTAGTGTTATTGCTGTTCATATTCCAAACAAGATGTACACAGATGCATACCCTGGTTTTGTGCAAAACACTTATGTACAAATTCAGAGACTCCTAAGCCAGTGCATTCAAGTTTATACAGAATTGGAACTCAATTACAAAGTATTTCTAAACCCTGATCATATAAGCCATATGAATATGTATGTCTTCAAATTTCAAAAAGAGAGAACCTAATAAGATCTGATTTTCCAGTTAAAAATCCCAGAGTCCTATTAGATTTATTCTCCACAGAGCCTGAGAAAACAAGGTCAGAGTAAAACATCTACCTTGAAAAAGAAACAAAACCTCAGAACTCATACTGATGATATCAGCAGTCTGTCTTTGGGAGGGACATGTGATGAGTTAAAACTGATCTCATATCCCGTATGAATTCTGAACCAGCTTTCAAGTTTGGGTTGACAATGGAAATGTAAAACAAACAAAGCCAGAAAGAAAACCAAACCCCAGACAATGCTCACCTGTTGTGTCTTCAAGAAGTATGTGTTATTTTTCTTTTTAAAAATCTTTTGCTTGGTCAGGATAATTTTTCTTGCATGAGTTTCATTTGGAAGCTTTAAATCATAATCTGATTTTATGAGGTACATTTAAATTATATAATATAGCTGCTCAGGAAAAAAAAAAGGTTTTTGGCAGCCTACTTCAGGGAAAAGTCAGTGAAAGGTTGATGCAGATGAAAATCTCATGGACTGCTACATAGGGCTGATAAATGCTTTTTAGCTCTCAGCAGTGCTGAGTTCACAAGGATGCTGAAGTGCTTCTAGCCAGCTCTAACTATTTAGTTGTAACAACTCAGTTCTAGGCATTTTCGTTTTGGGTAGAGGCAGATCTGCACAAGCAGAGCATAATTCTAACAAGATTCTAAAACTGTAGGATGTCATAAAAGCAGGAGAAATGAATGCGCAAACAAAGAAAGGTATGGAGAAGAGAAAATTAGTTCTCTCAGTGCTTTGTATATGATGCTAAAGGAGGCAAGGCATTGTCGATATTAATATGATGTCAAAGTAAGACTTCTCAGAAAATCTGCTCAATCCTTATGATAGTCCATAAAGTACCTTAAATAAATAGTTTGTCTAGGATTTTGAAGATTTGTTTTCAATAGATCCCACTTTTTGAAGGGCTTATTGACTAGTTTATCTCTTGTGTTTCTTTCCAGATGATGGACTTCATGATTCATAAAATACAGTAACAGCGTACTGACATTTGAAACTTCAAAGTAATTAGTAAAGAAAAAAGTGAAGTAGATGAAAAAAATATCAATTGGATGCTACAAAAAATATTTTATTTGAAATATTCTGGATATGAAATCAGAAATACTTCAGAAAACAGTCTAAGCACTTAAAATGCTTCCTCAGGAGGGGAAGTGGAGGGAGATGCACTGATCTCTTCTCTGTGGTGGCCAGTGACAGGACCCAAGGGAATGACCTGAAGTTGTGTCAGGAGAGGTTTAGGGTTGGGTATTAGGAAAAGGTTCTTTGAGAGTGGATGGGCACTGGAACAGGCTCCCCAGAAAAGAGGTCACAGCTCCAAGCCTGACAGAGCTCAATAAGCATTGGCACAGAGCTCTCAGGCACATGGTGTGACTCTTGGGGCTGTCCTGTGCAGTGCCAGCAGTTGGACCTGCTGATTCCTCTGGTTTCCTTTCAACTCAGGATATTCTGTGTTTCCATAAGGTACACTGTGCTCTAACTTTGGAAACTGCTTGTTGTATTCCTTCTGTAAAACCATTTTTTGGGAAAAATATATTCCGGGAAGATAGGGTTTTCAATCAAGAATTGCTGCTGAATGATGTTTAATGACTGTTCATTGGCTCATTCTGCTGATTATTTGACTCTTGAGTTGTCTAATTAGTTATTACCTTGCTGAGTCTGTAGAATTTTTTTCTCTTATCCTTTTTGGAACAGAGCAGAAAGCATTCCAAACTCTTTCCCGCAGTTCAGTTAGAAAAAAAAAAAGGGACTAATGAAATCTTTGAACTTGGAAAAAAATTAAGAAGTCTTAGATTTTCATATATAGCACTGAGATACTGCTCATGAAATCCCCAATTTTTAAAGAATATTGAAAAATTGGGGCAGATGAAGAAAAAAAGCTATTGACATGTTCCTAAGATTAGAAAGTATCTTGCTGTGAGGAACTGAGCTCAATCCATTTACTTTATCTAAAATAAAATTGGGATGTCACTTGATTGCAACATATGAGTATAGCAGTTAACAAAAAGCACTTAAATTCAGCAGAGAAAGACATAATTAGAGCCTGGTAGCTGAGCCACAGATACTTGCATCAGAAATTTGGGACCACTTTTTAACAATGATGATAATTAAATGATGGGAAAAAAATATTATTGGGTTGCTAAATTTACCATCTTTAAAGTCCTCAGCATGGCTGGAAGGAGTAATAATGTAGGACATTCTGCATTTCATCCAGCTAAAATCCTGCTGGCTGGGGGAGGAGGAGGATGCAACTGTCTCCCTCATACTTCTTGTAGTAAATGTGCCAGAGCCAAATTGGATTGTTTTCTCAAAAATTTCCCTTAATTAAGCACCAATTACTGCAGCTGAACAGAGAGATACATGATTGTTGGGCTCCATATCACAGGTTGTTAGATCTCAAACTAAATCAGTGAGCTTTTGTCTTTTGATATGCAAATCTGCAGACTTCATGCAGAGTTTAGCAATCTGGAGTAGCAGTGTAACTCTACTGACTGTGGGCTTGTTTTTCTTCCTCATTTTGTGAGAATTGCCTGCCTTAAACAATATTGGAGTTGATTTTGTTCATAACCTGCCCTTTTCTGAGTTAGGGCTTGAATTTTTTTTCTCACATGTTGCATTTGTGAGTGGGAAGGTTGTCATAATTTTTGATGCATAATAAGATCTTAATATAATTTTTTGTAGTTGTTATGGAATCATAAAATAGTTTGTGTTGGAAGAGACCTTTTAGATGTCATCAAGGCAAACTCTCCTTCAATGAGCAGAGACATTACCAATCAGACTCTTAGAGACCCTAACCTTGAATGTTTCCAGGGATGGAGCATCTGCCGCCTCTTGGGACAACTTGTTCTAGTGTGTTTCCACCCTCATTTAAAACAAACAAAAAACAACCAACCAAACAAATTTCTTTCTTATACATAATCAAAATTAACCCTCCTTGAGTTTAATACCATTACCCCTTGTCCTATTGCAACAGGCCATGGTAAAATGTTTGTCATCATCTTCCTTGGAGGGCCTGGTTGGGTACTGAAAGGCTGTTACAAGGTCTCCCACGAGCCTTTTGCTCTTCAGGCTGAACAAGCCTGATTCTCTCTGCCTGTCTTCATTGGAACTGTGTTCATCTTCATGGTCTCATCTGGGCTTGCTCCAACCCTTCCTGTGCTGGGCCCCCAGAGCTGGATGCAGGGTTCCAGCTGGGCTCTCACCAGAGCAGAGCAGAGGGACAGAATCCCCTCCCTCCCCTGCTGCCCAAACTGCTCTGGATGCAGCCCAGGACACGTTTGGCTCTCTGGGCTGGGAGTGCCCATGGCTGGGTCATGTCCAGCCTCTCACCCACCTGCACCCCCAAGTCCTTCTGGGCAGGGCTGCTCCTGCCCTGTCCATCCCCAGCCTGGGCTGATATTGGGAGTTACCTGGTTGCTGTTCTCTAACGTGCCTAGTCATGTATGTGACTTCTAGAAAATAAACGCTCCTACTATTGCAGTACAGGTTTTCATCCATTTAAAGTGCAAAATTGCCATGGCAGCCCAAGTACAGGAATTTCAGAAGGCATGAAATCTGCACTCACTTCTTCTGTGTGTAGGCTTTAATGAAACAAGATAGAATAGATAAGAGATGAGTAAATATCATAGAAAAGCAGTTTTATGTCTCCCATATCCACGTGTCCAATTCTATTGATTGGCTATATGATATACCAGTCAGTGTTCTCTTCCAAAACAAAATCAGTCAAACATGACCATTCCTAACTTGTAAAGATTAAATTAGTGTGGTATTCCAAACAGGAATGCATGTTTTTATAATACAGTCATTAACACAGTAATTTGAAACATCATAGCTCTGCATTGTAATATCTTGCTACCTGATTTCTTGCTACCTATGGAAAATAAATGTACACTCCCTCGTGCCCAGTACCATAAATAAAAATATTATGTACATTAAAAATCAGGCTAAATTAAAAAAAATAATTAATTCCATAATGACATAAAAAGACTTACTTTCAAAATTCTGAATAGCATATTTTGAAATTATTTTTTTGAAATGTTTTCTTTCAGTGTGGAGCATATGATTTATGATATGTCATGAGATGTTGAATTTTTTTTTAATTTAAGACATTATATAAGTATGCCTGAAGGAAGGCAAAATAAACAAAGACAAATCAATTAAATGAATCTTGACCTCCTAATATAAAATTCTTTGATGATCTGTTGAAATGTATAAAGTAAAGAAGTTTATGTTTAAGTTTTTCTATTAGCTTACCTTAAGTGAACAGAGATAGTAGTAATATAAATTCATATGAAATCTAGGTGTTATCGCACATTTGGCACTGAAATAAAAAACAGAGACCATTAAAATGGTCTGTCAAAAAACAGATATGGTAATTTGGTCCTGTCAAGTAAAAGACACCCTGCATAGTTTTGGGAAGCAGATTCTCATTTGTTTCCCACAGCCCTTTGGGGCATAAAATATGATAATGGTCCATTTTGAGGAGTACTTAATTGCTTTTGCATGTATTTCTCCTGTATGAATTCATGGTAGTTTCTATTAAAGGTTCCTTGTCAATAAATCATGCCAAATGTGTCTCTGTTCAGGAAGGCAGTTATGCAAATGCTAAATCCTTACTAAGGTTCTATAACATGCAAAACTGTAAAAAATGTGAATGAAAATAAAAATATAGATAGGAACACTTATTCAAGGAGATGTACTTTTGACATGGTTAATCACAAGAAACTTTTTTATCTTTAGTCAGTTACTTTTTATTTAGACAAATAAAAAGGAACTGTAATTTAGTAAAAGTACCATTAAAAAAAATCTTCTTCTGTTCTCCAAATAATAATCTCATGTTTGAGAGTTGATTTGTTTCTCATATCATTCATTGAATTGCATATTTGGGAAACTGTCTCTGGAGTACTTTGAACTACAAATAATCATAATTGTATAGGCCTGGCAAAGGGCAATTTATGATGCCTCTTCATAATGATATGCTGGGGTATATTATTTCCTTATTTTGTTTGAGATATAAAACATACCCACTATTAACTTTTTTTTTAAAGATCTGTCATGTAAAATGCACTCAATTAGTTGTAAAGCATATATACACTAAACAGTTGGGGTTTTCTTCTAGATGCTTGCTGGATTTGACATATGACTGAGTGAATTGAAAAGAATAATCTTCTTTATTACTCTGCAAAATTTCTTGTAATTTAAATGTTAATAATGAGTAGGAGATAGGTCTGTATCAATTACCAAATACCCTGGTAACATTTTTGAAAATAAATAGTAACAATTGTCTTTATTCTTTCTCTTAATTTTTTTTTTAATCAATTTTCAATGGTTGAGGTAGGTCTGCTCTTTTTCTTTGCTTCTGTGCAAATGTGAGACGTCAATTGATATCAGTCTTGGAAGATACAAAGTTCTTTTCCTACAGACACTGAATATAGTGTATTATCAGGTATAACTTTTTAGTATCACCAGATATGATTTTCAATATCTGTGAAGCATGATGACATAATCAATAGCCTGTTCTGCTTTTAAGGATAATTCTTAAAGTGACTTAGTGTTAGATTTAATCTCAAACCATACTACAGAACAAAAGATGTGAATAAGAAAACAAGAAATGAAGGTTATAGCCACCTACTGGGAACATTTTTATAAAGTCTGTGAAAGAGTGCTTTAGGACATTTATCAGCATTGAAATATTATCATCACACACATCTGATTTCTACAGGATCTGGATCCATAAAGTAAAATCCTAATTTCTTTGAAGTCAGTTGCAGAATTCTCATTAACTATCATTAAAATATTCCCATTAGTAAGGTCAGGATTTAGGGGCCAAAACTGAAATGAGTTACTGCTGAGCATTGTGATTATTAGCAAGTACAACATTTGAAATTATCCTTCTCTTCAATGTGAGGATATTTTTCCATTTATATGAGTTTTTTAGTCTGCTCTGTGTGTTTAGAATCCAAACTCTTGAGAACATAAATTAGTTTAGGAATATTTTGTACAGTCTCCTAACAAAAGGGCTTGTGATTTCAATTTGAGCATCTGGGTGCTATCAGAATGCAATGGCTTCATAATAACTGCATGCAAAACAGCTAGGAGGAAAATTGCATACAGAAAGGCAATTATCTGGAATATGATAATACAGACTGCCACCTACGCTGGCTTTTCCTCCTAATGGCTGTTGAAAAAGACTAAGCACCTTTGTTAAGCATTTCAAAGACAGAACAGTGACAGGTGCTATACAGAATTCAAGAGCCATTGTTTAAACTTAAGCAATATTGACTAAACCTCTGATTTCACCCTAGGAAGCCAGTTAATTATAGCTGAGGCTTTATTCAAAAGCTGACATGACATAGCTGACAGAATTACGGAGGAAACCGAGTTAGTCATTGACATCGATGATATAAAGTACCCTGGTGCTTCTTACCTCATATGAGGGAATAGTTACAAATTGCTGCTACGCTTGATGATGCACAGCGGTTAATGACATGTACAGTGCATTTACTGTGGGAAAAAAATGGAGATTCAGATCTAATTTATATGTATTTGACAGTCTCAAGGCTTCCACAGATGACAGTGCTGTCCTGAATGGAAATAGGAAATTAAATGAAATTGAGTGCTTACATCCTTTTCTGCAAGGTGAGTCTGAAGTAAGAAAGGCGGGGGAGGTTGTTTGTTACATTTTGATAAATTTTAAACTTCTTTCTCCTTTTTTTTATGTGTCAGAGACTAATTTTTTTTTCTACTCTATAAAGAGGTAAAAACTAAATGGAAAGGGAAATACAGTGTGTTCAGATTGCTTGAAAGACTGTGAGCAAAAACAATTGTGGTTCTCACTGATGGTATTTTATCTAACCCCCTGTCCCTTCAAGTTAAGAGGATTTTGATGCTATTGTTTCAAGAAATACAAATTAAGTCTGAAGTCTCATAACAGGAAGTCTTATATGTAGTTAGAGGTCCTATTACACGAAACCAGGACAGGATAAAGAATGGATATGTAAAGAAACATACTACAAGGCAGGGGAATACATGGTTGCCTTCAAAACTGGTAAACTAGCTAAGTCTCAAAAAATAATTAAGCACAAAAAGTTCCCAGTTCTCAGTAGAGAATGCATTGACAAACTCCAAGTAGTCCTGTGACCTGTATTCCCAGAACACAATTACTAGTTCAGCATCAAAACAATTGCTTGATTAAAAAAGCAAACCCCCTAAAACTCCCTGTAGTGTTGCCTTATTATCTAACCACATTTGAGACATGCAGGCTTACTTTCCTGGACTTTGAACCCACTTCTCCTATTTATAGGAATGAACACTAATACCGAGTTAAATGACATCCTGGGACAAGGCTGGGAATTCCTCTGCTCTTCATGAGGAAACTGCTTCTTTCTACACAGATAAGTAAATTCAAGAATTGGCAAGAAACCCACACCTAGTAATTGGGATATTCACCTGGACAAGCAGACTAGGATTTTCCTGCTCCTATTTTGGTGAATGTTTAATATATGAATTTAATACTTGATCTGTTGGAAGATGAATGGGTTTATATGAGAGTCTTCAGAGGGGTTTCTGTCATCAGAGAGAAAGGGCCATCTGTTAAACTCACGTTTTGGAATCAGGATCTCCTATAGGGCTTTTTAATGTTTATTTTAGCAAGATATCATCATATGGACATGGTCTTGGTCAGCTTTTGAAGCTCGATCTGTAAAGCAGATGTTGGCTCAGATGGTTCCATTGCATCAAGCAGATCTATCCCCAGTCAGTTCCCAGACTATTATCCCAGTGAGAGTCAAGCAAGTCCAAGTTGAACCTCTGGTCTTTGGCTTAGAAAAATGGTTGGCAGAGCCCCATAGCATATGGCCCCACTCAGAAACTCCCACTGAGAAAAAGGTGTGGAGACAAGCAGACAATTCTGTTTACAGGTTTTTTTCCTTGACTTCCCACAGCACTCTGCAGACTCCCTGTGCTGTTTGCATAACTACAGGTCTGAACAGGTGCCAAAGCTTCTGGTGCACTTTACAAACTGGCAACAAGAGAGGCTCTGCTGCCATCCAGACAAATTATGCCCTGGTCCAACATGTACTTCATCAAAGGGCTTGGTAGTCACTGCTGGGGCTATTTTTCATTATCTCATCCTCAGTGGGAGATCAATAGAAACAACAGTGCTAGCAAACACTAGAGGCTAAAAGATGTCAAAAATCTTAATAATTTTTATTTTTTAATTTTGTAGACCCTTAACTACAGAATATAATCTTGGCTACAAAATGGGTCTTGTGATTTACTGATTAATTTCATTTAGAGTTCTATTCCTGTAGAGAGGTTTGTGTGTGGCCAGACTGTGCTACTAATTACTTACTTTGAACATTACCTCACATTCAACAGGCACATAAAGCAGTATTTATGATTGTAGGCAGGAAGCAGGTAGTGGAACAGAAGCCAAAAATGTTTCAGAGTGTTTTGGAGGTTTTGGATTCTGTTAAATTTATTAATATTAATGAAAATGCTACTATATAGACCAGTGTATCAGAGCTGAGATAATAAAGTTTATCTAAAGTTTGAGAAATATTCTAATTGATATAAAGGAGGTATCCAAGCAAACTTCATTAAAGTGGGCAAGAGCAACCCTAATTAAGGTTAAAATAATGAACATTGGAGGCAAATGTAATAAAAACCAGATAGTATTTATTGCTTATCAGGTGCAATGTCTTGTGAATATTCTTGAAAGTATAAAATTTAAGTGGTACATTAAAATCAGAAGAAATGTGACAGCAAAACTGCAGGTAGCAAATTTATTCATGATATAAAAATATAACTAGCCTGGAAGGGAAGCAGTCATAACCTCCTTCAATAGTCCTTTCATTGTTTGCATGCATCTTTTAAAGACAGACTTTGTAAAATATTATCTTAGTTTAATACCATTTATGGTTTTAAGACAACTTTTTTTACTGGCACTGCTCACAGTTCTGCCTCATTTTACTGTTACTATATTGTTTCACTATTTGTTTTTGCAGTTTTCAGTTTCAGTTTTTTGATGTCTTACACTTATTTTGTTGGTGGGTCAGGAAATAACGCTGTGAAATGTTCTTAGGAAATAGTGCAACTGTTCAACTATCTTAGAAATATGTTTATTTCCCCCTCCCCACCCCAGTATATGGTGGTCTCTCTCTTTGGTGTCATAATACGAGTACATTAAGCTTAAGTTGGGTGTTTATCACAGATTATTCTGGGTATGTGATGTCTCTGTGAGCTGGTGTACAGAATATTTACACAATAAATAGAATTCACTTTGCTAAATTCTGAAAATTGTTATGACAAATACTCTTGATATTATCCCATTTACTTCCTCTTTCAATAGAAAAAAATTCAAGTAGAATTTCCTGAGATATCAGTCTTGAGAGAAGGCAGAAAATGGAATTTCCTTAACATCCATAGCTTTAAAAGAAAAAGATATCTGTTGTATTGATTGATATATATTCCTGTTCTATCAGCCTGGAAGATATGTTGCAGGAAATATTTTTTTTCTACAGAGACTTTTAAAAAAGACTTTCATAAAAAAAAAAAAAAATGTTTTCATGACTTAATACCCATTAGAGGTATTGGCTCTTTCTATGTTTAAGACAGTAATTTCCTTAATGGAAACACTTACTTCACATAAAATTGACTAATTTTCAAGGAGTTTAGGTTAGAAAATTCACATATGCAGGATTTTCAGGAATTATGACTAGGTTAACCACCCACATCATATCTAAAAGAACAGTTCTTTGTTTAGTTTAATAGCATGATGAAGCCTTTTTTTTTTAATTTTAAAGTATAATCTTTATTTCCTTCTCTTTCTGAAATGGAAGAGAAAGTGCTTGAGTAAGGTCACTGTGAAGGAACATGGATTACATATGTTATCATTTAACTCAAGTTCATTTTCAGTGGAAGGACAGCGGTAAGTCCACTCATTTTGGCAGCACTTGGAGAAGGGTGCTTCCCAAGCTCTGTGGTAGTGCTGAGGAGTGCCTGTAGCACAGGTAGCTCAGCGTGCAGCTGCAGTTCCAGCTGCAGGTCGAGCCCTGGCTGGCAGGAGCTGCTGCCCCTGTGCACAGGAAAGAGCCCAGGGGCTGTGGGCCGGTGACCGGACACTCAGAGACAGCAGGAGCTGGGCACCCCCAGGTTCTCCTGCGCTTACACTGCCAGGGTATAAACACCCCGGGGTTCCTCTGCTTGGCTCCCTTCTTGAAGGTGCCCAGTTGAACTGTTCCTTTGTTGTTAAATTACTTTAGGGGTAGAGCCATTTGAGAGTCTGCTCTGGGAAACCTGGGGCTGAGCTGGTGAGGAAAGCTGGGATGTAGCTGGGAAGGTGCCTCTGTCCCAGCTCAGGTCATGACAGAGCGGCTGTGCCAGAGCGGATCCCGGATGGACGGACAGGGAGCTGTCCTTAGCAGTGTCTGTGCAGGCTCAGCCTGCTCTGAATGCAGGAGTCTCTGGTGGTTCTGGGAGTCACCTGCAGCATGCTGCTGATGTCTTCAGTGCCACTGAAAATCACGTTGAATGAAGGCCTTAGCAGCCATGGTAGAGCCTGCTCAAGGAATGGATGCTCTGTTTGCCCAGGGTAAGGACTGCACACCTTGGTGATGAATCAGGGTCATTGCTTGAAAACTAAAGATATTTTCTGGAGCAAAGCAAGAAACACAAAATGAATAGCTTATGCTCATGTTATCAGCACCATAAAAGATTGATGAAGAGTGCTTGAGCTGAAGTTTTTTAAGAACATATGTTTTCAGTCATCAGTCCTATGTTCTCTGTATAGATCAGAAGTGTGAGAGTGAGATCCTATAATTCCATTAAGAAAACTCTTTCCTGGAGTACTGGGGATAACTAGGGTTGGCTTAACTTCCTTTTTAAGTACTTGTATGGTGCTGTGCTTTAGATTAGTGGCTAAAATACTCTTGACTCAGGAAAAAGAAATCTTAGCAAATCTTCTGAGGAAATAACACTCAAAATGTCCTTGTTTTGATTATGACTGCAAGTCTCATCCTATATATATATCTGTATGTGTGTGTGTATATATATATATGTTGGTCTATGTGTGGCAAAAGCGTGGTATTATCACTAAGAATATGATATGAATATGATTTCTTTTTCAGAAAAGAAAACTTGAAAACTTGGTCTCATAAAAAGTATGCCTTTCCATATGCCAACTCACTTCACATCAGGGACCTATCCAGGTGTAAAAAAAAATACACTTTTTGACTTATTTCCAAGAAGTCTAAATACATTGCATTAAGGAAAAGAATTCTCCAGTCACATGGTTTGATTTTTGATAATGTATTCTTTGAGAGTAATGAAAAAAACCTTAATATTTTGGGACTCAACAAATTAATATAAGAAAAAAAAAGTAAAATTCTTGTATACAGTACAATCAGTAATTAATAAGACAATTTGTGTGTCAAAGAAGTAATAATTGGTTGAGAAGTTTTCAATCATCCATCTGCCAAAGCATTACAAAAGTAAGTATTTAACACTTTCTGGAACCTCTCCTTACAAACATTTGTCTTTCCATCTGCAATTAGATTTTTTAGGAAGTACTTTTCTTAATTTAGAAAATACTCATTTTATATTCTCACAGATGATAAAATGGAGAAGATAAAAGCTATTTTGGTTCTTTTATAAAAAGTTGGAAGCAATTCCCTTGATAGTTTAGAAAGATAAATACAAACTGTGTAAAGAATATTGTATCTGATCAAAGCTAAAAATATGTACATTTTCTGAACACAACAGTGTGAAAGTAACTCTAACCATCTTCTAGCTGATTATGGAAATTGACCAAACATAAGAATAAATGTCATGCTGTAAAACTGGATTGCCATTGTCAACACTGAGTATTAATCTACTAGTGAAGAATTTTTATTCATATTCAAGTGTTTCTCATCTAAAATGCAAATTTATCACAAACCACACTTGTATTATGAAATTTTTACTCTGAAGGACATATATTCTAGGAGAATGTACAATTTAAAATTCTTCAAACATTTAAGATACTTCTGCATTCATATTTAAGTTTTGTCTGTTATCTTTTAATTAGTGTTCAGACTGATTGGAAAAGTATGTAAGCAAATCTGATGGGTTAAATGCCGAAAACAGAAATTTATGCATATTCTAGATACACATCTAGATACACCTGTCTTTAAAAATGTGTGTTATGCTTAGTCTTCTGTATCTTGGAAAATGTCAAACTTTTTTTTCCATAATTTTAGATGTATTTGTTGTAAGTTGAAATTAACATATATAGCTAATGTGAGGAAAAGAGTTCAAAAAGAATGCTATATTTTTTACAAGCAAAAATAAATATGTTTATTCTCCTGAATATAATATACCAGTTAGTATATAAAAAAAACTTTTTGGTGTATGCAAAACAATTACTTTTTGAAAAGACCATGATATTTAAAAGTTCTATGGAAGAATGTATTGGCACATTTAAGTTTATTTAGGAGTTATCATCCTGTGGAAAACAATAAATTTTACAGTATTCTCCTTTTCCTGTTTTAAGAGCTAATGAATAAAACCAGATTTGACAAGACTTTTGCTTCCATTGTTTAATTTTTTTTTTACAGAAAGATTGAAAGTGAGTAGTTAAGAAATAAAATAGCAATCTGTAAAAGTAATGCAAAGAGGTTCTTTTAAAGAATATGTTTCAAGAGTATAGCTATTAAGAGTATATCAAATACATCCTGCATTTCTCATATCAATTTATAGCGTATAATTTACAGGGTTATTGCTTCCCACTGCTAATTCCTCAACAGCTCTTTTGCTTTGCAATAAAAATCTTTATACTGAGTAGTTCTTATATTTGGGGTGCTGTGTAAGCAGTACTTTTTCTCACTTCTAATCCCATAAATTCAGTATTACTCATCATTCTGATGCTCATGTGAAAAAGATCAGAACCTCATGTACATTCTGGACATTGAAAGTATCATGAGCTGACTTTAAGAGATAGAAATGCATATTAAAAATTTGTGCAACTAGACTTTTAAGGTAGGAATTACCTTTGTCTGGTATACTTATATTTAGTATTCATGGCTGTTCCTGTAACATAATGCCAAACAACTCTACTTTCAGTGGAATCACTTTGGAACCACTGATTCTGAAGATATATAAGTTTCTTTTCTTTTTAAACAATGAAACAAAAAAGTTTGTAACAGTAATAAAAATTACTGTTTTTAATACAAAAATTTTGAATCTTTTTGTGTTCTTTACTAAGTATGAACCTGTATTTTTGATGTGAAGGCTTATTAAAACTATGCATTAATAGATGATAAAATGGAACATTAATTTCACTTGACTGTATTATGCAGGTTATAAGAGAGTGCTGGTTTATTCAGATGGTGGTCAAGGAAAAATACATGTTAGGAAGAATTTAATATCTTGATTTTACAGTTTTGGTGGTTTTAAAATCCTTAGCATGAGGTTTATTTCTGTGATCTGTGCCAGGAAACCATACTTTTCCGAAAGATCTGGATGGAAATGGTGAGTGGGTTTTGATTGATTCCAAGGTAAAGATAAGCATTTCTCTTTATTGTACTTTTCCTCCTAAGAACAGCTTAGGAGGAGCTCCAAGTATCTCTGGCATCTCAAGAGCTTTAATACACCAGTTTGTTTCAGGTAGTTAATATGTAATGGATTGTATGTTTTCTGTAAATGGATCTTTGCAGTAAGAGTTTGGAAAATATGTCAATAAAAGTAGTGGAATTGATAAAGGCAATTATTCATTAATTTACACTTAGAGTTATCTTCTTATTTAGGACCTTGATGATTGCATGTTAGCATTTTTGAAACACTAAGTAAATTTTTTTCCTAAATACGTTGTCTGAGGATTCTAAAGGACCTGTTTACAATGAGCACAATTTTTAGGAAGGTGTTTGATTCTTTCTCTCTGATTCAAATCTGGAGAAGTAACTTGGCTGGCATTTCTTCTTTTTTTTTTAGAGGGAGCCACTAACATGAGAATAAAGTATGGAGGAATCCACAGAGGGCTTCACTTTACTTTACTTTTGAATTACCTGTTGCATTGATAAACAACTCTGTCACACAATAAAAAAAAAAAAAATTAAAGAGCACTCAGGAGTTCACTGTAGTGGAGATAACTCCATCTTCAAATCAAGACAGCCATGGAAGGCAATTTAACAATGAAAATCAGTGATGTTCTTTCTTCTGATAGAAATTATAGATCTGAAGGTGTTGATAAAACTAACTATAGATTTGACTCGAAAATTGCTTGAAGCACCAGCTTCTCTTGCATCTCTTTCTTTTTTTGCTGTTTTTATTTTTTTTTTCTGAGGTGATGGTTGGCTTAAAGCATATTTACGTCATCTGAAATATTTTGTAACCCATACAAAGAGGGTGTCTTGGTGACTCACATTTGAAATCTAACTAGACAGAATGAGTTTGGCTTTTATTGAGTGAGCTCTCCATCAGTCCTTTTGCTCTGAGGTCTCTTGGAAGTCCTATTGTCTCTACATTCTGAAATCTTAATAATAAGGTTACTGGATAAAGTATGTTTTTCAACTGTGCTTGTCTCAAAGAAAATAGTTTTTATCAGCTGCTCCAAACAGCATTCTTTAGACTTTTAATGATGCCAGTCACATATGTATTTTCTGCCAAAAATAAAAAAAAATAGGGAAAAGAGACTTGATGATCTGGGCACTGACGCTTTAATGAGACAATTCTCTGTAATCATGCAAATAATTATTTGGCTGACTGTTTTGGATGAAGTAGCTTGTTCTCCACCTGCTAAATGGTAAGCCAGCATGGCACAAAATAAGGAATTCTTCTTACTTTGTCAGAGAGTCACCAGAGTTCAGTGGAAATACTGTGTCACTGGTGCTGGCATTTTGCTTTACTGATACTCAGTGGGATTTTTTTTCAACTAAGCTTTCTGCTCCAACAAAAAGGCCCATCAGAAGATTTGCTTTTTTTTCAAAGATAAGCTGATACTAACACAAGAGTATAAAATTACTGACTCTCTTTGATGTGTCTCATAGTAGCAATTATAATTGTTCTAGTTTAGTGGTCGAATTATAGAGAAGACTGAATCACTTAGGACTCCATAATGTTTTCAGTCATAAGGAATATCTTAAACCATGTTGTACATTGAATTTTCATTATAATCTATATCACAATGCTGGTGAAATTTTCTGGGCTTTACACATTAGTTTTGAAGAAATACTTGCAATATTTTATTTTAGTCAACACTTCCACAACAAGACATATATGGAATGTCATTCTGCTAGTATGTTTAACTTTTACTATTTCAGAAAGTTTTTTCTAATGTATAAAATAAATATATGTTCAGTTGCAAGGGTCTTTTGCTGACACTGCTTAGCTATGATTTATGCCTTGACATGGGCTGTGCTGCATTCACTTTTGTGTTTTCTTTTTTTAATTAATCAAGTCTTGTTTCTTAGAAATTACTAATAACATTGAAGAGCCATTCTTATCTGATCCAAGACATTTACTTAAATGATTTGACTTCATTAGCACCTCTCTCACTATCACAGTTAAAAAGTATTTTTGAAAGGAATATAGCAAATACATATTCACAATAACTGTAACAAAACACAGCTAGATATCTTTCCTTTTGCACTCTAGTAACCATCCAGCTGCCCTTACTTTCAGACTACAGCAGACCCTGACTAAAAATATGAAGCTTATTTATATTTCAAATAGTTTATTCCAAGTTTATCTTCACACTTCCACTGCAGTTACAAACTTGGGAGTGCATTCCTGGGAGACCAGTGCCATCTCCCTCTGGGGGTAGAAGTGCTGCCTTCTGTCTGTCTGTCTGTCTGCTCTCTAGCTTGCTATGTAGACCAGCAGTCTGTAGAGCAGGCAACAAGCTGTGACAGCCATTTACTGTCCTGCTGCTGCTTCTGTTCTGTCTTATTTTTGAGTTAATGGAGCTGCTGTCTAAGAAAATAGAGATTTTTAGCCCAATCTCACTTCAGAAAGGTTAGTGTTACTTTGGCAAGGCAGCTAGGAAGCTTTTCAAGGAGCCTAAGTATGTCCTACAGCTAAAAGAAGAGCTTAGTTTAGTCCCACTTCTGTGCCATCACTTTTCTTTTGTTGGCACAAGTTTTTTGTGCAGCTGTGTGTGGAAATGAGTTTGGCCAAGAATCCTGGTTAAAGTTAACACAATCAAAGAAACAAAATGAAATAGCTACTTTAAAATCCAGCTGATAGGTCAGGTCTGATAATACTTATAAATGCTGTGATCAGAGCCTTTTCCAGAGGAGAATTATTCAGTTCCATTCATCATAGATATTTTCAAGATGAGACCTTGTTAGGATGCCAGGTCTCATATGACCAGCTTAGATCCTAAGTAGTGTTCATGAGATGAATGATAAGCCTCCAGTGGATGTCAGATCTGTTAAATATTAAAGGGTATATTACAATAAAGGGTATATTCAGCACCAGATGTAAAGAGCAGATTTTAGAGCTGTGAACATTGAACCTGTTTTTTTGTTAATTAATATACATTGTTCCTCTCTGAAATCACATTGACAAAGGAAAAACAGCCTTTTAGTACTTAAGGAGAAAAAGCATTTAAAGCCTTGGATCACTTCACAAGCTAATTGGAGCATTTCACACTGTAGTTCCACCTTTTTATTCCTTGTAAATCACAAAATGTGATTTAGCAGATGTGTTACCTCTCTACTATTTTCAACACTGAAACACAAGCCAGATATTTGGTTATATACATACATACATTTTTTATAAAGAAAAGTTTAGTATTAGTTTTGGATCTAATTTTACAAGAGAATGTACTGTCAAGACCTCAGTCCAAAGTCAGTTAATATTCAACCCTATATAAGTCACACATTGTATATTTACCTTATATAGAGTGTACCAGACCAATGAATAGTTTATACACATCATTCACCAAATAAATAATTCAGCAGATTTCTTAGAGTGTCACCTTTTACTGTGCTGTTTGTGATGTACGTATCACAGTGGGGTGGGTTCTTCATGCTGTGTATAGTAATAAGAAAGATGGAATGATGGAAAGGCATCCTTTGGTATTTTTCAGACAGAATTTGGAGTTACCTGCAAAGATTTGAATGCCCCCATTTCGATTGGCTGCTCCTCACAGAAAGAAGATGGCCACTGAACGAATGTTTTGATTTACAAAGTCTTATGATGAGTTTATAATTATTTACACCTCAGCTGTCTTATATCCAGACAGATGTAATCTGTAAGGGGCTGTTTCAAAGCAACAGATTTATGTTTCTTGAATATGACAGAAGCAAACTCTGACCATGAAATTGAATTAATCCCTTTGTCATCTGCAGGCTTTTTCATTAACAGTGGTCTTCAAGACAGGACTGCCTGTTATTTTATTCTGACTCATGGAATCAGAATAATCTGAGTTGGAAAGGACACACAAGGATTATTGAGACCAACTCTTAAGCGAATGGCCCATACAGGGATCAAAACCTCATCCCTGGCATCACTAGCACTCTGCTCTAACCAACTGAGCTCATCTCAGGGTTGAGCATCTCACATGAGTGATGACAGGAATAGCAGCCAAAAATGTCTTGATCATCCATGTTTTCTGAAGTGAGAAAAATATTCAGACATGAGTTGTGTCGTTATGATTGCCTCACTTATGTTTTTTAAAAAATTGCTGGTGAATTATTTTCATTATTTTATATATATCCCAACTAAGCAAGTATCATATTTTGTTTTTTAAGTAGCTGCAAGTTCCTCTGTAAAACAACAGTATTCCCCAATCAAGAGACTTGTGTCATTCAAAATTCTCAAGCCTGAAATGTCTCTTTGTTTTTCCAAAAAGCTGAAATTATTAATAGAACTATTGGCATGATTTTGTGATTTTCTGGACCAACATTACTGAAATTTGCTTTCAGTAAAGATTTTATTTTTGGAGATGGTAATTAATTCGCTTGCTATAACGTCTGTATTTCAGTGAAACAGGATTTCAAATGGTTTTCATTACTTTATTGATCATCTGAGAATAAAGATAGGAGAAAGACTCACTACTTTTCAAGACTGAAGAAAAACTGCTGATATTGTTCAGCTGGTGATGTTGGGATGGATTACTTTAGATACTATCCTGGATTTCTGCCTCATTTGAGTTTTCAACATTAATTAATGCCAAAATTACTGAGAGTTCTTTGACATTATCTGATCAATTGCTGTTTCCATAGGATTTGAAAAGTTTCACCTTGAATTTAGTGTCACAACAACATGGTGACTAATTTAAATAAATTTACCAAGCTGCATGATGGACACCTATTGTTTCACAGCATCATTCCAAGAGCTGGCATGAAGAGCTTCTGGGCAGTCATGTTCTGTTAGCAGCCTTTCCTAAGTGAGTTATTTCAGGGTGATCAGACACCTGCTGGCATCTCAGATAGGAAGGATAGATAGGAAGGTCTCAAATGACCTTTCAGGAACAGCACATCTGCAGAAAATATATAGCTATATATATATACACATATATACATATATACCTCTAGCTTCCTCATTGTTTTCTTAGATCATCTAATTTTTAATATTTTTAAGAAGAAAAGGTTCATCATAAAACTTTACTTGGGAAGAGCCATAACACTGGAGAGAGTGAAAATGTAATTCTCTAGTGGTTCTCTACAACTTCTCCTTCCAGAAAAAATTGTGAGGTGGTTCATTAATCCTGCCTCTACAGACTGCTGGTGCAGTTCACTTTTTTCTTTTTCACTAAGCCTTATACAAAGATAATAAAGAAAAACACCTCTGATGACCAGTCATGCATTTGAATTGTTAGTGGGCTTAGGATTTCTAGTAGAAAATGCTTTGATTCTTATTGTGTGCTTAGTGATGTGCTGCTTTAAACAATTGAAATACATCATTTGGATGCAGATTTTGGCAAAGTCTGGACCAGCTTTATGCACCTGGGTCTGGATTCAGCAAAACTCGGGAAGCTGTGAGGTGGAATGCAAAAGGGAGAGAGCTGCAGCTGCCTGGTGCTGCCATCCCCTTCTCTCTGTGAGGTTAGTCAGCTCCATTGTGCTCTGGAACATTCTGCTACTCCGTGTCTCCTCCTGAGCTAGAGCAAGGCAGTGGGAGAGAGCTGCGCACACTGGAGGCAAAGGTGAGGTGAAAAGAGCAGAAGATGTTCCTGATGCAACCGGCAGCTCCATCCAGTTTTTGCTATTTCAGAGTGGCCTAAGAATTCATGAGGTGAATTTCTCATTACAACTCTTAAAATGTTGCTGACTTCAAGGCTGGAAGATTAATGGTCAGTATACCATTCAAAAAAAGTACTATATGTGCTTTTTTCCCTACTTGCAGCTCTTAGTTGGCTACACAAACATAGAAATTAAATAAATCTGGTTCTGAGTGCATGCAGAGTTACCTATACCATGCTCTTGTAGAATTTGAGCATTATGGACTGAATTCCATATCATTACTCAGTTTTTTCTTGTTTTTTTTTTTCCTGGGACAGTTTTTTAGTGTCTGAAGGGCTACGTAGGGAGCCACATATGTAAAAAGTTTAAGCTTTGACACAATATAACTAAGGAATATACATTGATTTATATATAAATTCCGTTTGAAATTCTCAGAAAAACATACTCCGATATGAAATATATTGCTAGGAATTTTGTCATAGAACCATAGAATAGCCTGAGTTTGAAGGAACTTGAAAGACCATCTAGTTTCAAGGTGCAACTTTAACTAGACCAGGCTGCTCAGAGCCCTGTCAAACAAGGTCTTAAATATTTGCAGGGATGTGGTATCCAGAACTTCTCTGGGCAACCTGTGCCAGAGCCTCACCAACCTTACAATAAAAAAAAATTCTTCCTCATATCATATCTAAACTTATTTTCTTTCTGTTTGAAGCCATTCCTCCTTTCCTGTCACTACCTGCTCTTGTAAAAAGTCCTTCTCCATCTTTCTTATGGTATTCATCATCAGGTAGCATTTAAAATTCATAGCATTGACTTAAACTCTCATTGTAAGGGGTGACATTTCATGTTTGTACACATAATAAATTACTGCTGTATGTTTTAAGTGTAAAAATGTCTATGACTTTTTATGACTGGCTGCTCTTTCCTGCTGCTTAAGTGTGCACCAGTGTGGGAGAATGTAATTAGGAAATTACTAAGTCTTAGTTAGCAAACTGTATTTCTTAAACAATCAACACTTAATAGAGCAGTGTAATTTAATATAGAAACCCAAAACTCATTGTGAGACCTGTCAGTGGTTTTGTCTCAAACTGCTGACTCTTGCTGCAGACAATGAAATCTAAAGATTAGACACCAGGGAATTCTCTGCTAGTTTTCTTTATAGCTTTAAAATATTCCTATTTTTATCCTCCTCTTCTGAATAAATGTAGATGTATATCAGCTTTTCTTTCTCACAGTTTGGTGCTACAGACTTTGATTTTAATAGCAGATTTAGAGTGGGCCATTTCCAGTGCCTAGCTATCAGCAGCATTATTGCTGGATCCTGAATCACTGAGACAGCTGCTTGCACTGTCAACCTGAGAGCTGGCTTTAAAATCCTGACATATATAACAAACTAGCTTGGAGAAAGATGGTTGACTGAAAGCTGCACAGGCTCAGGGAAAAAGCCCATTACCTGGCACACACTCACATAACCTAATTGACAACAAAGCAGAAATGAACCATGCATCCAGCTGCTCCTCCTGCCATCTGTGTCTCTCCTTTTACTGGGTTTAATGTTTTCAGTTTTCCCACACAAATGTCAAATACCTTTCTGATTAAGGTTTTTCTGCTTTTTTAATTTTTTTTTTTTGTTTTGACAGTATGTGATTGTTCACCAGGAATGAAGGATAAGAGGAGCAGCTTTCAGAAGGTGGAAACTAGACTGAGGAGTTTGAGCAATGGTGTTAACAACAGATCTGCAGAAGTGCATGGAGAGGATGACATGCTTTGAAATGGAAAAAAAACCTCTAAAATACTTAGAAGGACAAATATCACTTCAAACTGTATTAGGCATCTGAATTGGGGCTTTATTGACTGAAAATCAGTAATAATATGAATTTATTTTAATTCAAATACTTATATGTGTTTTGAAAACCACAGATACTTTAAAACACTGAATCCAAGCCTTGATGTAAGATTTTTTTTTTTTAAGTAGGTCATGTAACTCATGATACATCATGTGGAAACTTTTACATGCTAGTAGATAACTTGGGAAATGCTTCAAATGGACTTCTTGCAACTTGGTATAACTCAAGCATCTAAAATATTTCTACTCTAATTTTTAGGTGGTTTAGAAATGGTATTCCCCAAATTAGTACTACCACTAAAAAACCCAAAAAAACCCAGGAGTCCCTCCCCTCCTCCGACAGAAAGCACAAAAGGCAGAGGTCATGGGTTGAGGTAAGAACAATTTACAATTTAACAATTTAAGAAATGAGAGGCAACAGTAACAGCAACATTATTAATAGCAGAAGTAGATAAAGAGAGGGTGCTTCACATGCAGAAATTCTCACTGCAGCCCTCAGGTGACAATGAGCAATGGCAAACAGCTTCCCCCTCCCACCATTGCCTTCTCCAAAATAAGTGTCCCTTACCCCCACCCCTGGGATTACCTGAGGTGGTAAAAAAGCCAACCTGGCCATGCCCAAAGGACTTCAGGCTCTGCCTTCTCATGGCTAGTACAAAACATTCACTCTGTCCTCCTGGAACCAAGACAACTAAGCACATTTTTTCTGTTTGAAATCTGGATATGCTGTAGTGCAAAAAAGGACTTTAGTCTTCATGGAAGCATAGATGTAAATTAATTTTCTGAAATATTTTCATAGATTTGCAGAATTTTCTGGGTTGGAAGGCACCCACAAGGACCAGTCTAACTTAAATAAATGAGAAAGTAGTAGCATTGCACTTACATCTTAGAAAGAATTATAGTACCAAAAAATTATGCTCATGTATACTTACAAATATAAACATTGTGTGAAGATCTAAACTTAGTTTAGCATGATCTTCTCTGCAGAAAGGAAGTTTTAGAGCAGATTTATTTACAGGAGTAAAATGCACTCAAGACAAAGATAAAATGCTCCAAGATAAAGAGCCCTGTATGCAGGTGATACGATTCCTACAGGTATAAAATTGCTGCTGGCCCTTGCTGAGATGTGGTAGCTTCATGTCACAGTAGATTCTGCAGAAGACCACTTTCACTGTCTGTGCTAGACGAGGTCTAGGACAGTAGAAAACTTATCTGGAACATTTCTGCAGATTGTACACATGCCACAAGTTTAGAGCTGCCACCGTATTCTCATGTGTTCTAATACCACACAAACAGCACTGGCTGTTCCTTATTTCATAACCCTTCTTCATGTGAGGAAATTAAGTATGATGGATCTGTTCTACATCTTCACATCTAGCAACATGTAGGGAGACTGGAAAAATGGCTGGAGAAATAAACCTGAATTGATAAAGGCATTTAGTGCAAATTTCTGTTGAAAATGTTCTTGTAAGTTACTGGACAAGTCCTTTGAATCCCAATGTATCAGGGTAGAAACGAGGAAAAAAAAGTAACAGGATTCATTACTTCAGTCTTCCAATGTAATTAGGTGAAAAAAATGTTCATGGCTGAAAGAAGTTACTTCTGATTTGTTCCTTGCTTTTTAGTTCAGGCCATATACAATAATAGTGACTCAATCTTGCAAAATCTGATACTGTATTTTGAATCTACAAGGAAATATGTTCAACAATTTAATGGGTAAAAAATGAAGAAAAATTCTCATTTCTTTATCTTGAGCATCTCAGCTCAGCTTCAGATGAAAATACAGTCGCTTTAAGACTGCTTTTTTTAGTAGTAGCTGCTGTATTAAAATGCTTTTAAAATTTGGTTTTTATATTTACTTCTAAGTATGAATTGTTCTCCACAAAGCATTTCATGAAAATATAAAAAAAAATTCTTAAGTTATTTTCATTAGAATTTATGTTCTCATTTATGAGGAGTCAGTCTGATGTCTTGCAAGCAAGAGGATGTACTGTAATACAAGAGTGTCATCTAGTGAATGATTTGGGTGAAGGACAAATGCCTCAGTACTAGTCAGACTGTGAGTCATTCTACAAGTACAGCTGATTAGAAAGCAGGAATACTGAGAGCATTCTAAAACTTTCCTTCAGATGAACAGTGATCATTGAAAACCAATTGTTTGAAAACAATATTATTAAGAGGAAAAGGTTAATTTGTCATTTACTGCTTCAACATGATACATATCCTTCCTTAAGACCTTCTTATCTCATGTACTAAAACAGTTCTAACTTCCAGTACTCATGGAATAAATGTAAAGCAAATTACATTAGAAAGCTAATTAGAAGCTTTTTTTTTATTTTTTTCCTAAAAAAAGCTTAACCCTTATCTGAGTTGTTGAAAACCTTAGACATTAATTTGCTTTACTTAGGAAAAAAATAAACAACCATTTTCTGCAGAAAGGTCTGAAAAAAACCCAAAACCGAGGAGAGTATTTTTGTTAAGGGATCTTCTATGCCTTTAAAAACGTTAAATTCTGCAATAGTCTATTTTAATAACTATGCAAATATGTTATACTTGCAGTGGAGTAAAAGATTAAAGGTGATTAGGAGTTATGTATCTTCTCATTGTCTGGTATTCAATATACCAATGATTTATCAGGAAAGATAATGAGGAAATAGGAATTTCTAGCTGTAAATTACTATTCCTGTTGAACAGACAATTAGTTGGGAGAATGAGGTATTCTACTGCATGTGAAGAGCAAAAATCTATACTAGGCCATGATTGTTGATAATTTTTATGCTATAGGTAGGTAAAGATTAGAGCTGGGGAGAGGTAGAGGGGTGGAAAAAATGATATTCTGATTATCATGCCTTTATTTTTAATTAAACTAAAATAATTAATTTTAGGTTTTGATTTTACATGTGCATATAAAAAGTGCTGATAAAAAGAGCTCTAAAAAAGAGCACCCATTGAAATTTATTAGACTTACAGTCTGAAAAATGACATAAAATTTAATTGTAATGAAATTAAATTCTCAGCTGAGACACCTCAACTGATAGCAAATCCTATTATTATGCTGACCATGAGAATGGTTTATCTGATTAATTTCAGCTGTTCCTTTATGTTCTTATTTGTGATCATTCCCTCTCCCTTTAGGTTCCTTTCAGATATAGATTCCTCTTTTAAACCCAGTCTTTTTTTGTTCCCAGTGCTGTTTGTTGTGTCTATTTTTTATAAACTACCCTTTCATTTTCAAAGCCTTCTGCTTTTCTTATCTTTGCTTTCTGCCCCTAGGTACCACTTTTTAAAATTAGTGTTGTAGGGAAAATAGCAGCAAAATACAGTAGGAGTTGTGGAAATAAAGGCTATTAAATAAGAGAAATGGGTCTCAGTAAAGGATTCAGTCCTGGCTGACTTTCTTGTGTTGGTTTATTGATACCAATTACAGGTTTAACACTATTCTGATCATCTGAAGTACAGAAATGCTATGCTTTGAAAGGCTGTAGGCTTGAGCATATAAAGAAAACAGAAAACTACCCTTTTCTGATAATCATAATGATCCTGTTTTTTAAATCTTTCAGCTTAGTGTATGCGTGCTGATTCTGATTATTTCCTTTCAGAACACTGTCAAATTGTTTCAATTGTTTCACCCAAACTGTGGACATATTTTATTATCATAATAAAAAGTCATATTCTATTCTCTGTGTAATATATGCTTCCAAAACATGAGCCCTAACTTGGTGAAGTTGGAAATACCCTTTCATAATTGAAGACATTAAAATTCTTTAATTCTTTCTTACTTTATTCATGAAGGACCATTTTTTTCTAATTATGATCATCCCTCCAGAGGGAGGGTTACTCTTGGGCAATGCTGACAACAGCTTATCCTCTGCTGCATTTCAGACCATTTTCACTCCATGTTTCTTACTGTAATGGTTTATATGCGTAGTCATAATCTCTTCCTTTAGGGAGTGTAGTTCCCTTCCAATATAGGAGGAAAACACTGTGCAGTGATACAACCAGGTTTGCTTAGAATTGAAAAGAAAGATTTTTAAATTGTACTATTAAACTCATTCATAAAACAGAGAAATCTAGCTCTAAACCAAAATACACTCTGAGTGCATTGTCAGAACCACTGTAGCAAGATCTATCACGCTACACTGCCAACATGGCAGGTTTCATTCCTCTTCCTAAACAAAAACCCATATAGCTTCTCTGAGTTTTGAATGTGCATTCTTTTCCCTTAGTGTGATATAAATAAACTTGGAATATTTTAGGTATAACACTCTAAAATTTGCATCTGCTTCTACCCATTTTTCTTGCCATCTGCCATATAGATTGTCATCTCTTTTAGAACAATAGCAATCTATTTACGAGTTTCCTCCTTATGGTGCTACGTTTCCAACTATATTTTCTTTTATATGTTGGTGGCATGCTCAGAACTGCATTTTCTGCCCGTTAGCAATCTTTAGGAGATGAAGAATTCTCTGGCACTACAGAGAGACAACCCTATGAAAACCCATGAAAAAAATTCAGCAAGGCAGTACTTCTCCAGATGTGATGTCTTCCTGGAAGTCCTGCAGCACTTGGGATCACAAGGCCACCATGCAGTAGATGGCCCTCAGCAAGAGGTGAGGAGAAACACCTACATTACTGTGACATGGAGGCTTTTCCAAAACAATGGGAATAGAACAAAAAAACCTGACCCCATTTGGAACCATTCTGATGGGCTTCCGTGTTCTACTATTAAATTATAAGCTGCCCCTGTCATTCTGCTAGATTGTCTCCTGACTTCTTCCATCTGGCCATCAACTGGCCTGTTAGCCCTGCTCTGGGACAAATAACTGCCAGGATTTCAGAATTAAAATCCAGATTCTCTTTCAGCAGCCATACTGACCCCACCTACTTGAACAGCTGTCAGTGCTTATGGCAACCTCCTCTCAGGTGCTTGTGATGATAGTTACATATAAATGAGATTTCTTTGAGGCCCTTGGCTTGGTCTTATCTAGTCATTTAAGGTGTGATTTGTTTAATTCTCAGGGAAAGGTAGGCTTCTTCTGCAAATGTTTGAAGAGGTCCTAAAACAACTTGAAGCTACTTGGAGACTGAGAAGAGGCAAGCAGGATGCCTTCCTTTAAGAGGCTGGTGGCTGTGCTTCCTCAGCTGTGCCCAAAGGTCCTCCTGCCTGTGGGATCAAGTCACCATTAACAGCAGCTTTCCTCTAGGCAAGTGCCACCTGTCCCAGTGAGAGGGGGCATGCTTGCTCGTGGAGTTTGTTTTTTCCCAGAGAGGTAACTCCTGCTCACTTCTTGAAGAGTAATTGTTTCTAAGTGTGTGTGAATAATCTTGGGTAGTTCATGAATATAAGAAAAGTGTCGTGTTAAATTTAACTTCTTTTCAGTTCTTTATAGTCAATTGCTTTCAAGCACCACTCCAGGTGTGGTAGTTCCTCATCTTGAGCTCAACTTCATATTTATATCTGTTTCTAGGAAACTGAGATTATAGAAACATTAAGACAGATTGGATTCAGAATAAAATTAAAGTATCATTATAAAAACAATCGTTCAGAGTTGATGATACTTTAGTGACAGTGTCATTCTATTGCCATTTTATTTTTTCTCTACTAAAGCAGACTGAAAATGGCCCCCTGGTATGTCAATGATGCAAAACACAACACAAAGAAGCATGAAGAAATAGTAAAAATTTAAGGGCTTTTTAATGAGAAAATTTAATTAAAAGCTTATACTTATAATAGTTAAATTCTATGGTAATATCAAACATCTGAAATGCTACAGATTTGGGGAAAAATATTAATTTCCTATAAATAAATGAATTTAAATTCTCTGAACTACACTTCTATTTGAGGGGTACTTTGCTCTAGAAAAAGAGAACTGTAAAGCATTTTCACATTTTTTTGGACTAAGTGTTATGATGATGGCACTTTCACATCTTCACTCTTTCCTCTGGTGACCACTGTGTTTAAAAAAAATCTGTGCTCACATAATTAGTCTGCTTAAGAGAAGTGTTGCAATATGCACAGTGGGAAATCCTGTAAAAAGAGCAGTTGCTGACTTTTATAAACATTATTTTAAATATTGTATTATCTCCTCTGAGATGCACAAAACTTTTCAAAATGAAAAATTATCTAATCTATATTTCTATACAGTAGTATGGAGATTATTTTTATGCAGTAGAAAATGATGCTGGTAAACAAAATAATGCCTTAGAATTGCATCTTAGGAGTTGGAATGGAATGCAGTTCATTTGCAGCAATACTGCAGAATTAAGTCAGAATTAAGTTTCATACAGGGGATAGTAGAAGATACTTTCAAGTTTGGGGTCCTTTAAGACTCAGGCCTTTTCCTTTCAGTTGCCTAAGCCATGTATAAATATGTACTGTTATCAATTTTAGCTGGAATGGTTCTCTTTCTTTTGAAGCTTTAGTGGGAAGCACACAGAATTATCATAAAAGTGTCCAGAGTTCCTTTTTACTTTTCTCCCCTGCTCCCTCTCCCCGTAGAGTGACTTCCCCCATTAAGTGCTGTGAGTGGTGTTAGTGCAGCTATTGCTGCTCTCAGTGCCCATCTGCAGCTGCAGAATGAGCTTTAAGCTGACGACCTGCTCCTCTTAGGATATATTTCTGCAGCTGAGTTTTGAATATTGCCAATATCTTTCTGTTTATTTTACTAGTCTAGTATGGGAGGCTCTGCACTCAAAGGGCTCATGTCCATCAAAATGCTTCATATAGATGTCAGAAGGAAAGCATGTTTTTCTCCAAGAGCCTAGGAGTTTATGTAATTCAGATCACACTGAAATATGCATTAGTGCATCTGAAATGGGTCTTGCCATGTATTTCTCACATAAACTTTTTTCTTGTTCTATATTGTAGCATCTCTTAGTGCTAAGGTGAAATAGTGTATATTATATATATATTATATTATTACATAATACTTCATAATGTCTGTCTAAAACCTTTGGATTATCCTTAATTAATGGCCTGAAATATTTAATATCAATTACAAATTTAAAAGGCCTCAAAGTTTGTCTTCTTTTTCAACATGTAACATTTCAAATGGATAGCTTTATTGAATCAAAACTGATTTAATAAGAAATACTTAAATCCATCATTTTCAAACTGGCTTAAGCAAGAAATACAAAGAACATAATTTAAATCATGGAATGATTTCAGTTGAATGAAATCTCCAGATGTCTTTTGGTTGGTCCAGAGCCAAATTTAAATTCAAGTTTTTCCTAAAGGAATTTGAGCCCGACATTTATTAATGAACCTAAGCAGCAGACTACTCCATCAGGTCAAAAGTAATGATTAAAAAATGTTACATAACTGACTGCATATCAAGTATGTATTGATTTACACAAGCTGGGAATGACAACTTCTCCATTTTATTTTTTTTTAACTGCAGATGGACTTTAACTCACTAGAAATTATGCAAGAAAACTACTTTTTACAGCTTGTGACAAAGACAGACTGATATTTAATTTGCAAAGATAATGGGGTCATGCCTAAATGTTGGAAATTTACAGGGAGTGCTGAATTTTCTAAGGCATGAGAGTAGCAAGTTTAGTTTGTTGAAAATGACTGTGACCTGCAGGAAACTGTAGAGATAGGAAATACCTATTTCTAAATAAAAAGACAAAGGAAATGAGAAAAGCACGTTTTGAATGAAAAAGATACACATGAGCCAAACATAGCCATAGATTTTACATTTTGAGTGATGAGGCTCTATTCGTAGACTGTAAAACAGAAGTTGACTTTCAACTGTAGCAGTAGCCTTAATTTTGGTTTTGACATGTTGTGTGCAACCTTATTGCACTTCATGAGAAGTTACTTTGTGTTCTCTTTTAATTTAGGTGCATAAAAATATGCACTATGTCTGAGAGTAATTTTAATTGAAAGAGGAGTATTGCCCCTGAGAATCAAAGGAATGCTCATATTATATTTGTAAGTCAAATTGGTATCATAATGTACCTTTAAGATGGGCTACTGTGGCTTTAGGAAAAAAAAAAAATTAAGGGAAGAAATCCATTTTGAAGGACAGGCTTCCATAAAAGTTTTTGCTTAAGTCATCATCTCTTTACCAAAGTAAGCAACAAACCCAGAAAGTTTCCATAATTAAGAAAACCTATTTTTCAAAATGCTTGCTGCAAATTGAGCGCTCTCATCTCACAGTGAGGGCCTGCCCATCCCTGGGTTCTCACTCAGCCTAAAGCTTGCAGTAGCTAGTACATGCCTCTGTATTTTGTTGAACTGAGACATTAGTTTATACAAAGAGTTTTATT
The DNA here is from genome assembly GCF_971803275.1 of Cyanistes caeruleus. NCBI lineage: Eukaryota > Metazoa > Chordata > Aves > Passeriformes > Paridae > Cyanistes > Cyanistes caeruleus. The sequence continues at coordinate 39,551,784 of NC_141705.1, forward strand.
TGCATAAGTGCACTCATTTGCATAAGTGCTCTCATAGATGGTTTAGAAAACAGTAATTAAATATAGAAATATCCTATGGATTTCACAATGAGTAGTGGTGCTTTCCATGTAAATGGGTTATACTAAATAAATGAGAAACAGCTATTTAGTGATTTGCAGTGGATTTAAAGCCTGAGAGTACAACTATACACTCCCAAGACAACAGTCTATGGTGTTGCAAGTACTTTGATGTGATTTGGTAAATGCCGGTTTTCTAGTGACAAAGATCCAAAGCAGCCTCAGAAGTGATAGAAAATGCCTTTTCTTAGAGGCTTGAAGAATATGGCCCTGAGTTGTCTTTTGGATTCAGAAATACAATGAAAGTGGGTACACAGGTGGCCAGGACCATATTCTGTGAGAAAAATGTTTATTAGGGGGATTTGTGTACAAAGAATCTTACATTACAACTCTTCTGAGTTTACTGTAAAGCTGTTTCCCAGAGCTGTGCATACTGTTGAGCACCACTTTGGTGGTGCTTTTTGTGTATTTTTGATAGGGGTCACTGAAGCACTCATCACCTTGAAACTGACTTGGAAGACAGATGGCCCTATTTGGGTGGATCAGTGGCCCCTGGAAAAAGAAAAACTGAGTGCCCTCCAGAAGGTGGTCAAAGAACAATTGCAGAAAGGCTGCATTAAGCCAACTACCAGTCCCTGGAATTCTCCAGTTTTTGTAATCCATAAGAAATCTTCAGGCTCATGGAGATTGATTCATGATGTCTGAAAAATCAGTGAGGTCATTGGGAAGACGGGACCCCTTCTGCTTGAACTTCCATCTCTTTCAATGATCCCAAGACATTGGCTGATCATGATCTTTGATCTCAAGGACTGTTTCTTGAACATTCCGCTTCATCTGGAAGATGCTCCTCAATTTGCCTTTTCTCTTCCAAGCACCAATAGAATGAAACCCCTGCAGAGACACCATTGGGTGATGCTACCCCAAGGTCTCTGCAATTCACTGACAATTTGTCAATGGTTTGTGCCATGAGCCTTGTCTCCAGTGCGAGAAAAACCTCTGAAGGCATTGATCATTCATTATATGGATGATCTGCTCATCGCAGCTGCAACCCAGCAAGAACTAGAGGAGACTCGCAGCAGCATGTTTGCAGGAATTCAGAAGGCAGGATTGGAAATTTCCATTTCAAAAATTCAGGAGCTACTTGGGATGGAAGATCACAACACAAGTGATAAGGCCACAGAAAATACAAATGAGGAATCAGATCAATAATTTTCAGGAATTGCAGCGAATCTTGGGCGAGAGCAACTGGGTCAGATCAACTTTGGGAACCATAAATGATGAACTTTCACTACTTTTTAATCTACTTAAGGAGACAGTAATATTAGATCTCCCAGAACTCTCATGTCTGAAGCTTGAGATGCCCTTGGTAAGATCACCGAAGCTCTTCAGAAATGACAAGCACATCATTTTTCAGTGACTCTCCCCTTTATCTTGGGAATATTAGGGGAGGGAATTCGATTGTATGGTATTATATTCCAATGGGATGATTCAGAAAGAGATCCTTTGTTGATAATAGAATGGATATTCTTGCCCTATGGATTTCCTAAGACAATTTATACTCCATTGGAAATGGCAGCCCAGATAATTATCAGGGCCAGAACCAGATTGTTAACAATAGCAGGTAAACATTTTATTATAATCTACCTGTCTCTGAAGAAAAATTATTTAGATTGGGCATTGCAAAAATCAGATGATTTGCAGATGGCATTGTTAAATTTTTCAGGTGTCTGTTCACATCATTTCCCAAGCCATAAACTGCTGCAGTCAAAATTAAGTTACAAGTAGAAGCCAAAATGAAGTGAAGTACCAATATATAGCAAAAACACTATTTACTGATGGTTCAAGAAATACATAAACCATTTCCAAGTGAACCAGGTTATTACATGGTTATGATAAATTGAACTCGTTCAGAAAGTCCAGGAAGGCCTGCCAAGTTTTGTGATAGCATCCTAATAAACATGAGAAATAAGATCCTAACGAGCTTTAGAGTTTTCTTCCTGACCTGGAGAACTGAGATAAACAGAGGTCCCCATGAGGGAGTATCCCAAAGGAGCTTGGCTCAGAAGAGACCGAGAAATCAGTACAGGGAAGTACAGCGTCAAAACGGAGAAAAAGTTACAGTAATGATGTGCTGTCTTTATCAAAAAAGTGTTACTATATGCCACTCAATTTCCTGCTTGTTAGTTGCTGCATTTGTACTTCTTTTTGCTGACTTAAAACTCATTCCCACTCCTGAGAAAGTGCCCGGTCTTGCACCAGGTTGTTCAGCTCTTTCCTTAGAACCTACCCTCCTTGAGTACAAACATAGCCCCTGCAGTGTAATCTAATTCCTGGCTTCTCAAGTTTTTTGAGTAACTGTCTTTGTTCCTCTGGTGGGGCATTTTCCCCTACCCCAGCTGCACCACGATTGAGAAATGCTCTTTAGATCTTGGCTGTGATGATCTGCACCTGGGCCAAGCCCCTCTGGAGCTTATCAGAAGCGCTGTCTGTTCCCAGGACCTAATGAGAACCTGCACTTTCACAGACAGCCTTGGGAACTTTTTCTTCTTGCCTGAATAACGCTCGAAGTAGGATAATGTTTTGATTATCAGATTTTCAAAGTTAGTTTCTGACCTGAATTGTGGCCAGGATGGAAGATTACTATGACTAAGACCACCTCTCTTGTGATTCCAAAAACAGCAGCCCAGAGACCCTCTGAGCTCTCCCAGACCACTGCAGCTGTGACCAGCAACCTTCCTCTGCCTGGGGCATCCCTCAGCCAGTTCACTCAGCCAGGGAACTCTCGAGTTTGCTCTGCTTGGAGGATTGCTGAATGATAATGATGGATCCAGGGCTGATACCCCAACTCCTTGAGGCTCAGCCCTGTGCCTGATGAGGAGATGTAAAGGCATCTGAAGTGTCACTTGAATGTGCTATTAGACAGAGTGCGCAGGCAGCCCATCCTAGGTTTGGCAAAAGTCTATCAGACCTGCTTTGTATGGGAAGCAAGACTGAACAAGTGTTTCTAGAGTGACCCCTGGTTCCTTGCTTGGCATGTTTTCAAGCATCACAGCTTCTAACTAATGTATCCAGAAGTCTATATCCTAAATGTAAAAAGGAAAACAAAATTAAGACCTGGTGAAAATAAAAATGGAATTTAATGATCAGTGAGAGTTGTACAGGTCTTCAGATGATGATGATGGAGCTTTTCTTAAGGTAATGCAATCGTTTTCAAGGGCAGGAATGATCATTGTTAACAATTTGTACAGGGTCTCAAAATCTGTATAAAATAAGGGGCAACGAGATTATTCCTTGGTTGTTTGCAGCTATTCTTTTTCCTGTGTTGAAATTTGTTTTCTTTTTTAAATTTGAGCTAGTATTTATGTACAATAGCAAGTGTTACTGAAACTGGCAGTGTTCTGTTTAAGTTGTGAAAGTAGCACAGTTTTCTTCTGCCGTAAAATGAAAAACTGGTCTAATATATTCTGGGATTATAATGCTGTAGTTAAGTTATACTGCTAAATAGGTGGTGTTTTTAAGAAGAACTGTTGTGATAAAGATTCATGTTATTGCTCTGAAATAGCTTTACTAGCATCTTTTTAGATTCACAAGCTTATGAGGCTTTGTTTTGGGTTAATGTTTGCATATTGGTGTGTGTGTTGGTAAAACTAAAAATGTTGACCTTCTCAGTTCTTGCTGCTTTAACAGGGACTTCACAAACTTACAGTATATTGGAGTTTTTCTCACAGTTTAGGTGACTCTATAGATATGTTTCATCACACAGGAAGGAGAAAGCTGTCATCTAGAACTTGGAAGAGTTCTCACTGAGCTTTTCTCAGTGAGATTTGCAGAAACTGGGACACATTTAAATTTGAATTCTGTGAGTTTGAATAAATTCAACCCATTTAAGCTCTATTTTAAATTATTTTATGAGTTTGACAAGTCCTGGTTTATTACAGCAATTCATAAATTATTTTGCCAGCAACTTCTTATTGCTCTAGATTAAAAAATTGTTAAAATTTTGTACAAACATTTACCTACTGGCACTTATTGTAATGTGTATATGCATACCTGATATGGGAAAAGGTCAAGGATGTGTTGATACTTTTGAATTTCAGAGTAACACTGGGTTTGTTTTCTGTTTACCATAATGTTCTGAGACAGTTTGCAGGAATAAAAAAAGAAATGGAAAACACAGATGCTCCTGAAAATTGGAAGGGCTGTAGTTAAACACCTCTCAGCAGGACAAAGTTTTGCTTTTGGTGTCTGGGGAGAGCAGGGGCAGGAAGGAGACCCCCAGGGAAGTGGATGAGAAGTTGTTTGGTGCTGGATCTGCCAGTTTTGCAATATGCCATCTTTGAAGCAAACTAACAGAACTCAAAGGAATTGTGGTTAATGCCAGTCCTGGACACTACTTGGTTAATGCTGGTCCTGGACAGTACTTTCCACAAAACTATGTATATTTTACCCTTTTTTAGTTTCCTGGTATAAAATACAGCTTTATCAGGCAGAGCAAGAGTGAATTTTATAGTGTGAGTGCTGAATAAAGAGTTAAAGATGGTCTTTTCACATAACAGAAAAACTTTGAATATGCTTTGCAAATACTGCCACCAATTGACTAAAAAGAACACATAAAGATTGTGTTATTTCACATGTAAGGCATTAAAAATATTCCAAAATAGGAGGTTTTTCTTTTAAGGATTCTTGATAAAAATGATTCATCCAATGTCCCAAAATTTTCATTTATGTGATAAGCAGAGATTGCTACATGGTGCATTTTTGCAAATAAACATCTTGTTAGACAGAATATTCAGTATATTTTGAAACAGAGAGGTCAAGCTATAGAAGCATGCTATTTAGGGAAGTCATGTCCAGTGTTGTTGAGAGCTATCCATTTTTCGACAATAATTGGCTTAATTGGGCCTTACTTGGGAAAGGACTGTGTGAAAAAGAAATATGGAAAATGTCAATTCATAGATTTGCCTGATTTGGCAGACAGAAAAGCATCAAAAACCCTGGTTGCCTCCTGCTCTGGAATGAGTAATATCATGTAAACACATTCCTTTATATATCTTTGCCTTATTGTGTGGGAAATGAGCTGCAGTAACAGGGACTGCAGTAGCTATGTGAAAATACTTGTCACACTTGGAGTTTATAAAATGTATGTAATCTATAATAGCTATATAAGGACCTTTATTTATGAATTATGTTAATGTTATGGATATAATTATTGACTGTAGTCAAACAGTAGGTAACTATTCACTCAGGAAATGAATTCTTTTATCAGTTATGTCCAAGCCCAAGCAAAACAGGAGGACAAAGAATGATTTCCTGCTTTTTGAATAAAAAATAAGCAGCTCTGTTTTGATTGCAAATCTGTTTGTCATAGCAAAAGGCAGAAGAATAGCTCCTCTTAATAGACAATTTAGGCTGTTGTAAGTGCTTTAGGAATATTGGGCTGTTTCTGTGAGATAGTCAGAAAGGAAGTTCAGTGAAAAGTAGTGATTTTTAAATTTTTATTGTTACTTTAGAATATTTTATTACTATAGTTATGATTAGCAATAATAATCAAATATTAATTGTATTTACTTTTATTATAAGATTGAAAACTTGAAAATTTAGCAGATTCAAGCTGGGATGTACTTGCATTTAATTTCTCCTCCTGCTTCCACACCCCCTGTGTATTTTCCCCTCCTCTCTATTGCTTTTCTTTTAGGCTCTGGTACATCATTTGGCTTCAATCAATTTTCTCTTTTCGAGCCCTGTCCAGAGATAAACCTCTTATTCAGATTTCCCATAGAGAATACTGGTGTCCATAAGCCTTGCTTCAAAATATACTTCAATATGAACAAGTCCAGTGTTTGAGCCCCAGAGGTAAAAGAATCTGAGCAAAGTAGAAGTTGTTGTAAATTTGTGGGTTTTTCATGAATTAGAGTCCTTAAATTTCTATTACTTTTGGGGCTGCTGATACGAGTGAGCAATTAGCAAACTGTAGGTGAGAAGGGAGTGAAGGACTGGCCAAATCTTCCTGGGCAGAAATGGAAAAAAATAATGATTTGTGTAAGTCTTTTACCTCTGTGATACCTACTATAAATATTTTAGTTTCCTATATGCAGAAAATAGTGTTGGCTATTGTCTCAGAATTAAAGCAGTATCTTGAGTTTGTTCAGAAAATAATTATTGCCTTAGAAAGCCTTTCATGTCAGGCTGTGATGTCCAGCTGTCAATATACATAAGCTTTTAAGGCTGGCTATAGCACTTCCTTTCCCTCCAGAGTTTAGGTTTAAACAATCAGAGCAAATCAGATTATTAGCAGAATATACTTTTGAGAATCCCAATCAGTTTAAGTTCCTCAGAGGGGTGTGATGGAAGTACTTTACATTCAGTCAAGTCATATATATGTTCTCTCACACTTTAATTCAGCTTGAAGATAGAGCAGTTACTAATGGGTTAATGCTTTTGAAAAAACTCAGGCTAAAATAATAACAGTTGGGAAAAAAATTTCACTTTGTCAAGTAAAAAATGTCATCCAATATTGTTTGTTATTAAAATCAGTGCATAATTCAGCCTTTTAGTTCTTTTTATGAAAAGAAGAAGAAAAAATCTTTTAGGCCTAATTTGTTTCCAGGATCCACATCTGTGCACTTGGAGTACATTCTTTGTCATAATAGCAGCTGATGAGACAACTGATGTTTACTCTAAACAGGGCTGGAAATTTAAAAAAATTGAGATGATTTTTCCCCTTACCCTAAATTTCACACACTCAAGAATGCTGTTAAGTACTACTTTGCCTAAAGCAATAGCTACTCGACATTAGGAAAATGTGAAAGTTGTATTTATAATCAAAAGCTAAGAGTGTGGGAGCATGTGGTTTTGAGATGTGTGAAGAATGGCTCAAGCACTTGAAATTTAATGAAGGGCTTGCTACAGATTGAAAAGCATATCTTTGCTCACATCTTCAGACTTTGTAGTACACCTCTGTTTTCCACCATCTCTTTTGCTTCCATGTTGGTGCAAGTTTTCATTGATATCCACTTTTCAAACATACTTTGCTGATCCATAAGAAAAACAGTGTCTTTTTGGGTGTTAAGCACCCAGCAGCCACCTCACCCAAAAGTTCCACTCTGTAGGGTTTCCCTTCTTCTGCCTTTACTGGAATATTGCTGGGGTCAAAATTGTTGAAAATATACCTTTTTGTAATTATGCCCTGCCCTTCCACATAGTAGGTAGCTGGCTGTAAAACAGTGATGTATGCAAGCACAACATCAATGCTCATGAAGTTTTTGAGTGCTTTGGGGGGGACCATTCTCCAATATTGACTTGCCAACAACAGATCTTCACCTATCCATACTATTTTGTTAATCCTCTTTAAGCATTTTGGTTGTACTGTAGATAGAGAGGATTGGTTTTTTTTTCCCTTGAATTGTTATAGTTACGGAAGCAGGTATTTTTTGCTTATTATTCTTGGAAATAAGAAAAAAATTATAAAAAATATATATAAAAAAATATAATAACTTGCTGCTCTTCCCAGAATTGAATCTGCTGTCACTTTCATATCTTTATCTGCATTCTCAATCCATACTTTAAACAATTTACTCAGTACTAAATGAAAGGATGTTGCTGCAGGTAGAAGGAGCATGTGCACCACTTCTCCCACCCCAGTTCATTGGTAGGAGACACAACTTTGGCACATCACACTGCCATCTTCAGTAATGAGCACCAGGGTGGGCTGGTGATGGGCCAAGTAGCCAGGGAATCCAAAGAAAAGAGTCTGTTGAGAATAGCAGACACTCGAGGAGGAAAAGCAGACGTTAAAATTCAGCTCAGCAGTAGTGGAAGGGGCCCTTGCGGGCTGAGCAGCTCCTGACCTGTATGAACTGAATGTGGGCTGGTCTCCTTGAGCTTGGGAAAAATCAGTTTGTGACACAATAATTATGTAGTGTTCACTGACTTATAGGGTGGAGATTCTCAAATGCTCAAGGAGTTTTGAGCTCTGAAATTGAGTTTTGTGAGGAAAGTCAAAGATATTCCAGATAAGCAGGTACATTTTCCATCATGTGTTGCTCTGCGTTATGCCGAATATTAGTTTTGATGGAGGATTGACCTTTTGATTAATTTTCTGTGGTTTGCTTTGGTGCTTTCCATTGTGTGGAGTCTTTTTTACATCTGCTATGCCTTTGTTGTGGCTGCTCTTTCATATAGTCCTGGTGTGAGTCTTGGCAGTTATGATGACTTTGGAATAAAGGTAAATGCTATTCCTGTATGTGCTCATTCCATTGAGAATCATAGTCTATTCAGATTTAAACCACTTTTTTTTCCATTTATTCGTTGTAACTGTAATTCTTAATTTATAAATTAGAAAGGTAAGACAGGCTGGTGGTTATTACTATTATAATTTATATATTTTGTTTCTATATAGATCTAAAAACATCTTTCAATGAGTTATCAAAATGGAGCTTGAACTGATTCATGGAATGCATAACATACATTATGTAAAGTATTTTCTAAAAAAAACTTACCCTGGGAAAAAATGCATGGCTACATATTGAAATGAAATGTAGCAGCTGTTACAAAGATAGATTTTTACCCTCATCTCCACCTCCAAAACTGAGGTTAGAATTTGACTATTCAGTCACTGGGGGAGAAACTGAACAGAAATATAGTGACAGCTTAATTTCTAAAAGCTGCTTTATCTTTCCAGGTAGCACAATTGAATCATGTTTTAGCTAGGGAACTTCAGGAAGCTTAAATCTGACAAATATGCAAATACAGTAAATCAACAAAAAAGCTTTTTCCTCTTGCATATTACATCCAAGTGGGTTGCCTTTAGTTTTATTTGGAAAATATTGAATTTTTTATAGATATTTTTTCCTTTGCTGTATTATTTAATTTTTGATTGTAGCCTCTATAACATTTTATCTTGGTAAAATGAGAGTAAGATTTTTGTTTTCAGTAACTTCATTTTGCATTTTCTTTTAGTGTAACTCACCAGGAGGTTCATATTTCTTTCACAAAATTGCATGAAAAGGTTAGACAACTCAGCATTGAAATAGTGAATCTTAATCAAAACATTTCAGATTCTTTTCTTAGCAAAGTAAAAAAAGCAGACTGTATGAAAAATCCCACAGTTACTTATCAATAGCACAGAACAATTTTCAAGTCAATATTGTAAGGAAATTCAACACTGGCATAATTTTTTTCTGTAGTACTTGCAGTCAACTTTGTAAATCACACCTAATTTTACTTGAAGAAGCCAGAAAGATTCTGGTGAATGCTCTGGAAGGACTCTTGGAAAAAAAAACAAACCACAAAGGGAAAAGTAAAATTTTAGTCTTTTAAGTCTTATGTAAGTAGAAGTAATTGACATTTCCACATCATCCATGTTGAAGAACAGCTGTCATTTTCTTTTTGTGAAGGAGGAGGCTAAGTAAACACACATTGTGTTCACAGAATGTTCATCATTCCTTCAAACAAGTAATAACTGATCTAATTAAAAGAGTAAGAATATTGTTAATAATGTGCAAATATGAAAAGTAGCATTCCATCCTCTCTGCTCTCATATTTCTCATATTTTCTGTTTGTGTAGTTCTGTTGGTTGAAGTGAACCCCATTTTCCTATTCTTTATATCCCCAACTGGAAAGAAGAATTATGTGTGTTTCGTGTTATGCCTTCACTTAATAAAGATAAAATTAATAGAGAACTGAATGCTATGAAAATTCCTTGGCTTCTCTTGCTTCCTATCTTTTTTCTTCTTTCCACTATTTTTGTGACCAAATCAGTTTCAGCTACAGCAGTAGCTGTACCCACAGTGGTGACACAACTTATGTTCTTCTCTTGTCATTTCACATTACAACTCTGCCACGACTCTTGCTGATGTGGTTATGCTAATCCCTGTGGTTTCCACAAAGGAGTGGGGAAAATGCCATTCCTTCTGCTTGCCCAGGGATGTCTATGTGATAATTTGATTATAAAAATATATTCTTTGCATCCTAGAAGAAAGAAGTATGGCAAAGCTGTTTGTGCAAATCAGATTAGAAGTACTTATTTAATAACAGGCTGACAGAGACTCCTGAGCCATGGCATTTGGTGAAAAAGAGATAATGTGCTAAGAAACAGGATACAATTATTCTGCATGTCAGCTTGCTGGGGACTATTAATGCACCATTCTCTGCAGAGTTTCTGCTCTGAGTGACAATTTACAGCACAAAATCAATATTTGTTCAAGCAGAAATGATCTGGTTGTGTATATATGCACACAAACACACATCTAGAGCTGGAACCTTTGAAGAGCAAGACCAGCTTTATTTGGTTACCACAGAACAACATACTGGAAGTTTTCTCAATGGAGGCTCCCTATTCTTTCTACAGACTAATTAAAGCACTCCATGCTTTATGGGCTTTGTCTCCAAATAATTAAGATATTAATCATTATCTTTCATGCTTTCTCTTCCACTGCTGCCTCATCTTGCTAGCAAGTACTGCACTATACATTCTTTAAGACTTGAGGTTTAGCAGTTACTGGCTTACACAATAATGTGCACTTTGAAGATAAGAACTCTGAAGACTTTATGAGAAATTTCTTTTTGATTTTGTCTATTATCAGCTGTGTGTAAAGCATCAGTGAAAGATGGTTTGCCGTATTCTTCCCTGCGGGGGTAGTACAAATGCGGAGTTTGCCTTCTCGGGCTCAGAGATATGTGCCAAGTCTGCTGGCTTTGCCCTGGCACACGAGCCATTTCCCACGTGGAAGGCATTCATATGGCTCTGTACTGGTGTTCTGGAAGCCCAGGGTAAAGCCAGACTATCTCTGTGAGCACTGCTGTATGCTGATGTGCCTAAATGGCTTCTTGGCTCATATCTGTTCAAGGGCATATCAGCAGTAACCATGAAGGAATGCTCACCCACAGTCTCACTTCTATGACAAATGCACTAGAGTAAGGGAGAGCACCACTGTGTTTTCATATTTTATAATGTGTTTTCATTTATTGCAGAGGGGGATCTTGTGTGCATGTGATTTCAAGATACTGCTTCATGAATAAATGATAAATCTGGAACTTGGAACTGCTGAACTTAATCAGTTGTTTACCTAGATGGAGCATTATAACCCTTACTTTTCTTTTAAACCTGACAGTCTTTGAAGTGTGCACAGATACAAGCTTTCCCAACAGGCATATTTTTATCTATTAGCTATGTATATAAGGAACAAAGAAAAATATGCTTAAATGAAAAAAAACAGTAACATGGAGAATTTCCAGCATGTAAATTCTTCCATTGCCATTATTTTCCATTATTTTCAAATACTGTATTTCTTTTTCTTTTTTTCCTTGTCATGGTATGCCTTATGTTTAGCATTTATATCTCACCCAGAACATTACTGGCCAAGATTTCTAAGAATTGGTTATTTTTATCTAGGTGTGAAAATCTAAAAGACCAGAATGTGGTCAGGCCATAGCCTACTTTTCAAATGGAGCACAAGATTACTATTTTTCTCTGGTACTGAGGGTAACATACAGGAACTGTGTAAAGCTACTGTTTGAATGAAAGAGGTTTTGGGAAGCCCCTCCTGAGTTGGTGCACAGCTTTACTAACAACAGGACTGTTGGGCTAACAGCAGGCTAATTCAGAAAATGAAAATGTTATACTTTTTAGGGGGTACTATTTGATTCTCTTTGTAGCATGGTGTCACCCTTCAGGTCATTTCATTCATCTCAATTATATGGGAAGAGTAATAATAATAGTTTTCCATTATACAAAAGTCTTGGGAGATTTTGTGCAATTGCTAGCCATGTTGATTAATTGGCAGAGATGGTTTATTCCACACTTTTGTTTCTGTTAAAGAACAATAAATGTCTTGGATTTCTTATCTAATGTTAATCAACCTGTTAGCAGACCAGGTGGTTGGCAACATCATCGAATTGCTTTCAGCCTGATTCTGCTAGTTGGGAATGAGATGCATGGAAAAGCAGAAAGTAATTTTTTAAAATATGTGAGCATACAATTAGAAGAGTAATTTATCTGCTGCAAAAGTCTGTAAGAATTTGCCTACTTTGCAGTGATGTCAAGCAGCTGTAATCAATAAATTAAAATATCAGTATCAAAATAATCAAAAGGTCATATTGTCAAATAACTTCATGCTAATATGGTGCCCTGTTGACATTTCTAGGCACAGAGTAGGAAATGGCACAGTAAAGCAGTCTTGTGTGATATATGCCCCTTCAAGATACTTGTCTAAATTATGTTGAATAATTTATGGTTAGCCAATTAGTTAATTTGTGTTCCATTCCAGTGGAACTTGTGCTGTATCTGAATTTGAGTTTGTATCTTTGTGCTTCCACCATATATCCTGAAAAATGACAATAGAAGTGTTATCTCTTGCACCTTAATTATTTCCCTGCAGCATTTTTCCCCATTTGCAAGAAACATTTCCATTATCTGCCCTGTTTTTGTGCCTTGTTTTGTATCTCCTACTGCATCTGTAACAAAAATTCTGCAGGTGTAATGCATCATAGCACAGCAGGATTCAGGATGGTGAGAGTAGTGGTGAAGGCTGTAAGTACTGCAGGAACTCAGGGATGTGAGCAGTATGAATTGTTGCTGTCACCCTGGACAATGGTACTATACAGGCACCTAAACAGAACAGTCAGCTAAAGTAGATTGCAATATCTGAAGCTGTACACTCTTACAGTTCCCTGATTTCAAGCAGATTTTAACATTTACAGGTTTTTGTAGCACCCTGGTATCCTGCTTAAAGTATTGCTATGTAAGAAGAGCTCAGCTGAACTCCCTGCTTCAAGGGCCAGAGATGAAGCTTAGCAGATACATGAGGTTTGGAAGATTCCAAAAAAAGCACCATATTTATGATTATGAACAGGATGAAATGAGCACACATACTTTTCATGCCTTGCTTTTTCATTCCTGTTTTTCATGCATTTAACCAAAGACTTTTTTGATATTTTTGTTGTTCTTTGGGTTTTATTGCTGGCTTTTTTCCCCTGTGGATTACTCCTTTCCCTCTTACATTTAGAAATTTTTCTCCTTCCAAATACAGCAATTAATTTCTTTTTTGTAACTTCTACTTCCTTACTCTGACGTTTTTCTTCAGGAAATACATTTTTTAAAAATTAAAGGCAGAAATGTAAGAACTAAAAATACTGGCTTAGTCTCCAAAATAGCCAAGTCTTTATCTGTGCAGACATCCATTAGATTGCATGATTACCCAGGTCTAGCAGTCCTTTATGATAATCTTGAATCTTATCATCCCTTAAGTGTTCTAGCTGAATAGAAAAAGTGAATAGCAAAAACCAAAGGATATAAGCAGATTAGAATTATTTTAAAGTAGTTCTTAAAGGTATTTTATTTCCACAGATACAAAACCTCAAAAAGAAACTAACAATTTAAAAATTAGCTATTGCTGATCTGGAAGTGCATGTGGTAAGAGTTACACTGTATTGTGCCCACTGTATTGCATTTTAGTATATAAAGTGGAAGATCATTGCATAATGATGGACAGGGTCATTTTGCATGCTTAGTTTTGAGGTCTGTGAGTTAATCTTGCCTCTTGAAATCCTCTTGAAATTGTTAAGTCAGATGTGTTCCAGCTGGAGGCTGGCAAATCTTGGCTGACACAATAGAGAGAAGATTCTTTTGGTGGCCCCCTGGCTGATTTGTTCCATTGTAAAAATAAAGAAGGCTGCTTGTTCTTACAGAAGGGCAATCCACAATTGCACTTTAGGTTAACAACTAAAGTCAAGGTCTTGCATCCCAAGTCTGGGAAGACATCATGTAGTTGTGCACAGATGGTTTACAAAATCACTGAGCTGTGGTGTCTGTGAGTGTTTCTCAGGTGAAGTGGTCTGTCTTCAAATACTGAAGGGTGAAGGCTACCCAGAGTCTGAATGGAATAGATCCTGTTTGCTCATCTGCTCACCCTGTCTGGAACGCAGGGTTGGAAGTCAGTGACTGACAGTAAGATCAACAGCTTCTGTTGACTGTCAGTGATGCCTTGCTTTGCTACTGGCTTTAAACAAAATTTTATATGATAAATGGTAAAACCCAGTAAAGAAAGAGAAAAAAAAAACAAACCACAAAACCAGTGTTCAGAAAGCTGTCTCTTTGCTCTTCTAGGTTACCAACTCCTCACATACCCAGCTAGGAGGCAGTGTGTTTTAGAGGGTAGATGATCAGTTGTGGGCAGGGGGCAAAGTCTTGGCATACAAGGCAACGATAGAAAGAAGGTCCTTCTTTAGAGGGAATAGCAGAGCTGGAACTCTCATCAGCTCATCAAACCATGCTGAGTCTCAGACTAAGAATGGCTCTAGAAAAGAACAGAAATGAGAAATGTCACGAGGATTATTATGTGTAAGATGTGCAGGATGCACCTTTCTGTGCCTGCCTGCTGCTCATCTTGCCACAGCAGGGGAAGAAGACAGTGCGTGTGAAGAGGAAGTTGCTCACAACTGATTGTTAGTTTGGAAGTTCTTGTAAAGAACTTTTTTTTTTACTGTTATTGTCTTTAGCAGGTGTGCATAACAGTAGGAGAATATGCTATCAGAAGAGCAGCTTTTGTTGACTGTCCTTATGTCTTTTCACAGGGTTGCATCATTGATCAAAGAAAATAAGGTCACTATGGAAACACAAACTTTTCTCAGTGTTTTCTTCACCATGTTTATTTTTAACAATATTGAATCTTATGAATGGTTCTTCACATGCTGATAATTTTTTTTCTCAATGTCCTTTCTTCACATATTGAGGATTTTTTTTTTCTGAATGTCCTTTCTTATAGTTCAAAAGATACACATAGGATTTGACATAAACCTTCAGTGATATAGAATAACTTTTCCTAAGGGCATTTAAGGAACACAAGATATTTTTAATGCATTAAATTTTCTCAAACCTTTGTGAAAATTAAATCTTGGATTTTACAGAATGAATCAGTGGCAGATAACTCCTGAAATGAGGAAAAGATGACTGTGGATTTCAGTGCAAGAAACACTCAGTTTTAGGGGTTTTGAGTCCCTGAGCACATGTTATTGGACTGTTACATAGACAATCATAATTTTTACAAGTGTCAGAAACTGAATTTTGTAAGAACTGCTGGATTTCAATACCTTGGGAATGATACTTGCTTACTTAGACTCCTAAATGGTGTTTTAGAAGGTGACTATAATAAATCAATCTTTAATGTCTTTGTCAACTGCTTAATCTAAAATCTCAACACATCCTATGAGAAAAATTGTCCATCTTTTTATTGGGTTGTATAAATTAATGCTGTTGGTAAAAATCAAAGGTACTATCAAAAAGTCATAATTGTGAGATTGATCTTAGTGGGGGCTCATAAAAGTGATCAATGCCATCTTTAAAAAGGCAAACATTTTCTATCTCTGTCACTTAATAAAATTAAATTGTACTCCCTCATTTTTCCTCTCCTTGCCTTTCTTCCCTACCCTTCCAAATTTTCACAACAGTAACCTTCATTTCACTAGTAACCTACATGTAGTTTGAATCCAGTGCGATTTTGTAAGCTAAACTTGACAGAATGGGGACACACATTTAGAGGGAAAAAAATAAGAAGACATACACTATTCTTTATTTTTCCCCCTCTAAAAAAATTGCTATTTTAAATCAAAGTAGATGATTCTTTGCATATTCATGTGCCCCAAATATGAGTTCTTGTCAAAATCATCTTTCTCTAAAGAACATCTATTGCAGATCTCAGACCCTCATGTTGCATACAAAATAGAATCTAGTGCAATCTCTGAAACTCTCTTGATTTCTGCAAAATTATATTTAGCAAAACAAATATCTTACTTTTGCAGACTTGCTACCAGCTTGCTATGCTCCTCTGTTTTGAACCTGAAATTCCTCCTTAACTTTTGTAGATTGGGCCATTCAGGTTCTATAGAAGAACATATCCAGTATCTTAAATCCTAGATGAAACACCTTTGAGTGTTAACAAATTAATGTGCATTGTGCATAATACAATATTCACATTCTTATCCACTGACAAAACAGTAGACAAGCTAAGACTTGTATTCAAATGATTTCCTTGAAAAAATAGAACTGGGAACACTGTTTGCATATGAATAAGTGTCTTATCTCTCAGTCAGAGCTCTCAAACCATGGGGACCATTAGCTTAGTGCCATTCAGCAGCATTCCTGCACAAAAGGAACCTTAAGGACTTCTCAAAGTTGTCATCATTTCTCCAGTCCACATTTTCCTTTGCCAGTCAACCCTTTCTCATTGGTACAAAAGTTTTGAGGAGTTAATATAAGATTTCTTTAAGACAAGCCTTTACCGGAGAAGACAAAATATTGTAAGACAATCTGTACCAGTTTTAGGGAAGCAACTCTAATGACTTAATGACTTTTTTTTGCCTTAATGACTTTCTGAACAGGGACCTAAACAACAAATCCTTTAACCTCTCTATAGGGAGAAACATTGAATTTCAAGTTATAAAAAAAAAAGCTTATGAACAATAGTTCGCAGGTGTGCTTGTTTTGGCTGGGTGGAATTTTCTTCACTGTAGCTGTATGAGCTCTGTTTTAGATTCATGCTGAATAGAGGGTTGATAAGAGTGTTTTAGTTACTGCCTTTTCTGCTTCTCATCCCCACCACCAGCAATGAGTAGGCAGGTGCATAAGACTGAGCTACTCAACCCATGAGGCTTCTGAGTCTAGCCCTTTTGATTCTCTTCCCCCTTCCTGGGTGGGACTGTGAGGCTGTGTTCTAGGCACAAGTTGCCAGCTGAGGTTAAATTAGACTGCAGAAAAACCCTCTTTTTTCTTTAAAAAAAAATGTTATTTAGTAATTACATTTGAATTATAGAGCATTTATTGGCTTAAGCAATCAATATTTTACAATAGCAAGCTTCTTCTCTCAGATTGAAGTATTAGATCTTTTTCTACTTTACTCACTATCACTTTTGTATTCACTAGAGCATTTCAAATACGAAATATTAAACACAATGCTGCCAATGAATAGAAGAATTTTGCTTGTACAGTGAATACAAACATATACAAAGAGAGATACACAGCTTATCCTAACTACATAAAATAAAGCCTAACTTAATAATTTGCCTTTTTCCACTACAGTTGTTGTGAATGACATTTTTTCAACTTAAGTAGTAGTGCAAAACATGTGAAAAGCTAAATATTCTCTGTCAAAGACAGTTGAAAATTTTTGAGATTCACTTTTCTTTGGCTTTCATTTAGGAGAGCTCAATATTTTTTATTTAGGTCAGATGGAAACTAGTCACTGTGGTAACTCTTTGAGATGACAGAAATTAATTAAAATATCTTCTGGGATTGTCATGGCAAAGACTTTACAGAGCCTCTCATATCTCTAATAAGGGGCTTCAATACCAGATTATTTATATTCTTTGAAAGTTTTGTCTCATTATTTCCATCTGAAGCTGTTCAATTGTTGTGAACCCACCATGTCTTCCACATGTGATCATGTCTTCCACATTCATGTTGTCCTGCTGACTACTACTAAAACTATTTTGGGGAGATAATCTACTTCTTAGCCCATTGATTATTTAACAAACAGCATTTCTAGTCTCCTAATGTTTTAAGAATTATCTTTGGATGGTTATGTAATTATATCCTTCACCTGTGTTGTGATAAATCTCACATTCCTATGTGGAACCCTAAGCCTTTCCTTCCCTGATCTTGACCAGAATTTTTTCCCTGAAGAAAAAAACCCTTTTTCTATGGGGGAGCTTCATCAAATCAATTACATTCCAGCAAATATATTTTTTTTTATAGTCAGGAAATAGTATCAAAAAATATGATAGGCTCTGGTCTCCAGGTAAATAAAATTTCATTTATTTTCCTGTATTAATATCTATTTTTCTTTTGAATATAATTCATTTGTAACTTTTCAATGTCTTCTCTCTTTACTCTGATTCCAAATGAGAAAAAAATAGAATATCCATTATAAACTGAGAAAGAATGAGAAGTAATTTTATATGGGAGTGCCTAAAATTAGTTTTCTTGATGAGTTTATGTATCTAAGTACAGCTTTGTGGGTTAAAAAAAAAATCAATACCTAATTAAATTGTATGTATATGTTCCATTTAACTATTAGTGAGAAAAACTTAATTTGTAAGCAAATGAGGAACATGGTAATTTTGTCTGGTGATACCAGTATATCATATTGATATGTTAATGTGACATATTGTGGTGAATTTTCCTGAAGCATTATCATTTTCTCTGTGTGATTAGCAGTGCAGAAAAGTGGAAGAGAAATAATAATTAATGTGCTGTCTCCAAGCAATTTTTTTTTTGTGTTTTGTAAAGAGCATAAATATATATAGCAACTTCACAAGTAGAAAAAGCAATAGTATGAAGTCAATGTATATTATTTCCTGGCCCATTTCTTTTGTAGAAACAGACATTGCAGACCCAGGATTGTCCCAGACCTCATTTTTCTTGTGCAGGTTTCCATTAAATTCTCTAGCTGCCATCATTATTTCCTATTAACACCCAGTATCTGCTTTGTAGCTTCTTGAGAAATGTTGAGTGGTCTTCAAGGAAAGCTTGAAAAAAAGAAAAAATTCAATGTATCGGGTCTCCATTTTTGTGAAGGATCTGAGAAAGAGCAAGGAGCACAACATATTGCCAGATAATCTCCTGCTAATTAATAGAGAAGGTAGAAGAAATCTTGCAGGAGAGGTGACCTGTTGTCACCGTGTCACTTGGCAGGGTGCTGAATTGTTAACTCGTGTAGAAAGCTGACAGGGCCATCAGTCTGTACCCAAGTTCTTCATTCTTCTGGAAACAGCCTCTGACAAGTCAACACATAATGGTTTGTTTTGTTGTTTCATTTTCTTTTTTTCATCAGTGACCCCAGCTTTGAAGGAAGCTCAGAAGTCTTGCAGGTATATCAGATGCAAACAACAAAACTCTTAATTGTTAACTCCTGTTTCCAGAGAGAGAGGTGGCCCTTAAATGGGAACAAAAGCAAAATTTTACCTAAGGACTCTCACAGTTCTTCTCAAAGGCTTTTTAGTGGATAGGACAAAGGACAAATTTGTTTTGAGACCCTACTTCAATGTAATGTGTTGGCAGATAATACTGAAACATTTTATTAAATGATGATTTATTTTGTTAAAAATGGAAAAAATAATAACTACTAGAATAGACTAGGATCTAAGACTAAAAACAGGTTTTAAATGCATGCCAGAAAAAGACATCTGCAGGAAAGTGTCACTCCTGCCTCTGTATTAATTCTTAATTAATTCTAGAAAATATACTTCTTTTATGGTTTCAGAAAATTTAGAAATTAATTGCATGATTTCAAGAGGAAACTTGTGTGCTTAAGAAAATTGTGGCATTAAAGCATGAGGCCAAGCTGAGCTTGTAATCATTCACATGTGTTTTGCTTTTGAATGCAAGTCTTAGTGTGCAGGGTGATTTTCTCTTTAGTAATTGCTCTTACTGGTCAGCAGCACTAATGGAAACCAGCGTAGTGAGCATATAGGACCCACTTCAAAAATATGTACGAAGGTTTGCAAAATGCTTTGAGAAGATTTCATGCAAGGTGCACTAGAACAAGTGAAAGATGGTGACCTTAATAAAAATGGTCATTTTAGCTGTTTTGGGTTAACTGGTAGTGTTTTGGAGATACTCCTAAAATATCTCTTCTGGGGTATTTTGACAGGCACTGCAGGAGATTTGTGTAACACAATCTGAATATTTTTTGTTATAAATCTGAGTGCCTTGCAAAGATAATGAGATTTTAATTATGTGTAATTATTCTTTTCTCATTTTTAATTTCTCTCAAGCAATTCACCTTATTTTTGCCAAAACTCTAGCAAAAAAAATTAGCTTAGAACTTTATAATTAATTTTTTTTTCTGATGCCCAACTGCTTAACTTGTTAAGCTTTATCAAGCACATTTTACATCAACATATTTGCTTATCACAGTGATCATTAACAATCAATCTAAATAGTCCTAATTTCCCAGTTTCTTGGAGGATCTTGATCTCAGTTTACCATGTGAAGAATTTTCTTTACATTTTTGATAACTTTTTCTCTCATTTAATGATCTAAACTGTCGGATTCCCTAAGGACACCTGAACAGAAAGCAAAACCCACTTTTTTGAGGTTTGAGGAGGTCTGAGGAGGCTGAATTAGCCCTTTAAGCAGGAGGCTTCTACATTTCTGGTGCCATTTTTTCCCAGGGTAGGGCATCCCTCTCCAGCCCATGTTATCTTATCCCAGACAGATATTTGCTGCTGCAGATTCCTGCAGAAGAGAGCTACAGTGGATAGAGGTAGGCATAGCAAAGATTTGCTCTGGCTTAGTATTTTCCCCATGTAATGTATCTTAAGGAATTTTTTTTAAATAATAAATCTCTCTGTTCTGCTTGATAGAAATGCTTCTATCAATGCCTCATTCTATTTCTCATGTTCTTAATGTTTCTGGGAAGATATCTTACTGAATGTATATGAAGGTGGGTGGAAGTGTGTCTTCCACATAATGAATGGCATGTCTAAACATACACCTTTTGAGCAGTATTTTTAAGCTTGGGCCCATCTGTTTTTCCAACCAGTTATGCAATCAGAGAAGGAAATACTGAATAGGTTGAGGTGAAAATGACAGAAGAAAATCATTGTAACTTTACCTTAATCTTGCGTCTGGAAAAGCATCCTCCAGCTTGAAAAAGAAAGTAGGAAAACTTTAAACAGAAATATAATCACAACACTTTAATCACATGGTTTGTGGAGCAAATTAAGTGCATCTACTATTGCAATAAACATCTGATTAGTATTCTTAGATGTAATGGTATTTGAAGCCCCAGCTGCAAGTGAGGCTTTAGGCCAATTAATGTAATGCTCAGGGCAAGGAAAAAATGTGTGTGGGGAATGTTATACACCCAAATTGAGTGAAATTGTGGGCTATATAAAGGAAATTTCACTTGTCTGGGGACTCTATGACTAAAGTGCCTGCATGGCACATTAAAGGCCAATCACCACTCCCTCACTGCATCTACTTTTTTCTTAGTTAAATAAGAGTAATAAAGAAGGAAATTACCATGGAAAATGAAGATTTTCATGACAGAGATAACCATATCTGATATGCAGAAGGATATTGAAAAATAAGAAAAATAATAATATCTTGGTCAGGTGCTTTGTGCCAGGTTAGGTTGCTTAGAGGTTTAAGTAACAATCCAGGCTATAAAATGCATTCAGTTTATCATATTCTGAAAACCTCAATGATTTTCTTGGTTTAAGGAAACCTATATGAAAATAAAACATTCATTTTCGAGTCTAAAATAGAATTTAAGAACATGTTTCAATTTTCAGAAGATTATTGGAACTTGTAGGATAGTTTTAAATGATTTAAAAGGCAGTCACATTTTAATGATTTTTTAAAAAATATATATGCATATTATGGGTACGTGTTCCCCTTTAGCATGTGCTGGGGTGAAAATATATATCAAAATGTGTTGTGTCAATTGCAAGTTGACTTCATCATCTACTTTTGTTCCTTCTGAAGAGTCTCTTTAGCCTTTTTTTGATGGTGTTCTGCAGTGTTTTGTGCTATAATTGAAGCCAGAGCATTTTTATTTTTTTTTTCTCTGAGTGTCAGGTATTTTTGTAGCAAATTATCTTGTCAGTTAATACTAAAAAATACGATTTTGAGATGATTGACAGTGTATTCTAGTTTAGATTGAATTTCAGAAATATGTGAAACCAAGCTGTGAAGCTAAAATAAGAGCAAAATAAGTACTTGAAACCCTTCATTTTGAAGGTCCACCTCAGAAAGCATTGCCCAGATCTGCCAGTGTCAGATGTCCTCTCTGATGTGTTTCAGTGTTTTAATAGTGCCATGCTAGGTCAGTGCTTGTGTACCTATGTCTTAAATCTGGGCACAAATCCTCTTTCTGATCCATTTGGAGCAGTGGGATTTCCTTAGTTGTGACTGAGACAGAAGACAGGTACTTCATAAACCCTTTGTGACAGCTTTTGCTTTTGTTTTATTAAATGGAGAACAAACACTACAGGGCTATGTGGCTAAAGCTGTGTAACCAGAGAATGGGAGAGTTAGACAAGAGGATTGTGTGATATTTTGAAAATGACAATTTCACTCAATGTTCCTACATACAGAGGAGGGATATGATTTGTTTTTACAGTGTAAACCCTCTTTCTGCTCTGATGGAGTGGAATTACTATTATAGTGGGACTTTTCCCACTATTTTCTCCATGAAGATTTCAAAGAAGTTTTTCAAGGATTAATTTGCATCTATGACAATATGTGCTTTTGATTTGGATTTTTCCTGCTTTTTCTAGGGAGCTGTAGTATTAGCAATTTTTGTATTGACAGTGAGAGAATAGCCAATGTTGGAATTTGTTTTAAAAGCAACAAAAAATAAAACCACTCCTCCTAATTCTGTTCCTGTGAGAACAGAAAGAACAGAGAGAAAAGTCTGTAAAATGAACACAGTATTCTTTGTTGTTGAGATGGGCAATACTCTGGAGTTGGGTGTGCAGTACTCTGACATTTATTGCATAAATATTAGGTTAGAATTCTCTCTGCTGGACTGTATGCAAGTCTGTTTGTTTTGCTGAATTTAAAGTTAAGAAAAGAAAACAGTTTTTTTCTTTCTTCTCTGGCATTCTCTAGTATAACTGTATAGGATTAAAAAATTATACTGCTTATTTGGCATAAAGGTTTAAAAACTATTATATATTCTCTTTTTCAGCTTGTGTGCCTGCACAATAGGGGGTATCATTTGGTAGGGCAGGTGCTCTAGTAATTTCTGGCTGCTGTGTTTTAACCTGGGAGGCAGCTAAACACCACACAACCCCTTGTTTACTGCTCTGCCTGGCCTGTTCCATCCCCCCAGAGCTGTGGTGGGCCAGGAGAGAGAATCAGGAAGGGAGAGAAAAGGTAAAATTCATGGGTTGAAAACCATTTAATAGGTCAGAAAAAGAAGAGGAAATAATGATGATGAGCAAGATGAGACTTAGAAGATAGAAAGCAAGTGATCCAAAAAGCAATTGCTTTCCAGACAGCTACTGAGCAGCAGCCCTGGGTCAGCTTTTCCTTTAGTGTATCTGCTGAGCACGATGCCACATTGTACAAAATATTCTTCTGGTCAGGGAGGGTCAGCTGTCCCAGCTGTTCCCCTCCCAGCTTCTTGTGCATCCCTTGCCTCCTCACTGGTATAGTGAGGAGCAGAAAAGGCTTTGACTCTGTGTAAACATTGCTTAGCAACAATTAAAACATTATTGTTAAATTAAATTAATTAGCAACAATTAAAACATCAGCATTATTCTCATCACAAATCAAAAGTACAGCACTGTGGCAGCTAAAAGGAAGAAAATTAACTCTATCCCAGCTGAACCTAGGTGACTGATTATGGCTCTAGAGGATTTTGCCAGAATTCCTTCTAGCAGAAGAAAAAAGTACCTGTAGTCTTTTAAAATGTTTTGAAGGATTAAAGCATATGCAAGTTCAGTAATCCTTTCATTAATCTTTTACATTTTGATTGACATGTGTCACCTCCCAAAGGTGTTGTTCTGGGCAACTATTGTTCTCCCCTGAGTGTTTTGTGAGCCTCATCATATACTTCTTGAGATACTTCTTGAGCAGAATTTAGCATAAATTCTGGTAGGTTTCTCAAATCTGTTGAGTAGATTCTCATACAATTCTCTGTTCTTTCTGATGTGTACTCACGAGAATAGTTAGCTAGCCAGACTTCTTGTTGCATATGATGTCTCTGCTAATTCAACATCAAGCCTTGATCCTGAATCTTACCCTTGGTTACTAAGGCTGGTAGCTAGTTGAGCTCCTGAACTGATTCAGAAATATTTACTTGATTGATTAATGATCTACTGATTGTCTGCTTTCAATCAGGAAAGGAAAAGGCAGCTGATGGAACTTTTTACATCTAATTCTCTGGGTAATCTCCAAAGTTTCCAGTTTTCCATGAAGCCTTAATAATGAAAACAACAAATCACAGAACTGTATCAAAACTAAGCTTTAAACATCAGGACTTCAGTGCTTCTTCTCTGGGATAGCCATGTTTTATTTTAATGTGTACCTAGTTTTGTCACAGTTTTGTTATGGCGCTGTCTTGGGGTGAAGCTAGACTATGCATTAACCTTCCCACTCCAAAATCTCCATCCTCCTGAGGGCTGGAAGGAAACCTACATGTAATAAGAGCCAGGAGAATCACCTCCTTATGTGTGAATGGAGCCAAAGACTACCCTGGCTGTGGTCTTGGGAATCTTTTTTTTTTTTTTTTTCCTCCATTCTTCTTAAATAATAAACACAACAACAAAACACACATCTCTAACAAAAATTGAAGTTTTTTTGATTTGGTTTTGGGGGATGTTTAAATCATCAGGAGAAGCTAGTAGAATTGCCTGTCCTTGTAAAAGAGATTTTTCTAAAAAATCTTTGTAAAAAAGTTTTCCACAGAATTACATGTGAAATTACTTTGCTCTGAGTTCAGTATGAATTGATAAAAATAGAAACTTCAAGCTGTTAGTAGAGAATTTTATCCAGTGCTCAATTTAAAACATATTTCTGGGATTATCAGTGTTAATAAGGAAGCAATCAGGTTTGATCCCCTGACTTTATTTTGTGTCTATTTTTGTGTTTCCATGGTGTTCTTTGCTTCTTTCTACCCTATTTTGTCATCTGACAGAAACACACACATCCTCAAGGTGTGGGAGGGAGGGAAAGGAAAAGACAGCATTGGCAGTGTCTCTTTCACCTCTGTAGGCCTTGCATTTCCTTTCATTTTGGCTGATAAGGATTGTCTGCATTTGCTTGAACTGTAATCCCCTGGGCAGCCAGGAGGGTAGAAAGAAACCTGATGTTTTGCTGTACCTGCTCTGGCAGGCTGTGATAGCAGGCATGTTAAGTATGAACCATATCTCATGTGGCAAGCAGAAAACAAGACAAGCAAAGAATAGAAAATTCGGTGTTAAGGGGTAGGGAATGAGAATTTCAGTCACAAAGTTGTTTGCACCTCTCTTCACTGATGCTTCACACACTTCTCTGGAATAGATTTAGCATTAGTCTCATCATCCTAATTAGTCAGGGATAAAGAGTTAAATAGCCTTCAAAATACTGGATAACATTTCTGTAATGGAGCTAGTTTTGAACAGAAATCTGATATCCTAATTTGTTATTATAATTATATATTTATAATTTGTATAATTATATATATATAATGAAGTAATTATCCTTATAATTTCATATCTGAAAGTCTTGCCTCACATCACATGCCTCTTTTGAATTTTGGAGCCAACATCAGCAGTTAAGGGCACTTCCTGTTCCTACCTGATTCTAATTAATCCACAGACAAAACTTTGTTGCTTCTTTCTGCTTCCTGTTGCAGGAATCTTGAAAAGGTTGGGGTGTTACCTAATTCTATCCATATATGCAACAGAAAATAATTAAACAAAACAAATTTTGTAATGTGAATTGCAGAGAAAATTTGATTTCAGCATCTAAATGTGTAGAAAAGAGTGAAATAATCTTACTCATATGAATGAAGACAGGTAAGGTTTGAGTTTTTTATCTGTTTTGGGGGATTTTTTTTGTTTACTGACATAATGTGACATTTTTTTCCTACAAACTGAGTTATTAGCAGAGAAAAAAAAATTCAAGAAACACAGTCTGTATCCCTTTTAGTGCTCTTGATGTACAAAATCTTCATTCCTTGGAAACCTGTATTTTCACAGATAGAAGTGTTTCATGGGTTTTGACTACATTTCTGTAGGGAGAGTTTGAGTTTTGGGTGGTTTTGTTTGAGTTTTTATGATCCAAGCTGAAGTGTGAAGGGAAACACAGTGTATGAATCTGTTACTTGCCAGTGAACATGTAAGAATCAGGGCATATTCCAGCATGAGATAATCTACTTTTTTTAAAAAAAAATCAGTAATATATGAAGTCAGAGGCTTGAATGGGGGAATTGTTCTTATGTTTGTGAGCTGTTTTTCTACCTCCGAGTGCAATACCTGTCTATACTCACACACTGTGTGGCATGATAGGCTGGCATGATATTGAGAAACTATAGCATATTCTTGTCCTTTTTTTTTCCTCTGGAAACTGGAGAAGAGAGACACTTTCTTGACAATCTTATTTTGTTTGTTTGTTTCAAAGTGGCCTATGAATGAGGCTATTTTGTCTTCCTTTCCAGAAGAGCAGAAGACATTCTTTAGATTTAAAATTGGACCAAAAGTTTTAAATAAAAATCCATTAATCTGGCATGTTCTAGCTCCTAAGTACCTAATAGACTTGCAGAAGTACAAAGTCTATAGGAATATATTATAGGACTATCTTTCTTCAGTTGTGTAATGGATGTGGGCTGTTCAAAGATTGGTAATAGGGTTGTCATAACAATTACACACATGGTTGAAATTATATCAGTAGTGAGTTCTGAAGTGGCCTGTTATGTAACTTACACAGAAATTCTAGATTTCTGTTGGTATGAAATTCTAAGCAGTTTTTGCAGCTATGGTGATTTAAACGTCACTTTTCAACACTGTGCACTCAGGATAAAAACTAACACATTCTCCAGATATGTGCCTTGAACTTAAATTAAAAGTTTTTCAGAAATTATGATAAAATAAGTGCACTGGTTCATGAGAACTTTGAATGTCACTAAAAAATGATTTAAAAAAATAATAATCTTTATTTAGAGAAGGTTTCAAACTACCAGTTTCAGAATATTTTTTTCCTGCTGGAAGCAGAATGTGTGGGTTTTCAACAGCATGGAAGACAGAATTTGGATAGAAAAATGGAATCAAATTTATATGTAAATCTTTTTTTTAAGTGAAATTTAATGTATAAGACTAAATAATGTCTGTAAGAAAATAATGACAGCACTAGAGTGATCATGACTGAGTAGCAGGAACACCTACCACCCTGCTGCCATGTAAAGACTCTGACATTTTGTTATTACTGATTTTTATTTTTTGTTTGTTTGTTTTGGTTTTTTTTTTCACTTCCTGGCATCTGCTTCTGCAGACTGGTGGCAATGCAAGCCTATTTCTTTATTATTGGGCATAGCTCACACAAGGTAGAAGAAATTCATGCACTAGTCTCCTTTCTTCAAGCTATTGTTGTTCTCCAGCACATTTTTGAATAGAGCATTTTTCTAAACTTTTGTTTTCAATGCAGACTCCTTTTCACACTGTTTCAACCAGCATGTTGTTAAAAAGCAAAAGGCGATTTGAAGAAACTGTGTTCACACACTTCATAAAAAGGCTTAGTATTAAGTCTTTGAACAGCTTTAATTC
Source organism: Cyanistes caeruleus (assembly GCF_971803275.1). Lineage (NCBI taxonomy): Eukaryota > Metazoa > Chordata > Aves > Passeriformes > Paridae > Cyanistes > Cyanistes caeruleus. Next base: position 39,579,090 of record NC_141705.1, read on the forward strand.
CTGTCAGCACGGTTTCTTTATTATGAGTTTCTTTATTAAAAATATCCTTTTTTTCTTTCCCAGCAGCTACACTTGTACTCTTAATAGTTGTAAAATAATTTCATTTCACCATCATTTGCAAGGTTTGTAGTGTTTTATCATTAGTAGCACCTTTTAACACTGGCTACTGTTAAAAAGGAGAAAAAAAACCACCTTAAAACCCAAATCCAACCAAACAAAAAGCACACCCAAAAGCTCCAAACAAAAATGTATATATAGATTGATAAAAGAATCAATAGAGGAAATGGTTAGCTTCCTATTGCTTGGAAAGTATATTAAAAGACTAGGAAATTTAGAGGTTTGGTGGGTGACTACCTCTGGAGCTTTCCCAGGAGAAATTCAGGTTGATGTGGTTACTATTCTTCTGAATTGTCTCAGCTACAGCCAAATTTTATTTCCACAAAATTCAGTGATTTGGACTTCAGAAGAAACTGTTTTTTGTAGTTAACTAGACAAATTTATTCATCCTATTACCTATGTTGCTGAAGCAGAAAGGAATATAAACAGTTTTACTTCCCAAAGAATTAATAAACACTGCATTAGCACCTTTATGACTGACTAATTAGTACGTTATAACAGACTGTAATTATTATTGTGTAGGAGATATTATAATTATACTATTATTTTTTTATTGTATAATAAGGGCTATTTAAGAGTATCTGACTCCAAAACTAAAGACAGTTTCCTGTGTGTAATTAACTGGAACATGTAGATCATGTACAATGTAGACTAAATCTCTACTGGCTTTCTTTATGTGCTTGGATCTTGGTGTACACAGGGGTGCTGGAGGGGTCTTTTTGTGGAGTCCAGTCTTACACAGATTTCTCAGGTGAGACCATTCAGTGGGGTTGTGAGCTGAGCCACTACCATTCCCTTTTATAGTAGGAACTATCCAAGAAATATCTTAGGTTTTCATGAATTTTGAAGAAAAATGGCAAATACTTTTATTCCTGTGAGCCATTGAATATGAAATTCAAAGTCTGAAACAAAACAGCAAAATTGCAGCATTTTATAAAAAGCTAGATGGGTTGGTTGAACACAGGAAAAATTTACATTTGCTGGACTTGAGTGGACCGTTACATAAGCATTCAAAATTTATAAAGAGTAGCTGGAGAGACAACATACTAAAATTAACTGCTCCTAGGGTGACGCAGGGTTACATTAGATGAGTTGAATTCTGATAATTACAACTAATTGGTCACAGAATTGCCACCAAACAAGGTCAAATCCAGTTGTGAGAAATGTAAAATGACAAAGCAGTACAGAAATAAGTAGTCATTCTGTAATGCAACAAGCAAACATGAAGTGCTTAATCCATAAAGTTGCTTAGTTTGGTGTTGCTCCTATCAGTAGATACTCTAAAAATTGCTTGTCCTCCAGAGAGTCTTTATAAATCCCACAGATTTGACTGAAGATGAAGATAACTCCCCAGCTTCTTCTGTGGCAGAGGCGGACTCTGAAATGCTCCCAGCATGAGTAATGCTTCAAATTCTACTTGTGGAAGCTACAGATTCTTGTAGCCTTCAGGGAAAGCAATTTCCGTAGGCAGATTTTAGACACAAACACAAGCTGTGTCTTGCAAAAGTATCAGCACTCACTTCCTGGAAGCTTCCTTCAAACAAATGTTCTTGGCTCGACTAAATCCAGGTTTAGATTCCTCCTTCTGCTCAACTGAGTCTGATATGAGAATCATTGAGACGTGGGGCTGTAGCAGCCTACTGAAAATATTGTAACTATGCCTGTGTTTTCTTGACGAGTCACAAAGATTAGATTTTTTTCATACTGGGAAAATGTGAATGGTTTTCCCTGAATTTGTGATGAATATCCATAATACCGTAAAGCTTTCTTCTATTTTTTGGGGATATTGTTCTTTTAATGTTTCATTTCATCCAGCTTTTGAAAATTAATCAAAATCTAAAACAGAAGCTAGAGCTTTGACTTTTTCTCTCCTCTTTATCAGTTAGATCATGGTTTGGTAACCCTTCCTCTGTACTGAACACAGAAATATTAACATTTGGCTGAGAATATAAGAATTTTTAGTCCAGGGCCCAAAAACATGTGACATTTGTTTAAATGTTGTGTAGCTTTATCCTTCTCTACTGAGAATAAAATATCTGTACTGGATGCTTTGGATTCTGTTTCTGCAGCAGGATTTGTGTTTCAGCTTTGACTTGCTGTGTAAATAGTGCAGATTAATAAAGGCCAGTCCATCTCAGGACTTTTTCTATGAATAAAAGACTTCTGGTGAATGATGGTCAAGTTGGAGGAAACAGAATTTTCCATGTTTTAATAATCTTATCACAGCACATGAATAGCAGCTGCTGGGAGAAGAAACAGTTGTAATGGTATATAGAAAAATGTTACAGGGTCTGTACTAATCTTGCTCCAAAAAAGACACTTATTTTACCTAGTTTTCTGAACACCTCATGTGCTTTTTTATGTGTAGCTGTCTTTGTTTTTCAGTGAGGGCATGCTGTATATATTTGATTGTGAAAAATACACCTACCTACTTCCTCCAGAGCTTTCAGTAGGCAGTCTATAGTAACTATTGGTCATTGCTCCAAAACTGAATTACTGCTGCTTACTGGCTATTAGTGTCATGGATATTCCATGTAGCAATAGCTCTACGAGATTCTGATCTTGATCATGGCCCTGTTTAAATGTCTTCTCTCCCCTGAGTAAGTTTGTATTCAGAGAGGGGAGTCAGCACAAAATGGTACACAAGGAACTTGAAGATATCTGTTTTTAAGGGAATTTTTAATATCTTAAGAGGCACTGTTGATTATAGATGTATGTAGCTAACAGATCAGTTTCATAAAAACAAGGTTATATTTTAAGATGCTTAGAACTGACATGTTTTGCTGGAAATTTCTGGGTGTCAGCTTCAATTACTTAAAGCATTTGGTTTCCATATTAAACACAGAAACACTGTATTTAGTACACAGGAACTGCAGCATGTCACTGATGCTGACTGAAATACTTATTGGGATGAGGTGAATTTAAATATTTTCATTGCTCAGTGGAGTGCCTGGTTTTTATTTTGATTGCACTGAATTGCTCTGGGCATCTCAGGACAAACCAGTCCATGGTGGACACAGGCAGGCTTGTGAGGGGAAAGTTTCTCAGTCAACACAAAGAAGGCAAGAGTGAGAATGACAGGAGAGATTAAGATAAATTAATATTCTGAAAAGTCAGAGAAACTTGGTTATTGAGAGATCCTCTTCTAATCCCACTTCTGATCTCGCTTCAGGGAATAGACTTCTTTGGGAAACATGTCACATGTGCCCCTCAGTGGGACAATGCTCCTGGCAGCTCACCAGCTGCAGTCCCACTAACAATGGTTATGACCCCATAAATGTAGTGACAATTTTCAGTATCTGAAAGACTTCTTCGCACATGGAAAACTTCAGCACTAATATGTGTTCATCTTTCTGACCCTCTAACGGGGATTTGAATTGATTTTACCCAAGACAAACGCTGTTGCTGATATTTTTCATTTTTTGGTGATGAAAAACTCTGTAGATTCTGAGTTTTTGAAAGCTTACATCTAGCAAGACATTAGGAAATGAATTTTGTATGAGACCACAATGAAGGGGAATAGTTTAAAAATTTGACAAAAATACTTTATCTCTTCCTGATGTCACCCACTTCCACTTAATCTAGCTTTTGAAATTTCAGAGTAAGAGAAGTGTGAGAGAGAGCACTTTACATTCAATCTTCTAATCTCGCTTCTTAAACTGTGTATCTGCAACTCAGTACACATTAATATATTCTCTATGTAATTAGCATGATGTGGCTAAGGCTAGGTAACAGTTTTTTCTAAATTGCTTCCAGAAAGTATGTAAAATGTTTGATTAATTTGTTTTATTGAATTTTGTCAGGACAATATATTCTACTATCTTGCTCCTCATAGGTAAAAACTGTGTTGAGGATTGTGTGCTAAATTTAAGAGAATGTTTTAACAGAACCAACAGGAAAGCTGAGCCTGAACAACTTATTTGCCCTGGTCTAGATAACAAAACAAGGAGAGAAAAATAGACTTATCTTATGGAAGCTGTCAAAAAAATTGTGTCTTATAGCAACACAAAATAGTAAAAGAACAGTACTTGTCTGTGTTCATGCCCAGAACCTAATCAAATGGCATCAAGAAACGAGAAGATTGTTTGCAATAAAACCAGACAAACTTCTTAATATAAATTCCTGACTAATCTTTTGAATATTCTAGAGGAAGAAAAGCATTCCATCTTTTAAGTTATCAAAACTTAAAAGAAAATTGAAAGAGAAATATCTATTCAGAAATTTGTTTAATAAAGGGGGAAGTTTGGCAATAATCTCACAAAGAAACAGCAAATGCAATATCCTATCTGGTCTGAGATTCTTTTTCTTGAGGTTCAGAAAGTGCAATGTAAAATCCATTATTCACACAGCTCAGTTCTGCAGTAGGCTCTAATACAAAAATGCACCACATCAGAAATGTGACAAATTGACAGACAGAAACATTAAACTGATAAAGCAGATCCACACCACAGCACTGTACCTTGAAAGTTGTATCAAATGATAATAGAATTTGTGGAGGCTTCTTTGCTTATTAACCCTGTTCTAAATCATTCACGTACACTCAGAATTGTGGGTTTACTTTTTTCAATTCCAACTGTTTGTATAAAGGCATCACTCATTTTCTGTTTACCTTTCTTGTTTTTTTTTTTCATTTGTTTCATATGCAGAACTTACAAAATATGTGATTTTCCACTGTGGGAGTACAGCTTTATTCTAAGGAAGGCCTATGAGAAGCTGCAGTGGGAGCCCAGCAATATTTCCAGAACTGCAGCTCAAACAGAAGGCTGCAAACACTTCTTGAGATATTTTGACAAAGTTATATTTTTCAATCAATATAAACAGAAATCAAGTCCTTTGTCGTCTTCTGCAGTTTAAAGGGAAAAATACAGGCATGAAAACCTTCCTGAAGGGTTTAAAAGCTGAATAATGTTGTATTAAGAAAGCGTAGCTTTGTTCCTCTTTTTCTGCAAAAGAAAAGTGCCTTTTTGCTGGGTTACAGCTTCAGTGTGTCTCTCTCCTTGTAAAATGTTGGGGTGGTTTTCTGGTGTGTGGGTTTTTTAATTTATTTTTCTTCTCCCTAGAATTAGTTTTTCTGACAAAATGATGAGAAATCCACTTTTCTAACTAAAAATAACTCTGCCAAATCCTCCAGCCAGCTTCTGCTGAGGAATAGCATTCTACCTGGTTTTAAAAGTCAATTTGATATTCAGTGCACAGTTTGTATTTTTTTTTTGGTACATTTTTCTGCAGAGCAATAAATATCAAAGCACCATAAATTAACACTTTTTATAGGTGGTATGCTGACACTTTTCTTACTGGTGTGAGGAATATTAAAATTTCTGTAAGTTTTAAAATTATTAGGTTGTGCCAGTTGTGCTAATAACTTAAAAGGAGCAGACAGTGTGGGAGTGTCAGTAATTATTATCTGAAACAAGAGAGTATGATAGAAATGTCTTAAAGCTATATTGTTGACTTCCAATGAATGACTGAATATGTAAATTGTTTGATGAAAACCAGGAGATATCTGTTTCTGTAGGCACTCTAGATGACTTAGCCCAAGAACTCGAATTCTCAGCAGATCTGGCTTACAGCTTTAAGGTTTGAGTTAATTTAGTATTCAGAAGCTGTTTATGAAGAAATGAATAAATAAGCTTTTACAGATTTGCTGGTAAACTTGAAAGTGTTGGTCTTATAATAAAAGTCAGAGTCAAAGGAAGCTAAAATTGTTACAGTGAAATCATGAGACTCTATACTGATGGAGGGTGGGGAGAAGGAGGACAAAGAAATACTGCTCTGTTGAGGGGGGGGTTGTGTGGTATTTCTATTTGGTTTTTTTGTTGTTTTTGTTTTAATCAATGTGAACTGTGAGTGTCTAAGACCTGTGAGAAAACATTGAGACTAAATATGGAGTATTAGGGTAACATCTGTTACCACTGATCCCTAATCAGAAAGCAATTTGTTCATTCTATGATTGCAACCAGCTTTTGCATCATTACATTAATGATATAATGAAAGAACACAGGCAAGCATAAACTTAAAAGTGGCTTTGGCATTCTCTGGCATCCAGCAGTGTCCTGGGAAACAGGTTCCTTCCAGTTGGGCAGAAAATATGTGCCTTCTATGAATGTGAGCCTGGTGGCTCTTGAGGATAGGAAAGGTGGCCTGCTGTTTTGAAGAACTGACAGTAGGTTTTGGATGCATTACATAAGACAAGCTAAGGGAATGGAAAGTGCAGGGGAAAAAAAAAAAGAAAAGAAAAATCTTGGATTCTTTCTAGATGCTACAGTTACTGTAAACTGTGTTATAAGAAGATTGTAGGGTCATAGTTGGTGTGGAGTTGCTGAGTGACATGTTTAGTGAGAAAGGATGCCAATAATTGCAAAACCCAGAGAGTTCCCACAATGTCTTTTATTACCATTTTGTTTTGCTTCCAATTCTCTGTAGCATTTACATTTAGAGGAAAACACCCCCCAAACAAACCAAACAAAAAACCTATCCAAACCTATCCAAAGGTTCCTTTTTTTTATCTGAGCATTTCTTCAATGTTCACGTTAAAATTAAACCATTTGGACTAGTATTTTATTTTTAGACCTAGAAGGAGAAAACTGTAAGTCCCTTCCAGGATTTTATAACAGATTACTTCTATGTGCAACTTTTTATTTCTTTTACAAGTTCTTGGGAGGAATATTTGTCAGAATATCTTTTAATATGTCACTGAAAGAAATTAATACATAGCACTTTATTAGAAAAACTGGCAATTTGCTCTCTGGGACAGAATTTTGATACTTGCTGGTAACACTAAATAGAAGGAAAGCAAACCGTCCTGTATAAAAATAGGAAAATGACATATACCTCAACTTTGTTATTTTTAAAGTGAGACCAGAAGTACAGGAATTTGAGTCTGAAATTGTTAGCTTGTGTGTGTACTTTGTGTCTCAAAACACATTAAATGTCAGTGCTAGGGTGATCAATTTTTTATTGTTCTCAAGTAGAATTAATGAAGTTCCTGTGAGGGAAACAAAAGTATTTTTATTTGGGAGAATATCACATTGCGGAAAAAAATATGCAGCCTGGTATGACAGATGGTGAGGACTACAAAGCAGCCATTGGTATTAAAATTGAATTTAAAATGTCCTAGTGGTTACAGGTTTTTCTCTATATGAATGGATGGCATATATAAATGAGTTCAGTAGCATTTGTCTGATGCAGATGCTCTCATTTGCTTGGAGGGAGTCATTGGAAATGGTCCGATTCTGGTTCTGGGAGAAATGCAGGTACATGTATAAAAGCCTGCCTTCTGTCTCAGAAAGGATTTGCTTTTTTAATGCATTTGAGAAATGTTGCTGTTTTATGCTTGTGCTCATAAAACAATGGATTTTTTAGGTTATGTTAGTAATGCTGCATTGGGGCACTTTCTAACATCCATTTTAATTGTGCTGGAGGGGTATCAGGGAGTAAACAGGATTTTTATTCTTTAGCTGAAAGGACAAAATAACACTTTAACAATGTACTTCAAGAGAGTTAACCAGAAATTTAGATGCTGGATGCCTGTACTTAAGCTTGTAAACCAAAGCTTAGATATATGTAAATTGATTTTTTTTTCCAAATGTTCAGCACTTCTCAATTTCTAGGTGCTGAGTGCCCTTTAAAATTTTCTTTCATTTAAAAACCACTAGTGAGATGAAAAGGTTAAACTAGGCTGACTTCTAGCTCTAGAAATTGTACTCTGATTTAATTTTCTAATCCTTGTTATTTTCTAATCCAAAAATATCAGATATGCTTTTGCAGCTTTAATTGAATTGGTTTGTTGGTGTATTCTCATTATGGCCTTTATCCATAATGGAATGGCACTAAGAGAAAGATAAAGCTTCAGTTCTCTTAAAGCAGATTGTTCTCTGAGTAGTTATACACAGGAATCAGTCTCAGCACTGAGGAGAGTTGATGTGAACCACACCAAGATAAATGGCAAAAACTAAACATGGCAAGATCCTTCAGAAGATTAGTATGAATTTAATTTAAGCAAAGCTAGGCTGGCTCAAGCTGTAATGACTGAAAATTAGGACCAATTGCTAGCTGCTCAGGAAAAAAAGTCAGTGGTGTTAGAATTACATACAACATTTTAGAGATTAAATACAACAGTTGATAGACACCTGACAAATTATACTCTTTTAAAAGCTGGGCATATAGTGACTAAGACAATAGGAATGTTTTGTAAAATTTGCATAGTTATGCATAATTGTCTTCATCTCTCACATTATTCAGGCATTTTCAAGCAAACACCTAAGTGTCAATTTTTAATTTGTGAAACCAGCCGTTTCAATTTTTGCTTTCAATATGTAGTTTTGCAAATAATACGTTGAAAACAGCAGGAAGATGCTTTTAATTTCAGACACATGTTTATTCATGCATTTTCATTTTGGTATATTCAATCTAAAAAAGAAAATTTAAAAAATTACCATTTTAAAAAGGTGTTGATGTGTGACTTTTTAGGGGAGAATTACAAGAATAACACATGGATGAGGCCATATGTTCCTCAGATGTCACAACACCTTAAAAATTGCTGACTTTCTGGAACTTTTGGATCTATTTTTGTCTGAGCCTGCATTGTGGTGATATTAAAGAGTTCAAAATCTAATACTTTAAGTATTTCATGAAAGGGAGCTGAACAGAATGAATGAGAAGAGCAACCAGCTTCTAATTTTCAACAGCTGTCTGATAGCAATACTGCTGCTAAATTATGGTAACTGTGTGTTTGGGGTGAGAGAAAAAATAGATTATATTTACTTGGGTTTTCTCATCCAGTTTATGTAACCTGCCCTGCATGATTTCCTTAAGGATACATACTCCTGGTTTTTAAAATATTCTGGGAAGCAAGACACTTACTAAGAAATCAGTCTTCTGTTCCAGATAGTGTTTCAGTTGCTGAATTCCACTTAGGAAATGAGATGTATTACCTATCTACCTTCAGAAAAAGACTTCAGTTGTGCCAGATTAAGTTTAAATGAACTATATGAATGCAATATTCAAATTGACACCATATTTATATTTCTTTATAAAAGACATCAGTGGAGAAAAGCAGGGTTTGGGCTTGAATTTAATTGGCATGGATAATGGGCTTATTTGGAGATTCTGTCCTTCAGTGTATCATATCTCAGGCTGTGCCCTGAGGGAGAAAAATTTCTTATCCTGGTTTATGCCGTCTGGATTTTATAGCAAAAGCTTACTTGGAAACCTTAAAAAAAGTCCAGGAAAATACATTTCTTTCTGATATATATCTACAGCTAAATACTTCAGGAAAAAAACTTGGCATCCTTTAAAGGAGCTTAAGAATGGGCTCCTTCCTGGAACTATAAGAAGGACTTTGAAAGAATTTGGGATACCTCTGGGTAACAATTTCTTGGTGTGACAAAGAATTAAGGTGTTTCCTAATGCTCAGGAGAATTGTTCCTGTGTGAACTCTCAGTTGTATATGAAATTGTGCCCAATCAAACATGCTAAATGCAAACATCTAAATACAAGAAGGTAGCTCATGACTGGTTCTTGCTTTAGACTAACTGTGAAGTTGAGTTACTGCTCTCTGATCCCAGTAAATTTCAGAGGGTTAGTGTGGAAAAACTGAGCCCTTGAGAGACAGACAGTAGTGCAATATCCATCACCCCTTTAATGACTGAGGAGGTTTTCAGTCCCTTATGGACATCAAGAGGTGAATATAATTTGATTGCCTAAAGGCCAGCCAACTTGCTGAGTTTGTGACGCTCGCTGGTTATTTCAACCAATTCCTTCCATTTGAAATACTTTTTACGATTTAGAGCAAGAAAAATATTAGGAGAAAACAGTTAGAAGTAAATAATTTAGCTAATAGAAATGAAAAGTTCTTCAATAATATATTAATCAAAAAGCTTTCAGCTACCTCTACCATGAATAATACATACTGAGTAGTTGTCATGAAAAGATTCCTAACACACTGCAGAACTGTTCAAGTTGCCATAGGAAGACCCAAATAAAAGTCTTTATTCCCTTATGGTTTAAGTTCAAAGTTCAAAGCACAAAATTTCAGCAAGACATAACTGAATTCTAAATAAGTTTATGTTGAATCTATGTGCATTTTGTACCCATATTATGTGAATAGAGGACTTCCATACTTTCCATAATTTTTCATACTTTTGTAAACACTGAGAAATATGAACTTGTAACTATCTTCAACGAGATTGTATAAAGCTCCCAACTTATTCTGGATTTTGAAGAAAAATGAAAAACATATAGAGGAATTATATTTTGTCAGTTATTAGACATGCTTATAAAATAGTTCTCATACTTTTCATCCTGATAGTTTTACTGTGCACCTTATCAGTTAAGCATTTGACTTGGCATACTGTGGAATGAAAAATAATTGTGAGAACCCTATCCCATCCTGTCTCCAACAAGTCGTGGGTGCTTTTTATTTTATCCTCACACAGACATTTTTGTAACACTCTTTACCTGTTATCAACCAGAGATTAAATTTTGGACAAAATTTAGTGGAAATGTTTCAGAATATGCAACAACAGGAATAGAAGCAGAATGCCATTTTGTGTCTTGTTCTCTGGTCTGTCATGATTTGTTTCCCAGACCTGTTTATATTTGGAAGCTCAGACTGGTTTGCCTGCTTGACCAGGATGCTTCTTTTTGCCACCTGTGCTGTCATCTTAATAGCTCTGATACTACCTTTTTGTGGAATCACTTGGAAAACTGGAGATAGTGAAGAAATAAGAGTCTATTATCAAAAACTCATTGCTGGAAGCTTACATATTTTTGATGTATCTGCACCAGTTTGAGAAAAGATTCATTTATTACTGTGATTTAGGTCCTACCTGTGTAAGAGGGGTTTTTTATTGAGGTATATATTCAGTTTCTCAACATCACACTGTATGGCCATATCCATATTATTAGTATTATGTTACTATACAAGTAACAATATAGTTATTACAACAAGTATATTATTAGTTACTATATTAGTAACAAAATTCTGTGGCACACTATGTATATTTACATCTCAAAATCTTCATAATTGCCACCAAATTTGTATTCCCATCTTTGACAAAACAGCCATGAGTGAATAATCACCTCAGAAAAGGATTCATGTTTGTACTACAAGCTAGGTGATGCCCACAGTATTAGAAGCTAGAAACTGATTTACCAACCAATCACAGACCATAAAATGAAAAAATAAATCCACAATTTTGGGCTTCTAAAGTTGTTTGCTGATGTTGAGCAACAAAGCCATGCAACACCATGTCAAGAATTTTTTCTCTCTTATTTTTTTTTTATGTGGATGCTGGCACTTTTTCCTATTTTAGTCAAGAAATTCCTGTGATTTACTGCTGCTGTCTATCTTCATGTAAATGAATCAATGTTAGGACAAACAGTTACGAGGAAAAGTTGTTTTGACTGAAGTCATTGAGAGCAACAGCAAAATTACTATGAAGTTTCATTTGAAAAGATTTAGAAAACATTCTGCCCTCTCCTGTCAGAGACATTATTTCATGTCAACAGAAGACCATGCTTAGCAAAAGTTACCTACGATCACAGAGTTGGTAAACCCAAGAAACTCATTTAATACTGTAGAGATTTCTGGAACTTAATACTAGATGTTAGTCTGGGGAGTATCTGCCATTTGGTGTCTAAACATGCAGTACAACTGACAAGGAAAGAATTGAATTTTCTGGTGTTGAGGGTTGCCTTCATTGCCTGCAAGCAAGTGCTGTTAAGTGGGGACAGGAAATATCCCTGTTTCTGTGAGGTCTAAAAGGCTCATCTAATTTTGATTAACTGAAATCAGTTACAGCAGATATAATCTTAACAAATGCAATTTGGGAGGTAGAGGAAGACAGAAATGCATTAAAATGCGGCAATAAACATACTCATTTTGGTTAGCCCTGACCACTAAAAATGGATGATCTTGGCCTACTGAGCAGAGATGATGGTATCTTAGCTAGGCTTCCAGACAGAAATAATGGCTAAAACTGAATGTTTGCCAAGAAAAGGAGGACTGCAGCTGAATTTCTGCTTGAAATCACACCCAGATATGACATAGCTCTCTTTGGTGCCTGATTAATATGTAATTTACATCAAATTAGACATCCTTGCATTTGAACATGTACGTAATTAGGTTGTGAAGAACCCATCAAATTGTCAAGCTTCCGGGTTTATATCTTCTTTCAGTCCCTCTGCTTTGTGGCCCTTAGTGGTTACTTTTGAAATCTTTCTTTTTATCCTTTACTGCTATCTGGTGGTGTATGTTGGAAAACATTGTTCAGTGCTTTCATTTCTTTCTCTTTATTTACTATTAATGAAAAAGTTTAAAGAATGCTTTAAAGCAAAGAACAGTGATTGATTTTGTTTTACATAGGCCTCCACTAAGGCTTACTTAAGGAAGTCATGCAAACAATAAAACCAAACTGCTGGAAATTGAATGAAAGAATTCTGACATCCAATATATATGTAGTATTGGTTATAGAAATGGTACATCTGATGGTTTTTCTTGTGTTCCCAGACATTTGTCAAATTTATAGAAGAAGCTGTCCAATGACTGAAAAAATACTGGGAAAGCTATAAAACATAAACCCAAGGTATAAAACAGTGGGAAGACATATGTATATAAATGAAGACACATGAGGCGATTTACATAGAAAGTTTTCAAATACAAATATAAATTTTTTTACAATAATGATTATGATGATTTTTTTTCATGCAAGATATAAAAGAGTTATATTAACAGTAGGGTTGTTCAGCTAGCAAAATTTTCTGGTAACTTATGTCAAATAAACCCACCATCAGGGCATCGGTCACATTGCATCATCTGAAAAATATTTGCTTTGTACTTGTGGCAGAAAAGGTTATTCCAAACAGTGAATTGGACATATCAGGTGATATCACCACACAACAAGATTTCTCTTTAACTGCAGTAATATGGATAAACTCTACAAAGGATTCAGGCTGCCTTTTTGCTTTTTTTCCAGTTATTTTTCGGATGCTCTCCAAGGAAACGACTTCTAGGCTGTTTGATAGCTTCTGCTTTGATGAGACATGAAATCATTAGTTATACCCAGTGGGACATGTCATTTTCTGCAATGCATATAATTAACATTCCTGAGGGAGCTCAGTGTCTGAGTGAGCAGTAACTCCATGAAACAGAATGTGCTCGGATGTAGACATTCCAAAAGGGAAGACTGTCCCAGGTGTATCTGATGAATATCATTTCCCAGACAGTAGAAGTGGTTGTTTCCAAGTTTATTTAAAAGAAAGTTTGTTTGAATGAATCCTGTCTAACACACCACTGCAAATAATCTGTCACCTGGAATGTCAACATACTGCCAGGATACAGGCAATGATGTAATCCCTCCTTGCATTTTGTGGTACGTTGAACAAATCTTACATGTGTACAAAATCAGAATTTTCTCTTTTAACAATTAGCTAAGTCAGTGTTATAGAGTTGTCAGTCTTTATCTTCTTTATTTTTGTTGTTCTGCTGCCTTTTGAGTTAAAGACTCCTTTACCTGAATAACTTACTTGTCTTAAATAGCCCTGTAGAAAGACATTTTCATGTGCAAATTCTTGATTCTCCCATCTTTTAGCAACAATGGGAAATGAGATTTTTATCAGGATATGAATGTAAAGATAGGAAAGAAACATAGGAAATGAGAACACAGAATGAAATATTTTGAATGCAAAATCCAGAAGCACAAAGTGTATTTAAAAAAGAAAGGGAAGTTGGTCATGTATATTTGTATTAATGGTTCCAAGGATAGCAGTACGATTGTTATGCATTTAGACAAGTGAAATGGCACAATTTTAGTGACAGCAAAGAGGAGCATGTGGCCATAGATATTGCTAATGCAGTGGTATGGGACTGATATAGGTCAAAATATTGGTATAGAAGCCTGGAAGTCCTCTGGGCTGTCCTCTGGAGGGTTTTTGCAGGCTTTAAAAGTTGATGTCCCATCTGGGTTTTGGCCAAGCAGCTGCACCTTCAGAGCTCCTCCATTCCAATATTTATTGGCAGAATATTCTCTGTCATACTCTTCAGGATGTTTCCTTCTTCACTCCTTCATAACTCTTGGACATTGGAAAGTTATCCTGGAAGACACACTTTGGAGAGGGAAAAGTAGGAGGGGCTTGGTGTTGAGGGATCAAGGGGGAAGACATTTCAAAACAGTTGAATAAACATTGACTTAGATCAAAACATCTGTGCCATTTTGAAGGATTTCAGGAACTCTTCGAAGCAGCATGTTTTCTTTGACTTTTTATTAGCCAGGAATCTCCTACAAAATTTGAGGTTAGCTTGGTTGGAACATGATCCTAACAATGCAAAGACTGGGGGGTTAATCCTTTTATGAGCCAGTCACTGAGGATTTGGACTCGTGATCCTTCTGGGGTCTCTTCTAACTCAGAATATTCTGTGAAGTGCCAGTTTGATCAAATGCAGAACCTGTGTTAGAGCTAATGGATAGAAGAAAGCAATAGCTCCTTTTATTTTGTTTTTAGAAGCAGGCATCCCGTAATTGCTGTATTTCCTCTTTTACTACACATTGGGAAAATCCCTGATTCTTGTTTAAAACATACTAAAAATCTGTATTGTTAAACCATTACTCTGTATTTTTCAGACTTTTAATCTGGGTAAGATTAAGAGTATATACAAAAATTGTTAGCTACCAGTGTTTTGAGCATCTCCTAAATGGGATTAAATGTCCCTGGGTAATACCTTGCATTTTTCCAGATTTTTTTTTCCTTTATTTTTTTTTCTATAAATAGGTCTGTGCATACACAACACGAAAGACATAATGAACAAGAAATAATGAACAAGATCTGTGAGACAATTTTTTGAAAATAAGTGTTTACCCCTGACAAACTGTTTTACAGTTGTCATTATTTATCTTCCCAGTAGATTTTTGTCTTTGATTTAAGAGGTGTTAGAAACTGCTTCTCAATAGCTGAACAGATATATTTTTGGTTCCTAATGAAAATAATTTATCATTGACTTGCTATTTGTATTCACTATTTAATTTTAGTTGTCTGTGGTTAAAAACTATGGATTTTTTTGTTCATGTGAAATGTATTCTAGATAATGAAGATACTGTTTATTTCAGACCACTGAAACTATGGTGTCATTCTCAGTCTTTTTCTTTTGAAAAAAATTATTTTTCTGAGCTGATTTTCTCTCTATTTTAGTTTATTCTGAAATGTCACATAGAAAACTTATTTTCTGTTTTTTTCCAAGCCAGGATTAAACAAATTTAATTATATGTTGGGTGAAATACATTACAGTAGTCACAAGAAATCAGAAAATTGAACCAAATTGATTATATAATTTCTTTATTGTGGGTTACTTTCCAAAATAAAATAAGGAAAAAATCTTTCTCCTCTTATGCAGTATTTGCTGATGTGTTTCACACAATGGGAAATTTAAGAAACCTCACCTATCTCCCAAAATGCCTCACTTTCCCAGATACCAAGACAGTCTGTCTCTTTTGACTTGAAAAGTGATATTCTATATAATAGGGAATGAGAATAAACAGAGGAGGACAAAGCAAATGTAATTCCTTCCAAACTAGCAGCTTCTGTGAAAAGAATATCAGTTTGGAATCCTTCTGTACTGCCACTTTCTGGCAGAGTCTGTAGGAACTCATCAAAAAGAAATGATGTGATAAGCATCCCTGTATGTTCTGTTGCTGCTATAACTTTAGTGCTGATAAAGTATATTGTTTATTGCAATGATACACTGTGGTGTTGGCCAAATGGCATCAATTGTTGGTTCATAATAGCCAATTCCACTGTCTAGTTATGGCCACTGTCTTCTGAATCATGGGTTGCTAGTAATTTGCATTCTATCAGTATCTTGGGCAATCCACACAGACCTGAACTGGGTAATATTTAATTTTGTTAATGGTTTTGAGCCTGTTACATACTTCATTATGTTTTTTGAAGAATATATGATAGTCTTCAGTATATAGGGGCTTACAGATAAGGCTGTTTTTCTTTGAGCTGTTTTTTTTGTTTGCCTTTTTTTTTTTTAATCTGATTACAAGTAAGTACTCCTACAAGATTACAAGTATGTACTCTTTGTACTTTTGTATGTTTGCTGTCTTTCCAAAAGCAAAATATAAAAACCTCCCTCAGTGCCAGCTGACATATTTTTCCCTGGATTATATGATTGTAATTTAGAGTCTCCTTTGTGTTTGTGGTCAACTGAGTCTTAGACGTCAAAGCCTCGGCACTTATTGCCTGTAACAGAGTGGTGCCTTCACCTTTCTCTTTCCCTCTAATATCACATCTTTCCAAGTAAATGGAGAAAGAATACTGCTTCTTTCAGCTCCTTGCCATGTTCTTTCTCTGTCCAAAAGGCTGAGGCATATTTTGCAATTGACTTTTTTGCTGTTCTGATATAATATACTCGGGAGGTTTTCTTTTTTCAGGGGCTTTTTTGGTTGGATGCTGCACATATAAATAGTATGGTCTGCTGATGTTCCTGCCTCTTAAAACACAGACTGGCCCTATGGCTGTAGACTGCAAACATCTGTATGCTGGGGAGGGGAAGCTCTTGAACAGAACCCTCAGTCCTACTGGGATAACTTTCCAGTCTGCAGCATTTATAGTAGTTCTAGGCATTCCAAGTTAGTAATGACAGAATGTCACGGTCTGCAAAGCAGACAAAACGTTGTGCGCTGGGGTGAGGATGGGTTTGGTAGTTTGGTGAGGGCAGCAGTAATCTCTCTTGCATAGTACTTGTGGGAGACATAAAGTTCACACAGAACCCTCTGTATCCAAAAAGTTCCCCCCGAATCAAACAAATAAAACCAGAGGAAAATGAGAAGGCAGAGTTTGGGGTGGGGAAAAAAAAAGGGCAATCAGGAAAAGAAAGAATTATTATGGAGATGGATGTTAAATTCCTCCAAAGCATTGAAGTAGAGGCTTTTAGTCAAGAGTGAAAAACTGAAGCAGGTTTCCTCAGGCCAACACACGGGATTCTCCTCTTGGCATCAGTAAAACACAAAATTAATAAAAAGTGTCATGGATAAAATGAAGAAAAGATAATATATTGGACTTAAATGGAAAGCACAAGTTTTAGAGAACTGTAGCAGATGGTATGGATTTGGGATTTTAAATTACTTATTCTAAAGGTTTATGGTTGATTGGCATGACAGTTTTTGTGTTCTTACTCATGTAGTAAAATCTGTTTTTCTTGAATTTTCAAAATATAGTAGTTAATAATTCTGTCTTATTTATTATAATTGGAAAGGAGTAGTAGTATATCAGAACAACAAATGCTAATATCCCCATTTTATGAACAGTAAGTGTTTGCTGAAGTCCAGTGATTTTACTACTACACAATAACTTTGAGAAATGGCATTAAATTCAGGCACATATTTGTTTCCTAGAACATGTTATGACTGCAGATTACTGTATAATAAAAGCTTTTATTCTTTCGACACCAATAGATTGTAAATAGGGAAAGTGAAAAGAGCAGAAAAAAGTGGATAGATTGGAAAGGTGGTATACACAACATTGGAACAATGCTATTGAATCTATTTTGTTTCTTAACCATAGCCGCAATGATATTTCCCCTTAAAAGTAGTCTACATTTAAAATAGTGTTACAGAGCATCCTCTATGAGATTTTAAGTCTCACAGAAGTTGTAAAAAAATGACAGTACAGTAATAATTGTGAGCAGTTATTTAATTTATTCTTAAAAATATGGGAATTAAAAATAAGCATTTTTTAATCTATAATAAACATTGTTGGTAGATTTGTGTCCAGCTCCCAAATTTATGTGAAATGATCTATGAGAAACAGAGAGAAAGTTGCAAGAAAATGTAAATTCTAGTTTTTAACAAAAATTATAAATGTAAATTAGATTATACATTAAGATTCTAGCCAAATACTAAGCTGAAGAACTTAAATGAATGTAATGCAAGTAGAACATGTCCGAATATATTGTTCCTTTATAATAAACGCTTACTTGAAGAATCTTCTGTCTAAACACCTTCCGACTGCCGCTAGATGGTGACAGTAACCTTGAAACAGCGTGGATTCGATCAGCTATGCCGAAAGTGGCTTTGCAAACTGGTATATACAGTCTGGAAGCAATAACATTCACCAGCTCTGTAAAGCTGGGGAAACATGTAACCATTTTCTGTTTCACAATAATTTCTCGAGACATTACTTATTAAAGATCTAAAATCCTGTTCTACCTTACCCTCTTACTGGAGTTTAAGCCTAACTGAAGGCTTTTGATCTACTCATAGACTTAATAGAAAATTTATTAGGCTATCCAATTCCCTCTCTTAGGGGCATGCAATTGAATGCATGCCCATCCCCTTAACTTACCTGGGCTCCAAAGCCTCCTTTCTACATTAGAGTTGTCTCTGTTCCTGTTTAGTAGTATTTACCTATCCAGAAATATTAATATGTAACCCTTATCAGATGTCTTTGTGTCTTCTAGTGCTTATTTTCCTCAGCTGAAGAAAATATTATTAGTATTGTTCAATGTAGTAGGCCCTTAAACTGTAAATTTAAGACATGGTGAATTCAAATTGAAAGTCTTGTCAAAATCCCTGGCATCGAAATACGTCTGAGGTTTGCTCAATTTGGAAATTGGTATTTGTAGATATTTAAAACTGAGAGTCAGTCAATAAATATCTATCTGATAAAGATAACTAAATGACAATGGCTTTCAGAATTAGCTACCTTCTACTATGAATGAAAACATTTTGTTTGTTTCTGATGATATGTTTAAAGTTTACATCCCCTAGGATAATGTTCCACATTCCTTTATTTATCTTAAAATCACTGGCATGATTGTTATCCCTTAACAAATCTGCTTGAATTCCACCTCATGACAAAACTAATATATCTGGCAGCATTTCAGTATGGTGAACATGGATAGTTTAGGCTGGAAGAGAAATCCCATGAACAGCCCAATTCTCCTGCTCTCTGTCGGTTGAGGTTGTGGAGAAGCATCTTAGTACTTGAACTTCATTCCTCTCAGAGCTAAATTAGAGATGCTTTCAAGGCCTGTGCTCAATGCACATCAACTTTCAGTGGGCCTTTGGTCCCCTGAGCCAGAGTTGAGCTAGTACGAACTTGTAAAATTTCTGACCTATGGACAGTAATTTCTCAACCCATTTATTCAGAGTTGCTGGTCTCTTATTTGTCTATTCTTACTGCTAAAACACATGATTTTATAGTATCAAAATATAATGATTTTTACCTATTCATAAATTTGTAGGTTTGGTGGGCTTTTGGGGTTTTATTTTGGTGGTAGTAGTAGTAGTAGTAACACCAAATCTCTTAAATTTGCTAGGCAATGCAATAGGAGCTTTGGGGGCACAGCTATAATCTCAGTGGCTAAATAAAAATGTTCCTATTGCCCAATAAACCATACATTCAAAGGTATAGTTAGGAACTGGAGAGAGTGGGGTTCTGTAGTCATAAAGTCACTTCTTTAAATTATGAATGCTATTAAAAGAAGACCAGATGTCCCACTGAGCTGATTCTGCTCCCAGTATTTTTCCTGTAGGTACTATAAGAAGTAATTATTCTGGCTCCAAAATAATGAAGTCAGCTTGGAAGGGGCAAGGTTTCAATAAACATGCCAAAAATTACCTCTTTTGTAAGTGCTGTTTCTTAAAGTTAGCTGTGGAAGTATTATGTGTAGTTTATTTCTTTGTAAAAAAGTAATTTCAGCTAACTAACTGGTTTGTCAAGATTATTTGACCCATGAGAAAACAGCATTCATTATAGAAATGGAACTACAGTATGAGCTTTAGATAATTTGATGTGAACACTCTTCATAATTCATGATATTGAAAATTATTCATGCCAATAAATATGCTGACATGTCCCTACTTTATCTATCAAATCTGGCTCTGTACTGTGGGTACACTGTGGGTGTTCTCAAGTAAATATTTCATGATGTGAAACAAGGAATGGGCTAAACTATCAAACACCTTCCAGCTTTTAATATAATATGCATATATGGCTTTTTAGCTCACTTTAAAAAAATCCTGAAATTTAATAACATTGCTTTTTTAAAAGGCATCTGAATTAAGAAATCTGAATAACCACATATAAATACTTGGTTTCTACCTTCTACATGTTTTTGTATTTCTGCACCATTTCATTATGGTCATGCTGCATGTGTTTTCATAAATTCTAGTGCCTTTCCAATATAAGACTTAATTTCTGCTCTTCACTTTCAGTTAACGGTTGCATTTACTCAGAACTAAAATTTTTCTTAGTAAGTTAGAATAAGGCTCTGCAAGTTAGCACTCCTTTATTTATTTAACATCTACAGCTGCTAAGCAGAATGTTTTCAACAGGGAAGCCCACAGGAATTCCTAGAAACATCACAATTTGAATCGTCAGATAAAAGAACAAAATATATAATACTTTTTTTGCCCTAAAATGTGTCTAACTTTGCTCCTATTGATGCAGAAAGACAATTGTAATTTTGTTTTATACGCTGCTGGAAAGGCTGATTATATGGCCATGGATGGTGCTGTTGATGGATGTTTTGCACTGTGTGCACTTCTCTTGCTGTTAGAAAAATGTTTTACTGGAACCATAAAGTCTGAGAACTGAAGATATTTGTTTTAATAAGAGAAGAATGCACGAACTTTGTTATTATAGAAACCATTAACAATAAAAGACAGGCCTATTTTATTAAAAATAACAATGAAACACCCAACAGCCACCCTGAAACTTTTCCTGTTAACTTTATTTATCATACCTTGTGGAGTTTATTTCTCCCTAGGCATCTACTATTTATTATTTAAGAGATGTTTTCAAAAGACATTAAAGGAAGAGAGAAATTTAATGCTGGAAAAAGAAATTGACATCCTATTACTCTATGGTAGGAATTACAGAGAGTAATTACTTAGAATGGTGCTGAACAAGTGAGAAATAATGCTATCCATATATATTGCATTTGAAGTATTGCCTGTTCTGGTTGCGTAGGAAGAATAAGTAAATCAACCTCCTCTATTAGCAATTGCAATTTTTTTAAACCAATGAGACTTATATAGTGAAGTTTTCCTCCAACATCATACTTAATTTCTTGAAAATGGAAGATTATAACATAAATACAGCACAAACATTATTACATGAGTCAAATGAATTTCAACACAGGGACCAAAAAAAGGGGAAAAAAGATTCATTAAGTTTAGTTAGTCCTTTTAGAGATAGATTAAATCTCAAAAGTGTGGTTTCAGACAACAATTTTCAGTTCAGTGGGATGACAGAAAATTAACCTCATGTATGAGGTTTTACATGTTGACATGTAAAATATAGCAGTAGTTCAGCCTTGCAACTCACATGTGGCAATTCTATACCAATGTTGGTAAATGATCTTGGACAAGTTATTAATGGCTCATATTTCCAGTAAGTTGAGCTCTGTAGCATTTAATATAACTTCATATTCTACACTGGGCTGCATGATATATGGTCCATTTGTAAAATGTCTTTTTCCCGTAAGAAAATTTTTCTTGCTGATATATATTTTTAGGTCTTTCTGCCTAGAACATTACATGCACATGTGTTACATTAAGAATTTTCTGTTCTGAAAGAATAGAATTTTCTATTGTGTGAGGACATATATAACAGAAGGACAAGAGGAAATATAAAAGTATCATAATGGATTATTGCACAGACTCAGAGGAAT
Source organism: Cyanistes caeruleus (assembly GCF_971803275.1). Taxonomy (NCBI): domain Eukaryota; kingdom Metazoa; phylum Chordata; class Aves; order Passeriformes; family Paridae; genus Cyanistes; species Cyanistes caeruleus. Next base: position 39,600,883 of record NC_141705.1, read on the forward strand.
AGAATGGTTATCTAGTGAATGTTGCAAATTGTGATGCCATCTTTTGAAAACTGTGTTTTATTTGTAGAATGGATTCAAAGAAGGGAATAATGATCACACTGCCTGATGAGTCTTCACCAGACAAGGGGTGAATTTTAGAGCAATAGAACTTATTTTATGTTTTTTTTAATACAGACAGAACCAAATTACAGATTGAATAATTCTACAAAAAGCCTAGTAGGAAAGAGACATACTAACTTTGCATCCAGAAATATTGCTTTTGACATACAAGAAAATTAAGGAACTCCCCTTAAATCTTTGTGGAAAACCACATAAGATTGTAGTAGCCAGCATCAAGTGAATATGGTTTCTCTACTATTTGGATCAGAAATAGATGTACACTTGAGCTAGATGATTTTACCCTTCTGGTGGCTGAACAATAAAAGGACAAGAATAATTGGGGATGTACTTTTTTATATAAGTCTTTGAAGACTGCCTTCATGCAAAGTACTGCCTTTTTCATTATCCATACCACACATTCAGAAATGTATGTAAGTTTAAGATTTATGAGTTCCCTCATCTAATTCTCTTTGCAATAGTCCAGGAGAGAGGATACCAGTGCAAAATGTGTCCCTTTTAATTAAGGCAATACAGATGTCCTCTGCATTTGCTGATTTTGGTAAGTAGCAGGAGTGAGGTCACAGTTGTTTCTGGGGATGGAAAATCATACTAATCTGTAAAAATGCAGTTGCATTAAGGGTATACTGCAAAAAAAAGTGCTAAGTGGAGATACATCATCCCCAAAATATGATGCTGCCAGACATGAAGTAGATCTAAGTATGGTTCAGGTTCAAGACTGTGCAAGTATCATATCTGACAGATTTGTCTCCAAAAGGTACTCAGTGTTCCTAACCCTGCACTCTCAGTCTGTCTATATTTCTCCTGGGTCACTTGTCCCCATTTCTACCTCCTGGACTCTTCATTTTTTTGTATCAAATCTTCTATCAAGAGCTGTTTGTTCATCTACACAGGTCCTCTGCCACCTTTCTTTGATTTCCTACTCATTGGGATGGACTATTCTTGGAAGAGGTGATCCTTGAAATCAACCAAGTCTCCTGATCCCCTGTCTTTGAGACAGACTCCCGTGGGATTCTTTTGAGCAGGTGCTTGAAATCGCTTGTGGCATGAAACCTGTATCCTTGCCTATGTCTGTTGTGTTGTCTCTCTAGATGATAGTGTCCCACTAGTGAAGAAGGCAAGTGCCTGTGGATGTTAGACTTCTTCCAATTGTTTAAAAAGGCCTCAACTAATTCTCCACCCTGATCAGAGAGCCTGTAGCAGACACCCACCACAATGTTGTGCACGTGTGCCTACCAATCCTGAACCATTAACTCTTAGCCAGGTCATGGTTTCAGCTTGTTGTTCTTTGGTTGCTTCCTTCATCATTTAAAATCATATTCTTATTTGCTTGATCAGACTCAGCTCAGCTTATTTATGCTAACTGTGATTGCTGAGGAACTAAGCGCAGATTAAGGGAGAAAACCATTCAAAGCTAAGTCCTAATTTCCATCAGACCATAACTGCTACAACTAACTTATTTCCAGCTCTTCCTCAAGGCAAAAAAAGGTAGCATTAAATTTTCTTTTATTCTTTTGATATGGCTTCACTACATCAAAAGATATATCTCACAAGAGTTCAGTTTGTGATGTGACACAAAATCTTGTACTTCTTAAACTTTCTTTGTTTTTTGTGGGAAATGTTTTTCATATCCCTTAGATTTTTGTTATGAGTAGCTGTTGGAATTTGCAATATATATTCCATAAGTCTTGTTTGGGCAGCCGCCATTTACATGTTCTGTACAAGGAAACAATCAACGTGTCGTGCTAGACCCTGACTTTCTGTCTGCAGCACACACTTGAAAAATGTTCTAATGTAAACGTAGCTACTGTGCCTAAAAGCTTTTTAAAAGCCATATAAAACTACTTGAGACAGAAATAATGGTCCTTCCCTCATGAAAAGAGAGAACAGAATATGCAGTCAACAGCAATACAGTAAAAACAAGAGGAAAAAAATCAAGAACTTTACTGGATTAATTTCGCCAACTGTCAATCACATTGTATTACCTGAGTTTTCAGGAAATGAGTGTCCCTAAAGGATTTTGCAATAGTCAAGATTGCTAAGTTCTTTAATATTCTTTTTAATAAACAAGTAAGGAAAGTCAGCTATCTTGTGATGGATGTGTCGTATAATTATAAACATAACACTAATAACGAAATGTAGAGATTCTGTCCCAAATAGGCACAAGCTGTACAGAAACATTCTTCTGCTTCTATAAATCTCCTTTTTTCAACTGCTAACTGCTGAGAGAAAGTAAAATGTCAACATGTAGGTATTAAGAAAATAAATTGGCTATTATTTTACAGTTGAAGAATGTTATTTTGTAGCGAGTGGAGGTATTATTGCTACAACGGGGGCTTATCCTGGTTTATTTTTCTTTTTTTGTTGAGAAAAAACACTATGAAAAGGTGCTGAGAGACCAGGTGAGGAAAGCGTTTCTCTCTGTATAGATAAAGAACAGAACTGAGACAATGCAGCAATACTGTACTCTGAGAATCTCTAGGTTTTGGACTATTAGATAGCCACTTGGAATCTGAATCTTTTGCACCTTTCCTTTTTTCAGAGCACATATGGAGGAATGAACTTTCAGTGCCATTCCTGACTCTAATGAGAGTTATTAATATGGCCACACCCCTGTGCATCTGCTGCTTGAGCATGAAAGCAGAAGTAACTGGCTTAACCATGCAACTAAAAAGTGTAATGAACTGTATTATAGCTCAGGTTAAAGTTTTACTTACATAAGCAAGAACAGCAGATATTTAAATTGAGGGGAAAAAACTTGACTTGTATTTATTCTTCTCCGATATAATTTTTAAATGCCTCTTAAAGCAGAATGTATCATTGGGCTAATCTGTAAGTCTGCAATTACAGATGGCCAACAAATGCTGAGCTGTTCTAGTATCTCAAATGAACATTTCTGTATATGCTAATACGACAGGACAAATTTATTCATTGGGTCTATTTAAATCAGAGCATTTATTATGAAAGAAATTACTCAAAATATTATTTATGACATCGAATATTTAAACAAAGTTTGTTCTTATTCTGCTGGGACTTCCACAGTTCCATGGTCTAAATTAAAAATGAGAATCTGAAGGAAGAAAAAGAAGGAAAAAAGTTCTTTTGACAGATGGGGTAGGAAAGAAGCATGAAAACTGTTGGAGAGTACTTAGAATGTGATAAAGAATGTAACAAAGCCAGCTTCAATAGGTGTCCCATCAAACGAACACCTATGTGAATTACAGATGTGGCTCTTGTTGGGGCTTTTTTTTATCTCTGTGCCACACACATCTTTAGCTTAAGATGCTTTAAGACACTTGTCATTCCACTGTGCAGCCTTGAGCACTTGCTTTGTCTTTTCTCTCCTGTTGTGCCAAGCAAATAACTTCTTAGCTCCCCTGTCTGCATTTCTGCATCTGCTCTGTCTTTGTGTGTGGCATATGCCTGGCTGCCTCTCTGGAGTGCAAACAATTCTGGTTAAGCAGAAGGAACATCTTATAACAGGCCTCCCCCATGGGTCCAAATCCAAGGGTTTTTAACCAGTTTTCTGGGTTATACTTTCATTCCTAGTTCCAGGTTACCTTTTTTTCTCCCCATCTGCTCCCTCTTTGTGTCCCCCCACCTTTTCATTTCCCCCCCTTTTTTTTTTATAAACAGTGCTACAGAAAAAAGGTTTTTGAAGGATGGAGACCACTCTTATTTCCTTTCATTGTTTCTTGTCCCAGTAATTACTTTCTTTGAGTCATGCATCTTCCACAACAAAGTGGATTTAAATGATTTGGGAATGTTAACTTGGTTTACCCCAGCTACAGATCTTTATGAATAACTAGGAGACAGGAGAGGTATCTAAATTGACTTGCCGTGGTATTTTTTGTGAAGTCACGAATCATATGCTCCATATAGCTCTGTAGAAGTGCTGACTATCTTTGTTTTGTTTTGTTTTAAATTCTCATTTCATTAGTATATCTCAAAAAGAAAAAAAAAAAAAAAGTCATTCTGCTAGTGCTTACAAACACAGGCAATAAAATTTTCCACTTTTCCAGATGTGAAAAAGAGGGGAAAAAGGAAAACAGTTGCTTTGCCTGTTGTCACTGAAAGCCACTTTGAATTTCATTTTCCTGTGGCAAGACCAACTTTTTTTCCAGAAGGGACTGGGCTCTGTGTCATGATGATAAACACGTGGAAAAAAAACCCCAAGAAACCAAATTTCAACTTTGTAGGAAATTATTGCTTCATCCTGGTAACTTGTCCTTCTGATGACATCCTGAAGAGTTTAGAATCTCTTCTTGTGCAAGTGGTTTTATCCACTTGTATTGATAATGGACAAATTCTTCTAGTACTTTCTCAAAACATCAGAATGTAGAGTTTGGGTTCATGGATAATCTGGCAGCAACATCCTACAGACAGAATGACAAATTTTTATTTCTGTATGTTATAAAGCCTCAGCTGAAGTTATATGTTCACAGTCAAAGACATTTTTTTGTCTTTAGGACACTGAACTCATGTAATATTGTGAAAAGGTCCTTTTAAGTATATGAAAATGTTTTTGCTCTAAAAACTTGCTTAAACGAGTGTAATATCTTTTGTAGTTCAATTTACTACCACTTGTTAGAATCTTGATAAACTTAAAATATTATTAGAGGCAAAAATATCTCCAGGTATTTTGGATTTTTTGTGGATTACTTTTGTGAGGGTCTTTTGTGGGGTTTTTTGGGGCTTCTTTTGTTTGTTTGTTTTTGAAGGGGGCTGGATTGTTTTGCTTGGGGCTTTTCTCTGCTGCTTGATTTTAAGGAATGTAATGGGGGCAAAAATTTCTCCTTGTTGAAAAAAATTTTCCTGTTCTGATAGAATGTGAGGTATGCAGTTTATTTTTTTATTTCAAAGAAAATACCATACCAAATCAAGGAAAGCCTGACACTGAGGTAACAGAAGACAGCAAGGAAGCAATCTTTGAGTTGAGCCTAGATATTCCTCAAAATTAAATCCAAGGGACTCTACCTGGTTAACCAAGAAGTGTAGCTTCTGCCGGGTTCTGAGGGAATCAGTGATACTTATTAAAGGAGCTAATTAGTAAGTTGAGTACAGAGAAGAATAATTGTTCTATAGCAGCAATTATTTTCAACAGTCTGTTTAACCAGAAATAGTTTTTCTGGTTGGAAAGATCTGTGCTTATAAATAAGGTAATTAAATGGAAGTATGCAATATATTGTAATTATAGCTTTATATTCCTAAATATAACAGAGAATTTTGGGTTAATTCAGTCATAAAAATACATCTATTTTTAACCACATACTGCCTTGGAATATTTCTTGTAATGAGAAACTTTCTGTTGTAGCAATTCTTTCAAAGAATGTGGTGATAAAGTTAAGTAAATATATTTAAAGTATTTCTAAATTAATTTTTGTCTCAAAATTCCTGTGGCTTTTTCCAGGATGCTATTATTTAAGGTAAAAGATAATTTTGGAGTCACCTCTGATGGTGACAATACTTAGTCTGGTTTTTTCCAAAAAGCAATAGAAAACCATGTTACCAGTCCCTTAATTTAAATGCTTATTTTATTCCAAGAACAATTAAATATTAATTTGTTTTGTCAGACACAGATAAGGATTAGAAATATTTATATATAGGGAATTCAGACATGGTGCTTGAAATTATTCCCTGGCTTGCACAGATAGCAATGTTTAATAATGTTTTTGATAATTGTATCCAGCTGTATGCATTTTGTGACACTAAGAAATTTCTTATGTGCCTGTTGTCAAATTCTACAGTATGCTTCTCAGTACAGAAAAATGTAGGATCTGAAATTTTAAAGTTATCAGTAAAACTGTTGTTTATATGAAGTTGGACATAAATGGACAAGACGGGAATATAATTTTATTCCAAATTTAATATTATGTACATTAAATTGAGCTTTTGCATTTGTGATTTGTTCAGTTGACATGTTTATTTGCCTCAATTTACTGTGACACCATAGTAAAGAAGAAGGGGCTTTTAAAGAATAATATGGGCTGCTTATTTAAACATGCTTAAAAAGATTGTGTGGCAAAATGGCAGTGTTTTACCAGTTCACTAGTTGATTTCTTGTATCAGACACTCCCTCATGAAATACCTGGAAAATAAGTAAAAAAATGAGGATTTTCCTCTGGTTCTGTATATAGAGTTAGGCTATTCTTTCTTAGATTTGCTCTGTCCACTATTTTTTTCTTTTTCTGCTTGAAGCATTTGGTTGCTAAGGATGGAAAAATGTTTTTATTCATTCTAGAAATTAGTTTGTGGTTATGAGTGCCAGTGGGTGGAAAACAGGCAATCCTGTTAAGAAATAGTAGGACAAGTTATTTGTGTTTTGGGAAGCATTTTTACTTACTTTTGTCAAGCAAACCTTCTCAGCAGAGGTCACAGTAGCTCAGAATTTATGCCAATTGGGACTTGCAGTGAGAGGCTACACTAAGATAAGAAAAACCTATGGGAAAATCAATAAAAACCCTAGGAAGCAGATGATTTCAGATTCACATTAAAAGGCCATGATAATCTGAATGTTTCTGAAAGTCTAAGATAGACTTCTGTTAAGAAATCATTAGCTAGTACAAGTTATGCATAAACACCTTCTTTCTATTCCATGGAGAATGAGATGTTTCCGGCTGTTTTGTTGGTGAAAGCCAACTCAGATTTTCTTCTGGGATGAAAAGATATACATAACCAATGAAAGGACAATTTAACATTCTTCCCACACCTTTTTCCATTCTGTGCAGGCAATAAAAGTTATTAGGAGGACACTTGCTGCTTCTGCATTGTCAGATTCACCACAGAGCTACCTTCATCATCCCAGAGGGAATTACGTGATTAATGATAAGAGTCTTGGCTCATGGCTGGAAACAAATAAATCTTAAACATCTTCCTAAAGACTTGTGTGCTGGCCTCAGTTTTGTGTTTCCAAATATTTACTTTCATTCCATATTTTGAGATCATCTGGCAGGAAATATTATTTCCTTTTTTCATTTTGTGAGGAAGGAAGCTGAACAAGAACAAAAAAAAGTGTATTAAATCTATCCAGAAGGAGCCATGGTTGTTTCTATGTGTTGAAATGAACTGTATCATTCCCATTTCTACTATATTTATTATTATATCATCTAAGCAGAAATTAAACTTGCTGATTTAAAGATTTAAAGAATTAATCTGATGCTTTTTTATCTTACTCCATGCTACATACTCAAAAGGATTTATTAGATGACTTTTACTTTTCCAGATTATGATGCAAGTTACGTATGTTGCCTTGAGTTCTGGTCTTTTTTAATGAAGTGTTGCTCTGCTCAAAAAGGGATAGTAGATGATTCTTATACAATAATTTTAATTTATGTAGCTTTGTGTATTTTTTCCTCATGCTTTAAATATTTGTAAAAATAATTGTAATTCTGTCATTTGTATGTCTTGCATTGAAGTCAGGGGAATTATGACTGATGAAAAAAAAAAATTTGGAAAAAAAAAGAGTTGGGTTCAATGATCCTTATGGGTCCTTTCCAGCTCAGACTGGAAAAAAAGATTTATCATTTTATGGCTGTATTGAGACCCTGGGATACTATGAAAAAAGTATGAAAAACTTAGTCCTAAAAATTTTAGATTAAGTAGATTCCCTCTCAGGGAGCCACCATGTGAGGGAATAAAAAAAGATGGAGAAAGAATCTACTTAATGTTTGAATAGGACTGCTCTTTGTTTTGCTAATTAGACTATTTCTAATGTCACAACATTATTTAGCTACAGAGAAGGCAGGTTGACAGAATGAGTTTAAATCTTTTGTCGACTGAAAATGAAATCCCAAATCACTAAGATACTGACTTTGCTGATCAGCAGCTTCCTGGGTGCATATTTGCAGTCTCTTAGTGAATACAGTGCCTTCTGCACAGAATGCTGCACCAGCTGAAGAGCATTACAGCTTTAATCTCCAACCTAACAACTCTGTGTTACTACAGAGAAGGATGAATTCAGTAGGGATGAATATTGCTCTCATTTGTGGGTCAGTATTTACCTCTTTAATTCTGCAGGAATATCTCTAGAACAAATGACCTCTAAATTGTAGAAGTGAAAGAAGCTGCTTTAACCCTGAGGTCTTGTTTCTTAGCCAGATGGACTACTCGTGGTCAGATGCCTTGGAACAGCAGTGTGTGCTTAGATTGGCTTAGAGGAGGAGAGGTGCAATGCTGACTGCACAGCTGCTACATCAGTGCCTGTAAAACAGCAGTGATGCAATAACACCCCAGGGGTCAGGCATGGAAAATAGACAATAGACAAATCAACAGAAGTAACTTCACTTTGGTAAAGTGCCAAAAAAGCTTATAAATCTGAAGAAAGATTGTCTATCCCAAGCCACTCTCTGTATATTGTGGCTGTGAATGAGGAGGGTCAGCTCTATGGCTTGGCCATATGTCCCAAAATGAGTTACTTCTTCTAGTAAACAACTTTAGGAGAAACAGCAAAATTAGAAACTCTGATGTCCTCAAACTGTAAAAATATGGGGTGCCCTTCTGCCCACTGTCATGAATGGCCAATGATAGGCATTTTTTTTTCTTGTTTCTTCAAAATTTTCCTGTATTAATGGAATAGTTTAATTATTTGTGTTTGCTGAAGAGCAAGAAGGGAAAAGGTAATGAAACAAAGGTGAAATTTTAATTTTTTATTCTCCAAGAAACCTCCTTAATTCTTCAGATTCCTGAGTGACTTTTAGTAACAGAATATATATGTATATAACACTTAATGTTAAATTTGACTACAATTTACTTCAAATCCATACTGATTTATTTCAAAATCAAAAATGGATTTTATAAGCTGAGTCTTTGAAATTTTTTATACCATGGTTTAGAGCAAATTATCAAGGCACCAAGAACACTTGGTTCTCAAATGGAAGAAATGACGAGTCAAAATATCAAAGTACCTTAGGAAAACAATCTATGCCTTGAAAAGATGCCAACTAGAAATAATGAGGCTATTCTCTTTCCCAGGAATTGTGTGATGAAAGGATCTAAAGTTAGTCTTCTGTTTCAGTTGAATCTGTCTTAGACCTGAGAGCTGAAGCAGTTCTTTCCTCTATTTCAATCCAATGATCAGCAGGTTAATTTAAGCCATTGGGAGAGCAGAGCAGTAGCTCTCAGTTAATTGTCTTGTTTGCTTCTGGGTATTTCTTGCTAATGAGTTCTGTGGCTCTTTACTGCAATCTGAGATCCTTCTCTATCTGTGGACAAAGTAGCAGTGGAACTTTTTTCTGGAGAAGTTCCAATGTGTTATCTGGAAGAAGGTAAAATGATTCATCCATTACAGTTTACCTGGAATTAAACACTAGCAACAGGTTGAAACACTGAGAAGAAATAGGTCCCTCTCAAGCAAACCTAGCTGCACCCCGCGCTCTGTAGTGGGAGTTTCCACTCACAACCTTGTTGTAAACAGTAGGGATTTTGTTGAGGTCAAATTACCTCGGATGGCTGTTTTCTTTCCACTTTTGTTCACTCAGATCTCTTTGCTACATACCTCATTAATCTATTTCCCCACTAACAATCACCCCACTTCTATTATCTCCTGTTTTCCCCTTCCTGCGGATCCCTAGGGCTGGCACCAATCTTTATTTTACAGCTCTCTCAGCTACAACCTCTTGACTTCCTATTGCTGCTTCGAGGCTTTGAAGCTGTAAAATGAAGATTGCCATTAGGTAGGGAAAGACAGTAACAAAACAGTAGGGGAAATAATGTCTTACATGAAGCTCGCTTCAAGCTCAGATACTTGTTCGTTACTCACCTCAATCACAGCTTTGTACAACCGAATTGATACATCTTCTTTTTTCAAAGTGCTTTGACATTGTGACATCCAGCATTTCAGAGTTGCTGTCACATCAACTTTGTCAATATCCAGTACAGAACCTCTTTTCTAAAGTTTGGTTGTAGTTCAAATGTTTGCCTGACTCAATGAAGGGTGGGAAAGAAAGACATTATCAGCATCAAAGAAAGCAGTCCTATTTCTATTGCTGCAGGAAATGAAAACTTGCTTATCCAGGTCTACCTGAACTTTCACCAATCAAAATTTGAGTTTCTTTATAATCACCAGAAAACTGCAGAATAAAACCTGAGATAGCCACAGAAACAAAATTATTGATACAGGAACTGGTAAAGGGCTATTTTAACAAATGGTAGACTGACTTTTTTCTGTAGTATATTTCTTCTCTGAATTTTTTTTAAAGAAAACAGTTCTCATTACTTTAAGTGATATGGCAGTTTAGTCTGTTTTACATATCTGGAATGATGTATCAAATCCAAGGATCATTGCATTAGATCCTCTTTTTCACATCCCCATAATTAATTTCAGCCCAGACTGAGCAGTCATTAAGACAGGAAATTTATTTCTAGGTAAGGACTGACCTGCTTCTTCAGAATAATTCAAATAACTCCACTTTTGGGTATTATCCTGTATTTGCTCTTTTGGAATCTGAGAATCTAGCTTCTGTCACTACTAGCATGGAAGTACTCAATCAAATTCTTGAAATTAGAAGGAGAACACAGAAAAAGGGAGGAGGATTGACTCCTTTTGATTTCAGCTACATCTGAATAATATAATCTGGGAATAAATTGAATGTGTTATTCATTAGAGTTATCAGCCTGAAACTTTCCTGTAGCTATAAACAATTTTTGAGAATGTAAGAGAAAAATACTTCTGATTTGGAAAAGCAGTTTATTGATGAAAAATTTTTTGGTTTTGTGTGAAAAAAATATTTCAAGTGGTTAAATTACATATGTAACAATTTATCTTTATTAAGATAAAATTAGTTAAAATAACTAAATAAATATAATAAATAAAATGTTAGTGAGAGGTGTTTATCTGCAGTCTTAAAATCACAAGTGTAAAAAAATTGGACTGAATTGCAAATTAAAAGTACTTGTTAATTGTCAGATATTGAGCTACTCTTTTTTGCATGAAGATAGATTATAAGGGGAAGAAAATTCCCAAAACGAGCATGTTGGAATAAGGAGCAGATGAAATGTTCAGTGACAAAAACATACAACAGAAAAATAATCTTCCAAACTAAACATGAGGCACAATGTCTTGCTTTCATCAGTGACCAGGATGGCAGAACTATTTCATAGTGGATGGCATGGCCTCTGAATGAGGGATACAAACATTCTAGTCTGTGGTAGAGATGGTTTTATTACACTGCTTTAGGTAACTTACAGAAAAATTTCCAAACACACATATTACATAGGATTTAACACTTTGGAGAAGATAACCAGTTGTAAAATTTCTTTTTTGTTTTTAACTTAATGAAACCTGGAAGTAAAGAGGTGTCAATCTGCTTTGCTTTTTAATTTGAGGATATCTTTAAGTCATAAAAATACATGAACAGAAGTTGGGAATACAACTTTCCAGGGATGATAACCTATCTAGGAACTCTGAAAGGAAAATGCAGATTTATAGACTTCATTGCCCTAAAATGACCCAAGTTGGCAAAATAACATGCAAATGAACTTAAGGCTCATCTGTAAATAAATGGAAACATCTCACCAATCTAAGCTGTAATTTTGAATGAAAATCAGTTTATTAGTAGTAGTTATGTGGCACAGAGTTAATAACTGCTTAATTCATTCAGCTGAGCACCAACAATATTTGAAAGTGAAACTGATCAAAAATTGAAAGGCTTCACAGAACAGTAACTGCAATAGAAAAGCTGCTTTATGAGCTCGTTAAGCAATGATGTGGCTCTTCAAGGTTATTTGTATTAATAAAGCATATATTCTATCATCTTTTTTTGATCTGAAGGAGTTTGCAATTATCAAGATCTGATTTTTTGAATATTTAAATGCAATGTTACAATCAAATAATTAGAGTGGGTAGGGCCATTTATTTTGGTTACGAATATGTTCTCTCTTGGGAATTTTCCCTTCTTAGACAAGTTCAGCAAAATGATAAAAGCTGAAAATCAGATATTTGAATTTTCATACACATTAGATTTCATTTAAGTAAGCCTATGTCTTCACAGTATTTTTTGTTTTTTATAATGCAAACAGAACAGTCAACACATACTAGGTTTTTTGCTGATATATTTAGAGTAACAAAACTGGAAAGAAGATTTGAACCAATGGATCTTAAATTGCAGAATATAGGTTGATAGTAATTTTCATAGGTAGATTAGAAAACCCCCAACCAACACTCTGTGTATGCTAAAATATATTCTGATGTTATTCTACAGTTAAGTAATTTGTCTTGGCAATTATGCATAGTAGAAAAAAGATAACAAGTCATTTAATAACTGTCTTACTTTCTTATATGGTATAAAAAACTCATTATTGTAATTTATTAGTTATTATATTTGAAGAAATTACTCAATATATTTCTTGGTTTACTTACTTGAAGGACAGAATTAAAAGGTTCTGCAGGCGACAGATGGCAAAATAATTACATGCTGAATTTATTAATATTGAATGGTAAGAGCTACAAAATCAACAGTTGTGAAAGATACTGTCATGGCCAGCCTTACCTTTGTTGTACCTCATGCACACGGCTTTGAAAATGTATCCCTTAACAGCTATGGTATTTGTAGAGTGAATTCCAACTCTGACTTTCTAAAAAACAAATCAGTCACTGTGTGACTTATTAACATAATTAGTTTTCATAAAGATGCAAGCTTAAAGATGTACTTGCTAATGAGCCATCTGAAATGTGATGTGTCTCCCCCTTGACTTCCTTCTCCAGTTAATGCTTTTTTATTTTTTATTTGTTGAGAAGTGAGGATTGCATCATTACTCCCCAAAATGATTAACTCTGATCTTTCATCCTAAAGCATCTGACCTGGGTGATGCAGATAAAGTGGCAAATTTCACATTACAAGAATGTTGTTCTTTTTGTATTCTGCGGGAAGTGGCATTTTTCAAGCTTTTAAGTTAGTCTTTCTCACGTCACCTCTTTCACTCACATCTTTTCACGTCTTTGTTCACGTCACCTTTATCTCAATGGAAGGTTGGAAGCCGTGCTCTTGCTTTCCCCTCGTACATTACAGAAGTCTCTCTCATGGTCAGATGAGTATTAGATCACTTCTGTCATCTTGTGCTAAAGCCTGTAAAAGAACTGATTTATCCTGTTATCAGTTTTGCACTGTATAAAGGAAACACATACTCAGTTAAGTGTGGTGAAATTAATGGGAATCGCCTCTTTGAGGTGCCTATGAAAATTCCTGGGTACCTAAGTGAATCCCAGTGACACAACTACCTTCAAATCTCTGGCTTTTAATGAATGCTGCTGTATTTCTGCACAGAGGTAGGGAAAAGAGTCAAATTTTTAGGATAATTATCTTTAACAGGGATGGTCCTTTATAGCCAAGTGCTTTGATTGCTGTTTTTTCTCTTTCAGTCTTTCCTGCAATTACTTCTGAAACTCATTTACATACTGACATAATTTTTAGTACAAGCTACCAAACATTGGTATAAAAATTTACATACATGGTGTAACACTTCTTCTGATAAGAATAGCATTGTGGAATTTGAAACAAAGGTTTTGATTGCTAGAGCAATCTGGAGTTGCGGATGCTTGTTTTACCTAGTGCTAAATATTGGGGGAGGAACAAACTGTGATCCAATAATGCATATTTATAATTATCTTTTTCTGATTAGATGAAATAGAGCCAGAACTGATAAAATAGGCTCCTGCTTGAGCAAGGTGTCTCATGAGGGCAATCCCAAACTTCTCCTTATTAACTGCATATTGTTATAGTGCATCTATCTAGATTTTTTGTTTAAGTTTTATCCATTATATTATATTAAATATGTATGTTTATTATAAATGCTGCAGTTGCCATCTTTTACATTACAACTTCATGCAGAACTTGTGTGGTAAATAGTAAATTTGGGTTTAACCATTTTCTGCTGGAAGGTTTAAATGTCTGTCTTGTCTCCCAGGAAAGTATTTTAATAAAGCCCTTCTTTAATAAAATAAAGTATTTCAATAGCCTAATTAAAAGCTGGTTGCTGGCCTTTGCAACTGTGTAATGTTCATCAAACAGGAGCAAACAGAAAGCAAAGGAATTGTAAGATGGTCTTCCTCTTTCTCCTTTGTTCCAGAATTCTTTCTACATTTTGGTTTAGAATCAAAGAGATGAAAATTTCAGAGGTAGAAATTAGTTACAAATCCTCACTTTGAAGTGCATAGGCTTTAGGTCTCTTTGGTCTCTGTTATTTTGGTTTCATTAATATCTCTCTCCAAGAGGAAGCTGGGGGCTAGAACTGTGTGATTTGCATATACCTTGCTGATTTAGGGCTCTTCCTCCTGTTAAGAAATGGGGCTTCTTGGAGGATTCTATATGCTAAACAGTTTCACAAATTTTCCTGACTTTTTTTAGACCACAGATGTTCTAAGACACAAATCTATACATAGGCAGAACATGTTTGAGTTGATCAGGAACTGGATTACAAATTAAAGCACCTCACAGAGCGGGAGACAAATGTTGAACAGGAGTTTGTGGATTTGGTCTGGGATTTATGTAAGACAATACTGAAGAGCCTAAATCTTGGCTTGGATTCAAGTGTTGATGGTACACCAACAAAATAGCAATGAAATTTACACCAGAATTTTACACTTGCTTAGAGGAAAAATGTTTGACAAGATGTGCAATTTGTATCTGAGAAATACATTAGCTTAAAAAAGGAAAAAAACCCAACAACCAAAAAAACCCCTGCAAAGCCCATGACACTCCTCAAAACTAAAGCAAACACTTCCAAGCTACAGAATTCATACAATACAACATAACCAATGTACAATGTTGTCCTTGACTATTCTTAGTAAAAAAAATATGGAATGAAGATTTAATGCTGAAAAAATTATCAAGTTTGATTAGGAGAGGCATACTGACCTAACAAAACTGAAAATGAGATTTGGATGGTATGTATCACAGGAAATCAAAAAAGCTCTGCAAGAGGATTAATAATTACCTGATTACATCCTTCTGGATTTAATCAAAAAAGCTGATGTGCTTATGAAACTCTATCACCCAGAATAGCTATGGCAATTGAATTCTATGTGTTTCTGCTAAAAGGAGAGAAAATCTAACAAACTAATTTCTGAGGTTCCAAAAAGCTGGCAAAATGTGTACATTTTAATTTTAGTATCATCTCGTCTCAAATTTAGCTGGAAAACTTGAACTGAATTTGAAATGATAGAACATTGAGTAAATTCAAGATTATAACTTGTTCCAGCCATTTGTAATGCAGTAGTAAAATTAAAAATTCTGATCACAAGTTTATTATGGTATGAAAAAGATGCTTCCATAAAAATCCTGGAGTATTTTTCAAGATTAAAAAATAGTAGTTTTTTGTCTTTTCTTTTTTGTTGTTTTGTTTTACATTAACATACTCAGAAACAATTCCAGAGTTTATTCTGTAATCAGAGAAGAATTTACACTGAACTAAATTAAAGAAAGGGAATATGTAAAGTTAAGAAAAATACAGAAGAAACAGAAGGGATGCAGCATTTCTATTTCCCTATTTGTTTAATATTATCCACATAAATAGCTCTGCTTGAGTTAATTTCTCTGATGTTAATAGTAATCTTTCAATTGCAGTTTTTCAGCAGAAATTTTACTGTGTTGTGCTTTAGGCTCTGAGGCCCCTCATTCACAGAATGATGAAATGGCTTGGGTTAAAAGGGGCCTTTGAAGGGGTCATCTAGCCCAAACCCCCCTGCCATGGGCAAGGACACCTCCAACTGGACCAGGCTGCTCAGAGCACCATCCAGCCTGTCCTTGAACTCCTCCATGGATCCACAGCTTCCCTGGGCAACCTGTTCCAGCTTTATCGAGCTTTTTATTACCTGAGGATGTAGATAAGCCTCTAATGCAGGTGTTTTTGAAAACCCTAATACACTGATGCAGCTTGTGCCCATATTTCCTGTGTGAAAAATTAATGCCACTGAAGGTGTTTTGCATTGAGTTGCCGTGATTATCATCTGTGGAGACTAGCAGGTAGCAACCCAACTATATAGCCCTCCCAAAGAAACATAATTAGAAATGTAATTTGCGCCTTTGCATGAAATGAGTTTTAACAAAAATGCTTCAGTAAACAAATCTACCTATATAGTTAAAGGAACATATAAAATCTATTTAAAGCTCAGAGAAGGAGAAATATAAGGTCGGCTCAGTGTTTCATCCTACAATCATTTTCATTGCCAATTAGACACAGGTGTGTGCTACATAAATAAGAAAAACTATGAGTGTGATGGATATGATTATTATTCATCTCAAACAGCCTTTTTCTTTTTTCCTCCCTGTTCTAATTAGATAGTTTCCAGCTGTTCAACATGTGCTGCTGAGATATGCCATTGGAAAATCAAAACCACAACACAACCTTTCTGAATGCATCATTCTCTTAAAATAGTGGTAGAGGTGTTATGGTAAATATTTAAGCAGACCTAGACAAAAAATAGTACCAGTGTTGCAATAAAAGCAATGAAGAGAAAAATGCATTTCAACTTAATAATGTAAAAACAGAATTAAAGCCAGATGTACTGTGAGGGGAGAATACAAGGTCTCTTGGAAAAAGTAGATGAATTTGTGAATGAAAATTACTCATGTGTAATTCTATAATGGCAAAAACTGTTAATTGTTATCAGCACGGGAGACCTTAGCTGCATGAAAAGATTAATTAGCTGGTTGAACCTAGCATTCCCAGAAATGGGCTGCACCCTTAAAGAAGTCAAACAGGAAAAATGGTAGTGAAGTCCAACTTTGCAAATTTAGGCTTGTCTGGTTAGCACCTGGACGTGAATCCAAGTGGCACGATGGACAAATATTGTTACCAGCTCTCTAGGGCAGTTCATGAAACCAAAAATCACAGGTAATCAAAGTGGGCTACAGAAATGCACCTACCCACAGAGTCATAAAATGATTGTTAGTCTACTTAATTAAGAACAGGGAGTTGTTGAACAAGGAATATATGATTTGGAGGATTTCTTTCTCATTCTTGGGTGCAGCCATGTTTTTATGTTTATTCATCTACTGACACAGTTTGTTTACTTGGTTTTTTTTTCCATAGGTCTACAAATGTGTCTGAGTCTGATAATCTGTGGGATGTTTCAGTTTTGGTGAATAAATAATAAATTCCCTTTTTATCTGTTACCCTGAAACTACTTTTTCCCTGCTACCAAGGTTGCAAGGTTCCTTCAGGAACAGGCTGGAGACCCTCAAAGTTTTGTGATCACAGGGCCTCTGTGATCGTGTGCCAGTACTGCTGGAGTCTCCTGTTCAGGTCATATTTTATTTTCTTCAGTGGTCAAGTTGCAATGTCCTGATAAAAATCATTTTATTAGCACAGCCTGTTTTCATATATTTTCATATATTTCACATATACTGCTGTCCTAGGGTCATTGATTAATTGACTCTACGAAGAGAGATTAGATGCCACAATATCTATATATACATATATGCACACATATATATATATATAATGCTTTCAGGACTACTTGTTAAAAAGGTTGTTTTGCAACATGAATAATAAATTACTTTTGTTTCATTTGCCTTAAAAATACAGGAAAGACATCATACATGGTATGCTGATGTGTGGCAACTTTATTCAGCCACTCTTGAACTTCTGATTTCATTCCTACATTTAAATACACAAAGCAGTTTGAAGATTTATTTTTGGAAGCCTGCAGAGAGAAACATAAGTAGGTAAGATGATGAGCTTCTTGGTCACTCAGACTAGGTGTCCTGTCAGCCCCCTGTGTGCTGGCACCTGAGGTGTGCACATGTGGGGCGCTCAGGTGGGATGACAGGAGGCCCTGCAGCAGTAGCCAAGGGGCTATAGAAACTCTCAGGCTCTCTTCTGGAGGGCATGGATGAGGCTGCAGGGGCTGCCTGGAGCCTGAGAGTTAACCTGGAGTAGTTAACTGCTGCAGCAATCCCTGGTGAGCTCAGAACCTGCTAATCAGTGTCAGAGGCACCTGCTGCTGCCCCTCCCCATTGCCTTCACCCAATCAAGGAAGAAAGTTTCTTCTCCCAGGGCACAAAATGCCCCCCTTTTTATAAATCCACGATGTTTTTCCAAAGGATCAACAGGATTTTAACACTGTGCTTCTTGAGCTTCTTACAGCTGTACAACTTGTGAGTAGCAAGTGGAATATTGCTGTTTTGTTGAGCACCAGTAAATACATGTAGACTTGAAACTTAGAAAGTCACTTGCAAATGCTGAGGTTTTATATATTAATGAATAATATCCTCTCAGAATTTCAGCTGCAGAGTTTGGAAAACTGATGTAAGCTTTTGTCCTTTCTGTAGCTAGAGAAAGACAATTTAAGGACTTCAAGATATGTTGCTAAGGAAATGTCTGTGCAGGAAAATATTAAGTATAAAATTTGTGAATTCAAAGAAAGGTAAAGAAAAACTTCAAAGGTATTGCTTCTGTTGGAAGAAGTTTCCACAGTTCTGGAGTAACTTGTGATGAAATATTTTTGGCTTTTTAATACTGTTTTCTTTGGTAATCATTAAAGATCTTTTTGTGATTTGCTAACTTAAGTTCTTTTTCCTTTTCCTCCTAGCTGTAGGTGAGTACAAAAACTTTAAGTTCTTAAACATTTTTAAGGTTTTAACATTTTGCTTGCTTCTTGTATTGCTTGGGGTTTTTTTTCTGATAATAAGCTGCCTTTTTCTTTGAACACCTATTTTTTAATAAACTGTAACTGTTAATTTTTTATTTTATGTTCTTAAGAGTTTGTTCACTAGGAGTATAATACACCAATTAAAATACTATTACTTTTGACAAAATAATTACCATCCAAACTCAAGGAAGAAAAAAAATTGCTAGGGAAGACTTTAAATGACAAAAGAATATGCCTTTTATGATTTCCAAGGTTTCTCAGGTTTCCGCTGTGGTCAGGGGATGGGGCATGACTCTATCTTACTAAAGTTCTTTGGAAGAATTATTACTCTTTCTACTATGTATCTGTAATTCCAGATGTTTATCAGATGACAACAAGAAGTGGAAATAATTTAGGGTGAGGTTTTCAGCTATTTCTATGCCCTGCCTAATCATATGTGCTCAAATTGGACAGAAGAGAGTTTGGCATCCTTCCCTTTCCTTATTGCTGTAGGTTCATGTGTCTTCCAACTTAAGCTTTTGTTTGGCCTGATATTAATATTATTTTTTTTCTGTTCTCCCTTGCCTATAATATGCACATGCTCGTCTATCCTCTCAGCTTTTCCTATTTCATACTGTCTGAAGAACTATATTAGCTCCTAGACAAGCAGGAGGGTTAAAGAATATTCAAATGAATGTGAGCTTAAGAAATATTTATGTCAGACTCAGTGACTGCAGATATGAAGCTGCTCTGATATCTCAGGGAATCCCATACAACAGCCACACGTTTGGTGAATTTTTTCAAAACCTCGCACTCTTGGCAACAGTGTTTTATTTATGCACAGCTCATTCCCTATAATTACAGTTGTTTTGGCTTTGAAACAAAGCAGATTGTTGAAAAGCAGTGGCAGAAATTCAGAAGTGCTAGCATTTGGGTAAAATCATGACTGCTGTCTTTTATTTGAATTATTTTTTCATCTAAAGATGTTCTATGCATCCATGCACTACAATTTTTAAAAACTGCTTTCTGTATCCTCAGTGACAGAAAGAATGAACAGTAAGAAATAAAAAACCCGTGGTGGTGGGAGGGGCAAACATGATCAGTTGTGGTGTTTCTAAACTAGAAAATAAAGGATTTAGCTCTACTGACGTCATTAATAAGGGATAGGCTTAAGACTCTTATGCCATTCTACCACTCCCACCAAAACAGGGAATATCAAATGAGATTTTGTAGCAGCTCAGATTTGGGTTAATATCTTGTGTAAAAACTGCTTTTATTTATTTTTATAGAGCCATAAAGCAGTTTGCTAAGAGTTGCAGAAATAGAGTTGAACTTCCCTGCTTGCAGAGACTTGAATGCAAGTAATAGGCATTTGTAACTGAGGAGATGAAATGCAGCAGACTCTGGTATATTTTATTAATTCTTTAGGATAAATTGTGATTAATCATACTTACGATTCCACTGACATGTTAGAGGAGAACTGGAGGTTAAATAGAATACTAATCTGCCCCTTGAAAAAGGTAAGGGGGTGAACTCCTTAATTTTATTTATCTGTTCTTACAAATAAAATTTATATTGGTTAACATAATGCATGGAGATGCTGGAAAAAAAGGCACAAGGGTTTTTTTTTGATCCTGCTTCAGTGGACAAAAAGGATTAGCTTGGATGTGTAAACTGAAAGCAATTTGTAAGATGTGCTGAGGTGCTGCTCCCCACGTACAAAGGTGTGTTAGTGCTCCAGGTTACAGGCTGTGTACATGTGTGCTATGTGCCTGTGCCTACCGGGAACAGTCTTGCTACAGTTTGGAACTGGGGGCATGGATCTTTGCTGGACTAATAGATCTGCCCCTGTTCCCCTGAGAAAGAGGTTGTTTCTGCTTTTTTTATCTAACAGCTTTTTTTTTTTTTTTTAATCTATCTGTATTTGACTAGTCCTCGTCATGGAAATGGAACAACGTTTCTGCCATGACCATTTAGATTTTGTGTTTAAGGAGGAATCACAGGCTATTTTCAAATGAGAATAACTATATAGGGCTTGTTGAAAAGTTTTGGTAAATTTGGTTCCTTGTCTTTGATAGTGGGCACCTTGTGTCTAGGAAACAGCACCAATTCTGAATGTAATGTGGTGCTTCAATAAAATGCTCTCCACACTAGAGCATTTAAGGTTAATGGAAAACCTAGGGAAAGATAAAGTCTTTGCAAAATTTTACATCAGGACAAAGTAGGCCTCTTCAAAGAATAGTGAGTAGTTGCTTATTAACACTGATGATTTTGGTTTAACCATGGCTCAGCACAAAATATTTGTCTTGCTAAATAGTGGATTGTAAAATACCAATTCTCTTCTATGGAAGTTAAATTTGTCTTGTGTTACATCTCAGGGATAATGAGAATCTTGATTTTTTCTTTTTTTTTTTGTTTATTTAAGCATCTATAATCCTCACAATTATATGATGTAGGCTTCATATTTAGAGTGAAAGAAAGAATGGTTTGGTTATTCACCATCTCACCAGGTTGCAATCACACCACTACATGTGGGGAAAATATGAGCAAGGTCCCCTCTTTGTCCATTAGTTTTCTTTGTGATTTTGCTCTTACCTTATTTG
Source organism: Cyanistes caeruleus (assembly GCF_971803275.1). Taxonomy (NCBI): domain Eukaryota; kingdom Metazoa; phylum Chordata; class Aves; order Passeriformes; family Paridae; genus Cyanistes; species Cyanistes caeruleus. The sequence continues at coordinate 39,622,168 of NC_141705.1, forward strand.
TCTTGAATTGTACTAGGAGATTGGGGGTGTGGGGTTTTCAGATTGTTTTCTTTCAAATGCAATTCTGGCCATACACAGGAGAACTTGTCTAGGGGAAGCACTTGTCAGGAGTACAGTACTTCCACAGGGCTTACCAATGGGATCAGAAGTGCTATAACTCTGTTTCAAAACTATTTCTTATCTTCTCAGAGTTCAGATTTATTGAGGGCCCAGAGAGAATAAATTCTGGTAATGCTTTAATAGGCCTGTCATGGTTTAAGTCCAGCTGGAGATGAAACACCACACTGGTGTTCTGGGGTGGTGGGCTCACTCAGCCCTCATCTCCCCGTGCCCCAGTCCAGTGGAATGAGGAGGAGAATCAGAGTAAAACTTGTAGGTTGATATAAGAACAGTTTAATAACTGAAAATAAAGTAAAAATACATCAGTAATGGTAAATTATAATAATAATTATAATAATAAAGAGAAAACCTCAACAAGTGCTGCACAATGCAGTCACTCATCACCAAACCTGAATTATCCCCCCTTTCAGGTAACTTCCTGAGTTTATATACCAGGCATGATGTTCTATGGTGTGGGATATCCCTTTGGTCAGTCTGGGTTACCTGTCCTAGCTATGCTCCCTCCCACCTTGTTTTTTGTGTGTACCTCCTCACTGACAGAGCATGAGACAAAGAAAAAAGAAATATTTGACTTAGGATAAATGGAGTTCACAAAACACAGAAACATGGTGTTATCAACAGCATTTTCATTCTGAATCCAAAACATAGCACTGTAACAGCTACTGAGAAAAATTATTCTAGCTGAAATCAGGACAAGACCTATGACAGAAACAAATTAATCCTATTTGAACCACTACCATGTTTTTCTGACTACTTCCATCACCTTTAGGATGCTAGTTATGCTTGTATGCAATACAAGTTGTTAGAAAGATAGAGATATATTACTGTTTTCACTCTGCTTAGCTTATTTGTAAGGGTGAAGGTCAAGAGCTTGTATCCTTTCTATTCTGTTTCAAATATGTTTTTGTTTTTTTTTTTTTTTTTAAATTATGGGATAATTTACTTTCCAATTACTAATATTCATCCTTCTAAATGGCTGTGTCTAGTTCATCTCTACTACCTGCTGTTACTATCTTTTTACAAATTGTTTTTTTCTGTGTACTATTCTAAAAGTACTCTTCATTACTTTTCCACATCTGACCCATTTCCTGTTGAAAAGTGCAAGTTTTGTTGATTGTATTGCTTTCATGAGTATGTTTTTAAATTTTATTTTTTTAAAATCTGGGAACATACTTAGGTGTGTTTTTTCTTATGCATCTGAAGATAGTTCAGCCTTTGAAGAGTTTCTATGAATGCTTACAAGCTTTTATTCATTATCTAGAAAGAAGTTCATTAGAGTAATAATATGATAAATGTTGTTGAACTTCTCTGCAGAATTCCTGGCAGTTTCATTAAAAATGAATAATTTAGTGGTCTTTTAATTAAACTTTCATGCACTGTTCATGAGAATGATAATCCTAATACAGAACTCTAATTAACACAAAATAGAGTAATATTTGTTGCAATGAAGAGGCCTCTTTATACCGACTCTCTTCAGTTTAAATGTCAAAATACTTTAGTATTGAGACTAGCAAGAAGCAAGCTTGTCATCTGTTAAACCATATCATTCCTTAGTGTGAATATCAGTCACAAATACCTTAGAATTACTTTTTTTTCTCATTATTTTAGTGAACATCATCTTCTTCACTGTCTCACAAACAGCTGAATCTAACTAATTAGAATCTAAAAAATTCCTATCACATTATTATTTTTATAGCATTCTTATAAGAACTTAGAAAAATGGTGAGTGCAGTTTTTTCTGTTTATGTATGACACAATATTTGTCATTGCTAACACCTAATTCAAGCTAACAGTTATCTGTATCTTGAAGACAAAAATTGGCTGATTTCTGTATGGTCTAATTACGTGAACATTTTAAGAGGTTATTATTCTTGGGCTCCCAATATAAGTAAAGGAAGAAGGAGCTGTCATTTGTCTGGCTGTGTATTAAATTTTCCAAACGAGAGTTTGAACTTGAAGTTGCTGCCACGAGATTTCTCATTAGCCAAGCTGCCTTATTTATAATTTTCACAAGGGCATATATGTTGCAGGACTTGAACTGTATGCTTCCACATGTCTTGTTTTTAGCAGCATAGTTGAGGTGAAGGGCTGAGAACAATATCAGTGCCAGAACTTTGAAACAGATTCATAAGGAGATTAAATTTCAGAACTGAGTGTAACATTTTGCACGCTTTATGCATTCATATTTTAGGGGGTCTTGGCTACTGGGTAATGACACATATTTGTTTTGGTTTTGTGCCCTAACTAGTAGATGTGATGCTAAATGAGAATTCTTGTTCCAAATGCAAAGCAACAAAATAACATTTTTAAATGCTTGCATGTTTTTCATAATTCACTTTTATTATTTTACTTTTTTTTCTGTCCCTCAAATAAAGTTTGTTCATGATCAAACACTAAAACCAGCAGCCTGTGGCTTACTAAGGCTGCCAGTGCAGCTTGACTGGGGAATAATGAAGTGAAAAGGATCTGCATTTTTTTTTTTTTTTTTTTTTCCTGTGGACATTGCACTATTTCAAGTGTCTGAGCCATGGAATGATTTGCTGAGTAGGTTACTGAATCACTCTTCAGTCGTATCCTCATTTTGCCCATGATGTGCTGCAGCCAGAATTGTGGAATCACCTCACACACTGAGGTCTGTCAGCCTAAGAGTCTATGAAACCCGAGTCATTGGTCTGAGCACAGCGGATATACTGGCATGCAGCATTCAGAGAACTATAGCTGCATATGTATTCTTATATGAACCTCAGTTAATCAGTGATTTTTGTCTTATATTTAATATGTTTCTTTAGCTACATTTGTTCCTGATTAATACGTAAATTGCAGAGAGGGTGTAATTGTGTACAGTCTGAATGAATCATAGGAATGTTTGGTGAAATAAAACCTAAAGATCTGGCAAATAGCTGAATTGTTTTTATACACTTGCTATATAAAACGATATTCACACACTCATAATAAAGATGAAAAACAAAATGCTGTTTAAATTTCAAATTTTCCTTGGTCTAAGGATTGCCATTGTTGCCTTGGCAATAAAATCTTCATGTAAAGCAACTTTTACTCCATCACCACAGTATCTGAAAGAAATAACAACAGACCTCTGATTTTGCCTAGAAGGGCATGAAAACTCTGTTCTGTGCTATTTGCTCGTGGCCTCTAGCCTATTCTGCAACACTGCTGTGGTACTGTGTGACATTTCAATGCCCTAAGTATTCATCTGCTGTCATGCTGCTACTGTGGACTTTATACTGCTCTCTAAACCCCAAGAACAGGACTTCAGTGTTCACTTATGATGGGGAGAGGGGATGTGTAGTAATCCAAAGCCTTAGGTTAATAACTGCTGTAACAATATAGAGAAAAAGCTGGAAGTTTCACTTTTATGAAACCCTGGATGATAGAATCACAAATTGGGTCAGTTTGGAAGAGAGCACAGTGGGTCCTCTGCTTGATGCTTGAGCAGGGCTGTCGAACACATTACACAAGAGTCTGGGTAACTTTTTCAGAGACAGGAATGTCACTGCAAAGGGATTGCAGTGAAGTACCCTTACTTAAACATTGTTACTCTTTGAGAAAAATAATTTCCTAGTGTCCTGAAAAGTCATTCTGTTTGCAGCACTTCAACCAGCAAAATGTATTGATGAATGTAAAAGGAATATACTTAGTCGGGCTATAGAGGACAATTGTTTTAAGACATCCTGATATGTGCTTATGAAATTATAATGACCATCATTAGATGTTTCCTATTTTGCTTGGTTTGAATATCTGCTGAAACTGTTGATAATCACCTCTTGCTTTGCTCTTTAATTTGTAATTTAATTTCAAATTTGTGTAGTGTTGGCAAGGCCACAGAACATGCGAGGAGAAGGGAAAATGAATGCTGAATGCAGCAAACAATATAAATTTTGAGGAAGGGGAAGAAGGAAGTCACCAACCCTTCTGATTCTACCAAAATATCAATTTTAGTTATTTTACTTGAGAATGCAAATGATTAATAGTGATGATTTATAGTCAAAATGGGCTGCATTGTTTGATTTATTAAATATTGTCCATGTTTTATTACTGTGATCTTTTTGTTGGCTGAAGTGCAGGGGGCTGATCAGATTTCTGCATTCCTTTCAGTGTGTATACCCTCCTGGTATCCATTCCACTCTACCTCTTTAGAACAAATTCACATAATTGAGAAAAGGATACCAATGGAGATACTCTGCTTCAGCAACAATATTTTAACCATAGGCAGGCATAATAGCAATTAAAAATTAATCAGGTTACCAGGAACATATATGTTGTTAAAAAAAAAAACAAACAAAAAACAAACCCCAAATCTCCCCCATACACAACCAAACCACCTCTAGCTTGATAATTTTTTTTTTTTTTAAATTTAGTTAATAACATTTTGTACCCATCAGGACATTGTCAGCATATTGTTAATCCCAGATTGTAAAGGAACCATTGATTGAAGATGTGAGCGCATGTTGTAAATATTGCTGGGATAAGAAGCTGTTAAGCTGTAAATGCAAAATTGCTGTACAGCAGCTCTGTGTTGTGATGCTGTGTTCATCTCTGGGTTATTAGGAAGTTATGCAAGTCCATGCACAGGCATCATTTCATGTTAAAGAACTGGCATGTCTTCACTGGAAGTGAGGGAAGAGTAGCCCTTTCAAGGCAGTGCTAGATGAACCTCATTTCCAGGAGAAGGACAGCCCCATGAGCACAGCAGTGAATGGAAAGTTTGGATGCAGTCACCAGCTACAATCACATGTATTTGTTTCCCAAGTGCCATGAGCTTTTGAAGTCTGGTTGTAATTAGTAACTTCTAGTAAAGGTATAATGTGTACATAGTCTTGCTATTTTTGAAGGAAGCTCTTTATTTCAAAATTCCTATTTTGAACTTTCCCATTTTTTGGTTATCTTTGGAGTTATGTCTAGCAGCGTAATAAGTAAATAAGAAGCTTTTTTTTTTCCCTCATTTTTTGTAGCAGAAATTGAATTTAGTTTTCATATTTGGTGGTGGGGTTTCAAACCCATTTATATGTGGAACCCGTACAAATCATGTGATTTCGCAGCTACTGGGAATAAACATTGCTTTCTCTTGCTTGGCAAGTGTGAAAAGATTTAGATATATGTTTTAGTATAATTATAAAATTTTTAGCTTTTTGTTTGTCTAGTAAAGATGAAGATTTTTTTTCCTCACAAGGATCATTGGGAGCAAATCTTTAAGTGATAAGGGGCTCAAACCCACAACCATCTTGTTGCTAGTGCCATGATCTAACCAACAGAACTAATCTCAGGGGAGAGTGCAATTTCTACAACAATGCAAATGTAAAAAGTCTTTTTTTCACAAGAAAAAAAAAGAAGTAGATGTGATATTGTTAAAAAAATACAATTTTATTTACTGAAAAATTACAGAATTGTTTCTAGGTTAAAAGGATAATGCTAAAACTGAAGTGTAAATGGTTCTCTAAAGTAATTCAAAAGGTTCTTGAGCATTTTGAACAGCATTCCTTTTCATTTTATGCATATTATGTTCTTTTAGTGACTGAGTCACACTGCCTACAGAAAAATGATTCTTCCTATAGAAGAGAGTATCATGAAGACTGATAACTTTGATACCTTAAAAGATATCAAGGCCATGACAAAATTACCTATATAGTACAGAAATAATAGGGAATTATCATCTTCTGACATAATTTTTCTCTCATGCCTTCTGAGAGTGATGGTGCTGATGTTCTGCAAAGATCTCTTCTTGTGGTGACAGGACAATGACTAAGCAATTTTAATTACTGTACTCAAAAACAAAGTATTGAGCAATTGTCACCAGAACAGTGATTAGAGTATGGAGGAAACAGAGGGAATGCTATCACTGTAATACTTCTCCATGAACCTAAAAACAAATCTCAGCAGCTGAGGAAAGAGATAGCCAAGATGAAAGCAATGCTCATTTAAAATATTTATGTACTGCCGACTTCAAGTAGTATTTCATGAGCTTGATACTTGACATATAATCTCAGCAATAACAACAAAATAGTATTTTCTACGCTCTCAAATGTAGTTTGAGATTTTGTTACAGGTGACATTCATTGAGGAAGATTTCCTTGAAAAACCATTTCATGGAACTTGCACAAAAAATCTGCCTAGATAAAGTATTATAAGTAGTAGGAGATTAAAGACTTTGACTGGAAAGTAATTTCCTAATGAGGTATAATGTAAACAGCCTGTAAATTATGGGCAAATGTAGGTATCTTGTTACATGGCTGGATTGATGCTTAACTTTTAGTTACTCTGGTCTAAAGCAAGTTTTACATCATTAAGCAAGACTGGTTACATCATTTAGAGATGGTGTGGAATCTCCATCCCTGGACGTATTTTTTTTAAAAAAATAAAATAAAAAAAGCGCACTAGTGCATAAGACAGAATCCACCTGACAGAGGCTGGGATGGGAAACAAAGATCCCTAACAAGGAGTAGCTCCACATCTAAGGGTAGTGCTCATGTGGTTTATGAAATAAACTAATGCATATTAGTCAGATTGCAATTCTGACTTGTCTCTTTGTCATGTTATTTTGCATCTGACCCATTTTGTCTTGGATGCTGTTTAGCTGGCTGCTGGGTCCTTGAGCTCTTTCTGGGCTTTCCCTGGCCCAGCACCAGGATGTGTTGTCTTCAAGGAGTAGGGGTCTTGCACTTATCTACCACCTTGAGAGCAGCTGGGTAAAAGAGAGGGGAGCTATCATTTTCCTCAGTATTTCACATCTACAGCCTTCTTGTCATAAAGATGGAGGCCCCCTCTATTTTTTAGCTATTAATACTGGAATAATCCAACCATTCAGAGGTAATATATGAGGTTTTTCCCCAGTAAGCATCAACTGAGTAAACCAGACTTTTCTGTATTCATTCATTTCATTAACTATAATAGTCTAAATTTCTCTGGTTATAAAACTTGGCTTTCATTATTTTCTCTAAGGCATTTGTATTCCTCATTTTGAGGAATAAAGTCACTTAGCCCTTAGTTGAGGCAATCTTATTTAGACAGAGAGAGACCAAAAACAAGTAAAAAATGTTATGCAGGAATGCATGTGTCTTATTTATTGCAGTATTTCAACTACTCCCTGTTGTTACCTTACATCAAGCATTTTAATGGTGTTTGTGCCTTGCTTGGTGGGACGTACATGTCACATTTAATAAGAGGCAATAAATGAAGCCAACAGTTTTAGATATGCAGTTAAAAGGATTTGGGCCTCACCAGTAGGTAAGGCATCAAAAAGCCTTACCTATCAGTAACATTTTGGTGTTTTCAGTGATCTTTCAGTGGTATGTAAAGCTACGTATTAGTATTTTATAGTTTATTTTTATGGTGTGGTTTCACATAAACAATATCAATTTCAGCTTAATATTATTTTCAGTGAATACAGCAGAAATAATCTGATTAAATTGTGTAGAAGAATGATTCATAGGCAATTAACAAAGCCTTATTTAAAGGCCATATTTTTGCATAAAATAATTCCAATACAAACTAAATATATACTGCAATTTGCTGGAGGATGGTTGTTTTGTTTTGTTTGGGGATTTTGGTGTGCTTGCGTGTGTTTGGCTTTTTTTCCCCAGAGAGAATTTCAACAGTGATATCTGCCAGTGCCAGGCCAAATTATTATTATTTACATTACAGTAAACAAGTGGTATCAAGTGTTCAGATGCAAAGTAAACCATAAAATAAATAATGCTTTCTGCATTTTGCTAGTAGTTACCTTGTTTTTAAAATGAAAGATTTATTGTCCTCTTTCAGTTGCTGTAATATCTAATGCGATATATTCAAAGTGTATTAGGGCTTAGAATAATAATTATTATTATAATTTTTGTTCATGGGGTAATATTTTGCTTGCAGCTGTTTGATTTGTCTCTATGTAGTTTGTAGTGAAGCCTCTTGGGCTCGCTCTGTATACCAGCTTTGTTAAGAATTACTCTGTACAGAGCAATTGATCATCTTGGAAACGATGGGCACAGAGCTGCAGCTGGATTATTTCTGCTCCCTGGTTTGTCTGCATGTCTCGGATTGCATCCTAGTGTAGACTCAGCCCAAGTATTAGCAGCTTTCAGTGTAAAATCAAACCCACTAACTAGGCCAGTGGAACATGTTTAGCTTACTTATCTGAAATTGCTACTGTCTGAAACCACCCCTGTGCTGTCCGAGCCCATGCTGGAGTCTTCATGAAATGCCTTTAGCTTGGGGCTTTGCACCTGTCAGAATAGATATTAAAATTGCATTTGAGTTGTTTCGAACTCTCTGGGACTGAAGTCTTGTTTTAAGCCGAAGTGTGTGATAAATGCTTTGCTGTGTTTGAACTCATCACACACTTTACAGGAATAGGCTCAAGTCTCTGTATATGAGAATAGTTGTGCATAGCCCAAAGTTCAGAAAATGTTGCTCAAGCAGTCACCGAATGTCAGAAATTTGTAACTAGGCTCATGAAAGCCACTTTTAATCTTGATCTGACACTATGAGAAAGATCAGTTATGTATACTGATTTCTTAGAATCTTCATACATATCATACAGAAACAGAAGTGACATAAACTGGGTATTTTTAGAGTAAGGATTTCCAAGATGTCAAGTCACACCTTAAAAAAAAATGTAATTAAAATAACACAAGGTTTTACCTTAGAGATTCTGAGGTACAATGTGCCTGCTGTGACTACAGTATCTCCAAATCCCTCTAACGCTGTCCCAGTCACACAGTCACACAATTAGCATTCAAGAATAAATTAATAGTTATCTGACATTTCTAAAAGTTCTATATGGGGGGAAAAAAGTCTTCCCTCAACTTTAACTCATCTGTTCTGGAAACTGGGTTGAAACAGGACTTTAGGGAAGAAATACTTTAATGAGCTCGATGTACATTAAAATACTCTTTATTCAATCCCCTCTGGAGATGCTGTAAAAGAGTCTTCCAGAAACGCAAAGCATGATAGCACTTGGCAATTTTCTGATAGAAAGCATAAGTTTCTGCATATTGAAGACAAAATGAAATCTTCCAAAACTCTGAGTATGCTCACGTTGGACTGTTAAATTTTACAGATAAAATCTGTAGCACTCCCTGTTGGGTGCATATATATTTCATTCTGTGCTATTTAGTGCATAGCCAAACTCAGCTAAACTCGCTAGAGTGAGAGGAATTGAGCTATTTGAGACAGGCAACTGACTTATTTTGTGTAGTGTATATTATGTTAAAAAAAAGTAAGTGCAGCATCACTAAAACATGTAGTAATTGAAAGCCATAATCAAAGGCAATCAGAATTATTCTTAGTGCATATAATACAAAGAGGACATCTTTTCATCTTGCTTTATAATTAGCTAACAATTCCATGAAGTACTCACCAATTATTCTCAGGGGATGGGAGTGGGGATGTTGTGGGGTGTGGAGGGGAAATAGCTGATATTTTTATTTTAAATTCAGCCATAAAGTATATTTCTGTTTTCAGGCAATTTTATTGGTATAGATGGCTGCAAATATGAGTCTGCTTTCCAGAAAAAGCAAAAATCATGGGGTTTTTATGACTTTGCATGAAAAAAGAAAAAATGGGTTATTTTCTTATTATAAAGTTATATTCTAGAGTATTGTGAAACTAAAGAAACCCAGTGAAAACTGGTTAGGGGCTGGCAAGATTCACCTAGAACTGAAGTGCTAAAATATGCATATTGAAATATGCAGGGTCATTTTTGCTTAAATACAAAGTAAAGACTGCTTATTAACTCCCATTATTTGAATTAATAACTAGATTAATATTTAATTAGTACTTAAGTTTTGTTCTAGGCGTCATTCAACTGTTGGCCATGATATTATTATTGTCATGATTCCTAACAAATGTTATCCTTTGTTAGAGACAAAACACGCAAACACCTTTAAAGGAAAGTCAGAATTTTTCTTAATTGACATCTTAACAGATTAATCTAAGAATCATCTTTAGCAGTTCATATTTAATTATTACAGGAAGAGAAATAATAATAATGCAAATACTAGTACAGGAATAAGACAAATTTAAGTGATCATACAGTTAAAAACTCATAGTAATGCTTAATATTTCACTGTTGCAAGGAGTAATGAGAAGGAACAAGACAGAAAAATATAGCAAGTTGACAGCATCTTTTTGCTTCAAGAAGTTTGTTCATGATGTTTTCTTTTTCTTTGGGCTAGAACACATAAAATTTTAGGTATTTTTATATGTTGCTAGGATATCTTTCCACATAGTTTCTTCATTGTTCTGCAAGTGTGCTCTGTGGTACAATATACATGTTAGATGCAAAGCCCATAGTTTTGTCTGAAATTGGATTATTGTTTCTTTACATGACCATTCGTGGGTAGTCTGTAAATCCAGGAGTTTCCATTGCCAGCCCAGGCCCCTACTCAACAAGTACACTTCTATCCAGCATCTGGCACTGCCCCTTCTGGAAGCCTTTGCTGTCATCCCAGGCCTCTATTTCTCGAGTTTTTTTTGTTCCAGTAAAGCCATAAATCCCCCACTCTATACAGAATAACTACGTGCTGCTACTGCACATATTAAAACCATGTGAGTACCTCACCAAGATAAGGACATGTAGACCAAACATTGCCCATCTGGTTGCCAAAAAATCCCTGTTAAAACTTAACAAAACAAAAGGAAGGCTGGAGGAAGGTGAAGATAAGCTCAAAACAAAGAAAGCAAACTGATAAGCTTTAGCCCTGAGGCCTTTCAAACCCAAGAGGAAGTCTGTGACCTCCCAGTATTGATGGCAGGACTGTATTTGTAGGACCACAATGCTACACATATATTATGTTAATTTGCTTCTGAAGGGGCAAATGAACAATGCTGCTACTGGGCAAGTGTATCTTGCAATAAAGTATTTACATCTCATTTTAATGCCACAAAGAAAGAAGACATTATTTGTAGTCAGTGCAAACATTGATACCCTCTGAACTATGCACATTTCTAGTCAGAATAAATTGTTAGAGTTTCAGACAGAGATGTCAAGAAGGTCCTGTTTATTGCAAAAATATCCTTTCATTTTTCTGTTGGCATGCCTAATAGCAATAGCTAAAGTTTGGAAAAAATAAATTTCACATGCTTCAATATTTACAAAACACTTTATGAACATAAAACTATTCATTTTCTCAGTGTTGTTTTTAAATGAAGATAAGAAAAAAACCAGTTGATTGACAGAATGTAAATTAACTGTTACTTCTCCTAGTATGAAGACTTAACACTACCCTGAGGATCCAGCATATTGGTTCTTATACCTGCCACACATTAGGATTTCTAAGTCTGTAAAACTAGCACACAGACATATTTTGGTTTATCTGCTTGTTTGGAGTTTATGGATAAGATTGTCTTACTTGTTTTTAAGAATACTTTTCACTTAACCTTTAAATTCTTCATATGTTTATATTGTGATCTTTAAACATAATCAGAAAGTCATAAGCTCAGATTATCATTTTTCAAATGATACAAATAATTTTTTCTGCATTTTGATATTTTTCATGTTTTGATATCTCCAAAGATGGGTGTCCAAACCCTCTGGACAGTCTATGCCAATGTTTGTCATCTCTTACTCTGTTGGTTTTCTTACAAGTAGTTGGGAGTTTCTCCTGCAATTTCTACTTGTTGCCTCTCATTCCACTGAGCACTCCCAGAAGAGACAAAGTCTATCTTCTCTCTAGATCCTTGCTGGGCAATCAGAGGCAGCAATTAAATATTCCCTGAACTTCTGACCTCAGACCCAGCTCTCTCATCTCCACTTTAAGAGATATGACAGGGTATGGCACTGGTGGCAGTCCCCCACCTGCTCCTTTGAGAGACCTGCTTGAACACGGTCTGTCTGGTTATGTTCTGATGACATATTTCAGTGGCAGAAATAGAGAAACACGAGGGAAAAGGAAAAAAAAAAAAAAAAATGGCCTTAAGATGGTTATAGAATATAGAATTGCAGAATTTCACTTTCTCATGTGGCCTAAAATAGGGGACTTTCTCCTTTCTATACCATACTTTTCTGCACACATTTTGAAGGCTGAAATACTCACTAATTTAAGGATTGCATCCCATGAAGCAAAAGTAGCATTAACCATTGCATTACATTGTTTTCAAAAAAATGTTACAAGGTTCTTAAAAGATAAATTTAATTGTTTTTATCTGAAATTTCCTAAACACTGTCACAGAACATTAGAAAATAGGAGCACAGGAGAAAAAGAAGTTAGTAACTTCATAGATTTACTGAAAGACATCCTAATTATTCCTTTGACAGGGAAGCCAAATAACATTTCAAAGTAGGGGTCAGGAGGCCTTTGCCTAAATATACATTCAATGTTACTCCTGGGATAGTTTCTTTGACCTGAATTTATGGACAAGTATATACTATTTATTGCTTATGCCAATATTATCTTTACATTAACACAGAAATAAAATCTTGTTAGCCTTGTTTTTAGCATAAGGCTTTTTTTACAAACTTGTGTTACATTCCCAGTTACTCTGTTTCTTGGCAAAGGTGAATAAGCAAGAGCCTCTACTTTAACCACTGAGCCTCTCTACTCTCCAACCCAGGGTTCATTTATTTGTTTCAGCTGTAGTCTGAATTCATCTTCCTGGAAAACAAGTGATTATGTAGCCTTCAGGTGAGCCTGTGTGTGTTTCTGCCTAGGGTTTTATGTGTGGAATGAAACTTACACAGGAGCTACAGTTTCTTGCTTTGTTCCAGGAATTTCTGATAGAAGAATAAAATCTGCTGGTATCTTATTCAGGCCTTTGTCTCTCTTGTATTTATGTTCCATATATATGTGACTCCCCAAATTCTTCTCACTGGTTGCTTCAAAGTCTCCTACAAAATTTTCTGCCTGCAGTTTTTTATTTTACACAAAAGCATTTATTTTTCTACTTGCTCTTAATCTTCTACTAGTATTGGTCTTGAGGTTATTGCAGAGACAACCTGAGCATCAAAACAAAGCCTTGCAGCTCTTCTTCCTAATTCTGAAGGAATTTGAAAAAAGGAAGTTAAGGTCAAATTATTTGTTTTTATTTACAAAAGAGACAATTTCAGGTTTTTTACATTAAAAATGATGTGATTTGGTAAGAGAAGTACAGGACTAAGGTCTTACAGACGTTCCCTAAAGAACAACTCCTGAATTCCAGGTTTGGTTTCAGGCAGCTCTATAGCTTTTTGACTATGAGTTTTTTCTGAATAGTTTGGTCTGTAGGACTGCGCCCTTTCTGTCCTAGAAGAAGGATTTTCTATCACCCCTATTCTTTTAACTATTTCTTGGGCTGGGCAGCAGCTCTGTATTCCCAGTTACTTGTACCTGCTGAGCCCACCTTGGAGTCTCTCACTCATGGGAGAGGCAGTTCTCCCTAGAGTTTTCCATTGATGTCTGCACAAAGTCCTTGAAACTAACACAGCGAGTATAGTGAGAAGAAACATATGAAAAAGGCACTAAAGTTTTGCTTTAAACTACTCTTTAAACAAAAATTAATTGAAATGAAGTTGGACAGTCATGGAGCAGTGAATGTCCGAGCACAATGCCAAATGATGTGGTAAGTGTAGGGCTGTTTTTAATCAGAATGCTTAATTTTTTTGCTAAAATACATATTCACACAGGTAAAAAAGGGTTGGACTGGCAAGGAAAAGATAAAGGCAAGTGGTAACAATCATTTGCAACATGCAAATTCTAGTTAATGCTAAGCAAATAATATCTATGACTTAGGGAGAGTCATAAATTATAGGGAAACATTTTTATAAAAGTTGGATTTGATGATCACTGTGAACCCCTTCTGACTCAGAATATTCCGTGGATCCTCATGAGTCCCTTGCAAGTCAGAATATTCTCTGATTTTGTGATATAACTAGTTTTGAATTGTTTGGATAAGAGTTATTTTTGGTTATAAGCCTACAAAGAAGTAAAGGGTGAACAATGAGTGTGACAATAAGATTTATTGTTTTTTTAGGCATTTGATACCTCATAAAACTTTGAAATATTACTTTCAGTTGGCTCAAATATTAATATTATAACGTTTTTTGCACATATTTAGAAGAAAAAGTAGTTTATAAATTGATTAGACAAATATGAATCTTGAAAATATTTTATAAGCATGTATCTGATCACTTGAAGAGAACAATAAGCCATTAATGTTTTCTTTTGTTTTAATCAAAAAACAGAAACACTTAGCTTGTTTGAGATGACTTTTTTAATATTTTACTTCCAGTAATGTAGTTCACAGTCTGTCTTTCGTAAAGTCTTCCTTTGCACATACTAAGTATGATTTTGAGTAAAATATGAGCCTTTTCAATGTAGTAAAAAAATCATAGGGTAGTGTTGAATTTTCAAGTAATAATAAAGGAAATTTAACAGATCCAAAGTTGGAAACAGCAGTTAAGAAATTATGTAGACACTTGCTGGGCAATCATGTCTGTGTGAGAATGAAAAGATGGGAAATTTATCACTGATTGAATGTTATATACTACATGAAAAATTAAATTAATTTGGCCTTTCTTCTAAGTTTATTTCAAAGGAATCTTGTAGGTTTTCATATTCTTGAACAGAGATAAGTCATCCATCACTTTTGAAAACAAAGCAAAAATGCTGTAGTTTGCTCTGTTTGATTAGAAACCATTGGGCATGTGCACAAATGAGTAATGATCTGAGGAATATCAGACCCACCAAATGAAAATGGTATTAGTGGAATAATATTGGAATTAATAACTTTTTTTTTAAAAAAAAAAAATTACCCTGCAACATTAATCCCTCTGAAGTGGTGTTAAAAACTCCCCAAACACATTTCAAATGGTGTTTTTTATACTAATCTTACTTTAAATGGTTTTATTATGAATAACAATAACTGATTATTTTTCTGAGTTAATTTTCCGCCTGTTGAGCTTTTAATTTTTTTTTTTACTTTTAAAATATAATTGTTCATCTTTAATGAAAGAAATGGCATGAAATATGAATAAAATGTTATGTCACGTCTTTGCAATAGGGAACCTCCATACTTAGACTGGAGAATAAACACCCATCTACCACTCTGAGAAGTAAGATACATCTCTATGTGGATATATGCATATACACATAAAAATCTGGGCACCTGCATACAGAAGTAGATAGTGCAAGTGGAAGAATTTATAGCAAACTACACACTTTCCATTATCACTTTTTTATATATAAATCTATTATGTGATTTATATAAAAAATTATATTATAGATTTATATATAAGTGATTTATATATAAATCACTTATAGTTTTCATTGTAGAATTATACAATGAAATATATAGAATTATATAATTCAAGGTAGAATTATACCTTAAGTTCATAAAGATCAGTTTCCCTTTGAACTGACTCAGGTGAAAGTGGAAAATATTTCAGGCAAAATCAAGTGAAGGGACAGTATTTGAATTGATTGGCTCATGACACTCTTTGTATTTTGTGGCCTGTTATTTAATCAGTTTTAAACAGTAAATACTTAAATGATACTTTTAAATATCTTTTGTCCTTTCACTGAATGTGGGGTTATTTTTGGTTGTTTGACTTTTTAATTATATATTCTTAGAGTATAGGATGACATGAACACATGAAGCTGTTAAAAGGAAGAAGAAAGGATTGTGAGATGGAACTGGAGTGTTATTCTGGATTATAGGAAACAAATAATGCCTATAAGTAGGCATTTCTCTAATAATCTGTTTTATCAATTGTGTCAAGCTTCTTGGAAGAAAATTGTTTGAGAAATACGTTTTGAAAGCCATTATAGAAACATTATATCACTCAAGCAGGTGTTGGTTGGACAGTCAGGGGAGGTAAGGTAAGTCTGCTGCTGTGAAACAGGACACATTAACACCTCTTTTAGTTTTCTTTTTCTTTATCTCTCTTCTCTTCTAGACATTCCTTTTCATGGTTCACTGCTCTGATGCTCTCACACATATACCAAAAAGATAGCAGTAAGTAAATGAGGATGTAAATAATAAGTAAACAATTATAATAAGTAGATCAGTGCTGAGCCAAAACCTTGACTTTTTCATACAAATATAACATGGTTAACTTTTTGGTTTCTTCAAAGTTACCAATAGAACACATTATCAAAATTTCCCCTTGATTGGCTTTATATTGTTATTTACACATTATTTAGCTAAATGTTGTTGTTCAACTTAAAATATAAACACTGGGAAATTTTAAAGGGACCAAGAGTAACGTAGTATGCATTGATTCAAATTATCTTTAGTCCCTTGATAAAAACTCATGCGCTTGGAAAAATATAATATATTGTCTTGTTAAAATAAAATCACAAGCTAAAATGTACTAGTAACCAAGAAAATTACTTCAAGTGCTCTAAGACACTTGAGTATGGCCTTTTTTTAAGGCAGTGCCAATTTGCTGTGACAGCCAGCACTCTTATCAAGTCCATGCTATTGTAATTCATTATTATCATGTATGGAATTAGGGAGAAAAATGCAACAAGGAGTAAGATGTGCATAAGGCAAAGCAAAGTGCTCAGAAATTTGTGAAAAGTGGTTGTGTGGTAATGGAATGGCAGCCTGAGCTACAGATATTGATGTACACACCAGAAGCTCTGAATCAAAACTGGTTGGAACCATGGCAACCTGTGTTTTTTATTTTGTGTTTGTCTGTTTTAAATACAAAAATTCTTGCAGTACTCCAAAGCTCAAGTAGTGATAAAAACTGTTTAAGTGTTGTAAAATCCATTATAAAACCAAGAGATGTGGTAGGGTGGGCTAAGCAGCTGGCTTTTCCTATGTCTGTGTGATTTTGTGATATTGCATATCCGGTGGAATGTGGTAGTCTCCTGCTGTTGTGTTACAGTACAACAATACTTGAGGGTGTAAGAACAGCTGTATGACAGTGTGGCTGTTGTCACTGTGTGTTCACGTGTAAGATGGCAAGCTGAGGGCTG
The DNA here is from genome assembly GCF_971803275.1 of Cyanistes caeruleus. NCBI lineage: Eukaryota > Metazoa > Chordata > Aves > Passeriformes > Paridae > Cyanistes > Cyanistes caeruleus. The sequence continues at coordinate 39,639,192 of NC_141705.1, forward strand.
CGGTGTTTCCCTGTCACAGAGAAGACTTTCAGCTGTGATGCCAGGAGTGCCCTTAAACCTGAGATTGCTAGCAAGTAGCATAGATGCACTCATCATATTTGCACTGCAGATTTGGATAGGAAAGTAGCATTGGTATAGATGTTGATGGTCTAGGTATGTGTGTAAAATTAGCTAAATAATAACTAGATTTGACTTAATCAGTGACTTGGTATTAAAAACATCTTAAGAATTCACTATCATTCAAGGAGAGATTATGACGCTAACTAAACATTATTTTAACAGTCTGATATTTTCAGAGATTAGTGTAGTATTTCCCAATTTGTGGAAAATAACCCAAGCAAAATGGTAATAGCTCACTTCCCCCCAGTTTAAATCTTGTATTTTAATCTTCCATCAATCTCATTGTGTCCCTTAGGTAAGTAGCTATCAGGTATCACTGTGCCTCTTTGCCTGTTTTCTTTGTTGAATGAACTCAGATTATTCTTACATTTAATAAACATTTGTAAGTAGTTGCCATTAAAGCTGTGTTCTTCTGCCATATTTAATGTTCTATCCTTCTACACTCTAGAATTTATACTGATGTTTTCTCTTATTGCACCATATAATCAGCTTCATATTCTTCTTTCTTTTTAGGTAGGACTTCAATTCACTGTTTAATGTCACCAATTGAAATGTGGCTTTCTGTTTTCTAATTTTCTCTCAGTAAGAATTTTTTTTTTTCGGTCATAATGTTATTTTAAGAGTGTCTGCTTCAACAACAGTCCATAGTTCAGGAAAAATCCTAAAGACAAACATTAGGAGAGAAATAAAATCTGATATGGTGAAAAGTTTTAAACCAGTATATCTCTACTGACTTATATTTGAGTACTGTTTCTTTGAGAGGAGGAGGCTGCAGGAGAAGGTTACAGATTGTGAGTGTTTGGGGGTGAGCAGAGGGAAGCACAGCTGGGTAAAGGGCTGTTTTCTGTTGGGCCTCATGTCCCAAAGCTGCATCTGCCAATCCCATAGAGAATATCACAAATCATGTGGGTGCCATCAAGTTAAAACCTCAGATAAAATGTGCTGTAATTCAAGCTTATAGTATCTAGGTTTACCGTGTTGCAGGGGCAGGGGACTGACAGGAGTAAATCTATGTTTATTTTTCCAGTTTCTAGACTCCAGGTCATGTATAAGGCTGAAAGAAAGAAGCAGCACTCATTTTCAGGCATCCAAATAGCACGGTTCTCATATTTGCTTAAAGCTACCTGAAGGCTGAAGCACACTAGTCTAATTACAGTTCTTATAGCAGAGATCATTTGTGAGCACAAATAATACCACAGGAAGCAAATATTAGGAAAAAAAACCCCAAGATATATAGATGTTGTGATGAAAAGAGAAAACATGATGCTCTGAAGTGGTAAATTTTGATCTGATGAATAGGAAAGTGTTGAAAAGTATGAGCATTCTGTAGCAGCCGTGTTGTTTTCTGGTCAACAGTCTTAAAATAAAGCCAACAAAATAAAAGGAAATGGAGGAGCAATCTCACTCAGCATATCAAGGCATATCAAGTGCATGCTTCAGAAGAATAACAGAAATAAGAGATAGAAAACTCTGAATAAGCCCTTCTGGTACATATACATAAATTCCAAATTTACCATACTTCTTTAAAGATGTAGGACTAAAAAATGTGTGTGTGGGGAAAGGATAATTTCCCATTTAAAAATGTCACTCCTAATTAGCAGACCTTTTGAATTAGAAGGTCCTTATTTCACAACAAAGGCAGGGTAAGCCTTGGAATGGGTAAAATCCTGCCTTCTTGAATGTGTGGTATTTTATTTTTCCTCTGAATTTGAAGGAATTATGATTTCATAAAATCTCCCTGATAGACTGCACAATAATTTTGCCCAGATGAGAGGATTTTACATAAAAATCCTCACTGATGCTACCAGAGCTTTTCCTGTACAGATGGGAACCACTGAATCATCTGGCCATTATATTCTCTTGCAGAGGATTTAATAAGATTGAAGAGAGTTAAAAATATGGAATAAAAATAAGAGAGACGTAACTATTTTGCTGAAAAGAGCTTACAGAGAGGGAGAGCCTGACAGAGGCACTCAAAGCAGCTACTGGTAAGCATTCATGTAAAACCAATGTCAAAGTGCAATTCCAGATTCTCCCAGGTTGAAATATGGAAAAAGTATTTTTCAACATTCTTGTTGATTTAATGACTTCACTGGTTTGAGAGATCATATACTACAAAAAGGATCAGGAAAATGAACGGCATTAGTGAAGCTGGGAGACTGCAACTTGGTCTTGTATAACACTCTTAGCTGATGAAAATTTCCATGTATTAAGTCTGAAATTAATTTGCTCTAAAATAATTTAAACATTAACAAATTCAGTGCAAATTACGTAATCTTCAGATTGAAAGAGTCCTCATACAAAATTAAAGTATTCTGTTTCTTTCTCAAATTAGTTCCCTGGGTAGTTACACTAAAATACAGAAGGATACAAAAAGCATTACTCTTAAATCAATTTGACATCAGAGAAAGTTCATATTTCATTAAGAAGAATTGATAATTGAAGACTCAGGCTGCCTGTTCCTGCAAGTTGGATTTTCACCACGGATTTGTGATATCACAGGAAAGTTGGAAGTTGCAAAAGACTGTGTTCTCACAAGAGCAAAGTGGACAATTTCAAGAGATTACCTGTTTGGAAGTATTATTACTTATCCTACTTATTGAACTAGTTGCAGTGACCTCCTCAATGCTGATTCTTCTGCTCCCTTACTCAGGTCTTTGTTTTTCTCAGCGTTGCTACAACAGGGACTAATGTAAGAAAGGAAAGAAACACTTTTCTTTTAATGTGGTCTCCAGGTAATACACTAACACAGTAACAAACAGAACTTACATCATCATAACAAAACCTCAGCTGGCTTAACTAGAAGTGAAAAGACTAGCAAATAAAACAAAAGGGCCCAACTCTGAATAATTAAAACCAACATTTAGTGAAAATGTAGTTCTTACAGCTTTTGTGACAAGAGATACAGAAGTCAGTTACACATAGAATGTGTTTTTTTCCCTCCTAAAGTATGTTAAAACAGTAGCATTCATATTTATACCTTTGGCTGCTCTTCTGCTAGATGACTGCTAGACTTTTTCACTGTCTTTGTATTAAGCTACTGACAGTTCATAAAAATCAGCTCTTCTTGGAGAATATGAGGGGATAGGGTATAGAACAGTTATCACATACATTTCTGTAAAACTCTCTGCAAGAGTTTCCACAGGTACTTTGTTCTCAACTCAGATTTAAACCTCCATACAATTTTCTGTATACCTCTGCATAATAATCATAACAACATGCTAGACTATCACTACCAAAATCAGTGATTATCAAGGGCATTTTAAGCAAAATCACAGTCACTGTAGGTTAGTTTGAATGCTGCCTTGCATCTCACTCCTACAGTTTTTTGACAGTGGCTACGAAGCAAATTTTTGTGCTTAAAATTTTTATTGTTGAGTATATTTTGACTCAAAATTAATGAACCAAAACAATATAAAGTGTGTAGCACAAACTTTCTTTATGGATTAATTAATTTATTTCTGGATAATTTAATCAGATTATTGGGGCTTAGGAGATTGGTAATATTTGGGTTGAGTTCTTGTAGAATGAATAAATGTCTATTTGGATATGGTATCTTCAGTCTGATTTACTGAAAGAGAAATCCTCAGATTGTTTTGAAGAAATCAGGAAATCTACCCAAAATACTGGACCTACTGAAGCTCTACCAAAAAACATCCAACATCCTTTGATTAGATGCTACAGGAGACTTAATGTAAACTTGTTTCCTAGAAGAAAATATGGGCAAAACCTCAGTGATATTGATGAAGCCTAAAGGAGTAACACCTGCTGTATTTGTACATTAAAATGGGTCAAGAACTTGGAAACTAAGAAGGCAGAAGGGCTAAAAGTATAATTTTGAAGGGTATATTGAATTTAGAAAAAAAAAGATTACATGGCTCAAATGAAGTAAAAATATAAAGACTATGCAATTAAAGACTATAATTATATCAGTGATTTGTTTTTCAGTATTATGAAAATCTGATGCTTTCCTTATTTGTGAGTTTATTAAGTTTTTAATAATTTAATTATTATTACCTAGAGTCCATTAAAGTCAATTGTGTTTTTTATAGCACAGTACAGCCATAGTTCACAAAATCAGAAAATTAATCATCCTTGTAAGGAAAGAATATGTGATTAGATTTTAATTTTAAGTATATGTCAAATTCTAAAAAGCAAACAACTTCCTTTTTTCATCCTAGTTGGGATGAAGTATGACATTTGAAATGCCCATGTCTCAGGAGAGCACTTTTCTAAAAATTCTGATCTGCACTGTAGTCCATAGAGCTCCATAGGATGCTTTCATGTGTACTGTTCACTTCTGAATCATAAAAACTTGCCAGGAAAGGAGGAAAGCAATGTAGAGTGAATGTTTGATGTTCTACAGATCGTTCCACTTGCTAATTTTCTCAATAACACAGATTACACTTCTGCACTTCTACATTTCCTCTTCAGAACACTGCATGTGACAGATACGATGTAGCACACCAAGGAGTTTCTCCTGTTTCATGTTTGATGAAAAAGGGACAAAAGATAATGGAAACAAAAAGCACAGCTGTTAATGCCAGCATGAAATTCTGAGCTGTATGCAGGATGACAAAATAGACCATGGGAAGGTGTGCCAAAATCAACCAAACATTCATATTGAGAGTTTCCTAATTATTTTATGTTTATCTAATCAAAACAAACACTGCTGGAAGAGCTCAAGTAGAACAAGGATGATTATTATTCAAGTCTTGATGCTTAACATTAGGTATCTAAATCTTCAGTTAGACTCTAAGGGAATGTATCAAAATAATTGTCTTACTGCTTTACAGCTCATTGAAGGAAACAACATAAGAATAGTCTTAAACATATACTACATTAAAAAATTAAAAAAATATACTACATTAAAAAAATTGCCCTACATTTAAAATTACCAGAGTTGTCCTTTCTAGGAGATTTCGAAGGCTGGATCAGGAAAAAAAAAAAAAAAAAGACTATTGATAAAGAGAGAAATGTTTGGTTGATGATATATCTGTAGACTGTACAAAGTCGAATCCTAAAACAGACAACAGTTCCAAAAACTACAAGACGGAATCAGTTGGAAAAGTCAAGCTTGGATCATTCCAAATATGACTTAATTCCTTCAAAGACAACACGTGGAAAGAATCAATATAAACTGAAACACAAATTACGGTAATTTTTATAATACCACACAAAAACTTGTCTATCCAAAACAGCCTTTATGAACTGACCTGTGTGCAGTAAACTCCAGACTGGTCATTAGTATGTTAAGACCTGTTGGATTTATATATGTATAAAGAATCAGGGCAAGATCTATAGTGACCTTATTTAGAGTTTAATTACAATCGTGTAATATAATTATGTGTTTCAGATGGGTATGAATGAGGGATTTGAAGAATGATCTGAAAGCTAGGATAGAATTTAAAGCAGGTTGGCCATACATTAAGGTAAGGTTTACTAAACAGTCACTGCTCATAGATTTAAAATGACACTTTTGCATCCTAGCATGCAGGAATGGTCTGATGAAACTGTACTTGGTAAATATTCCACAAAATTGAATGGAAATAAAGTCCACACATCATAATATGTCTAAATGACCCATATTATTTTCCTGCTTTGTTCATATGACAGTGCGCTTTTTCACCCTAGCCCAGCTATGATTTGATTTTGCAGCCATCACCCTGTTTCATATATAGTTGCACTCTGTTTCATACATAGCAAAATAGTTCTACTGGACTGGCTGCAGTCTTACTTGAATAGATCCAAGGGCAGAAAATCAAAGTTCTGCCTATGACAGTGCTCTTAATGTTTGAAAATAGATATGTTGTACCAGTGTCATTTTTTTTGATCTGTTTGTTTAATTCTTTCTTACAGTGTTGTTGGAATGCTTTAGCATATTCATAACACGATGAACTTGGCTTTGTTTCTGCATATTTAGTTTTAGAGTGAGGCTACTCCACTGAATATAACTGCACCACCAAATTAGAAAAGAGTGAGAGCATAATCTCCACAATTATTAAACTATAGTTTATTTTAAAACTGTACTTCAAAGGATATTTGCACTAAAGCTGCACTACCAGTAGGCTGTGTATTATCTTGGTCTGCTTTGCTACTACAGCCCTGTCTTAGCAGGGGGGTTGGACTAGATGATCTCCAGAGGTCCCTTCCAGCTCTAAAAATTTTGTGATTCTGTGAGACTTGTACCTGACTCAGTGTTAAGCTACCTACTGAGCAGTTTCTGTGTTGCACTATGGGGTTAGCAGCCACAGCTGAGGTAGTTAAAGCTTCACTCTCACTATGTCTGTTTTGCATCCACAAACACTTAGACTAAAATATGGTCCTATGCGAACAGCAGTTTTAAATAAGAGAATGTAATTTTGCTATGCTTCTATGGCTGATCTAAGCAATTCTCCTAACAGGCCTTTGTACTGCTTGGCACTTTTATAAGCTTTAAGTGCAACAGGATTTTATTTTGAAAAGCATTAGGTAATTATTTGCTATCTAGTCATATTGTTGCTAATTCTACCATAAGCTGCATTACTAAAGCCTATACATAGTTTACACGCATTGTCCTTTTGATTTCTTTTTATCACCTGCATTTTAGGAGTACTATCAAAAAAAAACCTGAGCAAATATATTCCATGGATATCTCAATTTTGCCATTTCTGTATTTGCCAAGTTGCTGGTTCTGAAATATATTCATTATTAAAATTTATCTTGGAATTTATTAGGTGAATATATTTTCATTTGTAGACAGTTTTTAATAGATGATTATCAAGATTACTGATTTACATTTGGTTTATTCTTTTCTGCAATAGATATAGACATTCTAATGTGACATGCAAATTGTTATTTTGAAGCAGGTACTGAGCTGAGGTTTCTTAGTTCTGCAATTCAGAGTGACAGTTTTTGTTTACAGTTTGCTATTTTTTGGATGAAAAAAGTAATGATTCATCCCTCTGACTTTCCTCTTTGCTTCTTTTATTTTGAACAAAACCTTTCTGAGTGCTCTCCATTTAAAAAATAGCAGCTGAAATGTGGTGATCTCATTATATTTCTTTTCCCCTTCCTCAGAATCATATGTACTGATTTTTCTTATACATTCTCCATCTCTAGCCATTTCACTTATTCCAGGAATTTAATTCTGCTCGCTCTTTCTCCATCCCACCTGCTTTTTCTTCTATTCTTCAACTCTTTGGTCTCTTAGTCATTTTTTATCTCTACTTCCTGTACTCAGCTGTCCAGAGAATCTTTTTCACTGTGTTCTTGTCTTGCCACTTTACCTCTTTGGTTGTTCCAGTGATGTTTCTCTCAGGAAATACCCTTTCCTGAAATATAACTGTCTGTCCTTCAAATCCTTGTCTTCTGTCCCTGCTTTAAAGTTGCCAATTCCATACTGGTTGTAAGTCACTTTATCTAATCCACACCTCTCTGCCTAGACCTCAGCTTTAGTTTTTCTCTGTCATCCCTCAAAACTGTCAAAGACACCAATACATGGTAAAATATCTCCCATATAAAATATGTTACTAGTTGCAGAGCACTAAGTTTATGGTGTGCATGATCACAGGTGGGGTAAGGAGATGCTTTCTGGGTTTATTCACCTGGTTGCTGCCTGGTAACTTCTGCCTCTTTGGTGCTCAGTAAACCACTAAGATCACACACCTCATAGGTAATTAGCAATTACATGTGCCTGAAGAAAATAGCTTTAGCAAGTAGACATTGTCTCACAAATATCTATTCACTGAATGGAGAGCTGCTGGAGAAAATCACTGGTGGTGGTGTGTGTGGACAGAAATTGTGCTATAATATATATTCTTACAGATATGTGCAAATCGAATATGCATATTGCACCTGCTTTTCAAACTTGATGATTTAGTTAACAATTTAGTAGCCTTTTATTAAAGTTTTCTATTTTAAATTTACATGAATGTCACTTGATGCCTTAAATATCTATACTTGCGAGTAGCACCTAATATACTTTTATAATGTGTACTACGAGCTGTGTAAATCCCTGAATTCTGAAACTTCACAATGATGTTGGCTTCCTGACTGAAAACAAGTAACTGATTGAGCAGAGAAGCAAATGCAAGAGTGTCGTATGTATTCTGATCCTGCTTCAAAATGTTGATGGTGTAACTGTACTGCCTGCACCTCTGAAGGTTTTTAGTGAAATAATAATACAGCGTGTGTATTCTGTAGCACACACTAAGCAAGTGAACACAGCAGGCATTTTTGCAGTGACTATAAGCATTTTTTTCTGAATCAACAGTATTGGATTATATCAGGCAAGCAGTACCATTTATGCTAAAAGCAGGCTACTGTGATTTTCCTGAACTCTCCTAAAAGTTCAGTTGTGTGTCTCTTCTGATTGTACTGAAATATTGGATCATCACTATTGATGACTTGTAATCACTGCTTTTAAATTGACATGCGGATTGATAAGGCTGGATTATCATGTGATTAAGGATGAATAGGAAACTTCTGTTCCCAGCAGTGCCCCAGATTTCTTTTGTAACTGCTTAAACAGCTTAGCCTCTCAGTATTTTTCCCATTTAAGCAAAAAAGAGGGCATCTGTACTTTTTTTTGTTGTGGAAGTATATGGAAGAAATGTGATCTGTATTTGTGAATAGCAGTAAAGTAATCAGATGTGTTAAGAATAAACAAAAAAATTTATTTTATAATGAATTTCAACAATTCCTTTGTAATTGTTTTTAAAACCAAAATAAGGTCTTATTTTTTCCTAGTTCTTTCTTCCAAATTTTAATATATTCATGTTTGACCGGGTAATCCCTCTCAAATTTCTGTAAATTCTCAAAAATTACGAACAAGAACCTACTTGGCCTCTTTCTGACATAAGAAGTGTAGGATAAACTACAAGGAACGAGGTCTTTTAACTGAATATTTAACAACCTGTAATGCACTCTTTCTTCTTTTTTTTTTTTCTTCTTGAGTAAAGCACTTGGAGAAAATCTGATTTTTTTGGCAAATCAAATCTCAGCTTTCAAATAGTACTCTACTGGTGAAAATAGATTTTTCTACATATAATTGGATACTATGTCATATATAATTAAAGGTCTGTCACTTTAAAGTAGATAAGGTTTGTAGTAGAGATGGCTGATTCCTGAATTGGGCCCATTGAGAAGTATAAAAACTGACCAGTCTCAAGTAACCATTTCACATCCCTCATATGATTCAAAAGATATGTGCTTATTAATATTTAACACTAAATTATTGGCAGGATGAAGTTGGTTTCTTGCAAATGTCAGAGTTTATAGACTGACATATGAAAAAGAAAGGAAAATGAAATAAAATAAATAAAATGTGTGCAGAATATAAGACTACAGCTTTAATTTCATCCCAGAAACTACCTTATAAGTAAGAAGTATGTATATCTCCTTTCTGTTTTAGGATGTGCCAACATGAAGCTGTCATACTACCCTTTTTACATCACATCACTCCTCTGTGCAGAAGCAGTGGCAAAATGATTAGAAATTAGTTGCTGGGGGATGAAATATCCATTTTTCTTCAACTGCTTAGTTTTATTTTTTTAAAATTTTTTTTATTCTTATTCAGACTTTTAGACTGTTGTCTGGAAAGGCAAAGGAGGATTCTGGCTGAGTAGAGCTGTGAACTAACTGATACACAGAATAATGACATTGTCTCCCAGCTGAAAAGTTCACTGCATTCTTTGCCATATGTAGTTGTTGCAATATGGATATGAACCTTTTGATGAAATTTATCTCTTAAAGAAATAAGAAATTCTGCTGTATCAAAGTCACAAAGATGATAAGCCAAATACTCATCCCATTTAATATTCCTTGTGCTCTTCTGGGACAAGCTGATTGGTCTCAAGGAGAGACAGGGTAAGATGTGTCTACATATCTTATTATATTCTCCTCTTGTTCTCTAGAACTGTAGGAAATGTCTCTTACCCTGTACAGGAATCAGAGTTCACAGACCTACTTGTTTCAAAGTCAGTAAGTGCATTCTTTGAAGAACTGGTTCCTTTATATTCTTAAAACAGCTTGGGATGGGATCAGATGCATGATGAGATACATGACTAGGAGTGCATTACAACACTGTATATTAATTTAGGCTTTTGTTCCAGACATGCAATCACTATTTTTATTGGCTTATTCCCTAGGACAACCCACTTGAAAATAAGTGATTGTGCTTCATCTCCATCACTGAGATTTAGGACAAATGCAGGAAGAAGTCTGCATGTCTTCTCAAAATTTTTTGTGAAGTAATGCCTGTAGTAATGCATAAAATGAACATAAGGATGATACTTATCCCCTGCTCAAGGGGATTTTTATTGGTTTGGAATAGGTTACCTAAACTGCTATGGTAGTGGATATTAACAACTAGGCAGTGTGCCTCAGCAGCAGGTTAGGTGTGTTACTGTTCTGGGTTTGGTGCTGGTGTTTTTTAACAAGGTATCAGGAATTCTCCCTAGAATTTTTAAGTGGCTGTTACAGACTCCTGGAAAACAAAAACAACAAAAAAGTGAAAGGAATGGAGAGAGGCCCTTACAGAACTTCTGCTGAAAAATAAATCCAGCTTTATGAGGCTGATATGCGGTGCTTGCTACTTTATTGATAAAATTTCAAAAGCAGAAATTTTTTTTCTGCAATGTAAGTTATACAATCATTTTCTGACACAGGCTAGCTAAACTCCTAGCTACACACCATATGTCTTCAGAAATCACCTGTGAGGGACTTTGAGGAAATGAACTATAAAATAGAGAATATTCTGTATTAGCGGACAGAAATTAATCAAATGACAAATAAAAATGATATGGCAAATGTTTACAGATGTCAGGATTATTACCACAGAACCATAGGTAAAAAATCAAAAATCAGAATATCTAAATAGTTTGAAATACTAACTTAAAGAATAAACTAGCCTAATCCAAAGACTTTGTTATTCTTTCCATACATAATTACTATGAATGAAATTTCTCATTGTGGCTTTAGTAAAACTTTTAATGAAAAATATATTTTCTATACAAACGCAACATGATGTATTTAACTTAAAACACATTTAAATACTCAAGAGCTGCCAGATACTGAAAAATAGAGTATTAGCTCTTTCCCTTCTATCAGTGAATATTTTCAGTTGTGAAGTTTTCTCATTTGGTTATTTGCTTTAAGTAATACAGTCAATAGAACGAGGACTGCCCAGAAGAGAGAAAAAAAGGAGGCTGAATTAATGTTCTGTTTTAAATCTGTTAGAAAGATTTTTTCCCTTTTTACAGGCTTTCTTTGGCATGCAATGCTAAGGTTCCCCAGTAGGTGCCCTAAGAGATCTCTTATAAATGTTATCACTAGGCATTGAAATTGAGTATCTGCAGCTTTCTATTAGTGTGGAGTTTTTAAATTTTTTAATAGAATATATACTGTCTACTATCTAGTGGTAGTATGCTTTCAGATTTCAACGGTAATGAATAATGAAATTATTTTATCCCAAACGAAGTTGAAAAAAATCTAGATAATTAAATTAAATATTTATCCTCATTGCCTAATTATTTTCCAATACTAATTTTTAATGTGGATTTTAATTCTGTAGTGTATTATCTCCTTCCTGTTTAATCAGTTATTACTTCATTTTCACAAGATGAAAATGGGGACAACGTCATCTTGTCAGAATCACTATCATTGCAAATCTGCTACACATTGAAAGGAATTTATAGCATTTGTTTTATTAGACGTAATGAAAAAATTTACAGATCAAACCTCAGAGCCTAGGCTTCCTCCCTACACCCTCTGAATCTACATCTGTTATTTTGTGGTATGCATTTGAATTATTGTGGTGAATTTCAAGGGTAGCTTTCTTGTGTGTGAACAATAGCACATATGTCTTTTATTTGGGTCCCTTTGGGAGAACTGGCTTTGAGGTGATACAGGGAAAACCTTAATGTGCCTTTATGATCCTTGCTGTCATTTGGGAGATCTCCTGTGACAGATGGTTGGCACAAGCTTTCTCCAAGCCATGAGTAAGCTAATTTTCCTCTATGCCATTTGCCAGTGTCTGTCATTCTGGTGCTTATGATGCCCTGCTGTTATCAAAGCACCGGTCCAGGTCTCCGTGCATTTCGAGTTTATAGTGGATGCACTATCATCTTTCATTAAAACATTGAACAGACATTGAGTGAATTAGACCAGTGGAAAATGAGGAAAAGATGTATGTGTCCAAACTTCATGCTGTGTGTGTGCAAGAGAGAGAGAGATTTGGCAGATTATCCATGCTATCTCATATCAGAGCATCCTGAGAGTTCCTTTGCTGTCATTGACTTCAAGCTAATCAATGATCTTCACTAGTAACAGCTGTACTGAAGGGGCAGCTGTTGTCATCAAAAAAAAAAAAGAGGAATAATTTAAGAAGTGGAAATTGAATCCTACAAAGGGCAGTACTTACAACTGTATATTTTGAAATAAAATTGCATTATTGTTAGAATTTATCATGCCTAAAACTTTTGATATTAAGCTACAAATATATAATTGTGTTTAAAGTGTTGCATATTCTTCAAAGACAAAAAATTTTTTTGTTTGTTTTTTAGTCTCAATTACCACATTGTAACTGTTGCCTTGTTTAGAACAAATTAATTAATATTTAGTAGTGTCAGATATTAATATCCTAAATTTTTGGTAACTATTAATCAGAATACTTTTCAATTCAAATGTTTAAAGATATATCACAAAAAAATAACATTTTGTTATTGAACTTTCAGGTGGTGAGGGGGGTACCAAGCCACACAGAAGTCACTGGAATTATCTAAAGAGTAAGTAACAAGCTGAGTTTTCAAAATGCCCTATTTTTGCCCCTTACAGATTATTAACACAAAACACCAAGCAGAAATTAAAAAAAAAACAACTCTAATTAATTGATTAATTGTGTTAAAAATGGTAGTGGTAGAAAAGTCAAGAGAAAGAAAATTATTCACTTCTGAAAAACTATGCTATCTCTCTAGTTCTGCATTCATTTTGGGTGCAGTCCTGCTTACATGGAATATAACCCCTTCTCCAGAGTTTTTTGCAGTAGAAAAAGAGATACAACTTAGTCAAAGAAAATGACTATTGTTTGAACTTCAGTGAGTTAAGGATAGGCTGTAAAATGTAAGAGCCAATGTTCTTGACTGCCCTGGTTTTTGACTGCTAACTGGAGTTAAACCACAGCATGGACAATACTGAATAAGTTATTAAAACAACTTTTATCACCTATTATTTGCATTAACTTCCCTTTAATACACTGAGACTTTGGTCTTCTCTTAGTCTTGCATAAAACTTCCTGCTGTATCAGATATAATATTAAGCAGCATCTCATAAATACAAAAATAGACAATATTTATTATTAATATCTATAGTCTAAACAAACATAAACCAGCTTTGAAGTTCTGTGTTTCTCATCTTTACAAGAAAATGCCAATATTTACTGCATGTGTTCTCCTCTGCCCAATGGCAAAAGCTTCAAACATAATTGGTGTAGAAAATACAAAAGCCAGGCATAACTGATTGCCAAGCACATGGGGCTCAGGAATATACCTGAAAACGGTCTGGCATATTATGTGGGATCTGCCAGATATGATCATAAGGTGTCAAATGAAGGTTATGTAGATCAGAAATGTACTACTAAGCAGCAACAGTCTCTCTGGACTAGCAATTAATTGTTAGGCACAGAATAACTTCTTCATTACAGTAACAGATATTGGTCTGCATTGCATCCAGTAAAATAATATCCCAGTTACTCTGTGGATGAAAATGTTTGAACTGCAAAAAAAGTGATGATGTAATGTATGGGTCACAAAACAATAACAAGAAAAGAAATCATTCATATATTTCTTCTGTGTGACTGTAAAAACAGAGCCAACAATGTGAAAAATGGAGCTCACAAATAATATCCATTAAGCAGAAGACAGAAAGATGTCAGGATATAAATGTGCAAAGTTTATTTTCCAGCTATGGTCTATCACTGATACAGATCTAAATTGGAGGAAAAATTAGAAAATATGTCAGTGCTAAAAATACATTAAAGTAATTTTAAATAAATATGAGCTTTTAAATTAAATACCTCAGTGACTTTAGGAAGAATAAAGATATGCATCATCAGATAAACACACCCAAAAATGCAAGAATGCAAAGATACCTTAATGTATTACATGGTATCATTATTTACTGTGAAGTTTATGAATGCAAGTCCTCGTAAGATACAGAGATATTCAAAAGTTTCGAGGGTCCTCCATATGCTATTTTGGGAACTCATTGTCTACTAATCTGCAAAGCCAAGCAGCAAGTTACGATATCTCAGAGCTTGCATGATTTGACTGATTTCCTGACTACTTCAATAGTTGGGTTATATAAAACATCTACGTAATTGTTGATTGTTTGTTTCATGTGCTTTCATAATGGCAAAGAAGGACGGATGAACAAGGTCCCTATTCATACTCACAACATTTCAATTTCCCCTCAGTTTTGAACAAGTCAGTTTGGGGTTTACCTCTGTCCCACAAGAGTTTCTGATGCAGCTGTGCTAGCAGACACAGTGTCAATTTTGTACTGCAAAAATTGTCCTTAAGTAGCTCAACTATATTGTCTGTACTTTGCAAAAAGCATGACAGGGCTTAAATGGAAAATGAGAAAAGAAGTAAAATAATAGGGTTTCAGAAAAGCAACCCTCATGCCAGACAAGCTGCCTTCATGACTGCTGGTAATTAGAAAGGGTTGAGTCAATGAAAGTTGGGTTTATTTGACTTTATATTCCACACTCTGTGTGTTGAAGTTCATCATGTTCCCTCTTGCAGTGCCATGACCTAATTATCAGTCCAGTAAGAACTCCCTCACAAAACAGTAGTGAGCTAATGCAATCCAACTGTCCTATTTTATTATTTCCTATGTTAACCAGTTCACTTTTTTAGGTATGGTATTTACCTACTTTTGTTCCTCACTACGTGTTCATTCCACATGTAGACACAAGTGCAATTAACCTAGAAAGCTGATGTACGTCAGAGCATCTGACCCCTGTCTGGCTTTACCCTAGCCATGGGTGGTTTAAAGACAGTTTAATACTTTAATCTGTAACGTATTTTCCCAAAAGGCACCAAACAGGTAATCTATAATGGCATGAGGAGTAGATACTTAATTTTCATAATGATTTCACATTGACAATGAAAGAGCTACTCTTCAAAAGTGGTGGAGCAGATAGTAAATTAATTTAAAACTAATAAATCAGATAACTAAACCTGTTATCTCACAATAAAGCAGATTCGAGTGAGACTTCAAAATACTGTTTCTCTGCTTGTCTTCACATGATATATCTCAAAGTTTTTAGGCGATTAGGTTCCAGTTGGATTTTTTGTTTTGATTGCTCCTGTTTATCCAAAGGTACCTCTTCTCCTGCTTATAAGTGGAGCATGTAATTAATGGTCTTACCTCAAGGTGATTTTTTTCCCCCTTATGTTTTGCATAACTGAAATTACCCAGCTGTATCAGTTATAAGCTGCGTAACTGAATAACCCAGCCACACGTCCATGTCTCTGGCAAGGGATCCCAGGGACCTCCACCTTGGCACTCAAGCACCTCAGTCTGGTGTGGACGCTGGGGATTACCGACACAGGTGTGCAAAGCCTGCAGCATACTTGAGCTTTCACAAGGCCCGTTGATATACTAAAGCTTATGAATACTGCATTAACAACCCCCTGCTTGAAACTCGCCGGCACAGTTCCCCTCTGTGCTCCAGGAGGGAGCTCCTCGCTGTTTCCCAGCAGTTGCTCCTCTTCTGTCGGCGCTGCCATCTGCCCGGGCGCTGGGTGCCGCAGCCCGGCCCAGGGCAAAGGGAGCGGGGCCCCGGCCCTGCGGAGGGGAAGCCGAAGGAGCGGGATTCGGTGACCTCAGCCGGGGTAGCAGCCCCCTGCGCGGGCAGGGAGCCCCTCGGCGAGAAGGGCTGGGGCAACACGAGACGTTCCACGCCGCTGCCCCGCAGAAAACCACACCAGAGGAAGAAGAAGAAGGAGGAAGCGGCCGGCAGCGGAGCGCAAGTTTGTGAGGCCGTCCGGCGGCGGGGGCGGTGCGGAGGCGGTGCGAGCGGCGCGGCGGGGCGGGCGGTGAGGGGCCGGGCGGTGAGGGGCCGGGCGGTGAGGGGCCGGGCGGTGAGGGGCCGGGCGGTGAGGGGCCGGGCGGGAGCGCTGCTGTCCGCGCCGCGCCGGGTGCTGAAGGGCGCCCGCCGCTCCCCGCGGCGCCTCGGGCCGCCCAACCTCCCTTGCTCCCGCCGGGAAGCGCCTGCCCGCAGCTCTGCCCACTTGGCTCCGGACTAGTCCCTCGCTCGCTCGCCGGATCGCGGCGGAGCCGCTTGTGGCTTTGTTAAAGGAAGAAGAAGTGTTCCTCTCTTTGCGATTTGCACGAGGACCCGCGGAGCTGGGGGTTTTGGGTTTTTTCCCCCCCTTTTGGATTTTAGTGACTCTTGGGCAAGGTAAGCAGCAATACTAAAGTATATGTACACACAGGCGTATATATTTTTTACATAAACGGTGGCAGGGTGCTGGATGGGATGGAGGAGCTGGCAATTAAAGGCAGAGCAAAGTTGGAAGCTTGGTAGTCCTTAGGTCAGTGGAGGGGCAAGGCTTGGAAAAGGGGTGCTGCTTTCAGTGAAAAGGGCTCCATAAACCAAAAATGAATCTGAATGAAAAGTTAAAGGCTTATTTTTATTGAAAACTGGCTCTCGGGGTAATTTTTAAATGGTTGAAAATAATTTATTTTAGAAATCTTGAATATTATAGAAAGATCTCAAAAGGCATTACAAAGCCTTCTTTGTATAAATACCCATTTGTGGGGGACTAGAGAAGCTCTGGTTGATTCTGTCTGGGGGAAGACAGGATATGCGAGGTCATTCTGGGAAGCGGAGAGTAAAGGAGGAATTAAAGAGGATTTAAAAGCACAGCCTCATGTTGCTCTGTGCTCCTGTGCGTGCCTGTATCCGTGTGTGACAGAAGGACGGTGATACCCTGTTACTTGGCAAACAATTCGGCACTGTAACGCTGTCAACTTGGGAAACAGCACCTTTATGAAAGGGATCGTCACCACCTCTGCCTCCAAGGTCAATGTGGGGTTTGTGTGTCTGTGAAAGTTGTGAATTTTTGTCGTTTGATGTTGGCTGAGCATCAGGCCTGCTTCCAGGCTGCAGCTAGGCGTAAATGCGAATCTTGGATTTAATAATACCGTATTATGTTACATTTATAGGACTGCTATTGTCAGTAATTGAATAGAGCTGAGAAGTGTGGGCAGATGTAACGTCTTTTTCTTTCAGCAGTGTTTAACATTTGGTGAGCTTGGTATGGAGCTGTGCTTCACAGAGGAGTTTGCTGCTGCTTCTGTGAGTTGTCGGAGTTGCGCACACGCAGAGCTCAGTGCAAGCAGGGATTTGTGAGCACACGGAGCTGAGCACCGTGCAGTGACTTCTGCACACGCAGAGCTGAGCGCCAGGCAGGGGTGTCTGTCTGAGATTAAGGCAGATTCCAGAGGGAATAAGCTGCTGCTGCTAGCCAGTGCTACTGAGATAACTGAAGAGAGTAATCAGGCAAATGAGGTCTCCACCTTGTGTTTTTCAGGATTACATAGCACTTCATACTCTTTTGGTTGCGATGGATTTTCTTAGGAACTGGGACCTAAACCACAAGTGTTTCTCAATGCAGTTGTCCTGCACAAGTGCTAACAGCTGTAGTAGCTGTGAGCATAAAGTAACTTTTGTTGATGGGATGAAGCTGATGAAAGGAGGCTGCTTCTTAGCATTGTAGCATTTTTTTTATTCCTGCATCATTTCCCTAATGTTAATGTGGGTTCTGTTTGCTGAATGTTTGTATCAGATAGAGTATAAAGATAACCATCAGGCAGCAGCACAGAGCTACTGATGGGTAAAGCTGAAAGCTAGAAAAATGAGGAAAAAGTAGTTCAGGGTGCCAAGGCTTTCATTGCATTTGGGTAGAATTAGGAAATATGTTTTATTGTTCTCTCCCACTTCTCCCCCCAGTCATAAAACAGCTCTTCTTCCTCTCTCAACAGTAGAGAATGAAAGTTTATTACATAGCACTTATGCTGGTTGCAAGCCTTCATTAACAGTCTATCCATCAGCTAAGACAGTTTTTATCATCTGTCATTGAAATGAATCTTAATTTGAAATATTTTGATATAATTTAAAAGAATGGCTTTTAAGGTATGGAAATTCAGGGGGTTTACTTGTTGAAATAAAACATTACAAAATTATTTTGAAAAAGTTATTTTGAACCATGTGGTGCAGATGCTACAATGATACTGAGGAGAAAAAAAACCCCACAACATTACAACCCCAACCCACTAGTTATAAATCTAAACTTCTAATGTTTATACAGGGCCTGCATCTGCAAATCATCGTTCACTTGAGTGGTCTCTATTCATACACTAGTCTTTTTCCACTTAAGAGGACTATCTCCATCATTAAATGATTAAAAGTCATTGACCTTTCTGAGATCAGTCATTTTACCAGCATTAAGCAGATGATAAACTTTGATACTAAGACATTAATTCTGTTCTTTTAAATTTATATCCAATTGTATTTTCTATGTAATATTTTTCCTTTATTTGTATTAGGCTGATTTATTTGATAAATCATGTTTGAAAAATTGGTATTTGGAATGGTACATGTACTCCAAATGAGGTAAAATGGCACTGCTATTTTTCACCAAAATGGTGTTCTAAATATATGTATACATTAAGTGTGGGCCATAGTAATTTTGGTCATTGGTTCTAGCTAGAAGAAGTCTGTCTGCAGTAGTAAACCTTTTTCAGGAATATTTGTAAACTTGTAAGGATATGGTTTTGTATAATATGCAGTTCCAAGTCCTTTATCAACGCAACATCAGCAGAAGTTGTTAATGACTTGACCAACCAGCTGACTGCAGAACTGATATGAAATCAGGGAGGGGTTTTGTTGCAAAAATGGGATTTACAGAAAATTTGGGTTTTAAGGGCTACATAATGGACCCTTCCTAAGCTGACCAACACATGACGGTGTGCATATGAGGGCAAATGTTTAAAACTGTTGAAAATACCAGCATATGCACAACCCTGTCAGGGATCCAAAGCTTACTTTTTCCAGTGGATCACTTGGTTATTTTTGGGTTTAAGGCCTTTGACAGCAAATGGTGATCAGTAAAAGCCCAAATATTGTGGTTGCTCTGTTCTAGGTGTGTTCTAGGTCTACCTAATTATGTCAGGTTTTCATTCTGGTTTTTTGTGTGTGAGTTTATCCAATAATCCTCAGTATTTGTTTAAGAGCGATATTCAATCTTAGAATAAAATAACTGTTATAATCACATAAATCATGTCTTTTAAAAATACCAAATTTTGATTTTTTTTTAGAAAAATGCATGCTGTTTCAAACTGAGACTTTATATACCATTTCAGAAAATACAAATTTTCTGTCACTCTTCTCTTTTAGAGACTATAAAACAATATTAAAAACAAGGCTCTGCACAGTGTTGTTAGTTATAAATCTAAAGATGGAGATCCAACAGGAATAGTTCTGCCATTTAACAGATCTGAACTTGGCCCTGATATCTCAAAGGTAAGAGGCCAAATGAAGTTTAGGAAGTCATTTCTGATTATTTTTCTCCAGGCTGACAAATATTACCGGATAATTGTGGACATTAAGTATCGCAGGAGTGAATTACTGGCTCAGGGGGAAACAATGACTGAAATGCTGCTCTTGACTTTATTCTACAATTTTCAAAGCAAAAGCAGGACTATAATCATTAACTATTCAGTGTAGCTTGGTTTGTTATGCTACAAAATGTTAGTTCAAGCTTTTTTTTTGTTTGTTTGTTTTTTGTTTTTTTACCTTCTGAAGCATAGGGAATAGCTGTCAGCAAATGAAAAGACTGGAAACTTGTTTGCATATGATATGACATATTTAACACAACATGCTTTTCCCTGCCTCCTGGTAGGCAGAAAAGACAAAGAACAATTTCATATTACCAGAAGAGCAGCAGGTCAAATATTTTCTCTGTAGTAAAGAAATATTTAGAAAGCTGTGGGTTGGGCAAGAACAGTGGTAATCTAGCACCTTTGAAAATAGTGCCATGTGAAACTCCCTCTAAAACCTCCAATACCAAG
The DNA here is from genome assembly GCF_971803275.1 of Cyanistes caeruleus. Lineage (NCBI taxonomy): Eukaryota > Metazoa > Chordata > Aves > Passeriformes > Paridae > Cyanistes > Cyanistes caeruleus. The sequence continues at coordinate 39,659,433 of NC_141705.1, forward strand.
GGTTACTACTGCCCAGGAAAAATATTCAAGAGAAATCAAACCCACAGCTTTATTCTATTCTGCACTATTTTTCAAGTTCTGGTCGTTGTGCTCCTTTGTAGAAGTTGCATTTATCAATAGATGTGTCTTTATTTGGATGGGCCAGTGCAGATCGAGGAATTTCTGTGCAGTTACTGTGGCAGAAGAACTTCAGAAATGCTCCCTAATTGCTGGTATCTCTTGTTTCCTCTGTGCCATTGTTACTTCTGTTTGTATTGGCTAAATGCACTGGCCGAGAGAGGTTGTTGTGGTTTAGCAAGGCATGATTCCTTACCAAGTGGGATGACAATGACTGGAAATATGTATTTGTCACCTATTTTTAGCTTTATTTGATAGCAGTGTTTATGCAGGTATTTACACTTACTGTCCTAGAAATAATCATAGTAAGTCTATTAAATTAATCACTTTTTATACCAGACAGCATGTAAAAAAAGTGGTAAATTATTTGGTTGCATTGCTGAGTAGTGCAAATCTTAAGAAAGTAAGTTCTAAAGAGTTAAATGAGGAAAGAGTTGGCAATGCTTGCAGGGATTGCTTGAAGTAGGTTGAAGTTCACAGTTTATTTGCATTTGAATTAACTGAGTTGGTGTCCAGCAGAGCTTTTCAGGGCAGGCTTCAGAAAGACTTTTTTTTTGTGCAATAAAGTACTTGAAAATGTTAGATGGAAGATGAGGGTTATTTAAAATACTTCTTTCTTTTCCTGACAGAGAGAGCTTTCTTCTCAATTTATTCCAAGTGAAGCTTATTGTAATCTGAAATATTTTTACCACTGAATAGGCGGTCTTGTGGTAAAAGCCACTATCATTTTCATATCTGCATATTAAAAACTTTCTGAAATTATTTTTAGTTCCTTCATGAGGAATTTCCTAATATCTACAAAAAAAAAACCCCAAAATCTGAAAGCAGCTCATAACTTTAATCAGATAAAAACTTACTCATTACTAAAAATACTCCTTTATTAAATGATAAGGACTTTTAGATTATTACTTTACATACTTTTGCTTCCATTAGGAAATAAAATATTTTAGAGGCTTTCTGCATTGCAACTCTGAACTGTAAATATTTTTATTATTATAACAGAACTTTGTCTTCCTAAATAACATGTAAATCATTATACACGTTTAAACAAATCAATGAGCAATAAAATTAAAGCAGGTAGAAAATTCTTACATGATTAGTAGTAGAAATAAACCTTGTTTTCAAAGAGCTTGCAGATTATGATTTGTTTCAAAGTTCAACATTTCAACTTCTATTTCTTTTAGGCATTTTCTTTTGTTAACTTTACTTAAAACACCACTATAACTGATAATATATGTTGTTTATGGGTTTTATTAAATTTTGTCATAAATGCTGGGAAAGTAAAACCAAAGCAATTTCACATCATTCTGGCAGATCAATGGAAATCTTGATTCATATGCAAAAGCAGTCAAAAGAATAAATGTAAACTTTGATTGTGTTACAGAGTGAACATGGTTCACTAATGTTTCAATTATTTATGCAATTGAGGGCTGTACTTGGTCACAATCATGGCCTTCCAGTGATAGCAAGAAGCTTGCAAGGTTCAAACACATTTAGTATATACACAGAAAAGACTATTATCGGCTTTCTGAGGCCAAACTGTAGTCCAGTGGAAAGCTAAATGCACATGAATGGATGACAAATTCACAAAATCCTGTGGTTTAGGGTTGCAGTAGTCCAAATTTTTATTCATAGAGCAGAAAGTAACCTATTGTACCTAAGTAAAAAGTGATGCACCTGGTCAATTTTGAAAATGCTTTTGCATTGTTTCATATGTTCTAAGAGAATTATTTGGTCACATTTTGGAGAGGCTTGTGTTCCTTCTGCAGCATCATTTGTAGCAGTGTCTAATTTTTTCCTTCCTAAGGGTCTGTTTTGAGTTTTAAATCAAAAAAAAGCAGAAGATTTTATAAGATGTGACGTTTATACAGCATCTTGATTAACTATTCCCCTTTTATGAGAGATTTGAGACCTAAAAGAAGTCTGAGACCAGATACCTCTGTTAAAGGCAGATTTTCTCAGTGTTTTACAGATATTCCTCAGGTCTGAGAGGTGAATGCTCAGAAAATTCTCTGAAAGACAGTGTAATTCCCAAACATTTTCTCAGTTTTCTCTGCACTATCCATAAAAGTGCAAAATTTGATATTATCAAGGAAAGAATGGTTTGGATTGGAAGAGACCTTAGAGATCATCTTGTTCCAACCCCCTGCCATGGGAAAGGATACCTTCCACTATGACAGGGTGCTCAAAGTCCGTCCAATCTGATCTTGAACGCTTCCAGAGCCTGGAACATCCACAGTTTCTCTGGGCAAGCTGTGTGTCAACACCCTCATAGTGAAGAATTTCCTCCTAATATATAATCTAAAACCACTCCCAGTTTAAAGTTATTCTCCCTCATCCTATCACTACGTGCCCTTGTAAAATGTACCTCTTCATCTTTTGAGTAGGGCCCCTTTAGGCACTGGAAGGCCCCAGTTTGGTCTCCCTGGGACCTTCTCTTCTCCAGCCTGAACAACCCCAAATCTCTGAGAGGTGCTTCAGAGAAGAGGTGCTCCAGCCCTCTGCTCATCTTGGTGGGCTCCCTCCAACAGGGCCACATCCTTGTGCTGGGATTCTCAGAGCTGGATGCAGCACTCCAGGTGGGGTCTCACAGGAAAGGAAGGGAAGGATCACCACCCTTGACCTTCTGTCTGCAATTCCTTTGCTGCAGCCCAAGATTTTCTGCGCTGCAAATGCACGTTGCTGAGCCATGTTGATCTTGTCGACCAATGCCCCCAAGTACTCCTCACCAGGGATGATCTCAATCTGTTTTCTGCCCTGCCTTTATTTGTACTTGGGATTGCCACAACCCAAGTACAGGACCTTGTGCTTGGCCTTGTTGAACTTGAGGAGTTTTGCCCAGTCCCACCTTGCAAGCCTGTCCAGGTCCTGCTGGATGGCATCGTTTCCTTCTAGCGTGTTGACTGGACCACGCAGCTTGGAGGCATTGGCAAACTTGCTGATGATGCACTCAATCACACTCTCCATGTCCCTGACAAAGGTTAAGTAGTGCCAGTCCCAATACCAACCCCTGAGGAATGCCACTTGTCACTGGTCTCCACTTGGATATTGAGCCAGTGACCACAGCACTGAAGGTCTGACCATCCAGCCAATTCCTCATACGCTGAGTGGTCAATGCAAAAACTCCATGTTTCTCTGGCTTAGATAAAAAAAAATAAATTAATTTTAAATTTAGATTTTTTTTTTTTAAGGTAGCATCTTATTTTGACAGTGAGCCCTTCTTTTCTCTCTTCTCTGTTTCAAGATGGAAACATAAATTCGTCTCATCATCAGTTTTGGCCGTGGAAAGGCCACAGAGGAAGAAGAGAAGCCCCTTATGACAGTACTTTGGGTTTGTCCTTGTCAAGTGGAATTAAGTTGCATGGATCCTCCCTCTCCTTGCAACAGCCAAGGTTAGCCATAACCTCAGCTTCAGTGAGAAATTGATGTTTTTAATCTTGAGGGCTGATTTTTAAGTTGAAATACAGTTCATCACAGTGCTTCTCTTCCATATTATCAAGTACTTTGACAGAGAGAAAATTCTTATTTAAAATAAACTACAAGACACAACACAAGGTTATGATAGTTTGAAGACTGATTATATTTTTCATTTATTTCCTATACCTTTTAAGGTGAATGAATCTTAGCTAGTATGTCGGAGAGCTAAAACATTATTTTTTAGAATTGTTGCTTCATATAACCTATATGTTATATTTCTGTCTTTCATTTATACTACCTTTATATTCTCATGTAATTCATAATCCTAGTGATAATTAGTGCTATGGTAATATTTCAACACAAAAAATAGATTTCTCTTTTAGATTTTTTGATATTTGCTCAAGGCTGATTTTGATAAAAAGTAATATTCTGTAAGATTTTTTCTAGACCTAGATGCATGGTCTGATGTAGTTCTTTCCCTGGGACACTGAAAGAAAAAACCATAATTAACATCACTCCTGGGATTTAACTTTTGTATAATGTTAATTATTTTTTAAACTGAAGACAGTTTTTCCAGTGAATTTAAACTGTGTTGCTTAGCTAGTTGCCTTTTAGTCTGTCTAATAATAGGCTGATTCTCTTATTTTATGCCTGGAGAATTTTTCTCACAAAAATATTTGAACATTCTACATTTGTATGTTCTTGGTGCAGTCAGCAGGGTGGAGGAAGGTCTTCTGCGCCTTGGAGAGGTTGCATTTGAAACATTAGTAGAGTGCTTCAAGCATCAGATCTTAAAATTGGTGTCCCCAAAAGACCAGAAATCTAATATTTTAATATATTCATGTCCTTTATATCTTTTCTGTGTGATAGTCACATTCATCTACTGCTCTAGGGTCTCAGTAATCTCTTCCATGCATAGGTAAACTTCTGAAAGGGCTGCTATGCTTGTCTTTGTAAAAATATACATGATATACACATAAATCATTAAAAAATCTATATTGAAATTTTGATTTATACTTCCAAAGTCTCAGAAATCCATATAAAAAAATAACACCCCCCTGTTCTCATGGTTTCTCAGACAAAACAGCACTCACATGCATACAGAGATTTAAATGAAAGTTTGCGATATAATTTGCTGACTCTAATGATTTAGAGTGCTTTTATTAATGTACTGCATCTGACTCCTCGATGAACAGTGTGAAGTATTATGGCTAATAATTTCAGTTTTATCATTCTCTGCTTGATTTTTGAGAGACAAAGATCCAATTTTAGTGAGTTAGTCTTGTATTTTTTATAAGCTGGACATGGAGTTATGAGTAAATGGTGATAGAAAGCCTAGAGAGCTGATCAAGAAGCTATCAGTGACTAAAAAAAATAAGCAAACAGTTTTGTTCCTTTGCTATTTTTTCTAATGAATAAAGTGAACAGGAGATCGTATGCATGGATGGAAATTCTGAATTTTAAAATTTGTATTGTTTAAGTGTTGAGTATAAAATTTTTCCCTTTAAGAAAAATGTCTAAAAGGGTGGTCAGGCATTGGAACAGGCTGCCTAGGGAAGTGGTTTAGCCACTACCCCTGGAAATGTTTGAGAAACATGGATGTGTCACTTGGGGGACAGTGTTTAGTGGTGAACACAGCAGTGCTGGGCTAAGGATTGGACTCAATGATCGTAGATGTTTTTTCCAATGATTAATGATTCAGTGATTCTATTCTGTTGGGGGTTCTTCCAAAAAGAGCTATGAAAAGAGTTGTGACATTATATAGAAACATTGCAAAAATCATTAATAATTGTTGGAGTTTTTTTTTTCAAAGAAAGGACTTATTTTAAACTTCCCAAACACCTGAGGTTCTTAACATCAACATCAACTTTCTTGTCCCAGCATGCAGCAGAAAGTTTCTGTGGCGTATTGATTTGCATCCATCAACCATGAGATCCACTTTGGTGTTTTAAAGAAAGGAAAATATTTGGTAATTCGAAGGATTTAAAAGCATTATTTTTCCATAGAGAAATTAAAAGCACCATTTCTCTCTGGAACTGGATTTCCGAGGTTACCATTGGTAAAGTCAACTGATTTACAAGCCACAGCATATGTGTGTGTGTGTGGGGGGGGGGGGCAAGAAGGAATACCATTTGCTGCAAAGAGTTTATTGCTATCACTCTAACCAACGAGTATTTAAAGTATCTTCTCAGAACTCTGTGTTCTGTATTTAGACTAGGTTTGTAAACCAGTAATCATTATCAGTTTCTTATTGCTTTTGACCAGTGTCTGAAGGATCAGTTCCTTTACAATGCTCTAATAACTGCATTGGAATTATTTATGTGGGACAGAAATAATGCATAAGTAATTTTCTTCTATTTCTGGTATTTAGGTCCATCAGTAATTATATACTTTGTTTTTCCTGTGTTATCTTTTACATTTGGTTTACTTTATCTATTTTTGATAGGAATTTATTTCACAAAAGGCCTTTTGGCTTCAGAAAGCCATGGTTTTTTGTGTTAAAGGTTGTGTATTTAATTACCTGTAACAATTTGTAGCTGTTCATCATGTAGCCTTCGCATGGAATAAAAAATGTCAACTGTAAGGCTTCACAAATTAAAACACCTCCATAGGGAACTTGAGGCACAATGAAATGGAGAAGTGCTGCTGCAAAGAGTCAAACTGCTTTAAAATGAGTATGCAGCGTGTGTGAAGGTTCAACTAATTTGCAAAGATATGAGGCCTAAAAGCGAAGTTTCAGAGTTGAGATTTCCTGATTGAAAGGGGTACATCTAGGCAAAGGCATTATTATGGAGTTTGTTAAGAAGTACAAATGCAGGAGAAACAATCCAGAGAAAGAATTTTCCACAGTAAATATTTTTACAATTTAGTTATACTTTATAGAAAGCCAGGGGATCAAGGGGGTGGGAAGGAGGTTTTGGAGCAGGGGAGAAAGCTAGTATTATCACCATGTGGAAATTTCATTTTTGAGTTTTTGAATATGAAAAAGTACCTTTTAAGAAGTGCTGCTTGTAAATTCCTAATTTAGAACATTTCGGAGTCTCTCAGGACTATCAAGAATTGGAGTACAGAAAATAAAAGGCTACACTTTCTAGGAGCTGAACAGTATGAATTGAGCTGAATCCTTTTGGCTTGTACTAACATACATCTATACCCAGATAATGACACATAACAGCTTACAAGTGAAAGGTAAGAATTTGGCTGGGCTTAAACAGAATAGAAAGTGAGTGGTAAGTGCAATAAAATACCTAGTAATTGTACATACAAGTAACCAAAAACTTTAGCATGTGCTGTTAAGTATTCTTACAGGGAAAAACTTCATGGACTGAGAAATAATTTTTTTATTAAATTTTAGTGTAAGATATTTAGGCAGAAAGCAGAAGTCCTGGACATATTTTACTAGAGAAACTCTTCTTGTTTTCTGGATATCATAGCATCTGCTGGGAGTGAAAACATTGATGAAATAATCTTAAACCAGAAGAATGTAGTTCCTAATCCAAAAGAGAATGAAATTCTTTGTGTATTTAAGGGAAATAGCTATTTCCCTTAAATACACAAAGGAGAAGAAGAAAAGTCTTCAGTAGCTAAACCTGTGACTTTGTAGCTACTTTCTTTCAGTTTCTATTGGAAAAAAAAGTGCAATTACCAGTGGAAAAAAAGAAGGGAAAAAAAAAAGCTTTTCTGTGCAGCCAGACTGAAAAGTGGTATGGTTACATTTACATTAATATTATCATAGTAAGTTTGCATCAGTGGAAATGAGGATAAGTCAGGCACCATATGTGCAGCTCCACACTTAATTATTAGATGAACATTTCTGTAATGAAGATTATGGCATTGTTTTGAAATTTGCATCTCCCTTTTTATCCTTGCATGCATGTTATTTCTGGCCATCTGCAGGAAATATTATAAAATTAGAGCCAGTGACCAAATCTAACAACAAAAAGCTATTAGTGCTAAAAGTAAGTATTAATAAAGAATCCTAAATTTCTGGCTGTTCATAATGGGCTGTTATGACCAGAAAACCACCCTAAAAACTAGAATACTGCACTAGGATGGATATTTATAATAGATAAAGTAATAGGTAATTGAGAGTCACAATAGCAATCCTGTTTGCCGCAGGATTCTTGGTCACATTTATTATCACAACAATGTGAGAGAGTACTGGTGTAGTAAGCTTGCTTAAACAGCCTGTCAGTTACATTTTATATAAGTTGATTCAAAGTTTATTGCCTTCACTTTGATGTAACTGGGCGAGTAAAGCTATGATTGGAGAATAAGGTGTGCAATTTCACTTTGTAGCTAAATAGATTAATAGAATTAATTGAACTGTGTTGGGGTCACTGCTTTCCCTCACATCCTATTACACCACTCGATGAATCTTTCCATCCACTGGTGTTGATATGAGTGGTGAGCTGGATTACGGAGCTGATCTGGCTAGAATTTAACCTTTTCTTTCACTGGTCTTCATGTATCAGTTGGAATATCCTGGCCAAAGATCAGTTTAAGCTCTCATGGAGCAAGACAGCTTCCTTCAAAAGTATGTAAAACTGATTTGATTTGAACCAGTGTTTACTGTAGACATAGACTGTAACAGTAATTGTCTGGGATAGAACCTGAACAAAGCAGTTCAGCCTTATGACTTTAGGCACTGAACTGCAGGTAACTACTTTCTCCCCCTTGCATCCCAAGACATAGCTTTAAACTTTTCTCTCAGAGCTCCTAGTGGGATACTTTATCCCTATAGTATTATCTCAAGTGAGTGAGGATAGTCTTATGGGAGTGCTAATCTAGAAAGAGATTGATGTAAAGCAAACAGTACCTGCATTTATCCTCCCAGGCATGCTTCTGATATCCCATGATGGTTAAAAAAAAACCAAAACAACAAAACCAACCAAAAAAACAAACCCAAAAAGCTGAAAGGGCTGCCTTTCCCAGTGTTGTAAATGGTTCTTGAGGAACAGCTTTTAAATATTCCCTTTCCAGATTCATATCTCCTCTGAGCTTTAATAGTAGCCAAAACTGGGGCAAAATATAGAGCTGAATCCAGGCTGTCTTTCATGGGTGATGTTCAAAGAAGTAAAGTTCAAGTGACTTTAGAAATAAGGGCTGCTTTCTGATGCTTTTAATGGCACTTACTCTCTTTTTTCCCTCAGTATGTATTGTGTGTTATATGGTTCACTCAGAACTGCTGGGAGCTCGGAGGCTGTGGTGTTATTATGGAACATGAATAGGGAGTGCATAGTAGGACCTTACAAGCTGGATCTTGGGTTCCTGGTGAGACTGGCTTCAAGCATGGGAGGATACCCAAAGCAGTCAACTTTGAAAGAGAGCAGCAATGGCTCTGCTCTTGTTTTGTTTCCAAGTGTTCAACACAGAAATTGCAGCCATTGAGTGAAGTGTCAGCATTGAGTGTTGACACTCTTTTATTGAGTGAAGAATTAGGAAATAAGAGCAGTATGCATTGCTACATGAATATCCCCTCTCCCTCCTTAGCAGCATCTGCTTTTTCGTCATCTGCACCATGCCAAGAAGATGAACAGTGAACCTGATATATCAGTTTGGTCCCCTACATTTATTGCCTTTATTCTTCTTTGGCACGCTCTTTTTCTTCCTGCTGGAATTTTCTATTGCTACAGATGATACTCAGTATTTTTGGAGGAGGCAAAGAGAGAAGGTTTGACCTGAATTTGATGTCAGCTGTGGCTTGAGATGATCCATGTCTTACTCTGGAAATTATTATCACCTCTCTTCGCTGAATGTCAGATTGCCTCATTTGTGCAACTTTAAGACATTGAAGATGACAAAGAAAGGTGGATTCTTCCCTCTATCTGCATGCAGGGTAATCCTGATTTTTCAAAATTGGAAATTTTCAGAATACAAGAATGATTGTATGAAAGTGATTAATATTAAAGGGATTAAAGTCATTTGGATATCCTCCACTGAAGGATGGTGGAGGATATTCTGCTGCTTAATAGACACATAAGAACTGCAACACATTAAACAGTCTTCAGATTCTGTTGCATATTGCTGAATCAGATAAAATCATTCAAAATAATTTTCAAAACCTTCTTTCTCTGCTTTTTCTGTATTTTGCGACTTCCAGAAAATTTCATCTGGACAACAAGAAATGTTTGGAATTGCTGAGGGGTGGGCATTCCCAGACCTTCAAAATACAGAGGCAAGAGAAGCTTTCAGTTCTAATAGCATAGGGATGCTTACCTTAGTCAGCACTGAGGATAATTCATGTGACAGTAACTGATTCATCAATAAAAGGCCACTTGGACATTTGCCACGTGATCAGCATTTGTGACAGAGCAGTTGGAAATGTGGTGTTCAGCAATATCTTCCAGCTCCTCTTCATGAGTGTTGCACTTCAGAGCTGTCCTAGACAATCCCAGAGTCAATGTGGTCGAATCTAAAAATGAGATTAGTGTGAAGGTGGGATGAAAAAGGGAGCACAAACTTATATTTCAGGGAGGTGGGGTGGTCGCTCTTCAGGCTGTAGCTTCAGAGTGAAACTTCCACATGAAACTTCCACATACTCTTATCTGTGCACACAGGTCATACCAGATGTGATATGGAGTGTCTGGTGATGGCATCCAAGCATTAATTTCTTCTTGAAATATAGGGTTTTCTTGGTCAAGAGGCTGTTTCTAGTGTTTCCTGGCACACTGATGGTCAAAACTTAATTCCAGTCAATTCTATGTTAACATTTTTGTGAATTTCTATTGTATAAATAAAACTGAAGATATTTACCTTTTTGCCTTTCCAAAAATAACCAGTGAAAAAAATCTCCCTCAAAACCCCAAAACAAATAAAATATATAAAACTTTTTGGTTTTTTAAGGCATTGTACAAAAAATATTGTTTTCAGTGTATTAATGGTGGTTGAGGAGACACAAAATACATTCCTTCCACATAGTACCATTTCATCACCACATCATACTGGCTACTCCTTGCTTTGTATTATCTCCATTCCATTCTTAGAAATGACAAATTTTTTAGCTAAAGAATTTTTGAATAAAAGTCTTTTTTTTACAAACCTATTTAGCTACAACCTAATCAGAAAATGGTAGGTTTTTTCTGGTTTACTGTCAGATTTCTAGCATGCATTTGGAAGGCTTCTTCCTAGTAGTTATATTAAAGTGGTACAAAACCATAAACAGTAAAACCCAGTAAAATAGTATGACAGTTAAAACATAGCAGGAAATGTAGGTTTAGATCCTTTTGAATGGGGTTGTAAGCATGCAATATGAGAAATGCATTGTTTGAATAGAAATATATTTGCAAAAATTGAAAAAGACTGCAGTTTTTCTAGGAAAATGACTACATACTATAATGATGCAGTAGATTTAATATAAATAGTAGAATGCAAATGACTGAGTCAGCTGTTAAAGTAATTTTTTTTTTAATCAGGTATGATAGGGTGAGGTTTTTTGTTCTATAAAATTTCAGAAACAGTATGTGTTTCCCTCCTATTTTTCTCAGGTTGTTAATTTCTTTTTACGTAAGGTGAGAAATTCTTTCTTTTATAGACTTGGACTTAAACATCCAAGCACATGGCACTATGCCAACTTTATGACTGACAAAACAAGTGCTACTGTCTGTATTTCTTTCTGATTGTGCTGAATTGATGCTTATGAAGAAAGTTGACCTTTGTGGTAATAAAGAAAAAAGAGAATTGAGTCACCACAAAGCAGGGAAGGAGAGGCAAAAAACTCCACAGCTGTTAAGTTGAAAAAGAGAAAATATGTGTAACTAATTTGGCTATTCAAGAACAGAACACTTTATTTGTATACTTCTGAGAACTTATATGAACATAGATTTTTTTCTAAAAACAATCACAAGAAACTTTGATTTTTTTTTTCATTTTAGTTAGCACAGTTGCTTTAAAGGTTTGTTTCCATTCTTGTGAATGTTCATTGTAACTAAATCCTATAAACAGGGTGAAATTCTGGACATATTAAATGTGGACTTCAGTGTTTTTCATGTTGTCAATTAGGTCAGGATTTCATCTATAGGCAACTTAATTATATTAATGTGGGCACTGGGGGAGAGTACTGGAGGGCAAATGTATTTTTGGTTCAATCTTGATAAGGACAAACTGCCCTCAGCTACAGACAGTCCTTGTTTATTTAAATAGCTGCAACATTCATTGGTCTGTTTGGTTACTGATTGAGCTGTGCTTCAATCCAATGAGACCCAAATCCACATGCATCCTTATTCTCTGCAGTTTGATAATTTCACATTTCCTGTCAGTGTTTGTACTGGTGTCTAGACTCCTCTCCATCACACCAGAGTGCATCATCCATGTCCTTCTGCGTTTCAGGAGCTCACGGTTTCTTGCATGTCAGAGACTTTCCCATGTCACAACTCTTGCTGATATGCACTCTACTGATCTTCTCATCCTGTGCTGAAAAACTACTTCCCCTGTCCCTAACTACCTTCTCTCTTTACATTTTTGTAGTTTAGGACTTGGTTTCCTTCGATAGTCCTTTATAGTTCTTTTGTTACTTCAAATCCAGTTAGAGGCAAAAAACTCAAACCTTTCTATTCCAGACTTTGACACTTTTATGGTGATCTTCAGGAACAATCTCCAGGTGGGTTGAGTTTAAACCAGCTGAGTTATTGAAGAATCTCTTTCACTGAGTAAAAAGATGGGATCCATCTCTGTTGGCTACAGCATTTCAAGAGAGAGTTTCATAGATGTAAAGGGATAAAATTGTAATATTAACCAGAATACTTAGTAGAAGATTATTCTCTAACTTATCATGGCTGTTTGAAGTAATGGTAGACATATGGTTTAGCATTCATCCAAGGAGTTCAGTAATACACAGGTTTCAATGGTTTTGTTGGTAACTACTGCTGGTTGTCTTACCAAACCTCAGTAACTTCTTGAATAACAAAAGAGAGAAGTATGGGTGGTAAATGAGTTTATCACAGCAAATATGGAGAATTTTAGTCTTCAATTTAGCATCTCATCTGCTTAAAAAAAAAAAGTTGTATCTTAAGCAGCTATTTTGCTTTCTCTAGGGTGATGTTTTCTCTCAAATGTACTCTTAACAATTTACTATGGAAGTGCCAACAGCTGTTGTTTCTTCTTACATTTAGTTAATGTTAGTAGTGTTTTATTTTAGAAGAACAGTATTAAAAACTTGAAAACCAAAATATTTATCTTTTCTAGCATGTGCAAAGGACACAGCTACAGAATGGTATACTAGGTGTCAATTTACAAATTTTGGAAAATATTTACAGTACCAAGCTATTCACCTGAGTTCTAAGATGGCAGGTTTTCTGTTTCTGGTTTCGTAACATAAAGTGGTCGAATCAGTTCAGATACTGCCATGATGGTAAACATTAATCCTTTAGGATATTGAGGAACCAGCTGTGACAAGTTTGCTTAATGAGGGAAGAAAGAGACCACCTAGCTAACAGTGTAACCTCCACAAACCAGCACTTGCATATATCAATGATGCTAAAACCACCCTGAGGTTGATACTGAAGTCTTGGGAGAAAAGAAATCAATACACACAACTCGAATCCATTAAACAAAGCTCCTCTGTGATATGTGAACTATAGTACCCTCATTTTGTTCTTCTTTCTGAAATACTAAAGAAATCATGAGACCGTGTGAAGAACTTATAAGAAAGGTTTAAAGTGGCCATTTCTCATTTTGTTAAAATCTACTGAAATTGGGGTCACTGACACTAAGCCATTTGGGTGTCATTCTTTATATAAATTAAAAAAAAATACTGAAAATTGTAAAATGAAATTAGAGCATGAATTTAGCAGCATAGATAAATGTCCTTGCTGCATCTGCATTTCAGGTATTTTGGCATTTTAGAAATGGCCCTGGTACGATCAGGCCATTTGTGTACAGGTTCATGAGCCACTGTAAATCTTTAGGGCCAATTCTAAAGAAGCCCTTTGGAGAAGCCCTGGGCAAATGGATCTTGCTTGTATCCCCCCACAGAGAGGGGATGGGCTGCCTGGGCTGCTGCTCTTACCTACCAGCATCTGGCAATGCAAGTGGTGGGAGGACAGGGAGAGAAGCAGTGGAAGGCAGGGAAGTCTGGCCCTTGTGCTGGCTGCTCACCGTGGTGGTGCCTGGACGTACCTGCCTTGGAGACACCTGACACGTTCGCAATGTCTGCACAAGGACCAAGTGCAGTATACAGGGGTTCAGGGGCCTGCACTCCACTTTCTGCTTATGCAGTGTGATGGTTTTGCAGTTTAAATCAGGAAAGGAGAGAGGCAGATGAACAGGAGTCAGCAGAAGGCAGGATACAGCTGGTATGACAAGGGCTTTTTTGTGACTTTTTTTAAAAAAAAGTATTTCTCATCCTGCGTGTTCCAGCACACGAGCTGTCAGTAGCGTTGCTGGCTATTCCAAAATGACTTGCCAGCCTGTTTTGGTGGGTGAAGGATGAATAGCATGTGCCTGCACAGTGAGTGGCTGTAGCCACATAAAGTCACAGCTGATAGACAGAACAGATTGGTACGCAGATGTACGAGCTGTTGGCTGCCGTGGCAGCGCTGCACTTCACTGTTGTGAGCCCCAAGCCTGCTGTACGTAGTTAAGGTGACCTAGCAACTCTGGTTCAGAGTGTGGCTGCCACTTCTGGAGGAGAACTGGAAGGTGACAGCATGAAGTGTGCAGTGCTCAAAAGCTGTCAGGAAGTTGTGTGGGTGAGAGCTGCCCCCATGACACTGTGATCTGCTTTCCACGTTGCGTTTTGACAAGGAGAAGCACTGCTAGATATGGGTTACAGCTGTATTCATAAGAAAATGTGATACCGTGGCTGCTTTGTAAGAACCCCATTTTTGGTGTAAAGATTACCGTTGGAAGGTTTTTGAAGGAAGTCTGTGTGTGAAGATGTGGGGCACTAGGGTAGACCAGGCTCATGGGATAAGGCATGCTTTTAGCTAAAACTTCTATTCATTCAAAGTTAATGCAGTATAATAGTCTCTACACAAGAAAATACTCTGTTTGCTGCTACCTTTCTGCCATGAAACCATAGGAGCAGATAAAAGCATCTTAAGATAGCAGTGTATACTTTCATGGCTGGTTATTTGTATCCATCATTATATGCACTGAAATCCTCAAAGTCACAGGCAATGAAGCATGGTTTATATTTATTACTGTGGCTGTATTATATACCTATTAGTAACACTGAATATGGTCTTTTTCTGATCCCCACAAAACAGCACAAAATAGACAATTAATTTTATTCTTTTTTTTTTTTTTTTAGATTAATAATATGTAAAAGACAGAGACTGACATTTCCTAAGAGCATACAGTACTACTCCTTGATATGTTGAAAGTGACCTCTTAAATAATGCCTGGTTAATATCTGCTATATGAATTCTTTTAAAGGCAGGAGGAATGTGGTGATTGGGCCAGTATTTAAGATTCCATATTTTATACTTTGTAGAGGCATTAAGTTGATCAGATCAGTTTATTGAGGTGGAATATTTACATTTTCAGATGAATTCTACCTCTCTTCTTAATGCCAAATATCTGGTGGTCACCATTTATCAACACAGAACAGAGCATAATGGCTGAGGAATTCTGGAAACAAAAAAAAAAAAATAGGTTTGAAAATAACAAAGTTCCTAATTTTAAATATGTATATGTTTTAAAATAGGGTATTCTTGTAATTTGGTATATGTTTTAATTCTTTATACGAACTCTGGCTAAGCCAGGTTACATTAATTAAATTTTTTTAGTACACTCTAAATACACATTATTACATTTGGAAATGGTTGTGTAAAATATTATATCTTTTCAATCTTCTCTGAAGATTACAGCATGGGGACAGGTAAAGTAGTGCTTATTATGCATTTGCTAAACTTTCATAGTAGCAGTCTCTTTCTTATTCCAACAAGAAAAAGTTAGACAAAGAACAAAATTTATATTACCAATGAGCTGCCGAGAAGATTTAGAAGTCATAATAACTTTGAGAGGAAACACTCACTATGGTGTTGTAGACTATATTAATCATTATTAGAAGTTCATAAGTAAGGTGTCAGAACTGGGATTTAGTTTGTTGCAAGGTTGCAAGGGTGAAAAGCACTAGCAGGAGAGAAAAGGGAGATACAGGTTTGCATTACATTTTCTCAAGAATTAAAAGAAACTGTCTCTGACTCAGTGGTAACTGTCTGATCATCAGGGTGGTGGTGGAATCTCCGTGAATTTTTCATGTAGTTTTCTTTGCTTAAAAAAAACCAAAAAACCCCTGAAAATTACTTAAGGGTCCCAATTCCCTTACCTAAATAAGGCATGTGAGATATCCTTTTGTTATTCAGAAACTACAGCTCTTCCAGCAGTGCTTCTCATCCAAGAGTTTTAAGGTATAAACTTGACACAGAATAAAAGAATCCTCTTATGGATAATAATTTGTAAAAAAATTTCAGAAGTAACTGAAATGGAAAGAAATCAATAGTGAGAAAACTGCAGAGAACATCAGATTCATGAGTGCTCTGGAAATGAGCTAAAAAGTGAAATGACAGAGTCTTCTGAGAATCAGAAAGGAAAATCTAAATTTGATACTGATGAAATTACTGTACAGTGTAAGGAACAACCATTATCTGTTCGACATTCTTCGTTCTATTCCTCCTCAGCTCATGAGGAAAATCTAAGGATGACCAACAACACATAAGACTCCTGCAACATAAATCAATTTGATGCTAAAATAGTCCATTAAGCTCATTGTTAATAAGAAAATTAATGCATATTGAGGAGAGAAACTCAGCACCCTACTTATTTGTGTGCACCCCCTAATTATTTATATGCAATGCATAACTGTAAATTAACTATTTGCATTAATAGGATGGAAGATATGGAGTTATTGCTAGTAGTTGTTTAAGAATTTCAGTTCAGTGTTTACTGGCAGAAAAATCATATATATATATATATATATATACACACATACATACATACATAAAATATGTAGTAGAATATTTTATAATATTTAAATTTTACTTTGCATTTAACCTATAACCTATATTATAAGTGAGAAATGTGCAGAGAAAGAAAAAAATACAGATATACAGACTGGTATCTGCTTAAAGGAAGAGTTAACCAAGTAAACTCATCAGATTTCCAAACATGGTTGTATGAATATAAAGCAGCAACAGTCTTCTGTGAAAATAAAAGTAGACATATAATAAAAACCTATGAGCAATTTCTTTACAAATATGTCGTTAATGAAGTTAAAAATACAGAAGAATATCATCTAAACACTGAAACATCAAGTTCTGCCAGATTATAATTAATGAGTAGATAACCTAGGTCATTAATGCAAATTTGAGTTCAGAAATATGTCATTTTGCCCCAGAATGCAGGATAGAACAATTCTTTCAAAACACAACTTCTAATTTCTTGATAATATAATATTAAAAGACAAGTAAGACCCTCTTTGCTTCTAATTTAGGCTGTACCTTCAAGTAGAAATAAGAAAGAAGCAATTTTAGGTAGCATGAATATATAGTCTTGATACATTATTTCTTTCTGTTCGGTTATATGCAGCACCAAAATCTGAAGCTGTAATGAAGATCTGAAAAGTAATTTTTATTCCTGCTCTTAGTTCAACTCTCTAACAATATAAGTCTTTAGGACAGATCATAATTTTTATTAAAATCAATGCTTCATAATACTATTGTATTAAGGAGAACTGTGGTTTCAATAGTAATTTTTAAATAAATAAGAATTTAGGATAGCCAGTAAATTAAATAAAAAACATATACTACTTAAAAAAAAGTGGATATTTTAAATTCTAAAAAGGCAAATAATAACTGCATAGACCCTACATACTTCTGGGATTTTAGGTGGCATCTGTTCAAAGAGCTTACTTTTTAAATTTGTGTTGTAAGTGTTCATCCAAGTCCCAGGCAATGAAGTCAGAAACTGAGCATGTAATAATTTTCTCTTCTTCTGTACAAGTACAAGGCATAAGCCTTTCAAGGTCAAACAATTTTCAACACTATAAGGGCTCTATTCTTTTACACGACATGAGACTAAAATATATTCAGTTTGTGGGAGGGTGGTGGAGTGTGGCTGCTCTTACAGCCTTCTGTGAAATGACTGTTTTCCAACCAAATTTTCATTCTGCAGAGAGGTATTCCAGAAGTGCACAAAGGGGACAAATGTTAACCATGCATAGCTAGTCTTAGCATCCACAAGTGCTAAACTAATCTGATTCTGACCTTAGAAGTCAATAATTAAGTATTTAAAAAAAAAAAATAAATCAGCAAACACACATAGAAAAGTGTTTTATTTGAGATTAAAAATCAAGATTCTGATTTTCCGTATTTCTTTTGCTTTTTTTTTTTTTGTTTTGTTATGTTTTTGGTTTTTTTTATTTTTTTAATGGACTTACTTTTCCAGTAACAGTGATACTGAGAACTAACACAGAATCAGTGGACGAAAATGCCATGCCATAATGTACTTGAATCCTCAGAGCTCTGAAACAATCTTTTGGTGTTTCCCATCAGTAAACTAGATTAGTTGTAATAATCTCATAGCATAGGTCCACCAGAATATCTGATTAGCCCTTCTGTTTTAATGGAAGTGTGAGGGGAACTCAAGAAGAAAATTTCACTGTGTCATTTCCTATCCTCACTATAATATCCTGTTACCAAACAGGTGTAAAAGAACAAGCCTCAAGTTATTTATGTAAAATATCTCTCTGTAATGGAGCTTGTTTTCTGTGTTTCTAATAATTCTCTGCTTAATGTATTCTATGCAAGCTCTCCTAAGAGAGATACTTTGACTATGCATATTAGAAAAGCTGGAGCGCCAAAGAAAGGTAATTGAAGTGGAAACTGTTGGAATAAGTAATGATAAATGAGACAAAATGTTAAGTTTGATTAATAGGGAGACCCAGAATGAGATTGGGTTTGGTGGAACAAAAGGTAAGTGATGTCAAAGTAATATGATGTATTAATGTTGAGTTTTTGTTTGAATTACAAGTGTGAAGGCGAGGCAGGCTGGTAAAAATCAGCTGGAATGAGGATGAAACAGACCTTTAAATGGTTTTACCAAGTTTGGTAGAGTAGTCCCCAAAGAAGGGTAGCAGATTTAAGTAGGATCTGTTACTGAGACTGTGAATAGAGGTAAGAGCAGAGTACATTTACTACATTTGAGAACTCCACAGGAATTAATTCTATTCAGTCTCTCTGCCTTCAGGTGACTGTGAAGACTACTGCTATGTGAAGAATGATAGGAATCAAAACCACAGCGTGTGTAACAGTATTGCCAGGAGCATGACTCTAAATGATACAGGTTAATAAGTGATCCCAAATTTGTTCACATTTTATGCTCAGATGATTTCCCATAGAAAAGAAAATGTCAGGCAAGACTTGAAAACTCGGAGCACAATCTGGGCTCCTAGGGCACACTTATGATGTTTTGTACTCATTCCTGTATATCTTGATTCTTATCAGAGGCTTCTACATTGTCAGGGTAAGTGAACTAAAAGCAAAGTGGAAAGGGGAAAAAAAAACCACTCATGCATGAAAGTGGCTCATCTCTGTCCCATAATGCAGGACTAAATAATAAAGACTGAGCAGACTGACTTGGGAATATCTTGAAGTAATGAAGATTGGTTTGCTGTGTTGTCTGTTTAACTAGATGGTTTCAACACAAATGCTGAATATCAATAATGAATATTGCATATCTCTAATAGGTTCTGAAACCACTTATGTAATGTGCATGTGTACATCAATTAGGAACCATATAAGGTAACTCTCATGCCATATGTATCTATAAATATGCATGTATGATTATTATAGGCTCTTAGGTTGTGAACACTGCCTCGCAAGAGACCACATTTAAAATAAAAAGTTGATGAACATGTGAATGATGATAATTTTTTTCTTTCATTTGAGAATTTTTCACCACTGCTTTTCTCTTGTTCTATCTTTTCTTTGACTTTTTGTGGTTGTTTCCTCTGTGACTCCCTCATATGAGTACTGAATAGTGATGAGAAACTTCTCAGTTCAGCACAACCAAATTGATACTGCTGTCCCAAATACTACTACCATTTTTTCTCTTTGCTGTTGTGACAGATTGATTTTCCTAGATTTATTCAAGTCCACAATTGGATTATCAGTATTGTAAACCTTTATTATATGGTTTATGCTAAAGTAACTCTGCATCTCTGAACTTGTACATTTTATTTTCACAGGAACAGACCTGTAAAGATGTTTATGTGGTGGTCTGCTCTTTTACTTCTTGGATGCATTTTGCTGGGAGCAGATGGGTGGCCAGTCAAGGAAGGATACGACTTTAGGCCCTATCAGCCCCTAGTAAGATTACGGCACAAGGTATGGATTATTCTCTAATAGTTCTTCGATTTCTTCCATGGTCAAGGGATAAATTACACTCCAGCCTTGTATTTTTTGTGTTTATTGGAGTAGTGGAGTTATTAAGAAATTAACTTTTTCAAAGAGATTGAGATAAGATCTGTTTTAGCTTCAGAAACTAGAGATTGGTTATATCAACTGAAACTCAGAGGGAGAGTTATGAGAGGCATTCTCTTAAAACAACTGTCAGCATCTTCTTAAGGCAATGACCTGTCCCAGTCCTTAGTAAATTTCAGTCCAGGCAGCAAACAGGGAAACTGCCCATCAAAGAAGAATGGTGTCAAAGTTAACTGATGAACAGAAACTTGTTTGCAAGAGGTAGATGCTCCCAGTGCTTGCTGAATTTAGCAGTTTTGGACCATGACATAGTGGAGATCTTTTCTGAGTTACATGTACTATTCAACTAGTGCACGCCATTAAAATTTTGCCCACCTATTGCTCCTTTGTCATGAATCCAGGACTTCCAAAACAGTTTTCAGGTAAAAAATCCTGTCCTTCTTCTGGTAGTTAAAAGGGAAACTTCTGGTTCTGTAAAGCAAGGAAAAGGGCTGTAATATTCTCATGGGCTGTCTAAAGTTAGCATAGATCTGATCAACTTAATTCCTTAAGTATTACAAAAACCAAATTCAACAAACACAAATAGAGAGATGTTCATGGCAAGGTCGTCATGGGAGCAACATCTGAAGCACCTTAAGAACTACAGTCAGGCCAACAGAGATCATAAAAAATGTCACTCTTCTGAGTTTTTGTGCTACAAGTAAAAGGTCTGAATTATAGCCAGAAATTCTAAATGTTAGTTACTACTAATGTTTAAAGATACTGCTGGTTTTATTTCTCAATACTTCTTGTAAAGTACGAAAAATATTTCCTTTTGGTCCTCATTTTAATGAAAAGACCCAATATTGTGTGTTTCTTTCTCAGCATAAAAGGAGGATCTGACAACATGAGTTCCCAAACAAGTAAAACACTTGCCTAGTAGCTAATTAATGCATGCTATGTAGATTAAATACAAAAAGTTTCTTAACAGATGGAAAATAAATTCTTAAAATTATACAATTATATACCCTCTAGGGAATGTTCTCAATCAGAATAAGAACTGAATCAGGCCACAGTCAAGGAAATAAAGAACTGTATCAGTACACAGTTTTTATGCTGAGTGTTATTCAAAACTTTGTCTCATCACTTTATTTCCATTTGACAGCTGTAAGAAAACTAAAATAAAATAGCACAAGAAAAAGACTTTGAAATCTAGAAGGAAGAGAGAGACTAGTAATGAAACCATGGAACAAACCATGAGAGAGAGAAACCACAAAACCATGAAAACTCTGAGAACAATGAAGGACAAAATATGGGGTATTCTGAGGTTAAATGGTCTCTGATCTTAATTAATATATGTGGAACTATTCATATGTTGGCATTTCTTAATTATACTTTAAACATACTGACAACTCTCATATAATTATTGGAATAGGCTGTCAAAAACTTTTAAAGTTTAATATTGGGGGAATCACACATAGACATATGCAAAAAACATAAAAATAATTAAAACTTGATATGAAAGATTGTATTGAAAAATATGGTGGGTTTTTTTCTTAGGCAACATGTCTAGATAAAAAATGTTTTAGTATAGTTCAACTTTTGGTATTAGGGACATATGTTTCTACTAAAAAAATCTAGGAGTGTAAAACTTTTCTAAAGTCAATTTTAAAAACCAACTTTGGCACAGATACGCAAAATGTAAATAATATAGTAAAAGAAACATTCTACTTCAATCACACACTTAATAAATCAAGTGCTTAGATTAAGTTATGCTGATAGAATACTTACTACAAACAGGTGATAATGAATATATGCAGTTATATTTTTTCTTTGATCAGGCAATATGTATGCAAGTTTATGTGTGCAGAGATAAAAAAAAAAAGAAGATTAATCACTTGCTCTGATAAAGGGGAATTTATCTGACTTGAACAATAGTCCAACTAGAGCAACTTCAAATGTCAACCTGCAGGGAAAAACAATCCTATTGGTACTTACGTATTATCTTGAAATAATGAGTGTGTTCGTGGTGGAAACAGGTATTTATATCATAAAGGTTGTGTTGTTTTAAAAGGGATTATGAATGATTTCAGCTTCTCATGCATAGAAATTACAAATAGGAATTTAGTCTATATATATGATAATCTGAAACCATAAGAATAGCATTACTATGGAAAAAAACTTTATAAATAGGGAAAAAAATATGCATAAGAAAATATTATTTCACTTTGTGCACAGGAACAGATTACCCAGAGAGGCTGAGTCTTCATCTTTGCAGATATTTAAAAACTGTCTGGACATGGTCCAGGACAGCCTGTTGTGGGTGACCGTGCTTGAGCAGGGAGATATGACAGGGTGACCTCCAGAGGTCCTAATACTCTTTGAGTCTGTACTTCATTATAATACACCATTAATTATAGTAATGTTCATTATCACAGCTGTTATGATGGTAATGAAGATCAAATTTTTGACTGCATTGTTTATATGTGAAATATTCAAACCCAGGAAGAGATGAGTTTTCTTGAAACAGAACTGAGAAAGATTATTACAAAGCACAAAAATTATTACAAAACAGCAAAGTTGTTTTCAGTCCCCTTCCCTTGTTTAACTGCCACGGCTTACATTTATGTGGCTATGCTGAAACGTGCTGGGCTGTGTCTGAACAGCACGTGAATTTCTTGTTAAGCCAGGTAATCCTTGGTTCTTCATTTGTCAAAACACTGGAAAAGTTTGTAAGGTACTTTCCATTTGGGAGTCTTCTTGCATTGCTGCTGAAGTATTGTGAGCAATTTGTTAATACCTAGGTTCCCACCTGATATTGTTAGGAAGTAGTTTTAGCATCCTAATGAATTTTCTCCTTGTCATTTGCATGCCTCTGACAGAGACCAATGTTTATGCAATATCTTCAGTGAAAAAGTGTGTGCTCTGAGATTTCCAGGTATAAACAGGCAGGTGGCAGCCAACAGAATGGCAACAGTTGGCTGCCGATTCCCTGTCAGACGCTAAGAAATATGGAATATAGCCTGTACATCCATATGTATGCTCCAGAGCATGCCAACTCTGCGTATCTAACACAGCCCTCCTTGGCAAGCCAGGTGCTTCACATGGTTTAGGAGAGAATTATACTGATGACAGTGCCTCGTTGTTAATGATCTCATCACAGGTTCAGTTCAGTTTTAGTCTCAAGGGACAGTGGGTGAAGATGTAACTTAGTGCTTGTTTTTTGGACTCCTTTTACTTCAGCCCAATGCTGACCTTTCGAGGTCAGGACAATCATGTTCCCAATAGTCAGGGCTAACCCCTCACTGGGAGCCAGCACTGCCCTGACAGCATGGCTGGGGGTGGGCTTTGGGGAGCCTGGGAACAGAGAGAGAGGAGAATCCAGGGAAGTCAGAGTTCAGCCTGAGCCTCAGCCTTGGCCTTGGCCTGCGCAGGATGGTCCAGCAGAAAAGAGCTTCTATTCAGCTGAGCAGGAGCATACGGAGGATACAGCAAAGGGGTGTGCCAGCTTTCACTGGCTCCTGCTGATCTGTTGATTCAAACTTCTTTCCAGCCTTGTCCTGATTTCATCTGGTTTTACGAAAGGGCTAAGTGACTCAGCTGTGCAATCCTCACTCTCGTCTGTGATATTTCTCCAGACTAAAATATTTCTTTTAACTTACTGTAAAAAATCTGCCTCTCTCCCCATTTCCTCTCTCCTTCCCTTCTTACTGTTGCTATTAGCTGCTAAATCCATCAGTTCAACCCTGATTCACATTAAATTAGGGCTCAGGACTAGGTCAGTTTAGAGGGGTTTAGGTTACATTAGAATTAGATCGATTTTAAAAACGTTTAAGCAATAAAGACTTTGTCTGAATTAAACAAAGCAACAGAAGTACGTAAACTTCTATCCCAGGTTAGTAAAAGCAAATTTGAATGCATGAGCACAAACCACAGAAAAAAACCCCGTGTACGACTTTTAGGTTTTTGCCCAAAGCTTATAAAATTTTCTCTCTCTACTAAGAGCACTGAAATGCCTGTAAAATATAGACAGGCTGAGTGCTCAATGATTTTATTGTCATTTAGGATGTTGTGGCCAAGAAAGAAATGTGTGGAAAATAGTACTCCAGATTCAAAAATAGCCTGCGCTTCCCTGTGCTGTCTGGTCTCCAAACAACCTAAGATTTATAGTTCACAGTGTCTATCTGGAAAATCTGTTTACTTGCAGGATCTGAAAAGTCATAAAATTTGATCCTCTAAAATCCTCTGTCCTAGAGAGAGAGAAGGGAAAAAAGTCTATTGAAGATGAGCAGTGAATCCTGAGGACTAAGAGCTTTTCCTGTCATGTCAGTGCTCTAAAGTAACATGAGAATGTTCTTCACTGGGAGCTTCCATGAGCACAGAATCTATGTCCTATGAAAATTCCAGGATTAGAAGTTGCAAGACTCATTTTTACTTTTTTTTTTCCTTACTCACTTGTAAGTACAGTCAAGAAGCCTTTGTTTTTTGTTTAAGTTTTATTTTATTTTCCTTTTCTCAGGAAAAGGAGAGGATTCAGCAATCTAATCTGATTTTTCCTGTGGGCAATAGCATTAAAAAAGCATGGGTAAATTTATTTTTTTAACACCATTACAATCACTGTGCATTAATAAGCTAATATCAAAAATTAAATTAAAATTAGACATTTTAGACATTAGACATTAATGTTAAAATTAAACATTTTATTTTTGCTATCTCTCACTACATGCTCAAAGCATTTTTTACGTCTTAGGTAAGTTGCTTCTAAAATCTCCCTGTAAAATTTCTTCTATAATCTTTCTTCCAACTAGTCAGTCACTGGGGAGTGGAGTGTCAAAATCTGGAATTAAGGCAAGGTTGATGCCTCCTTTCAAGATGCCTGCTGGTACTTACTAGCAATGACTATCTATAAACTGGTAGTCAAATCAAGAGGGTCAGTCAGGGAGCAAAGGTGCATCTTAACTACTGGGCTGAACCTTTTGCTGTACCTATCTTTTTTCTTGTTACTGAACATCATCACTGTGGAAAAGATTAATTTCTACCAAATATTTTTAGAAATGATGAGATTCATATGTGTTATTATCTACCTTTTGATTAACATTGTTTTTTTTTTTAAATTTTGCATGCCAGGTTGGCAACAAAGAATAAAATACAACATGGTATAGGAAGGCAATGTAATTATCTTCTCCAGTAGTCAGCTTGGCCTTCTCATATTGAATCCTAGGAAGATACAGTTACCCTCCTATAGATAATAAATGTTTTTTTACCTTTCTGGTATTTGAGGTTCAATGCAAACACAATCTGTATCAGTTATCATTTCAGATTCTTGATTAGCATGTTTTTCATATTCTATTATGATGGCAAATTGTCATCACAAACTGCAATTGCAGTAATAGCAAAACAAAGCCAGGAGAGATTTTTGTGATATATTACTTGACATGATTTGCACCTGTTTAAATTTGTGCAGTGTGGATTTCTAAGATCATGAAAGAGGCCAAATACTTCAAGTATGTGTTTATGAAATCTGGCTCTTTTCCATAGGTTCCTTGTTGCCTCTTATTCTTCAGGTCCTCAAGACTACTCTGTAATTTAAATCCATCTCTTTATTTTTTTTCTGTCAGACAAATACTTTAATTTGTTGTTTTTTTTTCTCGGTCAGTTCCCCCATGGATTTAATACCTCTCTTTATTACCTAGAAAATGTAGACTTTTATTGTCTGTATTAACCTTTATTATCTTTATTTGTTATAATGAAAGTGATATCCTGTGGCATAGGCAATGCTTATAATGTGAGAAATAATATGCAAAAGTCAATATAAAATTATATTAAGTAATAAATATGGTGTATAACAGTTTTGTTGGTATGCAGACAAACTGAGCTGTACCCCAGATTGTTTTTTTAAAAAAATTAACTAAGTAATGATCAACTTAGTTTGTGATTTATTTTTCACCTCTTACCTAGTTATCTATTTAAATTCTGTTTTTAAATGAAAATAATTATGTAGTTTAAGCACTGGATTTTGTGTTGGGTTCGTGTGACCTGGTTTTCCTAGCAGGGGGGCTGCAAGGGTGGCTTCTGTGAGAAACTGCCAGAGGCCTCCTTTGTCCAGCAGCCAATGTCAGCTGGTTCCAGGATAGACTCACTGCTGACCAAGGCTGAGCCAACCAGAAATGGTGCTAAGACCTGGGATAAGATATTTAAGAAGGAAGGAAAGTTATTGTGCAGGTATAAGTGCACTAAGCAAAGAGAGGAATGAAAATAAGTGAGAGGAACAGCTCTGCAGACACCAGTGTCTCTGCAGAAGGAGAGGGAGGAGGTGTTCTGAGTGCCCCAGCAGAGATTCTCCTGCAGCCCATGGTGAAGCAGCTGTGCCCCCCATGAGAATGCAGAGATGCACCTGCAGCCTGTGAAGGAGACCCACACCAATGCAGGTGGATGCCTGAAAGGAGGCTGGCAGGGACCTGCAAACCCATGCAGAGCATGGAGCAGGTTTCCTGGTGGGACTTGTGACCCTGTGGGGAGCCCAAGTTGGAGCAGTATGTTCCTGAAGGACTACATCCTGTGGAAGAGTCACCCATGTTACAACAGCAGCATTTTGTGGAGAAGTGTTGCAGGAGGGATGGATTCAGTTTGGAGAACTTAATGAAGGACTGTCTCCCAGGGGAGGGACCCCATGCTGAAGCACGGGAAGGGCTTCTCTCCTGTAGCAATGGCAGGAGCAGTGTGGGATGAGCTGACCAAAACCCTTGTTCTCCATCTCCCTGCACTGCTGGGGCAGAAGAGGTAGAACTCAGGAAGGAGGGAGGAGTGGGGGGAAGGTGTTTTTAAGGTCTTATTTTACTGTGTATAATCCTGCTCCAATTTTGGTAGCAATAAATTCAGTTAATATCTCTAATTCTAGTCTGCTTTGCCTGTGCTAGTATTTGGTGAGTGATCTCTCCCAGTCCTTAACTCATCAACCTTTCATTATATTTTCTCCCTGCAGTCCACTTGTGGAGGGGAGTGAGAGAGCAGCTTTGGTGGGCGCTGCCATCCGGCCAGGGTCAACCCACTACTATTTTAAACATTAATATACAGTGATGTATTCCCAACTGAGGAAGTGTAACACTGGTATATATAAAATAAAGAAAGAAAACTCTTCCTTACATTGGGCTTTAGTATAAAATCAAATCACAATATTTGTGCACTATTAGACTCCTTTTAAATTTGCCTCAGTTAGATGGGCTTATTATTGAGTTTTGCATCCATGTTTCTTTTCAATATCCAAATTTTAAAATATCCTTAATAGTTTTATTCCTATACTTTGTGTGGTAGGAAAGAAGTTCAGAATAAATTATCTCCTTTTAGGATTGGGAAAATATATCATTATTTTTAACACTTTCTTCTTCATTGCTTACTTTTTTCTACCTATGTTTTCAGTTTTTATTTTGAACTGTGCTAATTTTACTAAGTATGTGATGTGCAGTGGGAGCACAAATTGGTTTTTTTTTAGGTAAAATCATATTTAATGAAACAGTATAATACCTTTTTCTTTTTTCTTTTACAGTAGCCCACTGTTCTGATTTTATGTTACCAAGATGTCAGGCTAAACAACCCATCTGTGCTTCCTGTGAACCATGGCGTTTTAATCTTGCAGTACAAATATTTACTGTCATAATATCTAAGCAATTTCTTAGCATTTGTTATCTTGATTGGCTTAAATCTTTTTAATTTGAAATCCTTTCAAGGAGGCATGGTAAGAAGCATTGATCTGTGTTTATGTATATTGGGTTTAGGTGAATTTGATTTGGCTTTCTTCAGCAGCCTTTCCTTTTGAGAATTTTGTAACTGGAAAACTCTGTGACTTCATCCCCATTTTTTATAAAGCAAAATAGCAGTAAAAAAGCCCTCTTACCTTGTGAACTTACTGCAACAGGCTATGCTTACCTTAAAATGACTTCAGGTCTGGCTAAGGTGACTGCTAAATCACAGTAGTTATTATGACATGTTACATTTTCTCTTTTATAATTGCTGGTGGGATCATATAAGTAGCACAGCTCAGGGCATTATATTTTTTCCTGATAACTGATTCAATGGTAAATCATACTAGACAAGAACACTACATCCATCAGAATACTCAAATGCCTTCAACCATGATCTAAGGGAATGTGATGTCTTTCAGATTTTTTTTTCCATTATGTAGGAAACCCAAACAGCAGCATTGGTAACAACAAAAAACAAACAAACAAACAAACAAATAAACCCCCCAAAAAACCCGAAAAACCAGTATCCTTTCAAAAAAATTAGGCTAAAGGATAGGATACCCATTGAAAACATTAAAGGTTTTGGTATCTGTGCTTAGGCCTGACAC
Organism: Cyanistes caeruleus; assembly: GCF_971803275.1. Lineage (NCBI taxonomy): Eukaryota > Metazoa > Chordata > Aves > Passeriformes > Paridae > Cyanistes > Cyanistes caeruleus. The sequence continues at coordinate 39,687,717 of NC_141705.1, forward strand.
AAAGAAAATGGAGATCTTAACGATAACCTGATGAAAAGATGTCTAGTTACATCTTTTTTCTTGTTATGCATTGATACAACTACAGCTAAATAACTATAGTGTTAAGAACATGGAAGCTTAATGCCTAATGCCTAAAAACATTCAAAACAAAGGTCTCCCAAACTATACTAATACAAAACTGTTGCTATTTGACTTCATTAAAATTGCTCACAGAATCACAGAATGGTTTGGCCTTGAATGTATCTTAAAGATCAGCTAGTTGCCACCCCCCTGCCTTCTCTTCTGAGGGGTGAAGAACCCCAAGTCTCACTGTGTTCACAGGAGAGGTGCTTCAATCCTCTGAGCATCTTTGTGGCCCTCCCCTGAACTCACTCCAGCAGGTCCATGTACATATGCTGGGTATCCCAGAAGTGAGCACAGTACTTGAGGTGAGGCCTCATGAGATGCAAGAGATGAGTAAGAGATTTTTGTTTCACTTGACACATCTTTTAAATTTTTGAAATTTTAAATTTTTATTTAATGGACTTTGTTAACTATGCTCAACTGCATTCACACCATTTCTATAAATGAGCACAATGTGTAAACAATGCAGTGTATGAAGGGTACATGTGAACTAAATTTAATAGCAATAAATATTTCTATAAAATTGCATAATATTAATACCATCTGCTTAATGTTCATTGTCAGTTCTCTCAAACAACTTTATGGAATTGAATTCACCTGCTCAATGCATTCTAAAAAAATAGTATTTTAAGTAAGAAAAGTCTAACAAGCTTGTTCTGTGCCACTTCTTCCAATGAAAACAAACAAAATAAAAATTATTAGTCATTTGTTTCATGGATTGCTTGTAACTCTGGTTATGTAACCTGGAATAAACAGCCTATAATTTAAGTCTGTTTTCTAGGGACAAGTAAGGACTATCACTCTCTTGAAGCATCAGTGGAATTTTTATTTCACTAATGTTTCATGAAAATGCCATTACTTTCTATTACTATTACCTGAAGATTATTGTCATACATCAGTATGACAAGCATGCAAGAAATAAAAGTACTAATATTACATTGTCTTAATGGAAAGTATTCAACTTGTTGGTATATGTGTCATTATTTATTATTACATAATTTGATGCTACAATTCTGAAATTAATAGTAACTACTCTATTGCAATAAGCTGATCCCCAAAACTGTAAAGGACTAATCCCACTGCAACAGATAATTCGTGGTATGTTTTATAAAGGTCTGAGAAACCATTGCATTGGTCAGTCTGACTTTCCATATAAAGCTCATCTATTTATTTCATTGTTTCATTCAAACTCTAAGTGAGGCATGAGGAAAGCATGCCTTTCAAAGAAATTACTGAATCTTTTAGTATTTTCTATACCTTGATATTTTCAAAGATTTCTTTTTATGGGTTATTATTATTAGCAATTAGTATAGAACAGAGCTTACCATTTGGATTAATCTGTCTTGTTTTGGCAGTGACTGCTTCCTGGGAACTACTCCATCATTAGATGGAATAAATGCAAACTCATTGGCTTGGTACAAGGAAATATTTGCAAGACATTATTTGAAGTTTATTATTCATAACAAGCCCTATTTTATTTTTGTTTACTTGTATCAGTCTAAGGGAAATAAAATAGAGGTCATATATAGATATAGATATTATAGTATTATTATATTATACTATTATATATATATATGCAAAGGAACTGTAATTAGAAATACAATCATAATTATCAATTAGATTAGAACTTCAGCTATTTACTAGATTGTTATTTCAGCTCTCTGCAACATTATTTTTTTAAGCTAATTGTTTCTAACATGAATGCCTGGAGAAAATAACTAAAACATTTACGGTACATTGCCTACTGCACAGTAGGAAAGCTGTAATCAATTATTAGCATATCTGCAGAATATACACCTGCACTTCATAATTCATTTTGAAGAATAAGTTGGAATTCACCAATCAAATACTGAGTTAATCCTGAAATTTCTAAGATTCAGTAGAAGGAAATATGATCTTAATTTTACTTTCTAGTTTCCTAAATGCCAAATGGTCGGTAATATGATACAAACTTTCATCAGATCTCTGGTTTAAATGAATATATTCCTCAAACATAGAGTTGAACACTTTACAAAAGGGCAGTTGCAATTGATTAATATTCGTACCATGAACTTCTCTTTTGGTTTGCTACACTACCTTATCTGCCCTATAAGATGAATGGTAGAAACGATCTGTTTGTAATCTAGCAATGTCTTAGCATGCTGGTTTTAATCAATTCTGGTAGATAGACTACAATTTTACCCATAATTATGTCTTAATGCAGACTAAATATTACTTGCATTCCTGTGTTGTAAGACGGTAATTGATGTTTATGCTCTCATATCTGTACTCCCTAATTGTCATTCTTCCTGTAGATTTTCTTCTATCTGTACAAAAATTTGCCAAGAAGGAAAATAAGATCTGAATGAGCCTCAGACCGAATAATAAAAAGCAAAATACATTATGTGGTTTTAGAAAATTACACTTAAAACCACCTCTGAAATTTAAAAAGAAAAATGAATAGTGATTTAAGGCAAATTACTTCCATTAATGTCACTGGGAATTCTGTGGCTAAGATTCATATGTAGTAGCTTCCTTTTTTTTTTTTAAGTAGCACTATATTTTCAGGAAATATACTACTGTTCAGTAATTGTGAGGGCACCTGGAGCTTTAGGAACTCATGTAAAAGGGAAGGTAATAGAATACCCATTAAATACTGTATCCTAGAATTTCCAGGGATAATTCAGTATGCTGAAGTATGCTTCTTGGAGATCTCTTTCCCCCTTCTTTGCCTATTCAAATCTAGAGTGTTCTCAGATAATTGCGAAATAAATATATATACACTGAATATGATTCTGAGCTATATCAGATAAGTACATTCATCTGCAGCACCTCACCATCTGTCCTGTGTTATTGCATTCCTTTCTTGGTAGGCTTGAAGAAACTACATCTTATTCTATCTGTACATGGGAAAGTAATACTATACTGAGTGTCTGAGCATATAAAGTTTAATGCAAAATATGCACAAGTATCAGTAATTACTTCCGTTAAGTCATTATTTATGTAGCTCTTCCAGCTTTGCTAAGGAGAGCTGTAGCCTGGATTTAGTGACATAAATTGGCTTGTAAAATCTTCAGTATATAAGTGGTTTTGTTTTATAGTAGTACATGTTTTAATGCAAAAGTATACACTGCTGCTGCTGCTTAAACCATGCATTAAGCATCTTAGTGCTTAAAGTGTTATAAAAACAGCAACGCTGCACAGCAGTTTAAAATTGGTAGAATGTTCTTCTGTCATGTGCTGTGGAACTGCTTATAAATTTTGAATGTGTTTGGTCTGTCATCAAAGAACAAAGTATGAAGACATCATATTAAAGAAGCTATAGTTACACTTTATTTCTATAAGAGTGAACTGCCTAAGAACACTGTGCAGAGTAACCTTCTGTGCATGTTCTATTGTGACTTTTTTTCCTGTTCAGCTCAGGACTGTGACTAGTTCTAGGGCAATAAATGATAATGAGATGTATGGATAGAAGGGTTACAGCCAATGGAAGAATTAATCCTTAAATCCAGCAGGTAGATTTTATTAGATTTTTTTTTCGTTGTGGAAAAAATGACAAGATTTGGAAAACAGGCCTTTCTCTGCTTCAGTAAAGTGAAGGAATATATATATCTGACTTTCCATTACAGTTTCATTGGGCCTGTAGAATCATTAGGATTCCTCTTGGACAAGGTCTTACATAGGAAACAAAACAAACAAGCAAAATATGATAGTACTGCTAAGCCCCAACAACTTAGTGAAATAAGAATCCTTGAACTTAAAGATAAAACCCTGAACTACTACTCAGCTGCCTTTCAAGTGCAATCAGAATTGTGTCCTATAGGGTGCTTATTTCTCTTGGGAGCTTCCTGCAGCTTGCTGCACGCTGGTCTTTTTACACTAGCATTGTTTTGGAAATGTGTCTATATGGATTGTGAGCAATCCTACCCAAAGGAATTGTTGCTTTGAAAATGTACTAATCTGACTGACTCTGCCTGTTTTAAGATAGAAATGTTATTTCCTGGAATGCAGTACACGGTGTATACATTTGGTATAATCAGTGTTGCTGTGTCATTAGCAGGAAGCTGCTTCAATTCAGTTGGTACTGAAGAAACATTGGGATTTAGACAGTATTTTTAGCCCCGAACTGTTTCACCTTCAGGGCAAAGGCTTTGTCTGCTCTGCTTTACATGATCCAAGGCTGTCTTTAAGAATAATATATGCTCTTGCAACCATCTAAGTTATTTGCTTTTACATAGACAGGCCTGAATGGAAATACCTGTGGATCTTTGTGTAGAACTTCTTCCGTCCACTTTTCATCCATAGAAATCACACATTTTGTTGGAGCTTGGTCTTTTCCTTCAGAGGTAGTTTTCCTTCAGAGTATGTAGATGTAAACAAGATGATGAACTTTTTCTTATCTTTATTTGTTCTCCGCTTCCCCTTTGCTTTTAAGGGATTGTAATCCGCATGCAGAAAGGAACAACTACTTCAAACTCACCTTCCTGGGTCTGCCATGATTGTTCTTCACATTCCTCAGGGATCTAAATCGCAAAGCCAAGAGCCAAATCTGTGTATTTCACAGTTTACCCTTCCTGTCTCTCTGGTTGGGCATTTCTTGGTCAGGTTTTGTTTTTTAAGGCAAACATTTCACTCTTGTATTGAGGCTCCCCAAATACTGTTGGGTTGCTTTCATATAATTCATAAATTCAAGGCATCATCATGTTTTCTCCACAGGCCTGTAAGGCTTACTATTAACACTGTAATGTTTAGTAATATTCCTGAGAACACCATTAATTCTGAAAACTTCAACAGCTTCATATATCACCTTATTTTTGCCTAGCAACCTTGCTTCACATCTTGTTTCCTTCACGCAATCTTATATTCATGTGATGCCTTAATCAATACCAGAACAACCTGTGGCATATTATTTTCTCAGAATTTGCTGCTATAAATGCTGGCAATCTCTAAGAAGACTGGCTGTGTATGCAGAATACCAGTTCAAGAATCCTGCTGCAAACATTAAACTAAAAAGCTTTCTGCAGTAAATAGTGTTCTGACAAGAGCAAGAGGAAAATGGTTCACTTTTTGCACATTCTTTCTTCCTACCATAGTAAGCAAGGTCTTGCTTACTGCTGCTTAGAGAACAGCTTTACAAATGTAAATGTCATTGCTTCTGCTTTGCATTCATTTTTAGTTTAAATTTCAATTGTACTGCAGTTGCTAAGAGTCTGCTGAAGTCTGATTCTGTAAAACTTCTTTGAAACACAAATGTTCAGCCTAACGTCATTGATCAAATTGGGTCTGAGAATAGTTTACCAGATTGCTTTGTGCAGTCTGTGTGCCTGTACTCCCTGCCTGTGACCATGCTGCTATTTCACCCATGAATACAAAGTTTCTGTACATTTGTAATTCAGATTTCTTGTAATTAAAGTTGTTGTATTAATTTAAATGAACAGAATGTTAATTCAGCTACTATAGCTTGTACATGCTTTAACAATAACAACTATTCTGGTACCTCTCTTAATCCATTACTACTATGTTTATTAATAAGAAGAAATTAATAATATTAATATTATTAATATATTAATATTGTTATCTATATACTACCCCTGCTGCAGAATTAGCCATAAAGGTAATGAACACAAAACTGATTTTCTGCATTTTAACTATACTGTATTATATGTCATTTATTAATGGTAGCTTTTCATTATAAAATGTTAGAAATGCAAGTGAGTTTGCACTCCCTATTTCATCAGCTTCTGTAATTAATGGTGTATGTTTATTAAATTATTTAAATGTTTGTCACAAGTCAAGGACAATCTACCATATGCTTTACACTAATTAGTACTTTGTTTATTTTAGGAATTTGATTAATTCAGCAGCTACTTTTTAAATAGAGCCAGTATGGCAAAGAAGGCTTTGTCTGAGTTTTCCAAAGACAAAATAGTAGCCCACTCTGGCAGACACATACCCAGATCCTGAGCAGATGATTCAGGCAGACCATAAGTGAGGTTCTGCACAAAATACAGTTATGTAGTTTGTCTTTAAAAAAATGCAGACAGAATTAAGTGGTAGTCAGAATGTTTCTTTGTGCAATATCCAAGGTTTATAAACAGTAATTTTCTTTCAAAAAGGGAAAAAACAAACAAAATTCATATGATATATATTTAATTGAGCCTAAGAAATGAGCTTTACTGTTTCTTAAGTGGTTGGTGAATTTTTGGGTCCTAGAATGTCACCTACCTTGACAGATCAGCTGAGTTCTTTCTTGCAGCTTTGTACCTTCTCAGTAATTTAATAGTCCCTTTGACCATGCTTCTCTTCTACACCCGTTATTGCTGATGTGAAGCCCTTCTAAATAAGACTTGGTACTATGCCAACCTTATTTAGCAAACATGGCATTTCAAAATAATGATGATATCAAAATGTTTTAAGAGATGTTGATAGTGTTTGTGTATTAAGACAAAACGGAAAATAGCACTAGGAAAGGAACTTTTATACTTTTTTATGCTTTTATTGGAAAAGCATTTATGTATATTTAAATAAGTTTTTTTGCAGAGCTTTGTTTGATTAATGTTGGAAATACTTTATAAATTATTATTTGCAACAGTAATAATTTTTATGGTCAAACATCTGTGATCTTTTTCAATTCACAGATATAACAGAAAATCTGATATTGTGCCCACGAAAATTTACTTTAAATTCAGCTTTTTAGGCACACAGGAAAGGTTTCTTTAGAGTTCTAATATGTTCTGGTGCATTGATACATTTTATCAGTCTGATACACTTTAATGCTACACAAGGCCATAAAATGCCATGCAACCTGTCTGATTAATTTGTTTGGAAGTGTTAAATTCAAAAGAATTTTGCTATATTGAAGCTGATAAAAATATCCTAGAATGCAGAATGGTTGGTTCTGTTTACAGATGGCTCATATCGATAGGTACCAATATAATACTGTAGTTCATGTAATCATTCAGGACATATATAGGCAGAATGATTACATAAATGTATATGTGTGTGTACATATATAAAATTTCTTATAAAAAAAAATTATATATAACTTTTGATTGTAAACATGTTAAAATATTTTGTTTATATATATCATAATGCAACACAGGAGAAAATTAACAAAAATATGTGTAATAGTGGGTTTATAAAGTCCTCCACACAAGGGTTTATACCAAAGTCTGTTTTACTTAATACCACGATGCTTGTGCATTTGCATACTTTCTAATAGTATATAGGCAGAATTTTGTTATTTTCAGTCAAACTAACATTAAAAGCCTAGCACACAGTGCAAATGCAGGTGGAAATAAATGTCATTATGCACAATTAATTTACTGAAAGTTAAAAAAGCTAGTTTACCTCTCTCCCATTCCAGCACCCGAAACTTTTGTTCATTTGTTTGTGTGTTTCCCATCAGGATGAGGAGTTCCTATTTCCCTAAGCAACTGACATTAATTTCCCTAAGTTATAGGTGCTTATCATGTTGGCTCACTAGCATAATTCATTGCTTCTTAGTGGTTTTCTACAGAAAATATTTCACATGATTTATCTTTCCATGTTAAGGAGGAATCCGTATTTAATTCACCCTCAATATAAACTTGTGTTTTTAACTCTGTGTTTTCTGTTGAAAAGTCTAATCTAGCAAGATTTCTCTAGGCAGAAAGCTATTTTCTGAGTTCAGAGGTGCTATGCCAGTCTAATCACTGGTTAATTTTGAAATAACTGGAGGCAAAGAGACTTTTCTTTCTATGTGGATGCTCTTTGCTGCTACCAAGCATCTTGGCCCAAGGAATATCACACCAAGGTTTGTCTGTGATCTGCTAAAAAAGTCTTTCTTTCTAGTTTGAAAAGCAACTTAAAATTAAAATGGGAGCATTTTTTTTTTAATTTCATCTAAATGATTTTGTTTTTACTCTAAACTTTGTTGCACTTTCTGCTTCCTAAAAAAGTAATTCTCATCCTAATTAGTTTTTCTCTTCTCCTTTGATATCAGTATTTGACTTTTAATATTGCTTTCCTGCAAGGCTACTCTGATCTAGCAATCAATTCTTTAGAATCTATTGCAGCTTTGTTGGCAAAAGTTCCATTCTTCTGATCTCAAACTAAAGAAAGGAGAAAAGACTGGTGAGTTTTGTGGAACTGAGCTGTGTCTGTGGAGCCCGTAACATTTCACTGTCTGAATGCTAACACAGCTTGGCTACATCTTGACTCTCAGTCTGGGTGGTTGGTTGATATTTTAATAAGCACAGACTTCATATCATGAACAGGATTCCCCTGAGTTTACACTGGCCTATTTAAAAAAAAACAGCTCCGTGACTTCTAAAGATATAAAAAATAAAAATTCAAAGCAGTTTTCCTTTAGAAGACTAGAAGAAAGCACTAGGCAGATCATCTAAATGAAATGCTGACCATAGTGTAAAATGAAATGTGAAAGAAATTAAGTAATACTAAAATTATTGCTTTAAATTTAGTATGGCGTGACAATCAGAATGGCATGAAAATTGATACTGGTCAATTCAGCACATCATATCAAGTATTTAAGGAAATACCATTCACTGTGTTTAGGAAATACTAAAAATGTATCGAGTACATCACCTTTACCGATAATGATATTTTTCTTTTTTTTTCTTTTTTTTTTTTTTTTTTTTTTTAATATCTTACTACTGTTTCTAATGTAGTCATGGAGAAGTTTGAAAATGTATTTTCCAGATAAATATGAGTTTTGACATACTTATTTGTTTGAAAAAAAAACCAAGAAAAGAGTCATTGACTTAGATTTTTAGGTTGCAGGGAACAGCAAAAATATGCTTCACTAGCCATATTATTTGTTATTTCACATTTCTTATTTATTATGTTTATTATTATTTATTGTGTTTGTTATTATTTATTATGTTTTAGTTGTTTGATGATAAAATACCCTTGTGCTTAAGTTAATGGTAACTAAACATTTCTAGGTCCCTGTGATTTCTATTAGCTTTTAAGACTAAATGAACCTCTTATGAGCTCAATAATAACATCCTTAGTGTATATAGGTAAAATAAAATAGTGCAATTAGTACTAAAGGGTAATCAGTACACTCTCTTTGTTATCAAAAGTTAAAATGCTTAAAAATGCCTATTAAAAATTGCAGCAAAAGAAAAAAAGTTATTTAATTTATTTTTCTTGTTTAAATTAGAAAAGAAAAGCTATCTTGTAAGGGAACAAAATTTAGAAGTGTTTTGCATTTAACCTATTCCTCATGTTGTTTTCACTGGCATAAACTTGTATAGCAGCAAATATTTGAAGAATTGCAATACCCCAAAATAAAGAACATCTTTTTTGAGCAAATATTGTGTAAAATCAAAGTTTGAAATTTTGAGGACAGATTACTGCTTTGAGTAAATTTTCATGCTTCAAAAATCACATCAAGGGACAAGTCCCAGTTTTGCAGGGACTTGTGCAGTTGAGTTGTGAGCATCTCTCAAAACAGAGGTCAAGTGACAGAGACTGCCCCATGGGGCAATGTGTTCCAGCACTTAACCCCAGTCATTGTGGAAGGAAAAAAAAAAAGAAAAAGGTGAAAAATGCTAGGGGAGTTTAAGAATGGATTATATAGGAGTCTAGGCATCAGGCAAAGTGTATTTGATTTTACTTTGGAGCAGGATAGAGAAGGAACTAGACTGTCTCATTTAGATCATGTATGTCTGTGATTTTTGTGATAACTAATTCTGCAATTAATACATTTTTCTGCTTTTAATTACAGCAGGAAAAGAATCATGAAAGCTCAAGAAATAAAGGTAAGTGCCAATTATTTTCAAAATGTAGACATTCTTATAATTATCACAAGTGTAACATTCAATTTTAGTAAAAAATTTCCAGATATATTGTTTTCTAAGTTCATTTGAAATGACAAAAGTATATCTAGGAAAGGGGTTGAAATTTAGAAAGTGAATGTATTAGCTGCTATTTTTGCAACTCTGTGATGAACAACACTGATTGCTGCACTCCGGATGGGATGGGCTGCACAGCTTCTCAGTAAGTTTGTGTCCTTGGCTATGGCTGGTTATTATACTTCCATAAAACATCGGTACCATCAATTTAGCTTCTCCCTTTCCATTCAGTAAATCTGAAATTGGGTGTGATTCCAATTTGTGCACCAAATAATCATGTTCTTAATAGGTTGCCTTGCAAAAGGACTGTTGTGGTGGATTTTGCGTACAATTTATATTTTCACTGCACCTTACTCTGTGCCAGTGGCTAAGCACTATGTGAAATAGAATATTGAGGTTAAAGAAACAACCTTTTATCAAGAATATTAAGACTTCCAAAACTCAAATGTGGATTTCATATCTTTTCTTTCCTAACATGAAGTCTGTTGAGAGACAGAACATCCAAACCTCTTCATTAAAAATTGCTAAGCAAGCCATGAAAAGCAAAATTACCAATGGTGTCAGATTGTTCTCTTGATGTTTTAATTTTTATACAGATGGGATATGAGATACTTCAAACGGGAAACAAAGGGAGGATAGGAGAAAGAGCACCAGTTAAAAGTTGCAGAGAGGAGGGAATTAAGTAACAAACCAACCTGTATCTTTTTTTATTGCCTTTGCAAGCAATGTGAAATCATATCACCTGAGTTAGCTGTTCTTAATTCAGTTATTTATGTATCACAGTACTCATTCATCTCAATTTTCTTGCTTTCTCTCACATGAAGGCTAAACAGAAGCATCTAAAGGCAAACTAAAGCTGATGGTTGATTGGAGTTGTGTCAGGACAATTACACTGTTTGTGATGATATGATAATTTACATCATCTGAATGATCTATGGTCCTTCATTTGAAGAGTGTGCATGGGAAAAATAATTGAACCAAAAAATTGCCTTTATTTTCAATCAATTTGTGATTTCTAACTTTCTTTCCAGAGGTAATACCATATAAAGGTGAATCTTTAGATATAGTGAGTGCGTCCATGATGTATCGTTCAAAACGCTTTCCTGTTTTATGATTTAACACAAATTACAAAAAAGACTGTGGGAACTTGGATTAGATTACAGGAATAAATTATTTGTGAATACTGAAGAATTCTGAAATGGGCCATTCTGTGTGGATTTTTATGAATTATGTCAGCTATATGTGATGTTTGACAGTCCTTGCACACCCCACCCCATGCTGTTGCCTGGGGCTCATTAAGGTATGAATATGAGCAACAAGTAAAAGTAGGAACAAACATTAGTTTGAGCTGGGTGGGAGTGCCCATCATTTTCATTAGCTGTTAGTTTAGTTAACTAACCACAGAAACAATTTTCAAAGGATTATAAAATATTGCCCAGAGCTACAACCAAAGGAACCCATTAAACTCTTGATTGAAGGAGGATATAATATTCTCCAAATAGGCAGTGATATTGGTGCTCAGCTGCACAAAATTTGTTGTGATTGTATCTGTAACATCACTTGATGAAATGTTTAACCTAAACTTCCTGCAATATATGTTTGTTTCTGCCTAAAATGACAATTCAACTTCAGTAGTCTGGAAGACTAATCATCTGCAGAGTAGTCTTTGAAACATATATGTATCTACAGATATACTTCATTGCATAATGCTATTTTGAGATGGGTTAATTACTGGTTTTTTTTTTGTGGTGTTCTCTTTTCATATTCTTTAAACGTATTTGTTTTCATGTGTTCTTTATCCATGTAATTGCAAAGTTTCAGGAAGATATTTTCATTTCACTTACAGCATATAAAATCTTAAAACTCTTCCCTACTTAAAATATTGTTTGGTTCAGATGAAACAAAACTAAATTAATGTTTCAGCCTAAGCATTTTTATCTTGTCAGTGAGAAACTGCAGTTCACATGCAATGTCTAAATGTTTTGGGCTCTCCATATGTTCTCCTTGAACTTCTCAAGTTCTTGGGATGGGTTTCTAACAATATTCCTTACACTTCTCATATTTCAGCCACTACATATGGTAGAAGGATGAAATATTTTCCATGGTTTCTTAACAATTCTTATACTTTCAGAAGCAGTGTTGTCCTCTAATTCAGAGGACAATTACAGCTCATCCTTACCAAATGAAAAGCTGGTGTCTCTGTTGTGTCTAATAACTTCCTTTGAAGTCAGTAGTTCATTATCTTTTATTAATAATTGCATTAAATTGTATTTTTTAAGAGGGGAGGATATTGTAGCAGAGTTCAAGTCAAAGGCTTTTTGATTTCAGCAGGATCAATATCTTAGTATAAAGGAGCATTCTGTATCTTTTATTACGTTATAAATACCCAGAATTTTTCATTTTACCTAATTCATAAAAAATTGCTATAAAATACATCTAAATCCTATTTTTATTTTAGAAAGGATATTCTTATTGTTCTGTAGTAGGTTTTTTTTCCTCTTGACACATTTCTGACCTGCCTGTTTTCCCATTACTTCTATTTTCAGCCTCTAAGTCAGTCACACGAGAATAGAAGCCAGTACTCAAACACACCCCATTCTGACACTAATCCCATCTCTTTCTGATCTGTGGAATTCTTTTTCTTGTTTTACTTAACAGGGAGCAGATCTTTTTGTACACTCTTTGAGAAAAGCAACACTGCTTTTATGTAGAACACTATGTTAACATTTTACAGTTTTAATGTATGTTGGCAAAATTCCTCATGCATCCGAGAATTTTTTGTATGTGAAAATGATTATCTCCAGGGCAAAATACAAATGAAATTAGTTTTATAACACTTCTATAATATGAAAAAAATAACAAGGCAATTACCAACTAAATCTTGCTAACTCTTAATTGCTGGTTTGGAGTCCCATTTGACCTATTTGCTACCTTTCTTTTCCAGTGTTAACTCCTTCAGAAAAAAAGAATGTTTTACTCCAAACCTATAGTGGAAGATAAAATAGATTTTCTTGTGATGATTTGGAAACATCAGAAATTGTGTTACATTTAAGCAATGTGAAGAATTTTCTTCCCAGCCTTTGCTTGACTTTGGAAACATTCATGTGCTTTTAATAAGTAACATTATAAACTTTAAAGTAGAAGTAGTTTCTGACAATATTATTTTGAAAAACAATATTATACTAAAACTTCTGAAGTATCAGAAGGTTGACTCAGATCAACTGTTTGCCAGTAGTAAGCATTAAAGGCTTCTCAATTCCTTTTCACAGAAAAAAACACTGGCACTCAGGAAATGCTGAGCCACAAAAATATTTTAGTTATCTGGTAGCATTTCAGATCAGCTCCTAAGCTTTACCATAGTTTGAATTAGAGTAGAATTCTCTTATTTTTTGAGAATTTAAAAATTGATTTCAGTATAGAGAAACAAGGTGTAGGAGCTTTCTAAAAAAACCCAGCAAAATCAGTGAAAAAAACATAAATCTGAATTTAGGCTGTGAGTAAGGTGGTTGTTGTGCTGATGTTGAATGATGATATGATAGTGTAACTTTGCCTATTAGTTTTAGCAACTTAACACCTTTTAAAAGATTGAAAAAGTGCTCCAGCTAAGTTTTGGAAAATACTTTTCATAGCATTTTCAAAGTGTGCATGCAAATAATTTTAATTATATTAACTTGAAGAGTATTTTACTTTAGTTAAGAGCACTTTGGTGCTTGTGCCAAATGTATAGGATGCTTTTAAAAATGTTTGCTAGCTACTATTAATCTGAGCTTTGAATATCACTAGCACTCAAAATTAAACCATTTAGAGAATTTTGACTGACATAATTTTAATTACAGCTTGAGTTTCTAATTGTACTCAATACCTCTCATTTTATGCTTACCTTAATAAACTGGATGTAAAACCATTGTTGACTCACAGATTAGTTTCAGAAACATAAATCTCTATGATTATGAACATATTGCCATACTCTTCTGATATCATTAACTAACATCTGTTCCTTTTATAATCTTCAGCTACCAGAATTAGAGGGGAAATCATATAGGCATCACCTGCATATCTTACTTGCTTTTTACTCTTTAAATAGCTAGCATGCCTTCACATTTCTGGTATTTTCTGAAATCCCAGATTGGTGTAATCTTTTTCTATGAGCTGATGAATATAAGACAAGAAGTAGTGAAAAAAAGCTTAAGAAATTTCAAACTTGAAACAATTTAATGGACAGAATCAGTAAGGCCTTATCTGAATAATAACTTGTAAAAGTGAAATTGTGTCTGGACATACTCTCAAATGCCAGAGGGTGAACAAACTGTTAGATCTATTCTGCAGTATGTCTGGCTGTTACTACTTTTGATAATGGAGAAAGCTCTGCATATTCTGATGCAGAATACATGATATCAGAATTCTTTGTCATGTTAAAGCCATTACCTGTGGCAAGAAATACTGCTCATTATACTCTGTAATGTATCCAGTGACTTATTTTGTTTGCTCAAGCAAATGATTATTAGCTTGTTTTTCAACAGATCTGTATTAATTGTGTATGGTTAGAATCTGAACTACAATCCTCCTGGACTGAACTGACTAATGTTTTAGCTTTTTATGCTGCAGTAGCTTCTCTACTAGATCAGTACATTTCAGAAAAAAATGTAGTATTTTAAGAAATATATGTAGCAGTGAAAGGTTGGTAAATGTTTGTCCCATCTGACCTAGAGTGCTTGTTCTGAAGTTCTTTTCTTTGTCATTATGTTCCAATGTACCTGAGTGAATAAACTTTTAAAAATTGGTATGAGGATTTTTGAATTATGTTTCCCAAACACTGTCCCCTTTATCCTGCTCTGTTCTCCTCCAAGGCTTAGTCAACTGAAACTCAAATCTCTTCTGTTACTTAAGAATTGTCATAAGAAACAGAGTTCTGTTTCACACCTGAATAGTTCTCTTTTCCCTTTCCTACAAAAGACCTATAGGTGTACTGCTATTAACTGAATGTCTTGGAGTGTTATTATTATATTGGAATGGCTTTATCATGATTAATATTTATAGAAATTATTATGCTAAGGTCTGAATCAATTCAGAGTTAGAGTATGAAATGCATTTAAAAGAAAAAAATTTCTTCATGTGTGAAAATAATTTTAGTATGACACTTAATCTTAGAATTTATTTCTTGGCAGCATTGAAGCTCGTTTTGAGAAAGTAGTGTGTGAATCAGTGTCAGATATCAATTGTAGGTAATATTTTTGATAACAGTGTGATTACCCAACATAGAAAGTATACATTAAGAGCAAGGTCTCTCCTGTATATACAGATTTATGAAAATATTTTCTTATTTCTTTTAAACAAAGCATTATTTGACAATGCTACTATCTGTCATTACAGCACAGTATTTGTATAGTAATCTAGTCAGACCTGCTACCCGTGTAATGCCATGGACATAAACAGTGTAAACAGCATAAAAATGATCTCACCAGTTGTTGTCTTGAGGTAAACACACTTTATCTTAGTCAAGAAATTAATTAAAAATGCTAAAGTAATAACAAGTGAATACAACATGGGGCATATATTTTACAGAATTGCAGCATTTACCTTAAGCTAAATTCCAGACCTACATTCCATATCAGTGAAAAATTGTCTGCAGTTTTATTGTGTTAGTGTCAGGGGAGGAACAGTATGACGTGGAATTTCTTGAGGGTTTTGTTACAAATTACATGTGCATCTTCACAGGTGCTGTATTTCCAACTTTATACTGCTTGGCTGCAAAGTTTCCAAGTCCATTTTTGCTGTGAGCAAATATACAGACAAAAAGATAATAACTAAAAACCAAAAGAGTCAGAATGAGACTAAAACATTTTTATATATTATACAAAAACTCACAACTGTCAGTGTATATTCAAAAAATCAGTTGGAATAATCAGATGCCTCTTTAATTTTTCTTAAATGCACATCCATTAGTTCTGCCACTTTTTAAAAACTACGTGAGGGCATGAATATATGTTCTGATAGCTACTACAGAGATAATTATTGATACATATCACAAATAATTAAAATATGTATTATATGACAATTTTTATGTATGATCCTATATTCATTATGTAATAATGGATATATAATGATAGTAGAGAAAATATAGAAGCAAGAATATTCTACAACTGCGCTCTATTGCATTCTTTAAGGGATGAAATTCTTTGTGTCTGACTTGTTTTAGGAATTAGCAGCTTTAGGAATTATATATAAAAAGAATTTCTTTCTTCTTTGCTTTTTCTTTAGCAGGAAAATGTACATCTGAGTTTGGTTTTCTTCTCATATGTAATATTCATGACATTCAGAAACTTGTAAGTGAAAAAGATGGTCTGTGTCAAAATTCCAGGCAAGAACTCTTCTCCAAAATGATATATCTATTCTAACAAGAGATACAATGGTTATTTCTGCATGTAGTAACATAGTAGAGGTAACATAAGAGATTGGTATCCCTCTTTTTTTTTTCTTTTAATTCATCCATGTACTCCTGAAATTTAGGTTGTGTTCTGTTAAATTATTAAATCTATTTCAAAGCAGACATTGTGAACTTGACAAGAGAGAATAAGTTCAGTGGTGCTGGTGAAGTTTCTTTCTGTAGTGCACAAACACTTAATTTAAACAGATACAGTGGAGAAGAGGTTCAGAACTGGCAGGGGAGGGGAGTGCTGAATACTGATTGGAATACATATTCATTCCTATTAAGACTTTACTAGCTTTAAAGAAGTCACTCAGAGGATGAATGTAGCAATTTTGGTTATTTAAATTTAAATGTATTGGTAGTCAGAATTTTAATGTGTGACCCACAAAAGACTTTGAATAGCAATATGGTTTGATTTTTTTCTTCACATAGATTTTTTTTTTTAAAGCTTCCATATAAGAGTAGCTAGTGTTTAACTCAAATGTTAGAGTGAAAATGTTTTGGGTAATTTCTTGTGTTTTTTCAGGAGTAGCCTGAGAAGAGTTAATGAATATGACTTGACTTTAAGTTAGTCTATTCTTTTATTATTAATACTGTTGAGGTTTTAAAATTAAAAATTAATGCTAAAAGCTTTGTAGTTTTATATATTAAGATTCTTCTTTGAGCTTAAGACAATGTGTATTTTCAATAATGGCTTTGGTTTAACTCTTTCATCTTTAAAGAGGTACACAAACCACAGATGGCTGTATGAGTTAATTTAAATTAACTCTTGAGCACTGAGGGTTTGCACTAAATTCACAGAAAAAGTATACTTGGATCTTTTAATACAGATACATATACATTGGTGTGGTGTCTGTAGGCTATGCATGCCGTGTGTCTCACATGTAGTGAATATTTGATTACACTAACAGTCGAGATCTAAATGTGAAATGGGTCACTTCCTCTGAAGCTTAGCTGGTTTAAAATATTATCTACCTCTTCTGTGTACCCTACTCCTGTGCAAAACTTTCATTCTCAGGATGAAGAGCAAAACATGATTTGAATCAGCACCACAGATATCTTAGTTAAGTTTGACATATAATAGCCAGGTGGAGCAGGCTACTTCACACTACTTGTGATGTAGCACACAATTATTGTGACCAAAAATAAACAAATGAGAATGATAGAAAGTGCAGCTCACATTTTGTGTAACAGACTGTTGAAGCAAGATAATCTTCCTATTTGTGCAAATTGAAGTTTTCCTTTTGGAACAGATTTTCAAAAAGCAAAGTGCATGCCAGAAACTGTCTCAATGCTATTAAATGAAAAACCTGCATTTTATTTGTAAAATATAAAATGTAAATTAGAATTAGAAAAAAATGTATATTAGAGTTTTTGGGGAAGAACCTTCTGTTATTGGGTTTTATTTGTCTATAGCATAACCTTTGCTTTATCAGTAGTTCTCAGTATTATCTCAATATGCTTATATAAAATAGTCTGCAGTGATACCTCATTATTGAACAGAAAGGAGGCTATGATATTTATATCACTGAAAAAGATATAGCTAGATATAATTTCAAAAATCCACAGGGATCTTTACATGCTCTACAACAATTTTTTAGATATGAACTTAAAATCCAGTGTAGGCAATAGTTCACTTAGGTTATTCATACAGAAGTAAAGTTGAGAAAGGGTTGTCATGAAAGAAAAAGTGAAGTTGAGGAGGAATGCATAACAGTCTGAAGTAAAAAATCTGCCTACATACTGATATTTCAAAAATAAATTCTATTTAATTTATATTTTTTAAAAAGAAATACCTGTAAATATGTATCTTTTTCATTTAGGTATGAGGCCACTGATTTTTATAGCATATTTATAACATGACAGCTATCAACGTAATTTACATATAGGTTTTCTGTGCACTTTATAGGGCATAAACTTTTCAGAACACTTATGCAGAAAAAACCTGACATATTTGTGTTACACAGAACAAATTTCCATATTCATTCCATTTTAAATAGTGTTACTTTTACATTCATACAGTGTTCTTCAGAAAACTATTGATTATACATTAAAAAAATTTTCTCCTATCAAGTAACTCTTGCAAGCAGTTTAAAGGGCAAGCAGAACTTATGTCAACTTGCAAAATGAGTCTGTTGAACATGATTTCTACCTCAACTATCACTCCCAATCATTGCAGCACAATAATTAATATTATTGTGGATAATAATCTGAATTATTATCATTCAGATGCTGGTTGATACAATTACAGTATTCATTTTTTGCCTTTGAGTAGCAAGGGTTGATGTGTTTCAAGCACACTCTTTTGTCACCTGCCTTAGATCCCAGAACATGATTGATGGTGTCAGATCCTGTTAACGTTTACATCATAACTGAAAGTAGATGTTACAGTGAACTGCAAATTACAGACTGCTAAAATTCCTGCCACTAACAATTATGATGGGGCAGTATAAAATTTCTCATTTGTTTCCAAAGGTCAGATTAATAAAGCTGCATGGCACATTATCATAAAGGGTGGACCCAGCTGTCTGTTTAGATTATGCTTAAGAGTCTAATGTTTCTAAGGAAACTTTACAAGGAATGAATGCATCCATTTTAACTAGCAGTTTAAATGTGGGTAATTATTATACCTTATTCTGAAGGGATCCAAAGCAGAGGCTGCAATCACTCAAATGTCTTTCCACTTCTTAATTTATATATATACATAAAATAGATTTTTTTTAATATTTTTTTTATCTGTAAATTTAAAGTAGCTCCCCAAGACCTGAAAAGCTAATTACTTAGATGTTTGAGCTGAAGACTAAAATGCAGCAAATATTAAAAATAGCTACTCCTACATATTCCTACATGACACAAATTAGAACAGGAAGGAACTTATCTCTTTAAATAAAATATTTTAATTCTATTAAGACAATGAATAGATATCTTATAGCTTAAAATTTAATTCAGGAGAATAAAATTCAAATTTATATTTCTATTGTAGCTATTCAAGTGATTAGTTCAAAAAGCACACAAAATTTTTTGATTATGCACTTGTGTACATCTTTAGCAAAGGAATACAGCTTTCTACCCTTTCTTCCTAATAATAAAATTTCTGGTCGTTTTTCAAAGCAGCTTTTTAAATGTTTGCTGTAGTGTAAAAAATAATCTGCTATTATTAAAAAAGATGGTGGTTTGTTTTATTTTATTTTTTATTTTTTAATTTCTTTAAATGCACATAACAGCATCCCAGGGAGAAAAAAAGGAGACTTCTGATTTGGCAAGAAGTTGGCATCAGTTACTAAGATATAGATCTGAATATGCTATTGAAGGAATTGATCATTTAGATTGAATTTAATTTAACCATAAGCAAATACAGAGAAGGGTTACCCTAGTAATTAGACAATATTTTTAAGTAAAACTCAAGAACACAGTTTGGTTTTCCTAGCAGAATGGGATGCTTTGAAATGTTGATACAAATGCTTGAAAAAAGCATGGAACTCCTGAAATGAAAAGTTAGGTGGATTATAATTATTTTAAACAAGAGGCAGTACTCCTTGCATGCAGCAAGATATTTCTCCGTGTTCAGTTTCTTCCTCTTTGCATAAATTAATATGATATTAAAAATTCTATGTGTGGTCATGAGCAAATAATAAAATAAAAATTCAATGAAACCTCTTCCAAGAGGAATTTCCCTTGTTCTCTGAAACTAAAGAGGAGATTTGGTGCTTTACCTGTACGCAAATCTACTTGAGTTCATGCAAAGTGATGCATTAATGAAAGAAAAACCTCAGGAAATTGCCTGAAAGAGATGGTGCAAGGAGTCACTCAGCTTCTCCTTTAAACTGAAGCAAGACTTCTCACATCTGGAAGACTAATCTAGGGTATTCTGTTTATAGGGAAAGATAGAGTGTTTCATTTTATAGGTTATGATAAAACTCTCTGTTTCTTTGCCTTTACATATCTGTGTAAAGATAACTTTATTTGTGTGGACATGGCCTGGATAATTTTCTTTAAAGCCTTCTTTTTCCATGTTCTTTCCCACCTGTGCCCCATTTTGCATAAGCTCTGTCTCCTTTTTTCATACCAGCCATTCATATCTTTCAAGATTTGGCATGGCAGAAAGTAATCTGTGTTCTCAGGGGAGAATATGTATAAGGATTAAAATGCAACCTCCCTTGAATATTGAAGGGTATGGATATGCCTTTGAACTTTCAAAGGTTTCTAGAGATTAAGTATTTGAAGTAACTTCTAGCTTTCTTCATAGCCATAGGGCACATAGTTTTCAGTTTCAGTTTCTGAAAAGGAGTGAACTTTATGGGTCTGAATGAAAACAGTTAAGGTGAACATTCAGCTTGGATCATGTCTTTACAGGCTTATTTTTTGTAAGTTGACCTATTCTTCCATCACCTTGGAGGGCCTGGTGAATCTTCAAGAAATAATTGTATGCTATTAATTAATATATTTAGATATTTAGGATTCAGATATTTTCTGATTTTTGAAATATTATCTGAAATTATAATAGTGTAAATTTTGACTAATTCTTAAAGTTTCTTTAAGTTTATATGATCTATAGATAACTGTCAGAAAAAATTTGTCTTTCAAGATTGTAATAGTTGACAATAATGTTTGCCATATTTTGTTTTGCTCAGCTCTGGAAAGGATATCCATATGGTATCATTACAATGACAACAACAAACTACAATTTTCTGTGGCCCTTTATAACTACATAAGGAGAGGTCTTCGGCTGTGTAGGCAACAGTTATTGATGGAAAAGCTGTTTATCAGAGTTTCCAGCCTGGGAAAGAAATATGGTGGAATAGATTTTTGTCCATACACTTATCAGAATTTTCTTGCACAGGAGTTGGTTAAAAAGTAAATCTATGACTGATAAAGTAATGGCTAATGGTTGGTTAAATAATATAAGAGTTTTGACACAAATGGTTACACATCTAAATACCATTCTATAAGCAAGTGTCTGTATTCAATGGCAACATGATAGAGTTCTTTCTTCTCTTTGTACTCACTGGACTTTGTAGCATGTAGAACTTAATTGCACATACAGTGCCCAGGCTATAACTTTTTGTTTCTCTAGCATTTGATGTCCTGTCTAGACTTAATCTAAGCATGGGCTTAGATTGCTCTGCTGACAGGATATCAAAACAAAATTCCTCAATAACGAGGTTCAAATTACTCTCTATTTAAATTATGCACAAAACCCACATATACATTTGGGAATGCTGGCCCACTAGCAATAATCAGTCAAATCTTGATGTTTTCATTCTTTTAAAAGACTATAAAAATCCATGGGAGCATTACTTTAATGGAAATTTAAGAAAGCATTTCATTATCTCAGAAATGAACGAATCCAACAGTATTAAAACAAGCATTTTTCTTAGCTTTTTAAACTCCTGCATAGACCTGATTAAATGAAGGCTCTTGGAAGAAAAGATTAGAGAATTTTAGCAAATAGAAAGGCATTCAAAATTCCCATTTGTATTATAAGTGCCACCAAGTTTCTAATAAGCACACATTGATTCTTCCTCATAAAATGTAAAAGCCGTGATTTTGTAGCCTTAAGGATAATTGCCCACTAAAATGCATTACAAATGGAAGAAAAAAAAAAAAAACAATAAAAACATTCTGGTATCATAATCATAGTGTCTATTCTCAAAGGATCATATGTGTAGGTTGCACTCTGGTCTAATTAGCAGTAATCTGACCTTCTATCCCCAGAAACATTGAAATATCTTATTGCTCTTCATAATTGTAACTGACATCTCAACATAAAAGCAGTACATAGAGTAAGGAGTATCGTAAATAAAATACATTGGCAGAAGTAATACAGAATGATGACTGCTAAAGAGAATGTTGCCTAAACATATTCTTTCTAAGGTGGTTCAGCATACTCCTGTGTAAATATATATTAATATACTTATAGAAATATGTCTATATGTTCACAGACATACAGATAAAATATCAGGACAGACATACCAAAAAAGTGTGCAGAAAGAGGATCTCAGAACAGAAATGAGAATCTTGGAAAAAAAGGATTTCTTGTGAGTCTTTAATAGCCTTTGGATACATATTTTAAATGACCATTTTGAAGTATCATGTCATCTTTAGCAAGTGTAATAAAAGGAGCAGGAAATGCTGAACTTTTTCCCATTCATTTTTTATTTCCACTTCAAACTGAAGTATTAGATTAGGCAGAACTTGGAAGTGTAATGTGGTTCAAGATTAATACCTACAGACTCAAATATACAGTATTATAGATATTTCATCTTTGAAATTTGGGTTTTTATAGCATGTTTGGGGAGGTTTTTGGTAAAGCATGTCACGTGACTCTGTAAATGTATTCACTCATTCTGGGTGAGCACTCTTTAAAGCATTAGCATTTTTCATAGGTCTGTGTTCTAACACACTTGCTGGAGATACTGACTGCTGAATGTGCAAGGTGTGTGACTTGTTTTCCCCTTTCCTTGCTTATTAAGAAAAAACCGTCTTTTTATGTGCCCGTTTATCTTCATAAGCAGTCAATTGCAAATGACATTTCTTCCTTTCCTTGTCTCTCTGGAGAGGTATTATGAGACATGAAACCTGTTTACTTTCTTTCAAGTTCTTCTGTACTGACTGAGATTACCCTTTTCTGCATGTCTACTTTATTCTTGCAGTTGTGGCAAACGCTCAGAGTTTAGGGGAATCATAAATGCAAGCAAGCTACAGGCTTGCCATGCAGAGCATGAAGGTCAGTACTGTTTCCCACACTGGGATTGCAGTGTCTCATCAGGCACTTTAGCAATCTGATCTAGTTGCTATCAGAAAAGTCAATATTTGCATTTTGTTGAATATGCATGCCCACCAGTGTTTGGAAAAAGGGGTTATTTGGTATCTCTTCCTGTATGATTATCTTGTTTGCATTCACAAGATACTATCTGCAAATCCTCTAATGATTCAAAGACAACGTTGTACTGAAGTTATTTAATTATTAGGATTAATTCATTGCTATTCTAAATTAAACAGGCTTAGCATTTTTTGTTCTTTAATTTCAGATAGGGCACTGGAAGGACAACTTGAAGAAAAATGTCAAAAAAATGCTTTAACTCATGGAATGTTAAGTGTACACAGAGAAGCCATTTTAGTTCATGTTATGTCTGCATATCACTTTTTAAAGAACTTTTGAATCACGCTGATTGCTGAGAAACTGAGAAACCAAGACATTGGTTACCCTGCAAACAGTAGTGCAAAATAGCTTAATGATTTTTAAATGGCCTAAACATTAATTGATGGAATTAAAAAAACAAACATAACCTAATTTGAATATGAGGATTTTCTTAACTTGTGTGCAATTACTCTTTGCAGGCCCTAGAGTCAAAAACATTCTTTACTGGTAGATTCTTACATACATATTGAATTTGATTGACTCCAGTGGGATTCTGCAGGTGTGCTTGATTTTGATGGCAGAGATGTAAATTAGAGTACGTAAGTCTGGAAGATTTAAAATGTAGGAAAAAAATCCTTTTCAGAGTACCATCAAACTTCCTTAGCAATGCATTTACAAAATTGCTCCCTTATGCTTTGGGAAATACTGGGCAGAGGTCAGTCATTTAGAAATTTGTGTCTTCTTTCTGAGTGATTCAGTTCATGAAAAATGCTCTTACTTCCTTCGCACAGAAAAATTCTAAATTCATTTAGGTTGAGGTAGAAGAGGTGGGTTGTGCTTAGCACAAAAAAAGGGGCCAAAAAAATCCTGCCATCTTCCAGCAGCAGATGGAAACAATGCATTTTAGAGTTTTCTTTTGAAGGGAATACCCCTCTATTAAACATAGTTTTGACCAGCCAATTTAATTGTGCCTCTGGTCATCAAAGACAGTATCTGTAGAAGATGGAGCTGTACATCAGAGTTACCAGGGAAGTGTTTTCAGGTAGTCAGAGGGAGACCTGGCCACTTCCACTTCTTCTGGAGTCATTCTCAAAATAAGAGAGAAAGGCTGGATACCAGTGAACCAATTTTGTTAATTGTGTCTTAATTTTTCCTTGGTCTTTGACTTAGGACTTGTGAGCTTTAGTGTGCTTTATATTGAGTGGGTGAAACACATTATGCATACAAAGAAAGCTAGCAGACACCTAACTATGTATTCTGTCCTTAATGTTTTATAACTTGAGATGGTGTAGAGGCCCAGAGAAGCTGACTTTAATTGCAGGATGGACTGTGGTAATGCTGTTTTGTGAAATGTAAGATTTTCCACTTAAGAAACAGACAGAGAGGAAATCTCTTCTATTACTCAGTGTGCAGGAAAACCTAGGGGCTAAATAAGTTATTTTCTAAATAAAAAATAAACAATACAGTTTATCAGCCACAGCATACAGCAAGAATAATGCTAAATTTAAAGCTGCCTATAGGAAGTACATCCTCTAATTTGAAGGAGTGCTCATGCCATATCAATGTTTGGTTCTATCAAAGTTATGGAGTATACTGCAATACAGCCAGCCACTGAAAATGACCTTTATTTGCAGTATCTGTATGTCATCAGTTATTAGTGTTTCTTTTATTCCTGAGAACTCTGTAGGGTAAGCTACGCCTTTCAGAAGCAGGGACTGAAGATCATAGTGCATGAATTGAATTTTTTTGAGCTTTTAGTCTGTTAGTCTTTCCATAAAGATTCATGACCAAGAGCTTGAAATACACATTGTATTCATTTTAGTGCCAGTGCTTATGTATTGGTTTCTAAAACTTTGGCATGTCATGTGTAAAACAGAAACTGAAAGCTGGTTTCTCAATGGGAATCCAGAAATATTTTAGATAAGTAGAATTTTTCCACTCAGCTTTACAAAGCACACAGAATTGCCTTAATTTTGATGCATTCCTCTCATAACTATTTTCTCACTAGTAATTATTCCATAGTTTCATAATATTTGTTTCCATGTGGGTACTTTTTGATTCTTTTTTGTTGTCGTGGGAGCAGGAAAACATGATATGTCTTACTGGTTTTTTGTTTACCTTTTACATTTTGACATGTTTTTCTGGAGTTAAAAAGAATGTCATCTTGAACAATATCAAACTGATTTTTTGGCTGTTGGGTCGAAAATGTTTGGCTACCCCTATATTAAATAAATAAGCAGCAAATGATAAATAATGGAGCAGTCATTTTCTTCTACTAAATAATGAAATTCATATAGTGAAAAAAAAATAAACCATTCTATTTTATGTTATCTGAAAAATTGATAGCTAGTTTGTAGGCTTTACATTATTCAGGTGACAGAAAATATGCAATACGTTTGGATTCGATCTACTTCTTCCCTTCAGCTATACAGCTATATGGTTTAGCAGAATATGTTTTATCTGTTCACTTTGAAACCCAGAAATATGTATGTTACAAGTTAGAATTTGTAAATTAGAATTACAAATTAGAATATTAGAAAAATCAAAGTATATTTTTTGGCTTTCAGTGGAGTAACAGTTTTTGACTAACTTTTTACTTCAAAGTTAGTCTGAATAGTGATTGGTATTTTTTCAAAGATAAAAATGTATCTGCTAACTCCTTGGTATTCAAATATATTTTCTGCTTGTATTTTAATAGGACATCTGTAATTAATATGTAGAATAACACTACCTACCTTTTCAGTAATAATTTTTTTACAAAATTAGTGTTACCTTGATTCCAGTTTGCACTTACCACCATAAGCTGGTTTTGACAGAGAGACATTTGTTTGACATGCAAATTTACATACAAATATCTTAAAGAGATAATATATATATATAAGATAAATGCTTGATGGTCTCTTTTATTGTAGTTCAGTGTTACCACACTGAAGAGATTTGGCATAAATTATGCAGTGCATCAAATATGTGTTTTATATATTTCTGTTGTTCAAATATCCTATGTTTTTAGAACCTCAAAAGTTACTTTATTGCCAAAATGGTTGCAGCTTAATCAAAATGAAATACATTTTTTGGATGAATCTATGAGCTAAAATTGGTAGCATTTCTACCTTTTTTGGTAGAATTGGGTTTTTTTTCTATTTAAGTAATAGTTTTATTAATCTAAAATACAAGGAAAAATGAATGTAAATGAAAATTCGTCCATTGCAGGGACAACAAATATAAGAAATGCAGAACTTCACAATTATATACCAGGCAAGCAAACTCCACCCCCTCCCTCCCTCCCTCCCTCCCTCCCTCCCTCCCTCCCTCCCTTTTGCCTCTTTTTTAACAACATTTTTAACAGATGTGAAAAGTTTAAAAGTTTTAACAGTTGACTAACAGATTAACAAAATAAATATTTGAAAATATATTCAAGTTAAGGAAACAGTGCATTGTTATTTAATTACCATAACTTGGTTTTCTGAGCTTATTGTTTGGACACATAAATTTTGTATTGAATAAAATCATTTCAATATTAAGGGAATGGGAAGCTCTTAAAGAGAAATTAGAATGTGTAGAAGCTACTTTTCAGATGCTGAATGATTGGTGAACTTACACCCCTGTTGACCCTGCTGAAAAGACAGTTTTGTGCTTTCCAATGCTTTTGACACAGTGTTACAAATCAAAAAGATACCAAATTACCAGGAAACATGATTTTTAATAGATGCAACCAAGGTTAAGGATTGCATTTCTTAGGAGTCTTAAGTAAAAGTCATCTTCCTGTAAATGTGAAAGAAATTTACAGGGGAGATATAATTTATGTTCCCGTGAAAGTTTTCTGAGGAACATTTCTGTGCATATAGATTTTCAAGCATCTACACAGTGGTTAGCCTGATGTTTATAGTCTTTGTATGTAAAACCTATTCAGAAAAAGAAGCGTCTTTCTTTGCTGCAACATTTCAAAAGAAAAAGCTAGCATCTAAATTGCTGGTGGGGGAAAGTTATCAATGGTGCCCAATGGAATTTTTATCTGTAACACTCAGTTTTTAAAATCTCCATAACGGCACTGAGCAAATAATGTGGTTTAGATCTATTTTGCTGCCTTGTGTGGCATAACTTTCCAATGACTTGCAGAGTAGACCTAGTAACAAAAGCTGCATTTTCCATGAGCTAAAATTGTGTATGTGTACAAATTACGGTACATACTGGTAGAAGAGTATAATATGTATCACAGATTTATTTATATTTCTTAAAAATAGAACTAGAATTATGAAAAAAAATACTTAAAATGACAATAGGACATCAAGTAGTCATTACAATTATTTTTGTATATTTGGAACTATACTTATATCTTTTTCACTACAAAATCTTGAAAAATCTTTCCAGTTTAGCTGGGCTTGAAATATTTACATGTCTTTGATTTATGCTGTCAAAATATAGCAGCCAGTTTGGGAGCAGCAGTGAGAGACCAAAAATGTTTTATAGAATAAAACATCAGTGAGATAGATAACTGCCTGCAAGAATTGTAAACCATCCACAGATAAGTAAAAAATCTGAATTAATCTGATTGGAAAAGGTTAATTTTATGTCTGTAATTAAAAATTAGAAAAAATCAGATTATATAGTCTGGCAATAAAAAATATAAACTCAGCCCTATCAATGGCTACAGCTAGAGGTTTTGAGTACCTTACTCAGCAAGACTTGGCCACCCCCAGCCCCGGCCAACACTGGGCAGGAGCCACTTTCTGAAAGGTTATACTCTTATGTCTGTCATGTAAAGGTTAACATACTCTTCCAGGATGTGAGAGATCTGAGTCAGATCCTACTGATTTTTCTATTGAAGTTAATCATAACAGAGCAAAGCAGGATGGGAAAGACTGTGAGAGACAATTTGTAGTTTAGCAGATACTTTTTTTGTTTAAACTCAACCTTAGATGACTTATTTGTCAGCAAGGTCTGATCAGAACTTACTGTAAAGTCTGTGATGTTGAGTTCATGAAGCAGCTGCAAATGTTTAATGTTTTAGCAGCTGCCATCCTCTACCCTTAAAAAAATACCATGAAACAACAACAAAAAAACCTTTCAGGCAGCAGAACAACCACTGAGCTTCCTTCATACATATGAGCTGCCACAATTAATTTAATTCCTCTAGTTAAATATGCTCTTGAATGCTAATTCATTTGGTAGGTGCAGGTGATATCAAGTTATAGCATTTCACATATATCTGTGTAATGAAGATTCCTTCATGTAGGGATGATCTAAACATCCATATCAGAATCTAGTAGTCAAAAATGCAGAAATTAGTTTTAGCCCATGCAGTACTCTTCTGCAGCTACTTCATGCTCCAAGGGTTCTACTAAAGCTACAGACTTTCTTTATTTTTGGCACGAAATGGCCATACATATTTTACATGAAGCACATCAAACCAGATTTTCATAGAGAAATCTTATATCTCTGAAAAAATTATATGGCTGCACAGCCTTAACTGTACATCTTTAATATCATCCAGAGCTTTAATCTGAGGACTTCTGTACTTTTTTCTGTCAGTTTTTCTCATGGATATATATATATATTTCCTTACATATAGAATATACAAAAGCACCCTACTGGCTTATACACACAAGGTAGGTCACAAGGCGTGTTCTTCTGTACCTAACAGATATTTTGGTGTTTGGTAGCAGAAGTTTTGAACTGGAGAGCCAAGCCCCAGTACGAGATTACATTTGTAATCCTTGCTTGCATTAAAGACTCCAGACTTTTGTCTCAGAGGAAACCATTAAAGCATTTGTAAATCACTAATCTGTTCAGGGATTTTCTATTGTTTATCTAGGGCAAGCCTACTGGGTGGTAATTCTGTTTAATATTTCCTTATTTGCAGGAGACAATAAGATATAGACAAAAATAATATACAAAATAGAAATTAGCCATTAAATAATCAAACTAGCATGAATGAACCCACGCAGAGTCTAAAGCTGATGTGATCTCATGCTTATTATTGAGAAATTAAAAAAAGATACCAAAAAAGTTGTTTAAAAAATCTAGGTTTGATCTTGAGGAGGACATCTGTAGTTACTTAAAATTATCTTTAATTAAAAGTTAAAAGCTAAGCTTGACTTACCTGAACATGGCTGAAATGTCAAATTACAATAGAAAATGCTGGTGCTACCGTTAAACACTTGTATTAGAGTTTTAGATGCCTGTGAATTGTACAAGTTATATTATTTGGCAACATTATTTATAATTTTGCCTGGGGATCACTAGTTTCTACTTGAGAGGAAATAAAAAGAAATATTGGAAATTTAGGAACATGAACAGATATTCGAAAACTTAGGTAATCAAGACTATATGCTTTAGGTATTAAATTTTCACTGCATCTAGTGTTCCATCTACAGGTGAATGTGCAAAAGAAGAACTAGATTTATGCCAATAGGCAGGAAGATGATTGCATTCATATTGAGGTTGCCTAACATGACAAACAGCCTTCAACTAGAAGAAATGAATCTCATATTTCTTTATTTTTCATTTCTGTAGCAGGAATCTATTTCAATATTTCTGTTGTTCTGGAATG
This sequence comes from Cyanistes caeruleus, assembly GCF_971803275.1. Classification (NCBI taxonomy): domain Eukaryota; kingdom Metazoa; phylum Chordata; class Aves; order Passeriformes; family Paridae; genus Cyanistes; species Cyanistes caeruleus. The sequence continues at coordinate 39,717,518 of NC_141705.1, forward strand.
TGGCACTCTATGACAGAGAAGAGAGGTAATTTTTATGTGTCCCCAAACCATATGTAGTTAAAATTGGAATTCTACTGGAAGACAATATAACTCAGGCTGCTCACAGTTCAAATTCTGGTGTGAATTTCTCTGTTAACAATCAGATGACAAGCCTGTATCAGTCTCTCTATTTCAGAGTTTAGTTTTGTGTATGAAGTGCACTTCTATACACCAAAAAAACCCCCAAAAACATTACAGCTGTCAACTGCAATGGAGGACACAGCCAAGGGAAGAAAGACTCAGATAATTACAGGCATTCTTGTAGATACAGTAATAATATTCACACAAAATAGTGCCAAGAGTCTAATAATAAAGAACTTGTGTTCTGAGTATTTGCATTCTATCTCAGGCATTGTAAATATTACTACATTTCTAGCAATTTATCATTATGTTCTTCTCTTTAGGGAGACAGCTATAAGAAATGAAAAACAATTGCTTTCAGAACATATAACTTATGCTGGTTTAGTGAATGCAGTGCATATTAGCACAATGAGGGGTATGCTCCTGCAGGCTTCACTCTGACCTCATACCTTAGAAAACCTGGTTTCTGAAGCATATCTAGAATATATATATAATACCTATATAGGTATTCAAAGTTTTTAGTAGTATGAAGAATAGAGGAAAAAATTGAAGATATGAGAGCAGTGATTTTCTTTCCAAACCTCATTTTATATAATTTCTTATGGCTAAAATTGGATTGCATATTGTTCAAGTAGTAACAACTTTCATTTCAATAGTTAATATGTGGTACTAATTTCCCGTCTTTTTTTTTGGGGGGTGGTTACATTATCCACCAAAATAGGAAATAAACTTTCTGTGCCACATTATTTAGTTAATAGGAATTTTATGCTTTATCTGCTATGCTAGAAGTAATTTTCCTTCCATTCCCCATCTACACTGTCTATAGGAGACAAAATTATTTGAGAGGCATATGCCTTGAGTGTCGGTGCTGGGTTTTTTTATAAAATGTTTCCCTTCTGTTTTTTTTTTTTTTTTCCTCTTAGTTAAACACAGAGAAAATGTGAGTAAACTGTAGGATGAAAAGTACATATGCTTAAAACTAAATGAGATAAAACCACAAAAGAAGAAAAAAAAAACCCCATTTTCACATTATCTCCTTACTGCAGAAGGAGAATTTAGGTTTATTTTAAAGTCCCTGTAACTTGAGAACTGGAGCTTCCTTTAATAAATTGTGGGATTTCTTCAGGTGAGTTTTCAACACAAGCATGCTCTTAGTATTTGTAGTTAGGGCATTTTAAATAAGAAATTGCAGCCTAACAAAGAAAACATTCTCATTTCCAAAATCCACTGAGCCTCTGTGTAGCAGTAGTCATTCCAAGGTACCATGCAGCAAAAAATTTATCCTCGTTATTAGAACAAAAGGAGCTTGTACTCCTCAGTAGCATGACTACCGTGATGTTGATGGGGGTGTACTTGAAGTGTTCAGTGCACTCATGCATCTCACAACTATAGGCAGCAGTCTGAAAAGTCTGTCAGCTACCAGATTTTCTAGACTTTGAAAAAAAACCCAACAAAATTAAGAATGAAAGAGGGAAAACAGAGCAACTGGCACTTCTTCACATCACTGAAACAATATTTTAGCTCTAAGGTCTCTGTGTTCTGTGATTTACCATGATTTGCTTGTGTGTCTTTACCTATGTACCTATGTTAATTCCACTATGATTATGGAGCAGAGATCCACCCCTAAGCCTGGTTCTGACAGGACCACAGAGAAAAATGAGCACTTCTAGCCCTGAGGAGAAACTGCAAAGATTGGGAGTATTTTCTGTCGGTGTGCTGAGGAATCTGAAGATGGGATAAAGGAGATTTTAGGACAGCACGTGACTTTTAGTACAGCTTTCAGCAAATTTAACCTATCTTCAATTTCAGGCTTGAAAAATTTTGATTTCAGTGTTTAGAACATGAACTCATGTTCTTCCACTGTCATATTAACATATATAAAATGAACCTTGACATAGAAGTCATCTGTGATTCAAGTACAAGTTTCAGAAAAAAACAGTTTAAAGAGGATTGCATATTTAAGAGGATTGTATTTTTGTAGCTCTGACCTTCTCACACTTGAAGTGAGCAAGTGTATAAATGGATGTAAAATTTAAAAATTTATTTTTAATATGGAATTTGGGACAATTTAAAAGATGTTTTAGGTGATGAACATTGAGGAAAATGACAAGAAATTTTTTGCACTAGTGAATACAGCTAACAATCAAAGAGGCAAACAAATCCAGTGACAATGTTAATGTGAACTTATCTTGCATTTATAAGATTCTGACTGCCTTTAATGACTACAGTGAAACTGTTTAATAGCATCAGGAATGTTTACTTACAAGATGTTTTATAGCCCTAGCACGGGGAGTTTAACTGCTGGATGAATTTTAGGAAACATTAAAATTATTTTGAATTGCTCTCACTCTAATAAATCTCCTAATGGTTATTCTACTTCATATAAGTTGTGCTCTTACCTTAGCTATCAGCTCTGTCCAAAGGTAAATTAAATACTTCCTAGTCAGTACATAATTAACTATTTATTAGCTACAGTTTAATTCCTTTTTTTTTTTTCTTCTTCTTTTATAGTCTGGGTTAGGAAGTTTATAGAGTCATCTGTGTCATCTTTTCCTTTTTTCCTCCTGTCAGTCCCCTCATAATAATTTTTTAAGCATATTGATCAGGTTGAGTCCACTTGGAAACAGAAATTGTAGTATTAGAAATGCATTCTACCATTTTTATCCTAATTAACAACTTTTCAAAATTAACTGCCTAATTAGTATCTCACAGAGTGAAAATGAGATGCTTTCAAGATGTGCTGCACATAGGTTATGTCAGGCTAAACTCTGTATACATGGTGGCATGTCAGCTGGTTTGTCTCTTTGGTCTATTCACCATATACTGTGACCATTATCTGGTAGCATGTTATAGGAAACAAGGATTTGCTGTAAAATATGAGAAAATTTTGGGGCAAGGAAATCTAAAATGCAAAGGCAGTGCTGAGAGACAGAAGACAGTGAGAAAACTGTTTTCATTAGGCTGATGGCTCAAAGGGCAATCTATACTCCTTAATTCTTACTAGATATAGCCAAATGATTGTAATTTCCTCAATAAGAAAATTATTTAAGTTCATAAAATACATGGAAGAAAGCAAAGTGGATCATAAACATTTTTCTACAGAGTGAGGACTGAGTGTCTTCCACAGATGTGGCGTAGAGTACTCAGGATTTAAACAGAAAAGTGTCTGAGACATCAAATCTTAACCCCTATGCAAGTAGATATGTGGACTTTAACACTCATTTGTGTTCCTACATCTCAGGACTGAATCTTGTGGGCTTTGAACACCTGATTCAAATTAATTATTAGCCAACAGAAGGTATATGCCTGTCTTTCCCCTTTGGCTTCCACCTCTCCCTTAGAGCAGTGGGTGATTTGCGTGGATAGCTTTCTGTTGATGCACAAAGTGTGAATTCCTTTGTTTCCCTGCAGTGACCAGGAGAGTGCCCAGTGTTTAGAGAAATAAGTTTGTATTAATGTGGCTTAATTCTGCTTTCTGACTGATTTATATTAAATGAAGCTTGGCTATATTAAATAAACTTTTTAGAAAGTCATCCCCTGTAAGTTTGCATACAGTGCACTATGTTGTTTGTGAAACATCACTATTATTCTGTGGTGCTAATGCGTTGTTTATAGGAGCACTGCTGTGTAAAAACTGCTCTAGTCATATGGTATTCTGTGGGGAACAAAGCTATTACAATTTCTTCTTAGCTTTACTGGAATTATCCTTGGGTGAGTGAGGACATTTTGCACTTTCTAAACACTTTATCTCCAAAGAAACCACAGGAGGCATTCAGAAGATATAATTATTTAAAGCTGGAGTAGTAGAAATGGAAAAAAAATGAAAATAAAGAAGTTCTAGGTTCTGTACTTTAGGAGTAATGACACAAAATTCTGTTCTAAAGTGTTGCAAAAGATAGTAGAGAAGAGAGATGTGCATGAGTATTAGTGCAGAACGGGTGGTATTCATTTTCCTTTTCTGAAATTGCACCAGAAAGAATTCCCATTTCACTCCATGAGGATGGAGGAGAGGAGTTCTCTGAACAGATTATGAGACTTCTTTACTCCGTTATGTGCTGTCAGTTTTTATATAGTTAAATCTTAACTCTAGGTGGGTAAATAAACTTTATACCACTGAGTACCATTACTGTGAATAGTATTGATGAAAAGCAAGCTATGAAGGGAACTTCTTTACTTTACAGTACAGTACTGCACTATATCAGGGGCGTATGGTAAAGACTTCCCCATTATGGGGAAAATTTGAAGTACAATCCAGTTTAGACAAATTTTTGAGTGAAGTTGATGGTCCTCTTTTGTTTCAGAAGTGAATCAAAATTTTATAGTGACAGTGAATTGAGACTTCTCAGAATTGCAATTTGTTCAGAGACAAGGGGCTTTTACACTCAGTAAATTTTATTGCCTTACAGTATTTTAAATGTAAGCTGTTTTAGGATCCTGTGCCCTCAGCAAAAGTCAGGCTACTGTCTATTACAATCTCAGCCACTTCACCTGGTCAATTTTTACAAGTGAATATATTCCCATGGAGAGTTTTTTCCAACAAATTTATATTTTCTAATAAAAACCTATGTTACATTATCTGATTCTTACTAGAACAGTGTTTCCAGTCAGCTTCATTCCATATGATCGTTATTCTTTCAGGATCCTTAGCGTCAAAATGCTTACTAGTGCATTTTAAACTCATCTGTGACCCTGAAGTGTACTGAACAGTAAAGAAAACAACTAAGATGACTTTTGCTGTATTTTGGGATTTTAAGACATGCAGGAAAACTTGCAGTGTGACTTTAAAATCTGAAGGTGATGTTCATTCTAGCAGAAAACTGTATTTATCCTTATCGGTTGACCAGGATTCTTTATTCCTTAATAATATAGTTAATTTTCTTTGATTTTATAAAATACTTGAAAAAAGCATAAAACAACATAATGGTTTTTGTAATGTTCTTTATCAGAATGCCTATGAAAAGGAAGAGTTTTGATTTTTGGACAGAGTTTGGTTATTCCTTCACGTTGCTAAGTGTGATAAATATCTTCATTACAAGTTCAGTTTTGATTTTGTAGAATTACTTGTTGTATGTTGCGTAGACCTGATGCACAGAGTTCCTAGCAAACAAAGCATGAGGACAATTGTAGTACAGCAAATAATTTTTTACTTGACAGGTTGAATTATGAAATATTTAGCTTTACTATTAAAGACCTGCTCAAGACTTTTTAAATAACACATTTTATTCTTCCTCACCTTTTTAATTACTTCTCTTTTTACATCAGTTGCTTATACTCTTTTTTTCATATCAAAGAATTGCTAATTTTATTAACAATTACTTTAAAGTTGACCTCTTATGCATAGAACTGATCACAGGATTATCATATCATGTATGGGGGAACATGGTAAAAAATGATTAGCAATACCCTGTAGACAATTTACAGTTATTTTACTTTGGTTTTAATCTTTAGGTATTATTTATATTTAATTTTTAGGTACCTTTGGAATGTTGCTCACTTGAAGGCAGCATAAAAACCACTATTATTGAGAAATTGGATTTGCCTGATGAATTTATCAACTAATAAAATTTGGTGAAATATGATTTTTCCTCCCTTCTGGTTTAAAGAAGAATCTCAGTATTTATCAATTACTGTCAGAAAAGGGTGACTTAATAATGGGGAAAAGACCTAATGTGCACAAGAATAATTTAGATATAACTGAGGGATTGGGTTAAAACTGGGGGTTTTTTAATGCTAAAATATCATTTAACTTTTTTTTCTATTTTTGTTACATCACAAAGATACAGCAGTGTTTTATACACAAATAAAAAGTGTTGGAATTCTGCACTCAGTAATCAAACATGTGAAAAGATTTTAGATCATTTCTGTAGTGACAGAAGCACTGGATTTTTTTGAAGTGCCTTTGATATGCCCATGAGTTCATTTGTATCATTTTAATCTAATATTTTGATTTTAGAATGGTGGTTTAATTAGGATGAACTTTTGATCAAAATTTGAATGCTATTTGTGAGAAGAAAGTGAACTGGATTTGCAGTAGTAATATATAATAAATAACATATTTGGAGTATATGCAGTGGTGGGAGCATTCCCCTTTTGCACAGTCCTTGTATCTCACACAAGAGATTTTTCAGGGACAATTTTGGCAACCAACCAACTTTTCTTCTTGAACTGGAATAGATGAGCAATGGCACTTTCCCCCTAATTTGTGCCCATTTCATAGATAAAAGATCTCCATGAAAAATCTGCTCACTGCTTCTTGAAGGGATCTTTGTGTTCTGTATATTTAAAGTTGCTTTTATTCTCAGGAGTGACTTCCTGATCAGTGGTTTGTGCTTTGTCCATGTTAACTGTTGGCATTAATGTGATCTGAATGTTGTTTTGCAGTTTTCCTTTTGATCGGAAATATTCTATTTTAAAAGGAACTGAATATGATTGGAACTTAAACATACAAATATTTAGTTTTAAATTGGAGTTTTTACAAAGAAATAGTAATTTTTGTTAAATTTGAATATTTCCTCTTCTCTATGAACAGGTTATTTGACTCATCTCCAGATCATCAGTTCATTCTGAAGCTAGTCTTCTTTTGAAGAAATCCATAAGCATCCTGCTTTGTTGCACACCACTTTTTAGTTTTTAGAGTTGTGGTAGCCTTTCTCAATTTCATATAATCCTTAGACATGAGATGTTTACAAACTATTAATTTCTCACATAGCAGGAATATAAAAAGCATTTAATAATCCGTCCTATCATGCATTGTTTGTAAGAGTGTAAGTCAGATATGTAGGCCTAGACGGACTCAAATAGAAGCAGGACTTTCTGTCACAACATCCATAATTACATAATAGTGGATTTCATTATTGTTCTTCCACACAGGTAAAAAAAAATAAATACCGAATAATAAAGCTACCTGCCAAAGCTTTTCACATTAAGCGAGCTTTGATTGACTAAGCATAAAAGTGGAGGTGTTTGTAAAATGGGAATCTCAGAAAGAGTGAATTTTCTTTTCTCTGTCATTGGAATAAATGAGAAGACAGCAGAAGGGAAACAAAGTTTTTAGAAAGAGGAAAAAGGAAATGTTAGGCCAGAACACCTTATTTCCCCCAAAAGATCCACTGTCTATTTTTTCAACTATAAGAATGGGCGAGAGTCACAGCTGTAAAACAGCTTTTTCTTGAGGAATAAGAGAGAAATAATTTCTTTTTACCCTGCTCCATTTCCATTTTATTTTTCAGAAAGTATAGCAGTATTAGGAAAAGCAATCAGAGAGTTGCAGAATAACATCTTACTTTTTCCATTACAGAGAAGAATGCAAGTGTCCTGTGCTCTTTAAGAGCCTCCCTGTTTAGGGACAAGTTATGTGTATTACATTATAACATTGTTCAAAAATGGCTGTCAATAACAGCTCTTTTCACCTCATGTATTTTCCTTTGTTTTCTCTTCTTCAGAATTACAGGCATTGCTATATATTTTGTACTCAGAACACAATGCATGTCAATATTTCATAAATTCAGTTGTGTAATAGCTTGGAATTCATAGTTTATAAAACAGATATGTATACTAACATAGGGATACAGAGGTATATGCCTGATGATAGATGCTATCAGAGCTATTCATAAAAAGCATTTTTTCAGTTTAGCCTCAGATTTTGTTGATGGTTATCCTTGAAAGTCTGTGTCAGCACCAGCATTAAATTAAATCTAGTTTTTAATGCTATTTGAGTTCATTTTATGAGACATCATATAAGATGAATGATGCAGTATTTCATGCATACTTGCAATACTGTCTTTAAGAATTTAGATTTAATTTTATTTCATTTTATAGTTTTATTTAACACTTGAATTGTCAAGGCCTTGGGGTGTTCTACTGTTTTCTGCCTCAGCTTAGGGTCTATAGACCTTCTGTTTTCCTCCCATTTCTTCACAGGCCTGTAACAGTTAGCTTTTCTGCTTTGTTTTTATATCTGTTCTTCGGGGAAGCTACTTTTTCAACCAGATTGTTTCGGAATAGTTCAACAATAGTATCAGAAAAACAAGCAGTGAGTTTGTTCAGATGACTATTTTCTAATGTTGCTCTTATTCTAGAGGCAATGTAGAAATGATAGTCTTTTTGCACATTCCAGCCCTAGTTACTAGTGTTTCTTTTAAGGACTACCATTCTTGAGGGAATTCATCTTGCTTACAAAATTTCATGATCTCAAGAAACAATTCCTCCTGCTATCTCCAAATCTCTTAAGATTACCTTTTTTTCTTCTTTTTTTCTCCTCACTTAGGAGAGAAAAACATTCGGGCTGTTCAAGGCCCAGAATTTACACCTGAATGAATGAATGAATGAATGCAAAATTGGATTTTCATGGAATATATTAGGAAAGCTGTGTAAAATGAGAAGCAGTGGAGAAGCAGTAAAGAACACAGACAAGCTTGCTTTACTTTATACTGGAAAATTTATTTATTTATTTAGGCACTGAAGAGGAAAACCCTATTGTTCAATACAAGGGTTCTGGGTTTTATTTTGTTTTGAAAACCACTTACCTTATTTAGCTTTTTCATTTTCTTAGAAAAATCAGATGTTGAACTATTTTTTGCATGATCACTGAATGCTTAAATCAAGTCCACACAGAACCTTTGAATAACACAAACCAAAGTGGAGAGTCCATTTGAAGCCTAGAACAGTTAAATGTTTGAAATAATGTCAGGTTAAAATATGCATGGTTGATGTTTTGGTCTTCAATTATTTCCCCTTTCTTATGTTTAAGTTATTGGCAAAGAAATGCTATGTCATGCAAGAAGAATATTTTTACCATTGGAAAACATTCCCAATAACTTGGTAAAGAAAACAAGTTGTGATGGATATGCAGATTATTACCACATTTGAGATCATAACACAGACATGTCTTTTTTTCCAAATGCTTTGGCTGAATCAAGTAAACAAATGAAACCTGAAGGTACACTATTTTTTTAGCTGTGTTTTGTGTATTTCCTTAGATGGGAACTTAGGTACCAAAATCACATGCTTAATATTTTTCATTAATATTTTCCTGTCTTTGTGTCTTCCATCAAATCTAAGTTAATGACTAGAGAACTGGCTTGGACATGGCTTGGGCAGGTATATTCTTCACTGTGTAATAAACTGTCTGCATGGCCAGGCCTGGAGATTGATGGTTGCATCCAGTTGGTGGATTGGCAGAGCTCAGCACTTGGCTCAGACCTGTTTAGTATCTTTATTGATGATCTGGATGAGAACACTGAGCACACCCTCAGTCAGCTTGCAGATGACACCAAGGCGGGAGGGAGTGTTGTTCTGCTGGAGGGCGGGAAGGCTCCACAGAGGTCAGTTTTATGGGCTGAGACTCAAAAAAGGCCAAGTGCTCTGCTTGTGTCACAACAGCCCCATGCAGTACTACAGGCCTGTGGCAGAATGGCTGAAAAAATGCCCAGCACAAAAGGCCCTAGGGGTGCTGGTTGACGGCCAGCTGAACATGAGCCAGTGTGCCCAGGTGGCCAAGAAGGCCAGTGGCATCTTGATTTGTATCAAGGTGGCCAGCAGAACCAGGGAAGCAATCATCCCCTCAGAACTGGTGAGGCCACACCTCAAATCCAATGTAGAGTTTTGAGCCCCTCACAAGAAAGACTTTGAGGTTCTGCAGTGTGTTCAGAAAAGGGTAATGGAGCACAAGTCTGATGAGAATTGGCTGAGGGAGTTGGGGTTGTTTAGCCTGGAGAAAAGGAGGTTCAGAGGGGACCTTAGTGCTCTCTACAGCTGCCTGAAAGAATGTTGCAGGTGGGGATTGGTTTCTTGCAAGTAAAAAGCAAGAGGAAAAGGCTTCAAGTTGCATGGATGTGTGGGTGTGCTAGATTGGATATTAGGAAAAATTACTTCACTGAAAGAGTGGTCATTGGAACAAACTGTCCAGCGAAGTGGTAGAGTCACCATACCTGGAAGTGTTCAAAACGGGTAGATGTGGCTCTTGGGGACATGTTTTATTGGTGAAGATGGCTCTGTGGGATTAACAGCTGAACTCAATGCTCCTATAGGTCTTTTCTTACCTAAATGATTCAATGGTTCTATGCCAAACTGAATTTTAAAGTCATTATACTGACTGTTTTTTCTAAGCTGGTGATTATTCCTCTAGAAGTCTAAACTGAAGATTCTTCTTCCCTCTCACATGTTGGAGTAAAGAAAATAAACTGAAGGTAGCCAGAATTATTTTAAATACAAATTCAGATGCGAGAACAGGGCTATGGTGCTTACTGTTGACCATTAGATTCTAGGGACTGAACTGAAAATAGGGAAAAAAAAGTAATACTTTATTAATCTGTTTTTTCTTATGATGTGTATTGTCTTTTAAGGAGTCTCTTGTTCTGATGAGATTACATATTATTTTAAAATAAAAGGCAGTAAATAATACCTGAGAAATTTTCAAGAATTTCAATGTTTCCTTTTTATTAAAACACAATATTAATAGATAATATGAAAAAAATCACTCTATTTACTAAACACTTTTTGTCAGTTGTTTTGTTATATATTTGTTCAGTATGACAGCATGACTTCTTATTTTTACAGTACTCAGGTTAAGCAAATGCCAATATAAAATGGCAAATAGTCCACTTAGAGGAGGAAAAAAGGGAACTGAAGCAAACCAAATAAAACCCAGACCCTGAAAGTCTGAAGAGTTTCGTCATTAGCACTTGGAATGCTTTCTGTATTACTGCGGGAATTTCACAGTACTGACACAACTTCAGATGGTGCACTTAACACGTTGCTAAATCATTTGCACATTTTTATCTGTTTCAGCTGGCATCACTGCCTTGGAAATCTTCAGTTTCTCTTTTATCATAGCACACAGGTATCAAGTTAGAGGAAAGTGTGCCTCGTTCTGAAAAAAACAGTTTGCCTTGACGGTGATGCAGAATCCACAGAACTTTTTTCTTTTTTTTCTTGCTGAGATAATTTGTGGTGCTCTTGCAGTGTCCCTGCAAGTGGAAAACTACTGTAAGACTTCTGTCTATTCAAAAAAATTCTTCAAGAAGGGAAGTGTGGGAAGGAAAGTCATATAATTCTTGTGGGGATGAGGAAAAGAGAAGATAGAAGTTCAGTACCTGCACCTTGTCAAGTGTACATGCCCAGACAAAATCACTCCAATAAAGTTGCGCTGAAAAAGAAATAGGCCGTATATATTGATGAATATTGTTTAAACTGTCTATTAAATTCAGGAGGAAAATTAAAAGTAACTGTAAAGGAAATATGTAGCATTCTCTCAAGGTACTGAGCTACCCCTTTTTCAAAAAAGATGCAAGAGCTCCAGAAAGCTTTACAGATACATTATCCATCATTTTTCTGTTTTCTAGAAATTGCAGTGCTAACAGAATTCTGTGAAATTCAGTTGCAAATACATGTGTAGCAATGCTGTTAAAATGTCTTTTAGCTTTAGTTGAACATACAAAAAGTGATGTAGGTTAAATTATGTTTGAACTAAAGAATAGGTTAAAGTACTCAACAAAAAGTTTGTCTTAGCCAGTATGACTGGAAGTACACTAATGCTCAAATTCTTCAGAAATAACTATGGCAGTTTATGGATTAAACGGCTTTAAAAGTTTTTTAAATTCCTATTCCTACATGTGTTGTTTTTTTCTTTTTTCCCTGGACTGTAGTATTATGCTACTTCATCTGCATACAAAATAAAATTAAGACAGTAAAATAAGTTCTGCCATGATTTAAAATGGATTATATGAATGTTACCTTACAATGCAGTATTGAAAAGAAAATCATAGTTATAATTCAGTCATGCTTGTGCATAAGGATAAATGTATAATGTCAAGACATAACTGTTTTATGGCAAACAAAGCCAGTTATCTGGGTCATTCCAGCAACTTTGAACTAATGAGTCATTTCACACAGATCTCACATAGGTTTGTTTGATAGTTTTTAAAATGCCGTAAAGGCAGCCTTTAAGAATAGAGGAAAATATATTATGGATTATAATGTCAGTCATTCAACTAAACTGTTTATGAGTAAAACAATTGTAAAAATTGAGTTACAAAGGCATTGCTGCTTTCAAAGGATTTATGATGAAATATTTATTTCTGCTTCAATTAATAATTTAGGGTTGCCAAACAAAACCAGACTTTGGTGACCTGAAATGACTTTCAATTCAGTTAAATAAAAAAATAAATAAATAAGCTCTAAATAGTTATTCCCATGGCAAAGTTTATTTCTCTTGTTTTAAGGACATCTGTGTATCTAATATCATAGATTTCTTGAAATTACCAAAGAAAGTATGATGTGTAGCAAACTCTTTGTCTGAATTAATGGGCATGAGAGCTCGTCTTGCTTTTAGAAACTGCATATACAACAAATTTTATAACAGGAATTCCATTTTCATTAATTTCAAGCATTTCTGCACTTTAGCAGCTAAATCTCTAAAACAACAGACAGGGGTTTGGTAGCTGTGGTGACCATAGGTTTCAGTTTAACCTTCTGCCATTTGCTGGTGGGAAGAAATGTGACAGCTGAACTGCATCTGTGGAAGTTATGCATCACTAGAAATGTTCTTGCAGACAGCACTCTATTGAATAGTAGTTTAAAATTATCTTTTGTGTTTTTGTACAATTAGTTCTGTAGATTGCATTTCATAAATGCTTAAGGATTATCTGTTATTACTGTAGCCCTAGATTAATTCTTATGTAGAATGCTGGTGGGTTTTTTCAAATTCTAATATGATCTATGAAAAATACGAGTATATTTTCCATGTTTAGATGGGCAATTTCTCACTAGACAGAATTTATATCATCTAACACAAAAAACATGACAGTTGAAATATCTGACTAGATTTTTTCTTTCTGTTGAGAGCTAAATGCTTTCTCATTCGTAAAGATACATATGGTTTTCTCATAAGATTGATTTTCCATGAAGTAGGCAATAGGACTGTTTGTATTTTGACTTCAGTTTGCTTTTACATATTTATTGGAAGAGAATAATCGATTCTATAGCAAGCCATTTCTATAAAGACTACTGGATATAAACTTGAAAACCTGTTACTCAGGTTTAGAAGGAAAACTATACTTTGTTCTTTTTTTTCCCCTAGGAATTATATTTCACAGAAAATATCTTTAGTCTAAGCACAGAAAAAAATTTCAGTCACATTGCTTGACTGAATCATCTCACTAGGGCATTACTTTCTTTGAAAGTAGTCACTTGTATATTTATTTGAGTGGACGTCTCTGCTTTTTCAGGTATTTTTTAATCGACATACATAGATGTAAAAATAATTTTAAATGGACTGTTCATGTAGACTATTCTCATATGTCAAGATAAAGTTTTCATAGAGCAATAGTCTCTTCTTAAAGAGGTCTGGAAAAGCATTTTGCCTTTTTGTGTTAATACTGCCTAGTTTTCAGTGTAATTTTTCATAGTTCTAAATATTTAGGGTTAATTCTAACATATTTAGAAAAGAACCCACAACTTTGCTGAATATATGGAGCAGATAGGATCAGTCCTGCTCTGAAAAAAAAAAAAAGATAAGAGGTGTATACACAGTGCATGGGGCTCTGCATCACTTTTAGCTTACATAAAAATCAAGTCAGGAAAGTTCAACCATAATTAAGATTATTTTCTTTTAGCTGAGTTCAGAAGGAAATATTATTTATGGAAACATTCTTTTTAAAATTCTCTTATTGTCTCTAAAATGTTTACCTTCTGTAGGTGGTTTTTGGGGATTTTTGGGGTTTTTTTGGTCTGTTGGTGGTTTTTTTTTTTTTTACCCTTTCAGAAATCCATGCATGGGTCATTGGTGTCAAAGTTTCTTCACTAAGTGTCTCTGAGAGCTATACTCATATATTCAAGTGTGTGGTGTTTTGCTGTTTTTTCTGAAGGGCTTGTAATGGTCATATCTCACCTTAATCTTTACACCATTAAATTTCACCTGTAGGACATGGAAAGTCATATAAAGGACTTCCACAGATGTAAAAGACATGGGTATCTTATGGCATACTCCATATAAAAAATTTCCACATATAAAAAAAATTGCAATATTCTTCTAAATATATTTTTTCCTAAAAAGTGCCACTGATTAACAGTTTGGATTACAAAAAACACACCCACATGTCCTTTGCTGGAATATTAATGCCTGAAAATCTCTCAAAGCTCCCACAATGTTCCTGAACAGGGTCTTTCTGTGATGAAAGCAGCCCTCATATTACTCTCATTAGTGACCACAATAGTACTGAGTTTTAGACAACACTGACAACATTCCTAAATATCATAAAGGCCTTTTCTGTTTCCACTCTTCCCCTCTGAAAGAATGAAACTGGGACAAGACATGGCTGGTGGAGCTGGCCCAAGCTGGCCATCCCACTCCATGAGACATTCTGCTCCGTGGTAACAGCTGGGCGAAAGGAGGAGGACGGGGTGGGGTGGGGGAATATTGATGATTAACACATGGCCCTGTTACTTCTGCTGTTTTCCAGAAGACTGGGGGGGGGTGGGGGGGGGAACATCTGCCTGCCAGTGGAAATTAATGAGTAAATTCCTTATTGAATTCCTTCTCAATACCAGTGCCAGTGAGCAAGTGGCTGGGTGGGCAATTACCTAGCACACCAGCTCAACCCACCACAGCCCCTTAGTAACAAAGGGAAGAAAATGGACAATGTAAAATTTACTAGGAGCAAATGTTTCACATCAGTAAAACTGAAAATACTTGACATTTCTTTTTTAGCTTTCCTTGAGCAGAAATTGTGCTGCACTTTAACCATATGGTTTAAATGCTGCTCAATGTGTGTGCTGCTTTTTCTAGTACAGGTCCCTGGGGAAGGTAGCAGAAAGACATCACAGATTTATCTGCAAGGAGGGCTTTGAAGTTAAAAACTCCAACAAAAAAAGTTTTATTTCAATGTCTAACACAGGAATTGAATAATTGAATTATATCTGGATTATGGTGTGCTAGTTCTTACCATGGATAATCGAATGACCATGACAGCTACTTGATCAGGGATGAGTTAAATTTTCTCTTTATAATGTTGTTTCATACAGAAACATATTTAATCCTAGGGAAAGCCACATAATCCTACCAAGGAAACAATGTTTTTTACTATAATATTAGCTCAAGATGGACAAATGTGTTCTTCATGTGAAAAGTTGTCAGAGGAACAGTTAACACTATTTTGTGGCACAGCAGTTAAGCCTTGCTTTTTGAAACCAAATCCTAATAGCCTTCCTAATTTTAACTAAGTAAAAGGAAAATTCTAGTCAGTAATTTACTCAAACTTTTGATTGTTTTGATGATTCTTGCTAAAACTAATCCCTATTGCTTTTGAAAAACAAAAAAAATATTTAGGTTGTTTTGTCTGACTGAGAAATAAGCTAGCCCTTTGTGATATTCATAAAGCCTTATTTCAAATAAGCATTAAAATGTGAGAAAGGTTGTTCAGACTATGACCTTTTCAAAACTGCTGCAGCTATGATGCACATTTCCTGCTCATGGTGACATTGGGTGATGTGTTTGGCAGAATAGAGGATTGCCTGCTGTGCTGCAATTGAAAAGCAATCAACCATTTGAATAAAGGTCCATGTATCTGTGATGAGGCAAACGTGTAATTTGTTTCCTGCTTTGTGTTAAAGAAACTCTTTTTGCCACCGGTTTGATGTTAAATGAATTATAAACATTTTTCAGAAGACAAAGATAATACGGGAGAAAGACAAACACAGCTAATGCTAATCAGAGATAGGGATTTAATTGAAAGTAATGAATTGCTGGCTTGAAACTGCTTAAAGGACATCAGTCTATACTTACACTTAGAGCCAGCAATGCTCATAATCCAAATCTATTCAGCCTTTTGTGTCAGACCTGTGTGCATTTTCCATTCCTCCCGTGTAAGGCAAGTAACATGTCTAGAGCCCACAGACCATTTTATAAATTTAGTGGTCGCTAGTCAAATATAAGGAGGGTGATTAATGAAGGAGATTTTTACAAGGTTTAGTATTGTGCCCAAGAATCACCTCCTAGCAGTGAAAGAGAATTGGGCAGCACCTTCTTGGTTGCCATGAGCATGAGAACCCTCCTTGCTAGGATATTGATGTCAGCTGAGGGAACTGGCAGGGCCCTGGGCTGTGAGGTGGCACACAGGACATTTCTGTGTGGACCTGGGCACACGGCCAGAGCACAGCTCAGCACCACTTCTTGGTGAAACTGAATTTGGTACAGGCAGAAATCTTGACTGGCACCTCACTGGGGGAAAGGCTCTGCAGTGGAGCTGTCACAGGCATTTGTGCTGATACCAAACAGGTGTTTAATAGCCCTGTTAGTGAGCAAGAAAGTTTAGAGAGGCAGGAAGGCACAGAAAGCTTTTGGAATTGCAGAAGGCAAGGGCCAGGCAGCTGCTGAGCCCCCTGATATAGGCACCTGGAGGGGATTAAGCCTGTAAAGGCGTTACTACTGTGATGAGAGAGAAGCAGGTGAAAACTTTTCCCCTGGAAAAGGGGAAAAGTTTCTGCCTAATAAGCAAAAGAGGTCTTTGTGTAGTTCTGGTTGTATTGTAATTTCTCCTCATTTTCCTATGCGGTGTTTTTGTTGCTGGTCAATTTCATTCAAGCAAAGGAGGTATGATTAGATTTTTGTCTTTTCTGAGGAAATGAAGTTCTGTGAATTTTGCTGAAGTTGGCTTCTAAGTGCTGGCAAGAAAAACAAATCCATATGGGCAAAGATGCCAACCTGATGGTTTCTGGCTGACAGATGCACTTTTATGGGAGGTTTCAGTATTTCAGATTAATAGCTAGGTAATTCAGCATTTACAGATCTCCCTGATATTACTTGATATTATTTTGTTCTCTTTTTTTCTCTTGAAATTTTGCACATTATTTCCTTTAAGTGTGGCACTTACTCCTAATTTGTTCCAACTTCCCTTTATAGGATAAAGTCACTTTATTTGAATATTGACCCCTATTCTCCTAAGTGTATTTAGGCTTGATTTTTAAGGTTTAAAAAATACTGTACAGTCATAATGCTTATGTCAATTTCTGTTAGTTGGGCCTCACTGATAAATACTGAGCCCACCAGAAGATCTCAATCAAGTCCTATGGAGGTGTAAATCTATACAATACTTCCAGCGTCCCTACAAGGAAGGAGGAAAGGGAAGGAAAGTGAGGTGTGTGTCCAAGATCAGAGGGGGCAGCAGGGAAGAAGGGAGGAGAGGATAGTACAAGACCCAGCCAAAATATATATATATATATAGATATAATATAAAATCATTATATTGACACATTTTTTAACCATTTTTTATTTACTCTCAAACAATCCACTCTTTCCTTTAAATTTTGTCCTCTGCCCAAAATATTCCTAATCAAAATAAAAAATAAAATCTAAATTTCTGAAGAATTTCATATACCAAGACCTCTGTATAATGAGTAGTACGGATTTAGTGTCATGTTCAGTCAATGTAATGGCAAGCTGTTCTGGCTAGTACAATAAAAAATTGTTAAAGAACTGTTGCTAAAAGACTACAGTTGAAAAATAGAAGAAGTCTAGAACTTTAATATTTATGAGCAGATTCTCACAGTTCATGCTGGGGTCATGCTCAGTGTTAATACCCTACGAATGTTAATGGTAGGTGGTGATCAATCTTACTTGCTACTAAAACCTGAGACTACACTGAACACACACTAAAATAAGGATTACAGTCTTGGGTGGGCCTTTCATAGGTAGGGTATTAAGAAAAGATACAGATGTAGAGGTGGAATTGTCATTTACAGAATGGTTTTAAATAGAAGAGGGGAGAATGGGACCACAAGTCTTTTGACCCCAGAAATTACCATTAGTTATTTGCACACAAAATATCTGTGCATTGTCTTGAAAAATAGCTGCCACTTTGTTTTACATGACATGTGGGTGATGCAGCAAGTTAGGATAGAAGTCATGAATGTAAATTATGTTGTTAGGGAAATATGAAAACAGTCTGAGTTTGTGAGAGAATGCTCAGCATACAGAAATCCTGGGTGTGTGTATTCCAGACCAGGGCCAACTGAAGAACACGGTGATTCATACTCTCATGAACTTCCAAAGTTTCACTGGGCAACATTTCTCTAAACTGGCTGGATAAAAGGATATCAGTGTGTATTTCTGTGAGTCTTTTGCATGCTAAAATATCAGCTTAATTACTGAATGTAAATGACTCAAACTGTGACCTACTGCTTGCTCAGTTATGGATGCTGGTGAAGTAGACTTTAAATGGGAAACCTGCGTGAGGAATCCCAACTGACAACTTGAAACTTTATTATTTAAATAAATTATAACTTACAATATATATAATCATTATTATTTATAACTATATAACACATTATATGATCTATTATATTATTATATAATCTATTTTATAAATAAATTATAATGGATAAATGAATTATTAATTATTTAACTTTAATTTTTTTTTCTTCAAAGTTAAAAACATTTTACTTTCTCTACTGTCTAAAAGCAAAAACATTTTTGCCCTTGCATTTGATATTTTTTAGAGTTTTAAATTTCAATAGAATGTGAAAAATCTATGTAACTGCTTTGACTGTTTTGGGGGTAATAATTTTTAGTGATAGTTCTTAAAGTGTGATTTTTTACTTTTTTTTTTAACTTCAGGCTTTGATAATTTGAATGATTCCTGACTTAATTTCATATGGAAACAAGTACATTTTGTTTCCTGTAGTACTGTAGATCCTCTCAAATGTGTAAATATAATACTATTTTTAGCTGAAAATTCAGAGTACATAACTTATATAGGTACACGCTTCCCTGTTTTTGTGCTGTGGCATGTGACAAATGTAGGCTTGCCTATCATCACATAAGCAATAACAATTGCTGGAAAAATATTTGCATTCATGGCTAGATTATTTGTCATCCTGATTTACTGGCCTTCAGTCTCTTAATATTGAATAGCCCATGCTGCTTACCTTCTCAACTCAATTACTGAATTATATCTCAATATGGCCTCCTAAGTTCTTCTCAGACTAATTTGCTTTCTGAAACTAAGTGCTTAGATAGAACAACCTTCTGAAAAACTCGGTGTTTGTGATGATGCTGAATGTCTCCTAAGCATTGCTGCACCCTAAGCAATTTTATCCCAGGGGACTTAGCTTCAATGACATTCAAGAAACCCAACAAAACAACCAGGAAAATCCCCTAACAAACCCCAGCAAACTGAAAAAAACCTAATCCATTATCAAGGTATCGAAAGTATACCTCCAATAATAATAAATCTGGGAATGAGAAGTAATAGTGTCAATTTCCTAATGGTGACTGAAATAGGCGTTCATGATTGGGCTGCATATCACATCCCATATTGGTTTAAAATGTGGTTTCTCTTTTGTTAATGGCAAGATTCCTGTAGATCAGTAGCAGTTCTATTCCAAGATTAAAATTATGGAAGTACCTTCTTTGGAAACAAAAAAAAATTTGAGGGATTTGCCAAATGCAGTGTTTTTTGCAATTTGGACTTGAGCAGTGAAAAGCAGCAGAAGTTGGTTTTACTTAAGATGGGTCGTTCATTTATTTTTTTAACTTACATTGAAACCCATTTCTTGGTATTTCTCAGTAGCTGTTTAGATTGATTTATTTGTTTACATTTTCATAACTGGGTACATGTTTAGTTTAAATTTATGGTTGTGAGCATTTTGTCACCTATTTTGGAATTGCACTGATTTTATTTATTTCTTTGCTGTGAGTGATCTGGTAATCTGTTGAGCACAGTTTGGTGGACTGCTTCAGAGTACTCTTCTAACTATTTTTTCTTAAATATGTAGAGTAAACCACTGGAAACACTACATAGCTGCTCCTTCTCAGTACAGAACAGTGCTGGTTAAACATGCTAAAACTTAAGGTTATAACTTAATGCTGACTGAAGGCTTCAGATTTTATCTGGAGAAAGAATCCTGCCTCTCTTGAGGTCAATGGGAATTTTACCACAGACTTCAATTGAAGGAGTTGCATATGCAGTGATATATGCAAATTTATGTATTGTTTTGGAATAGCTAATGGTGTAAAATGAAGACATATATAAAATGTTTCATAATAAATAGAGTTTTTCATTAGGGCAGAAAAGTTGTTTGTTTATTGCTGTACATAATTGGTATATGTTGGCAAATACCAATATTATAAATATCAATATATATATAATGTAAATTATTCTTCCTTATCTGAAAGGTGTTTTGCATTCAGGCATCAGATTTAATTATAGTACTAAGATGAAGTCCCAAGAGAAGTCGTAAATGAGTTCTATTTTCATAACATACAGCACAGTAAATTTTTGAGTCACCACACACCACTCAGTAATTCAGAGCAATTGTCAGATAGAGATTTGAGATCTTTATCTTCCAGTTCAGAAGGCATAAATAATAATGGTTTATGTACTTTGTCCTCACACTGTAACAATTCCATCACTTCAAAGTTCTTAGATTCTGCAACATGAATACATGACCTGTGCTGTAAAGCACTCTTGGATATTACAAAGCTTTATTTCAGCTTAGCTTTAGTATAAGGAAATAGGGAAATGGGGTTTGCATTAATTTCTGTCAGTTAATGTCTGTTGCTCACATATAGTGGTGATACATTGGCACAAGGAGAATGCTTTCAAAAACTTACAGGAAAATTTTAATGTTGAATTGGGTTTTCCTGTTTCAAGTTTGCATTTTGGTGTGTGAGCAGGTAAACCCACCATCAGTCTGCTCTTTACAAGTGTATAAAAATCACTGTGGCTTAGTAATACCAGCTGTACAGCACCTGAGGTGAAGATGTAGTCCTCTCAACTTTGTGCTGAAATTGTTATCAAGTAGTATAGTGAAAGCATGTTATTAGAGCCAAATTTCATGGTTGTGTGCTTTCAGTAGTACATTTGTCTCAAAAATTTGTGCTGAGTGAGAAAGCAAGAAATCAAAGCATGGTTTTGACCCATAGGCTTCAGAAGAAAAAGTGGTGAGATTTTATTTCTGGTACTGAATAAGAAACATAAATTCTCAGTGGCTTGAAGAAAAATGTGCATCAAGCTATGGTATTGACATGTTAGCACTTGACTATGGAAAATGACTCTAATATGACCAAATAACTACCAAATTATGCACTGTGATTTGCTTCTTCATGCCATTTTTATACAGGTTAGTCAAGGATGGATTCAGCTAGGATGTGATGATAAGGAAAGTATTGCAAGGAATTAGAATACCAGGTGTTTGTTCTTGACATTAGGAGTATGAACTGAGAGCATAAAATTAAGTAACTGTGAAGGGCAGTGTCTATTCTCACATTTGGAGACATTTTAGTATTTTTATACATATTTTATGACACAATTATGTTATCAGGAAACCTATTTATTGGTAATTGCAATTGACAATTCTGCTTTCATTTTCACATTGTTTTCGCATCATACACTTTCTCTTGCCAAGAAGCCGTAGTTAGCTCTATGGCAGTCAAAATGGAAGCTGGGGATACAGTAAGGAAATATTACTGTACACTGAACTTCTCCTTTCACCAAGAGATTGGCTACTGACCCCAGTGCTTATCTTACATGGTGGAAACAGCACAGATAGGATAGAAAGCAGACAGATGGCTTTGGTAGCCTAATGTAGACAATCCATTTCCTTATTCTAAGAGCAGAAGGAACTGAAAGTTGTGGCCAGCAGAAGCTCCTCTATTTCTACTGCAGCTTAAAGCTCTGTGTGCTATCCAAATCACATTTGTCATCATTGAAATACCACTAGAGGTTCATGTGACTCCTTCTAGCTACCATTCAGTGGATCTATCAGTCCTGCACTTCCATGCTTTGTTTCCTGGAATGTCATTGTAATGCCACCACAGAGCTTTTGTCATTTTTTGGTTTGAAATTCTCCATATTGATTCAGAGCCCTAGTTATTCAGTTATTGATTCAGCTCTAGCTATTTTCATGGATCAGTCTCAATACGTGAATGTCTATTTCATTTGCCTGTCAGAGTTTGGAAGATGCTATTAATCACATGGTTTAGATTCAGGTAGTCCTCCAAGGAGTACAGAATTAGATTCAATCCTTATGGATCCCTTTCAGTTTGAGACATCCTATGGTCAAAATTCTAGAGCATACATTGTTCTATTGCATGCAATAGTATAGCAAACTTAAGGTGACAAATTTCAATAAACATTTAAAAAGAAATGATTTGCTATGATTTTTTTAATGAAGAGTAGTGACTCTTGTTACTAGATCTTGTTCTAATTACAGTTAGCCTATGGCAATGATTAAAAGTATAAAAGTCATGATAAAGAGACTAAATTTTTTAACATCAAGCTGACCTATGTTTAATATTAGCCAAGGATGTAACAAAAGACATAGTCTCACTTCATTAACTCAAATAAATCTTTTTGTATCTTGCATGCAATTAAGCAAAATGTAATTACTAAATTTTTTTTTTTTTTTTTCCTAAGGGTATTTTGGTCAGGATGGCCATTTTGGATCATGTGAAAACAAGTACTGTGGTCTGGGCAGACACTGTGTTGTGAATGGGAAGACTGGCCAAGCCGAGTGTCTGTGCATGGAGCACTGCAAACCACATTACAAACCTGTGTGTGGGTCTGATGGAGAATTCTATGAAAACCACTGTGAAGTGCACAGGGCCGCTTGTCTGAAAAAGAAAAAGATCACCATTGTACACAATGAAGATTGTTTCTTTAAAGGTAAGCATGGCTGAACAATATCTGGAATATTGCTATTGGATATGTGTTTTCAAGCTGTTCAATTAAATCTCTATACTGTCTTCTACTGAGTGTACAGTGAATAAAGGACTTGAAAAATTTATACAGTAAGTATTGTAAGCACTCCAGAGATACCTTATGGATTTTTTTTGTCTTTTGTTTATACTCAATGCTCTGGGTAATAACCCCTTTTTAACCTGAGTGAACCAGTTGTTTTTTAGAAACTTGTATGGCGGCTTGCCTTACAAATGTGGTTGCTGACCTCATTTATATAAATGTATTTAGATCCCAAAGCCTGAAGGATATTAATCTTTGTTGCAGGAAAAATGGAATTTAGGATTTCAGAGGGGTTTTGGAAGGTTGAAGGACACGTGCTGTGTGTTGATGTTGATAAATCAACAGCTTGTTCATGCTAAATGGGTCTTTCTTGCTTTGAATTTGGATAATGAAAAGTTTACTGGTGTATTCATCAAAGCATGTAAGATTAGTTACTTTTTAATCTTCTGAATATTAAGGGGTGCCAGCCTGAATTCTGAGAGATGCACCTTATGCTGAGCATTTTATGTTGACAATGTCAACAACTGCAACATGCTTCTTTTCTGTATAATTTGAGCACACCTTGCAGGTTTCTGGAACTCTGCCAGTGCAGACTTTGAATATTTGTAACTACTTTGACAGATTCAGAGTGTGTTTTCACTGGTTAAAAAAAGGTGGATGGCTTTGGCAGAAAGGGAAATTTTTTTGATAAGTCCCTTTTTTATTAGTCTTTCTAGTGCTTCCTGAAAACATGATAAGCTAAGCAACAACATCAAAAAATGCTGAGGTACAGGTATCCATAGGTTAAACTGGGGATGTGGAAATCTTCTTCCAGGAGTACACATATAAGTAATAGAGAAAGTTTAACTTTGTTCAAAACTAACTATGGACACTGTATAAAATTGATATATCATCATAATTTATAGGCCTTAAGTACATAGCATGTGTTCTGAGGTAGTGGAAAATTAAAATGGGATTCTAGGAGTATAATATATGGTATTTGTAGGGAATGGTTTGTGCAATAACAACAAAACATGAATACTTTCATCTTAACAGTCACAATCTCTTTTTTAAAATACTTTGATGATGTAGTGTTCTGATAGGAGAAATGACAGTAAAAAAACACAGATTGTTTAAATTTATGAGGCTAATTTCAGTTCTGCAGTATGGTGTATACAACACAAATAATTTCAGAGCATGTGTGGGAAAAATTGTAGCATTGCTACATTTTTTCCCCTTAGAGAAAGAGACATTTATTTATAAAAATGAGACAGTACTTCAGGTAGAAATTTAATCCAAAAGTTACCTTTTTTTAGCTCATCTTTATGTTTTAAATTCATCATGCTTCTTTCACACTTGTGGACAATGGAGTATCTGAATGGTGTTTAATTTCAGAAACCTAATTTAGATGCTGGATTAAAAAGGTAAAAAAGTAGAGTTTTCCTTTAGTCAATTACAGTCTTCAGTAAAGAACTAGGGTTTCTAAGTGATTTTGTCTGAGCTGCCTTTTGAAAACTGTTATTTATCAAGACTCAAATTTTCTAATTTGGGCGATAACTATATGCCTAAAAATAATGTAAAATACTTCATTTTCCTTCTTCTTTCTCATTCTATGTTGACTTCAGTCATGTTAAACAGATGAGTTGGGGACAGTTATTTTTCTTGATATTATTTCACATATATGGGCCTTATCAGTCTCAATTTCTTCTATGTTAACTTCACCTGCTTCATTGCTGTAGTAGAGCACAATGCTGTTAAAGCATTACTGTCTTTTGTGAATATCTTCCAACATCTTCCATCTTTTGTAATTGTCTTCCAACATCCACTCTACCTGGAGTGAAAGGAGGCAGAAGATGTAAAGTTGTTTTTATATGATTTCTTTCTTTTACAAAACATTTCTAAGTTAGCCCACTAGTAGATTGCTTTCAATAAAGCTGAAGGTTCTGCCAGTTAAAGGTCAAAAACTGTAAAAAGCTAATAGGAAAAAGCCCTCAACAGTGCTCCTCCTGGATAGAGAAGGTGAACCCCATCACTACTGATGGTGTCAGAAGGGCACTGCCACATGTCCTCCTTGTTAGTTTAGCTGACATCCTTTAGCACAAATGATCTCATTTCAAGGAGCTGCTTCTGAGACCATAAAAATTCCAAGAAGATCGGAAAACAAATATTCTGAGCACTTTGTTTAGGCTTTCACAAAATCCTTTAGAAAAGGCTAGTCTGAGCTGGGGAAGGGTGTATGGAGAAGGAGTGCATGCAAGATACTGTCGCATGCTAAGATAATCACTGTCAACAATGACGATATTAAGACAGCAGTTAAATATTATTTCATTGCTAATCATTGATTTTCAGATCAAACTACTGTGTACTTAACTGCTTTTTTTATTTAATCTCTAACAAGGTAATGCTTTGAGGTATTTATGCTTCAAATCCACATACTGGGTTCTCTGTTCTCCCCTCTTCAGGGGAAATATTTCTTGATGGAGAAATTTTAAGTTTTAAATTGTGTATGGAGCTCAAGACGAGAGAAGCTTAGAAATACACCTTATTTAAATGAGTAAGCTTTCCAGAAAACACTAGTATTCTGTGTCTGGAGTATAAAATTTTAAAAGCTAATGTTCTATATACCCAATTAACATTACAATAGTAGCTAGGTAGCTATAATTATTTGAAGAATACATCTTGTAACCAAATGATATATAGTTGATCTCAAACATCGTGACTTCTACTTAATGGTTTGAAAATTGCCCTCTTAAACACTTACATGCTAAGTGGAGTTTAAAGAGTGCCTTGCTAAATGAGTGAGTTTTTTGGCTTATATGTTGAAACTCCATTAAAATCACTGAAAAATGTGTGTCTTAGCTAAGCTATGTATAGAACATAGACAAAGAGCATCAAGTCCTTCACAGAGAGCCATTTCTGAAACTTGTGAAAAATACATTTTGAGGTAGTGAAAGCTGTGTCAAAGCTGTACTCTGCTGACATGCTGTTTTTTTAAACAAAATCTTCAAATTCAGATCTATTACCTGTTTTTTTATTGTAGCTTATTTATTTCCAGATTCATTGGACTATTTTTTCCCCCTTTTTTTTTCCCTTTTCACTTGCTATCTTTATTTCTTCACACCAAATGAAATTACCCCTTTTTCCAAAACATGTGTGGAATACATGCAAAACAGTAATTGAAGTTGAAAGTTTTTCCTTGATGATTGAGACTGTTATGCAAATGTTGCATTTTTCACATGGATCAAGATAATGGCCATACTAAATTAGAAATTACTTTTTCCCCACTCCTTCTATAATTATTCCCTCCGTTACTTATTGGCATGTCATGATGCATCAGACACTGAATGATTTTTCCTGCTATCTTGGTTAGATGTTTAGATGCTAACTGTGACCCTGAGAGTTAGTCAATAAACTGTCTCAATTTCTTCTCATATAGAAGCAAAATGAATTCTACAGAGAAGCTAATTACTTATAATCCCCTTTTCTATGAATTTAAATTAGAAGTGTTTTGTATACCTGTAGAGTCCTCTATTTCCCTCAGGTAAAGTCCAGTGTCCTCTATCTGGATGTTGCAGAATGAAAATTTTACAATAGCTTTTAGAGCAGCTCTCAAGCCTGAACAATCTAAAAAAATATAAAATATTTAAGATTATTCTAATAAAGCAAGAGAACTCTTTAGAAAATGCTATGTGATCCTGTGATCCTTAGGAACTTTCTAAGAATGATATTCATATAAAGGAGCTAAAAAAACATAAAAGAGTTGGTCAAGTGCCACAATGGTATGTTCAGTGATGGGAAGAGGAAACATAAATGATGAAATAAAAGGAAATATTAATGACAAAATTCAAAGTTTGGAGCTTAGATTATTCATTAGATCTGACACTGACCATATCAGCTGGGAAGTCTGATATGCCTTTTTTATATGCTAGGTGAAGAGGTGTAGAGCATGAGCATGGGAGTATGCAGGGGTTAGGTTGGCTCTGCATGCTCTCTGCTTCCAGTGTTCTGAATGCTCTCAAGCCAGGGACTTTGTGTTTCAGAGCAGCTTCTGCTGGGTGTAAGAAAGGCACTAAGGAGCATCTGACTCACAGTGCGTTTGACACTCCTGGCTAACCCCTCCCTGCCTCTTGCTAGCCATACCTTTAACAGGCCCCAGAGGACGGGGATTCAAATGGCCTGGAATTATTTTACTTGGTGTCTCTACCCTTATTTTTATTCTGTGAAGTGGCACTGTGAAATCAATGGCTTTGTGCAGAACTTAGAAGGCTGGAAACATAATTTTTCAATTTCTACAAAGTTCAGTTGGGCACATGTGGGACAATGTACTGGGTCCTGAATGACATTTTCGGGACATCAGATAAGCTTCAGTTATATTTCCTTGTGTTCACTTTTTTTACTCCATTTTCCTAAAACCAGGCCAGTAAATACAAATAAGAGATTAAAAAATTTCCATGACAAATTCATCTTGTATTTTCTATGCACCCTGGGCTTCTTTTATATTTTATATTATATTTATTTCCATACAGTGATACACTCAGTCATTATAACAAATGTCAATTTGCTTTGAATCTTCAGGAATGTAGAAAATACTCCTATATACCTTGAATTTTATAGAATATTTGTAGAATAAAGTTTACTTCATATGTAAGCTCTCTACTTAAAAGTAGCTTCTGTGGCATCCTTATGGTATTAACATTATTTTAATCTCATCTTTCTTTTTCTGTCTCATTTTCATTTGGAGAATATTTTCATCTGTTAAAAAGTCTGTGAGCTTCAGATTTCTTACTAGTATTACTAAAATACCTAGATATCTAAAGAATGCTACAACATTTTCTTTTCCCCTGACTGTTCCTGAAAGACAAAGTAGATAGATAGGTTGGAAAGCTTACTCCCAAATACTAAACTGTTCAGGGCAGAGGATAAGAGCTGACTATGGAGAAATTCAAAATAAGTATGAGTAAACTGGAAAAAGTTCAAGAGACATTAGCAGGAATAACCAAAGTAATTTTGGTTTAACAGCTTAAAAAAAGATCCAAAAGCATCTTACAAAATCATCAGGGCAAGCTAAGAGTGGATATGAATGGGCTGCCTTGTATTGGAAGAAATGAGTAGGCTGCCTTGAATTCCTAGAAAAGAAATAAAAATTCTGAAATAATAAAGCAGGAATAAACTCAAAGCAAGCTTTTGTGCTTGACATACAGCAGATCCTGTGAGCTACATAGGATTTCAGCAGTAGACTGTGAATACTAGGGGAAAGCCTATAGGCTTTTCCTTTTTTTAAGAGGGCTGGGGGAATTAGCTGAAGTGAACCAAATACTAACTATCCCACAGAAAAGATCTAGGATGCCTGCCTAGCCTCTGCAGTGACTTCCACAGGATTAGTTCAAAGACAGTAGTTTTTAAATTTTTGTTTGTGTTTGATTTGTGGCCTAGGTGATCTTAGATTGATTATCAAAATATTGGCACATTCATTTAGAAGCACTGGCATTTATTTAATCTTATTTGATGTTCATATACTTCAAAAGCAAGCAGGTAAGTCTCTGTCACCTTGCCAGTTTCACTTCTAGAAATATTTCATCTTGTCCTTTATATAAATCTTAAACCCATTATTTAGGTTTGATCGTTAGCAATCTTTCAAAAGAAACTAGGATACATTAATCTGAATACCAATCCAGTGTTTTCATTGCAAAAGAACTTTTTCCTAAGATGTATTTGTTTTTTTATTCTGGCTATCAGTTGGCTTCTGTGTTGAAGTTCTCAAAATCATCATTATTACACTCATTCTGAAAGTCTGATTTTCTGCATATAACATCACCCTTAAGGTTGCTGCTAACAAAGTGTCAAGCTTCAGCCAGCACTCCAGAAGTACGTTCAACACAAACTGTATTATGAAAAAAAATCTGAAAATATCTTTCAGAACTCAAGGTTTCTGCTTGATCATAAAATGTTTGATAGCACATAGGAATTATTAGATTTAGATTAATAATCCAGGCTATGATCTCCATATCTTCACTTTAGTGTGACAGTCAAGAAATTAATATTAAATCCTGAATTTATGTAGAGGTAAGATTAGTAATTGAACATTCACAGGGTGGTAAAAATCACTGTTAATGGCAGATATGCTACTTCTTTCAACATTTTGTTGGAAAGTGATGCTCTAATAGAATACTGAATCTTTTAAATACTCTTTGAAACCATACTAAATTTTAGCACTCTTTCTCTACCCTGTTTTCCCCACACAGTTAATTTTCCTGAGTTCCGTTGCTCATGAGATTGAAACTGGGGGGTTTTCCTCCAACATCTGTACAAGATTTGTCTCAAATATCTCTCTTAAACTCCCCAGTGTTGCCTTAAATTGCTTAAACTAACTGGTGTGCAAAGCCAACATATGTAATATCTGCAACTAGATCTGCAGAGTGAAGCTAAATTCAATGTATTTATGAGAACATGCATATAAGAAGCTTAATTTAAAAACTAAACATTAACTTCAATGCTGTTGGTGATGTTTTATCTCCTTGCAATGAATGTCCTGAACTCTATTCTCACTTTCCTCCTTTGCATTAAATTTATACCTCTGAAATGTTGGATGGGGCAATGACAATGGGGGAGATCCTGAAATAAGTTGTGATTATAGGCTTGGCTTTTATTGCCTGGCTAAAGATATACTACAAAGACATCCTTTATTTTCACTGTCTAGAGAAGTCCCAATCTTTGTATATCAATGCCTTCAATGCTGGGATAAATCTATTAATCAGCTCTTGGCTATTATGTATTCTACATTCACATAGTGATGAAGAATTAGTGTTCTCTAGCTAATCTCTGTACAAACTTAATGAAGTTTCAAATATCTTGTAAGGTCATCACTGCTGTTTGATACCACACAAAGAAATGGATCTATGGACATCATAGATTTTCACTGGTAGAAAATTTTAAAACTTTTAATTTTTCCAGCAACGATGCTGAATCTGTTCAAAGAAGCTGTATTAACCTGAAAGCTTCATTGTCAAGTCTCTGCCAAGTTACTGAACCACACAACCAGCATTGTAGAATCTTCTTCCTTGGAGATAGATACTAAAAACCTGACTGGATGAGGTCCTGGGCAACCAGGTGGTGACCCTTCTTGAGCAGGGAAGCAGCACCAGATGATTTCTTATGTTTTCCTTCAACCTCTACTATTTTGTGTGGATATGCATTTCTGAAAAAAAACCATCCTTATACACCTTCAGCCTGGTTTTGAAGAAACAGAATGTAGCTCATGGTGCTAAAATTCAGTCAGTAGCTTCTGGTACTGTTGAGGAAGAATTGGAGAGATCAGAGGAAGAAAAGCAGAGTTCTGGCAAAGTGTAATTAGTGGACAGAGTTGTACTAGTGCCCTCCTTTCAAACCTGGTAACTTGCGCCAGTGGATAGGGCAGTGCCACTCACAGGACAGAATATTCTTTGCTATCCTGCTTTTTTGGTACTGTCAGAAAAGTGTTGATGTGTTGCTAGCAGTGCAAGGATTCTACAGGTATGGTTCAAATAATGTCTCAATTTCTGGGCTTAAATAACCTTTATAAAAATTTTGGGAAAAGGCAAAAAAACCACCACACAACTTCTTTTGTGACATTCTAAAATAAATACTGGTATTGTTTAGTATTGAACATAGCAAATGTTTTTAAAACTGGAAGAAAACAGGTAACAGTAGTGCAAAATGTAGTAGCAAAATGGCTGCTTGTACCTCAAAATAATTAAAGAACTATTTTTTACTATCAAATCAGTTGTATGGGATAGTAAAAATATAATGCAATAAATAAAACTAAAAGTTTCTTACAAATTAATAGTAAATAAAGCAAGCTTTGTACTCAGGCAGACATTTAAGTGAGAAACATAATTTTTAAGTTTAGAGTAAGCACAAAGTCTTAAACTACTGAACGGCTGTTGCAAACGGTCTAATGCAAACTTTAAAAAGTTTTAATTAAATAAAGTAAGAATTATCATTAGGTCCTGTGGGAAATTTTTCTGATGGAACATATTGTTGGCCTTTAAAAATCATTAGCAGTTGGATACATATACAAGGCATTGGCATGATATTTGTAATTCAAGTTGGCTAGTATATGGTATACCAACTTAAAAAAAGCCATAGCTTCTTTTACAAAATCTGAGTATTTTGAAGAAAATTAGGCATGCAAAAATATTATTTATGGCTCTAGTAGCTAATAATGGATGGGGTAAATAAATTTACAGTGGATAAAACCTTTAAGTTAAATCTTTCTCTTTACTTTTAATATAGGATGGTAGGTGGGGTTTATGGTAAACTAAACTAGAAATGTAGCATTGTCTTTTCATGATTATTTACTTGTTTTTAGTGTGCAGCATCCTAGTGGAACCTGAGAAACAAAATTGATTTAAAGAAAATCTACTCAATTGACAGTAGCTGGTTTAGGAAAATTGTCAGTATTTGTCAATGTTTTTCAACTATATGTTTTTTCCAACTTTCTTGGAATCTAATAGTGTGAATATAAGCAATAAAATGCATCAGCCAGATGTTTCCAAATTACATTTCTTAGTTGATGGCTATCTTGATGACTTCCAGTTTTCCCCTTTGATTTGTCTCATCTTGTGACCAGAAAATAAAGAAAGCTTCCTGCCACCATGCTTGTGATAGCAGCTATCATGTTATTATTATGATTTTAATTTTTAAAGTTATGGTATGAAAAAGTATTAAAAGCAACCAGAAAAGAAGTAGCCACAAGCACTATCTGAAGAAGATGACTTAGGCAATATACTCTGTCAATTTTTTCATAGACAAGTAAATAGAATAAATAAAATAACATGTTTTTGATGAACATTGTATATATTCTATTTAGTGCCAGGACTTGGAAATTTTGATTTACCTCAGTTAAAAAAACTAAAGTATTTATACCACCTCTAACCAGAGTTTATACTGTTACTTCTGTAACAGAAAACATTGCAAGCAAAAGATAATAATTTAAAGTTTGACAGAGACCTATAATAAGTGATTCATCACAGCATTTTTTGCCATAGAGTTGTCAATTATACAATATTCCTTTTGACATAAACTGCAATTAAAGTAGATTATATTATCAGATTTTACCCTGAGGTAAAACAAATGTGGCTCATATTTAAATTTATATAGAGTGGCCCAAAGAATCCTCCAGCTGATTTTAAATCAGTTGAAACTGATTTTAAAAGATTAATTTCAGAAAATCAAAGTACTTAATTTTTGCCTTATTCTAATTTATTTTTCTTCTTGTTTGACTCTGAACTTCTCCCTTTTTCTGTCATTGAAACCAGAACTTTGTTAATGATTATTTATAATATTTTATATGAAATTTATAATATTTTTATTATTTGAAGTTTTTATTTGTCAGGAGGAAACTAGTCTTTCTCATTGGCCTCAGAAAATATACTTCTGATACTCATGCAGAGAGTAAATAAAATTTGATAAACTGGGTGATGAAACCTGATTAGATCCTTTAGCTTTCTCTTCATCTGGAATGATAATGTGGATTTAATTTAAAATTGTTGAAAGCAAACAACAGGAAATAAAGGAAAACAGATTACAGCAAAAGTAAGCTAAACTGTAGCTCTAAGAAATAAGCTAATGTAAAATTATACAAAACTTCTCACTAAGAGTGATGTTTTATATTCTTGCATGTATTTGTATTGGCTTTGGGTGCAATTAAATCCTGAACTATAAAGTGCCAGGAAAGTTTGTTTCCCTCAAGGCTGGAACAGATGGTGGAGATTCTTTTTTTTTCTTCTCACCATTTAGAGACCAAGTCTGATGAATCTCTACAAGAGAAAGTATTTATGCCAAAGAAAACTGCTGATGTTGGCCTTAAAGCAGTAAAATTCTTAACTAGAATTTATTCGCTATAGGGTTATTACTGAGAATCCTGGTAAGCACGCAGTGCATTGATATTTTGCTATTAGCAGTGTTCTAATACAGATTTAATATCTGTCTAATAATGTTTGTTGTACAGAATAGAAAAAGTGCTCTTGACTAATAAAACTGCAGGTTTTCACTTAGTATGCAGCCTGTTTGTCAGGGTATTTCACTGTGCAAGGAGGAAGCTATGAATTGGCATTTCCCAGTCATCGCTTTGATAATTAGAAGAATAAAATTCTAAATACATGGAGAATAGCAGTAGTGGTGTTAATCATGAGCACTCCATACTCTTAATCCCACCTGGAAAATGAGAAAAAAGCACTCCTGGGATCTAGTGAAATGGCAAGCCTTGTATATCACTAAAAAAATCTGAAAGACAGAAAAATTTCCTTGCCGTGTTAAATACTAATTACGGTCAAGAAGTTTCATTAGTGCTCCTAAATTTAAGACAACTGCTGAATGGATCAGTTCTTTGTTATTTTCCTATTCCATCTTCTCTTTTATGCAAGTCCTTGCTATTCAAACAGAGCATAAAGATTTTTATTGGTCCCTTATGATGCAAACTATAGTTGTACAATCATCATTTTAGAATATGAGCTCTGTGTGCTCTTAGACTTGCTGTCACTTTATCACAATTGTAGAAGCATCTTGAAGTGTGTTTGCTTAAGCAGATGGTGAATGGCCACACTGGGAGTATATCTATCTTCTTTACTGTATGATGAAGTTTTAAAGCAGACATTTTAGCTATGGTAGTTGGAAAAACATACTTTTGTGTTAAGTCTTGTAGGAAAAAAAACCAACCTGGTAAAAGACTTAAAAGCCCCTAATAATACTGAGTACATGAAATTGGTATAAATTAGATGATCAAGTGAGCACAAATGATGCATACAATATATAAGAATGTTAACGCTTTCTTTCACTTTTACAGTATTTTATAATTACAAATTTTTAAAGAAAATGAAAAGTTATGTGTTTTAGATTTTCATTTACAGAAAGTCCTAAAATGCTAAGCACTACTGTGGGACAGGGAAAACCCTCCAGTTTATATGGAAGTTTCTCTAACACTATCATTTCAGTAATCTCAGGATTTAATTCAAGCCTCCCTACTGAGTATAATGAAGATTAGGCTCATTGAAATCAGTCAGTTGATGAATATTTGTTATATTGCAAGCATGAAAGATGTAAAAGGGAGCCCAAGGGAGAGAATACTGGGTTAGAAGTTTGAAATAAATAAACCATAAAAAAATCAACAGAAACCAAAGAAAGAACCACACACACAACCTTCTGTGTCTCCCCTGCCCTCCCCAGAGTGAAAAAACTGTTGAAAACATACTGTTTGTACCAATAGTGTGATGTAAACTTAAATGTTGTTTTGAAATGGTCTTAGGATTTGTCTGAAATATAAATCCAGCTGATCTGGTAATCATCATGACTGGTGGCAGTTCCTCACTTATGTTGGATGGGGTTTACCTACTCTCTATGTTATGGAAATTCACCTCACGGTTTAACTAATATTTTTAAGATTTTCTTTTATGACTCCTTTAAAATATTAAAAAGTTTAGAAGTATTCTGAAATGCTTTTTAAAAAGTAGAGTTAGACTTGCTTTGCCTATGTCCAGTACATACAGATAATAGGTAGGTTAAAAAAAAAGCGGAGAAAATGAGAGATCAGAAGTGACTCCTATGACATTTCATGTGCTTGTTGTGATGGTTTGGGGTTTTTGTTTGTTTTGTTGCATTTTGTGGGGTTTTTTTTTTGTCTTAATACTCCTTGTATTGAGCTCTGGAAATAGAGACATTTTCATTTATCTTTTGCTCTCAATGGACTTGGAATAGGGTATAGTCCTGCTGCTATAGGCACCAGGAAGAATACATATCCCAATGATAGAAGGACATTAGCAGGTTAAGTCATGAGTTAACAGTTGATGGGGGTTCATTTTTACCCAGGAGTACAAATGAAATAGCCAGTTATAAATGATTAGAAATTTTTTTCATTTTGGTAGTTCACAGATAAATGAGCGTAAGTCTAGGTGCAATATGTACAGCCATTAGAGTAGCCTTGATATTCTCTTTGTGTAAGCAACCTATACATTCATATATTACTTTGACATCAGTTAAAAAAATCTCCAACTTCACTCCAAAGATAGTGTTGAGGGAAAAAAAAGAAAATCATTGCTTCATTTCTTTAGTTGTTTTACTCCACAGGCAAGTATTAGTGGTGATAGTGATGAAGATGTTTTTAGGCCTCACGAATGAAGGTATTTTTAATTCTCATGCGATGTGGGTGTGCATCGTAATGTTTTTTTTTCATACCATGAATGGTGAGTGCATGGGGCCAATCTGTGGTGCTTGTTTTGTGTCCTTGCTTCTGAAAGATGAAAATCTGGGTATGTAGACTAGAAAGTGTTGTTTTCCTGAATAATGCTATTTAGCTGATCAAAGGGCTGTGACATTAGGATGCACTGTAGATACGTTTTCAGTCTTCATGTGCTAAGTATATTTTCCTAAGTCTTGTACAAATTTTTTACAGAACATTCAGGACCTTGGTTGAAGTTAAAGAAATTTTTGAAATGTGAATGGTGGTGCATGATAATCTGATAACACAAAATGTTCGTGCAGAGTTCACCTGATGAAGCTTTCGTATTTGCGGTATTTAAATACTCTTTTATAATGCATGATTTAAGGACTTGAATTTTCAGTGCAGAATATTGAATAAGGTATTATTATTTCTAAAA
Organism: Cyanistes caeruleus; assembly: GCF_971803275.1. Taxonomy (NCBI): domain Eukaryota; kingdom Metazoa; phylum Chordata; class Aves; order Passeriformes; family Paridae; genus Cyanistes; species Cyanistes caeruleus. The sequence goes on from NC_141705.1 coordinate 39,752,982, forward strand.
TATGTAGGACAAATCAAACAATAAAGGATCTTAAATGTTTGTCTCTTGTTAAAGTGAGTGATTGTACATAAAATTATAAGTGAAGGTGAAACAACTTTATTTTAATATGGTAACCCTTTTTAATTGCTTATTGGACTGGTGAAAAAGAGGTGGTTCACTTTGCAAGAGGTTGAATGAAAACGTAACAGAAATTACTTTTGGAAGTAAAAACTAACAGGAATAGCCTCAGAAAATTCTTCCATGGTTACTTAAAAAAAATATTTTAAATGCCAATTCTTTTTTCTAATTCTAATAGTGGCAGAAAACAGATGGACAAAGCTTTTCTTTATGTAGATCTGTGTAGATGTAAGTACCATGCCAGGATGATTAATCCCCACTAAATGTAGAAGTAGGCCTAGTAGCTTCCCAGAAATTACATCAGTTTAAATTTATTTACAATGTTTATTTATGAGGAAGTCATTAAAATAAAATGACAAAAGAGAGAGAAAAGATTGTTCATAAAAAAAAAAATGGTCTCTCTAAAAGCTAATTATGTAGAGAGAGTTCTGTATCTTTAAACCAAAAGTTGTAATGTAGATGATTTAGTACAATCACAATTTTGAAAAAAGATAGTCTTTTAAAACTCCAAACTTTGAAAAACAAGTTTTGATGAAAAAAAAATAGGGTAAATTACTTGAATTTTCTTTTCTAAGTTATACTTCTTTACTTTTTACTTTGCTGTACACTGCTAGGTTGATTGGTAACTTGCAGTGTTATAGTGTGTGTGATTTTTAAAAAATTATTATTTTTTATATTTCAACTGATTTGCAACACTTTTTTATCCCTTTTTACTTAGTTATAATTGCTGAAAGACTGAGATACTAAAATGTAAATAAGAGTAGAGTCAGCCCTTGAAAAAATCAAAACCAATCAACAAAACCAAACCCTCCAAGACAAGAACACTCAACATCAATAAAGAAAAAAAGCTGTCAGGCTGGAATTCCTGTCAAAATAAATTGTAAAAAATTAATCCTACAGGCATTTCACTGTTTTCCTTGGCATACAAATGTTGGCTACTCCAGTCTGTAAATTGGTTGGCCTTGTCTCCTCTTGTCTCAGTCTTAGGAGATCAGTGGTACTCACACATGCTATAAAGATCTCTTCTAATCTGAACTGTTGGAAAAATAGAAAATTATCAGCGTGCAAGTAAAAGCTTGTCTCATTATTATCTCATTATTTTTTCTGCATTTCTCACTTATTGGTTTCCTAACCTAAGCAAAGTAGGAAGGTTCTCTTAACTTGATGAAATGCACCTCAACCAACTGACTTGCATAGATTATTGGAACCACAGCTCATTCTGAATACTCTAAAAGTATTTCTTAACTCTGAGATGAGGCTATACACAATTTGGTATGCTTATTTCAACAAATCCCTATGTTTTGAAGTTCAAATGAGTGCATTCCTAACATGAAATTTTATGGTTTGCACTCTTTAAATACTCCTGAAGTGTGACTCTGAGAATAATGGCTCGGGCCTCTGAAATGTAGACTCCATTACAATTGCCAGAGAAGTGAATTGTGCTCTTCCCTTTACATTCTGGTGCTTATTGGTAATGAAAGTACAGTGATGTTCAGCAGAGTGTGTAGGCTCAGGTAGAGCTAATACTAGTTTGTTATAGAACACTGGGACAGAGATTTCCTGAGGAATTCCATTTCCTGTTGACTTTACATGTCTCAGTCTGCTGGTATTTTTTGGGTAGGTATGTTTTCTGGGTTTTGCTCCCTGTGAGACAGTCCTAGCTTGGAGAAGTTTTCTGCATGAATGACTCATAGGAATATATTTTCTCTCCTGAAGAGGATGCACATCTATTATGTGAAACCTCCATCTTCCTTTGTATTTTAGGTAATAAAATACAGAAAAGATATTCACTGAGTCTGGCAATTTTGTTGTTCTGCTCTGTTTTGCATTTTGAAAACTGCATCACTGAAATTTTTTCCTCTTTTACGTGACAGGTGTGACAGCTGAGACAAATTGCTGTCACACCTTTCAGTGTTCTGTTATTAAGTATTCTAGGATCTGCTTGGTCTTTCTTGAAGTGTCCTTGGTCAATGTTTTTTTTTAAGGTTGAACTTTTCTTTCTCATTTCCATCATATCTCAATGTCTGTAGAAGGAATTGTAATGCTCTGAGATTTTGATCCTTGTGGTTTTACCTGCAGGCAGCTAAACACCACAAGAAGGTGTTTAGAAAATTAACTCAATCCTAGCTAAAATCAGGACACAGTGGACTCATTTTGTTGTGGAAACTCTAAGGTTTTATTCTGTATCACTTCTTATAGTGCAGTAGTTGCTGAAGCCTGGGTTATCTAGCCAGCTTCTTTGAGTCAGTGTATAAAACTGCTGAAGAATATTCTTAGTTTTTGAGGTAATTTAACCCACAAAGGTTGTATATAATAGGTGTGTATATGCAAATCTATAAATAGTATTAAATTTACGTTCATATATATTAATACATGTTAGTATGTTTACAAAGACACATTGGCTGTGAAATTATGTTTTCAGTGAAAGATGATTTACAATGGCTAATTGTGTATTATTTTTTTAAAGTGTAGAGTGCCAACTATGTAACTAGCAGAAACTGGTAGTAATTAGCCAGTGATCAATGAATGTATGCTATCACAGTCGTTTAGACCTGCTGGGGAGATGAGATACAAACACCATGAGGAAATCACAGGTTCTTATAGGGAACTTCCATGATATTTAAAACAAACAAGAAGAAAACAACTACAAGACCCCAAACCAATGGGTTCTAGCTTTGGAGAAAAAAAAAATGGTAAAAAAGTTTGGGTGGAGTAAGAAAAAAAAAGTTTCAAGTAGTTAAAGAGGATAAGAACACTGCAGTTTATACATGGAGAGAAAAGATGAGATGAAAAGTTTTAGAAATTGTTGAGGTTCTTAAGAGAAGAATGAAAATGGTCTTGCTCATTCTGCATCTGCTTTTACTTTCCACTTTTTCTTGCCATCTCAGTGTGGAGAAGTTGCTATGTTTTACCTTCCTCTTAGTAAATATCTGTTTATTAAAAAAATACCTTTCCAAATGAAGGATTTATTTAAAGGAACCTTGATGGGTTTTCATTGTGCCACTGAGATTGAGTTTTCATCTGTTTTGAATCTCTGCAGGGAATATTTTCATCAGTATGAACACTAAATGACCAGTTCAGACTTGCCTATGGAAAAAAGTTCCTTGATTACTTGATAATCCTCTCTGCTGATAATAAAAATTGGTCTGCTCTGGGCAGCATTTTTAAATGTTTTGGTGATCTGAATTTTCTTGACTGCTAATAAGATGCAGGAAGAGACATCAAATAGCTTTGGGATACATCTCAAAGTACAGACATTTAATAGAGTTTTAACTGCATTTGCAGGCAATAGCACCATTTTCTTAATAGCACCATTTTCTTAAAGGTAAAATCTTATCAACTGAACTATTTTCAATTTTCTCCAATGACATCCAGTATCAACTCTCAAATACATCTCATACCATTATGACAGTCACAGCAATTCAGACAGTCTAATAAATAAACAATTATTTTCTTAATTCACAATTTAAAAACAATGTCTTTAAACAGTCTTCCACACAGTTTTTATGGGCTAGTTCATAAATTTGTACACATATCTGTAGGCCTTTTGCTGTCTTACTATACTATGAGAACGCACAATAATTTGCTTGCGATTGCAAATCAAAAAATGCTTTAATTTTAATTGAGTTGATATTAAAAAAAAAAAAAAGGAAAAAAGTTACATTCCTGGGAAATTATCCGGTATATAAAAGTAAGAAAATGTCTGTGGCTAAACACAAAGTCTGTCTGTAGATAGGTACACATGCTACTGCTACAAGGACAGGATGGTGTGGCATTTCTGATTTAAGGCTTAATGTGAGAGCCATGTCAGTCTTTCACCTGACTTCAGTAGGTACCTGAGCAACTCAAAATTGTGTTAGACAACTAAGAAACCCAACCACTTTAAATGACTGAGTTAACTTTACCTCATATCATCAATTTGTGAACCTGTAGGATTGAGCTGGATGTTGTGTATTGAGGGTCAGGCAAGAGATAAGCTCTTTAGAAAACTGCTGTGTCATGGAAACAAAATCATTTGCATTTGCCAGTGCATAACAACTCATGCAATTTTTATGAATGCACAATATTTCTTTCAACTCGATTTCTTCTGCTGGGGATAGGAACTATGTTCAGTGGTCTGCCTGAAGTAACATTCTGCCTGAAGTAACATCACTGTTATGTTCTGTTCTACTTAATTTGCTAATATAGAGAATAATGGAAATTGTACTTATCTGGTGGAGTTATATAAGTAGAAGAGATAGCATGGCCAATAAAATACAAAGTTGGGGGAGTGTCCGTGTCTGTGTATTCACTCTTCCTCTCCCTTTCTCCCTTTCTCATAGAATCACAGAAGGGTTTGGGTGGGAAGGGACCTTAAAGGTGGTCTAGTTTCAACCCTCAGGCCAGGAGCAGGAGTGCCACCCGCTAGACTGGGTTACTCAAAGCTCCATCCAGCATGACCTTGGGCACTTCTGACGGCAGACAGGTGTAATATCCTTGGGTCACTGAGCAGGTCTGCTTTTGCTGTGTCCCTCTGTGGAGCACACTTTACACACTCCACTGCTGAGGACAGTCTTCCTATAGTTGCTTAACCAGACAGCAGCTACCAACCACCTCTACAAGGTCAGCATGAGGCTGTCAAGTGCCTGTTTTACCAATGTGTACTTTACTGGAGTGAGCTTACAAGCTCCATATTTAAATGCACTGTAGTAAGTCAAATTTAGCTGAAATGGTCTGAAGAGGTATGCATGATGACTCAGCTTTGTTGTGCACAATATTGGTGAAGTAGTAGATGATTTTTGGTCTTGAAATAGTAAGTTTGTACTCTTTTAAAAAAAAAGCCTGAATTATGAACATTTTTTGTTGGGACAGGTACTTAGTGCAGTAGAGTACTCACATGTTTCAAGAAGAAAGGATTAATACCTCTCTAGCCTTACTGAGAACAATGTCCAGCAGGGGGAAAAGAGACTGAAAATGAAGTCTGAGAACTGAGTGTCAGTGATGGATGAGAGGAAAAATCCCTTAAGAAATATAATCAGAGTTCTATCAGGAGGAATGGATAAACCTGTAACTTAGCAATTCTAATGCAAGTAGTTGTAAAATAACATTTCTCTATAAATCAATATGAAGAAAGAAAAAAGCATAAGGTTTAAACTCAGAAAAATGGGGAAGTCAGATATTATAAAGTAAATAATTTCAGATTTGCTGATTTCAACCTGCAGTAAAGTTTGTTCTATGAACACAGCATCCATGCCTTGAACAGGGAAAGGAATTTTGGAATCTCAAGAAAAATGTTGTCTTACACAATAGCTTATGATTGATATACAGAGCTGGTCTATATTTAAAACAGATATTTGAAAGATCCATTTCTGAGCTCTGAATTCTTCATGTGATCTTTCAAAAAGAAGGAACAATGCTATTTCGACTAAATAGTTGAGTAATAATGATGGAGGTATCCAAGATGTCTCCTGGCAGATCAGTGACTGTAAGATCCAAGAGGAACAGCAATTACAGGAAAACTACTTGAGATCTGTAATTGAATAACTAGTCAAAATCTGTACATGACCATAATCATTAAATTTGAATTTATAATTTATTTGCTAGTGATTATTTCAATAAATTAATTAGATAAAACTCCCTTGTGTTCCAACCACATTTAACATAAAGAATTTCTGAAAGTATAGTCTACTTTAGTGCAGTGCTGGTTTGATGCTGGATGGCAAAACAGACTTGGAAGATGGAATACAATTTTTTATGCATTTCACTGTAATTTAGACAAGGGAGAAGTAGGTGTGGTCATAATTGTTGAATAATTTTTATGTGGAAGTCACTAATGTTCATTTTTGTAAGAATTTTAATTTCATACATGGAAAAATATTGTTAGATTTGTTTTCAGGAAACAGACAAATTTATGACAAATATTTAACTAATATGCAAATTATATTTTGCCAAAATCCATTTCATATTTTGTGGTACATTATGCAAGGTGAAACTGTTAACTTTTGTAGCTTGAGTTAATGATTCTCATAATTTCTATATCATTTATGAGCTGCAAATATCCATGGTTGTTGGCTGAAGTTTCATTTTATAAATTTGAAGGTACTATTTGATTTGAACTGGTGATCAGATGCTTGGATTTTGCTTCCTTAGTGGTTTATGACCTGAGAAATATTACTTAGCTGATGCTTCCATATGGAATATATTTGTTTTCATCACAGCAGACTTAATGATTCTAAAGAAAGTTGAATGTGCCGAGGTTTTGTGATGATGTCACAAAGAATGATTATAAAATGTGTTTACAGATAGCAGTAGGAATAGCATTGCATAGGAAGTTTAATTCTGTGTTTTCTGCTTAACAGTACAGTCTACCTTACTGTTTCAGACCCATTGTTATAAGTGCTATCATTCATTTTTATGCTTTAGAAAGGAAGCTTTGAATTATGTGTACCAAGTCCATATTTTTATCCTTTAAAAAGATTGGCTCATTTTTATTTGAACCCATTGGTTGACTCACGCTGTTGCATATTTAGTGGAAGTTAAATTTGTCACAAGATGATCTCCAAAGATTTAATCTGAGCAGAATGTGCTGAAGTCCAGAGATGGAAAGTTTGTACAAATATCTATTTTGTTATTAAGCTCCTGCTGGAATTTAATTAGAATAGAGAACAAAGGAGAAGGTACCCATGCCACTACTTACAGCAATATAGAATTATAGAACGTTTTGGATCGGAAGAGACTTTAAGATCCACTGGTTCCAATTGCCCTGCCATGGGAAGGGTGCCATTCATGGTTGCTCAGGGCCCCATTCTACTTGACTCTAAACACAGAATCACAGAATGTGCTGAGTTGGACGGGATTCACGATGTTCATCAAAGTTCAACTCCTGGTCCTGTGTGGGACAGCTCCAGGAATCACATTATGTGCCTGAGAATGTTGTCCAGACATTTCTTGAACAACATCAGTCTTGGCGCTGCAATCAGACTAGGGAGCCTATTCCAGCATCTAACCACACTTTGGGTGAAAAATTTTTTTTCTAATATTTAACCTAAAACTCCTGTGACACGACTTCAGGCTATTCCTTCATGTCCTGACATTGGTCACCACAGAGAAGAGATCAGTGCCTGTCTCCCCCCTTCCCTTCACGAGGAAGTTGTAGAATGAGGTCCCCTCTCAGTCTCCTTTTCTCCCATCTGAACAGACCGAGTGACTTCAGACACTCCTCTCTCAGCTTACCTTCAAGGCTCTTCACCGCTATTGCTGCTCCTCTTTGCACATTCTTTAATAGTCTAATGACCTTTTTATATTGTGGCACCTAAAACTGCACACACGATTCAGGATGAGAGCAGAGCAGTGTGGGACAATCCCCTCCCTTGCCCAGCTGGCCATGCTGTGCCTGGTGCTCCCCAGGACAGGGTTGGCCCTCCTGGCTGCCAGGGCACAATGACTCACATTCAACTTGCTTTTGACTGGGATCACTAGGTCCCTTCCTGCAGTGCTGCCCTCCAGCCTCTCAGACCCCTCAGATGTCTGTCTGTACATCCAGGGATGGGCCTTCCACAACCTCTCTGCACTACCTGTTCAGTGCTTCACCACAGTGAAGCATTCACAGTGAATAATTTCTTCCTAACATCCCATCTAAACCTGTCATCACAGTTTAAAACCATTGCCTCTTCTTTTGTCACTATCTGGCTGTATACAAATTCCTTCTCTATCATTTCTATAAATACTTACCATATAATTTGCAAGTATTTCTTTCAATATGATGACTAAAATAGGTACAGAATTAATAGCTGTGATAGATCCACATCCTCAGTGACAAATTTCTCATGTCTAGGTTTGTTGTTTGTTGTTTTTTTTCCCTTGTACAGGTATAAACCTATTAAAATATCTGTACAAGAAAATGTGTATACATCAGGAGGGTGATTCAGTTGATGTTCCTTTAACAAAAATGGCTATGGTTCTGGCTTTTTCAGTGTGTTTTGGTTGCTTTTTTTTTTTTTTTTTGGTTTGGGGCTTTTTTTGTTAGGTTAGTTGATTTTGTTTGTTTTTCTTACTGTTTTTCTACTAATGTTCTTGGCTAAACTTGTTTGCAATGACAGCTGCTCTGTATGCAGCATAATATGTATCTGTCCTTTGAGAGTAACCATGCAATTTCTCATGGTATCAACTAGATAAAATCTTAATCTGCTCCCCATTCTAGGTTTAAAGATTTTAATTATTTCATACTTTTTTCTAATTATATTTCAAATATTCTTTACTTAATTTTCAGTCTACAAATAAGTAATAAAATCAATGGAAGTTAGGATTGTAGGGAATTTGTTGTTGGATTTTTATTTTTTTATTAATTGCTTTGTGTTAAGAAGTAGTAACTGACTGTAAGAGAAGATCATGTTCTTTTTTTTGCTCAATACACACATATTAATTTCAGTAGGATAAACACAGTTCAGCATGTAAATTCCTTATTTAAAGCATCCTAAATGTGATTTTTGGGGTTTTAGACAGTAGATAATAGGTTTGCTGTTGGCAGACATGTAAATACTACTGAGAGATTTTTGGCTTTCCCAAAATGTCTCGGAATCTCTCCCCTAAGGGAGCCATCACTGCAGTGGGATTTAGCAGGCTGTTGGCTCTGTCTCCTGGCTTGCAGTAGGAGTCACAGCAAGCTGACTCAGCTGAAGTCACTGAGTGTTTCCTCCTTGGCGCTGTTATGGCCAGTAAATTTCATCACAGAGGGAAGGAAAGAAGTTGTAAGGAGACCAAAGTAATACCAGGTATTGCATCACATGTTTCAATGTCAATTGGTATCACTTCATAAGGACTTAATACATTCTATGTCCTTACCTTGCATCGTCGGTTTACAGGAGTTGAAATTTCATCTTTAGAATTTAAATCTGATCTCCAGTGTTGGAAGAAACCAGTTTTGAAATTACTCTGTGTTTCCTGAGCAGAGACTATGGGTTTGGTGACAAGGGTTTGTGTGAGGGTGTAGAACAATATTATATATTAACTTTTTAATTGATACTGGCTAAGAAAACTCTTGTAAGCAAGCAGTATTCTGGTATAATAGCCTTGTAATATTTATAGTGAAGTTGCCCTCCCGTTGATTTATGTATGGTTTGGATTTTTTTCAGTTCATTTTGAACAGAGTTTTCATCAAAAAACATTGACCAGCAGGAACACTGACTGTATATAAAACTCACTACAGGTTATTTATTTCTAGCATTGCATAGCAAAATGTTGAATGTGATAAATTAGTAAATTCTTTGGAATTTACTTTAGGAACTTCTTTAGAATTGGCATGATGGAGCCTTTTTTCACTTCTGACATGATAAAGAAAATGCTTATTGACACTGAAGTTAATAGTTGATTTTAAAAGTTGAAACAACAGAAAAATCTCTTGGGAATTATCAAGAATATAATTTGCTATAAACTAATCTATTTTGTATTTTTTAGAGTTATTTTATGCATATCTGTCCTCAGACTAAAAGATAACAAATGGTAGAATGTTGTTTTCCTTCAACCATTTCAAGTTCCATATCATGCATAGGTAATAACTAGCAAATATAGAAACAATCAATGGTTACTTTGGCTGATATATTTAATATTTTGTCTGGCCTCTTTAATAAAGCCATCCCTCTCAAAACTACCATATGATTAATGCTTCTTCTACTTTATCAGTATATACATGTGTAGCTATCCAGCCATAAAATGTATTAATTTACTTATTATAATTTTACACAGAAATTTAGGGATAGCAACTGAAAAATTAAGTTTTTAATCACATTTTTATTTCTCTCCCACACATACTTTCATAACTACATTTCTTGAGATTCCAAGCAATCTGCTCAATTGTGATTTAATAGCTCCCCTTCTCTTTTATTTGTGCCTTAAATATTAGTCCTATTTTTCAAAGTAATACTGTATTCCAGGGAAGGGAGAGATTGGTTTTATTCCTCTATGCACTTATGCAGTTAGTCTCCTTGGCTGTCTCAAGTTTTATTTTATTATTTTTATTTTATTAATTTTATGAAAATTTCTTCTTTATTTCCCTTGCATATTGCTTTTTCCATTCAATTTTACATGATTCATCAATAAAAAATATACTTTGTTTACAAATCTTTATCTGTATTTTTCTATTTTCAGTTCACTTTCATGCCTGGGTAGCTTTTTACTTTTTTGTTTGGTTTAATGCCATCTTCAATTTTTCTCAAATCTGGACATAACCTAAAGTGGCAGTGAACCTTCAGTGCTGAGAAACACAAACCTATAGTTGCTGAGTTTGAGAAAGCACACACTTTCAAATGTACCTTTATTTTTCCCTTTATATTGTTCCATGGCTTAGCTCTTCTGCTGGATGTGTGAGTGCTACAACACATCCTCACTGACTTACTGTATGCATATTATTCTTGGCATTGCATATAATATGGTAAAATCAATTAAATCAGATTATATCTTTGCATAGTTTGATAATAATAAATATTTCTGAAAAAAATAAGAAATAGAAGATGGATTGTGTCATTCTCACAAATATGTCTTCCCAGCTTCTGGAAACTAGGAATCTGAGGACTGGGAACTCCTAGCTGACCTACTCTGAAGCTAATCCAATTTATCATTTTGTTTTATGAAGCATTCTGTAAGAAGGAATTTTTAAATTGAATTGTGCCATATATGGAAAGGTCTTCTTTTTGGGTTTTAAATCTACTGATTAGAAAATTCATTTTTAGTTCCATTCTTTGAGTGAGACAGATAATTCATGGCATGGCTGTACCCTGCATCACTGCAGAATTTCAAGCTACTTTTTCTCTGCCAAATCTTACCTTTAAAGTTTTTTAGGATGCACTGGGAAATGGTCCTTTCAGAATACAGCTAATTTAATATTTTTTACTTATCTTACTGTTGCTGCTCTCCTTTTTTTTTTTTTCTTTTTTTTTTTTTTATTATTAATGCAGTATTGTAGAGTAATTGGCTTCAGCATATCAAACTCTGTGGCACTTGGGTAACATATGTACATCATTTTCAAAGTATCCTAGTTCTCTTTCCTAACTGAGAAATGTTGTTTCAGGATTTTGAGTCTGGTGTTTATTTTGGTGTTAAGATAGATAGATAGATTTCCATAAATTATTGTGGAAAATTACATTTAAACAACAACAGGAAGTGGTATAAGGTTAAGAAGAAGAAGAAATGTGTTGGATGTTGGACAAATAAGGGTAGAGGAAAGGGTATTGATAAGGCATGACAATGAAAAAACACTCAAGGTATGAGACTCAGGTAGACTAACAAGAAACAGGCAATTGCATAGTAACCCTCATTGTAACCACACATTTCCTCCAGTCCCTTAGAGAATAAGGACTGAGTTCTTTGTTTATTTTATTTCACTGTCCCCCTAGAATTGTACTTTAACACTCCAATGCAAAAGATAAGCATGTGCATTTCTTTAGAGAGGATCTGAGAGATTGTTGCTGCCGAAGTACGTGGCTGTCACAAATGCCCTGAGTTTAATTGCTTGGAATCTGTCTGGCATAGTCAGAATTTTGTTTTTCTGTGTATCCCACCTGTAGGGACTGCTGCTGTTAGATGTATTCAGAGTTTTGCTGAAGCAGCTGTAAATTTTATTGAAATGGAGGTGTTGGTGTCTCTCTTGCATTCATCATGTGGTGGGAAAGAAGAATCAGGTGCCCCTTCTGCTGCGTTTGGACTGCCACAAGACATGTAGCTCACAACAACATTTGTTACATGTAAGGGTTGACAATTATTCTGTTACAAAGCCATTGTGACAGTCAGGGGGTCAGAAATAGTCTCTAGGCTGCTAGTTGGAGCACTAATGTGGGAGGATCAAGTCCTAATCCTAATTACAGCTACTATTTTAAGCTACAGAAGTTCAGCTGAAGAGAAAGGCAGAGTCTTCATAATACTCTCAATTCTCATAGCTGAGGAATCGTCCTGGAGATGTGGCATCCTAGAAGGAATAATTTGGCTAAAGAAAGTTTCAAGTTTTAAATTATTTTTTCCGCTACATCTATGAATGTCTCAATTGTAAGAAATACTCCCCACCATTTTATTTATTAAAGCCACACTCCATTTCTGGATGCTTTGTGACTCTAAGAGCTTTTGTAAATAGAATCTACATTAATTTGAAGATTTTAATACTGATTTGAAGTGGTGTAACTAAGGGCAAAATGTGGTCCCAAATGTGCTTTGATATGAACGAGGTGTGGTTATGATAGAATCTCTCAAAATTCCTTAACTAAGACTATTAGAGCTAAAAACTTTAGGGATACAGTTAGCTGGCTTGCCATTATTAAAGCAATTTCTTATTGTAATCTGCCTTTAGTCAGGCATACCTGAGAGCTGAAATTAACCTTTCTAAAATTCTCATCTTTCATGCCTGAGAGGCCCTTGAAGTGTGAGTTTATTAGAATGACATTTTTGCTTATTTTATTCTGCATTAGAGATTTTTTTTGAATTTTGATGGTAAGTTCTTGTTTAAGTCATCTCTTTCTGAACTACATCTTCTATATCTGTACATGTGAATCTGGATGAGCTAATTACTTACAGAATAAAGTGGATTTAGTTTTTAAGAAATCTAGACTTTGATTTTGATTTTTTTTTCCTAGTTCTACTCTCATTTACAGTTTATTATAAATTTTTGCTATTACTGATAGTCAGAATATCCTCAAATATACACCTGCTACTGAAAAACATATTTTGTAGAAATAGGTGTTACAGACACAAAATACTAAACAAACAAACAAACCATTTCTCAGCACTTCAATTGACTTTTGTTTAGGAGTTTCTGGTGGTCATGCTCTCTTAGCTTTTTGCACTGGTTTCCTTTTCTCAGGATATTAGTACATCACTATTTTCCACTATATCCTAATTTTGTGGACCTCTTGACTTCTTTAAGTGTTCAAAGTCCTGGACAATCCTAGCTTTAAATTTTCCAGAGAAGCTTTTTTCAGTGTCACAGAGAGATAATTGCACCAAGTACTTTTACTCTAGTCTTAGAATATTTTCCCATTTAGTTAAATATTTAATTTTTGTTAACTTTAATGTTGTGTGTTTTGGGTTTGTTTGTTTGTTTGTTTCATATGGCATTTAAATCATCTTCAACAATATTTTTTAACCCTACTGTTGTATTTGTATTCTTTGGGTCTTTTTGGTCCTTGCTGAGAACAGTAGTTCATATTTAGTTCACCTAAATCTTGTAACATAAAATTCACTCAGGCATTAAAGCTCTTCATTGTTCTTCAAATCTTTTTTAATTTCCTGGTGATATGCCCAGCACTGAATATGCAGTTCCAGGAGCAGCTGTTGAAGTGAAGGATACCAAGTGCTGAAGCACTGTTGTATGTATCTTTTGATATGCAGCAAAGGCGTTTTTGCAACCAGTTCACATCAGTAAAATATATTGTTTTTCTTAACTCCCCTGATTTTGTTTTTCTCTGAAAATCTTTTCTTTTTCTCCAAAAAATTTCCAAATTATTGTTCCCAGTCCAATGCAATTTCATCATCTTCATGTTGTGTTGTGAAAATCTTTATCTTTGCTTTATCTCGATATTGCTTTATCTCTGGTGTGATTTATGTATTTCTTCAGCTTATTACTTATTGAATCTTCTAAGTTATTACTGAGGATGCTGAGTACTAGGCCCAGTTAAGTTCTGTATATCATCCTAGATGAGGCTTTTTACTGTTCAATTCACACCATGTCTTAAAACTCTTTTGAGTGTAGATTGTTAACATTTTCTTCCCTTATGAATTCCAATAAATATGAATTAACCTTGTAACTGTACTAAATCACTCACTGAAATAGGAAGTTTTCATTCATTAGATGGCTTTGTTTACATTTTCTCTGTGCTCCTCTGAATAACACAGAAATTCAATCAGAAATCATATTTCGAAATTGAAGGGAAGAAAATTGTTTTCTTCCCTTTGGATTGATGCAGTTTTTTGCCCCTCCATTTTAAAATTAACATTTGATATTGCTTTCTAATACTAATTTCTCATATTATTAATTACAGCTTAGCAAACTAGGCTGGGTTTGATACAAATGACAGAAGCCCTTTTTTGCATCTAATTCTATAAAATGAACAAGCATGAACACCAGGTCTATGAAAATTGACCATGAAGACTCTTCCTCTCTCACCAGTATCATATGTCCCCTCTCATAATATGCAGATACAATCTTCAAGGCTCTAAGTAGTCATTTATTCTGAATATAGCTTCATTTTTCATCACTGAAGATATACAGATAAGATTTTCCAAGGTATAAGATGTTTAGTTACTGGTAAGAGGGTAGTCTAGTCTAGAAATCTCTCTTTGGACACTTTTCCTGTGAGAATACTGAGCTCTCTTCTCTTTTTCCCCTCACCACTAATTCTTCGACCTTTCATAAGGATGGGTGGAAAGAAGGCAATATTCAAGGGAAAAGCCAGCTCAGGAGAGGAACATACCCTATAAAATGCCTTCCAAGTACAGTATTTTGATTTTTATCAGAACATGGAAAACTTTTTAATATATTATACTGAGTCAGAGGTGCTAACTATTTGTTTGAGCCTGAGCATTTTTTTCCCTGAGCCCTGTCTGTGTTGCATACTTAAAGACATGGATTCTTCCTCTAGTACAATGTTTGATTGGTTATGTCCACTGAAGTCAAATTAAGTTCAAACTAAATAGCATTAGCTTACACTTAAGATTTATGACATGCTTAATGGCTTTTCTATGTCTTTAATATTTTAATAATTTTATTTCTTTTAAAGAAAGAACCAGTTAATGTTTACTTCCATGTTGCTCCCCTGTAGCTGGGCTGGATTTCCCAGGTGCATGAAGGGCATTTCTCCTGCATGCTCGGAGCAGAAGTAACAGTGCAATATAACCTCTCACTTAGCAAGAATAAAGGACATATTTGTCCGTAACTTCCATAGTTTTTCCCTAGAATGTCAAAGTAAAAACAGCAGCTCAAATTCTGATTAACTCTTCAAATTTTATGTCCTTCTGGTCCACCCTCTGCCATACAATCCGTCCCTTCTCATGTAGTAGTACCTCCCCTGGTTGCAACAATTACAGCCTGCTCCTCTTAAAACTCTCTGCTGACCAAAGCTTCCATTGTTCTTTTATTTCCTTTTCGCTCCTAAGCACTTTGTCTCACCAGTAGGACACGTTCTCCTCTATTACGTCTGGACAAGAAAAATCCTGGAATAACAATGCTGCAATGCAAAGATCAATTCTAGATCTCATAATGTCCTTTGTCCTTCGGGAAAAGCAGTTGGGCACGGGGAGGGATTAATCCCTTTGCGGTCTGTAGTCTTCCTGGTTGTGAGGCATGCTTGTTGAAGTGGAAATCTTGTTATTTAGCTACCTGAGTCAATAAAATTTATGTTGAATATACTATTTTTATTTTTTATTATTATTTTTACACTGAATAATGCTGGAGGAATTATTGCCAGGAAGAGTTATCTTTGTAGTTGCAAAAGCAATCCTTCACCCAGTCAGTTTCAAGTGAGTGTGCTGGAGACATTCTTTGTATTTATGATAACAAAAATGCTCTGGAAATAATAGGAAAAATGTAATAAACCTTTAAAGTGGATTTTGCATACCTTATCACATGAAGCATAAAATGATCATTGTTAAATTTCTAAAAGGACAAAAATGACAAAGAGTATTGCAGTCCAAATGCTTAAATTCTGGCATGGTTAGAATAATGTAAAGCAGAATGCATCATGGAAAATGCTAAATTAATAATTCTACAGAGAATGACCTTAATAGCAGCTATCCCTTGGCAATGAAGTAACGGCAATAGTATTTAGTTCTTGTATAGAAATTTCCATTTTCAAAGTACTGCACTTATTAAATAGATTTGATAAAAGGGAAAACATGTCTTGTCTAAACCTCTTGAATTACAGTTTCTTTTAGGACTGCGTAAGGAACCCTTTACAAAGGAGAAGAGCTTAGAACTAGAAAGAGTTTCTTCAGTTCTGTAGAAAGACCTGACACTCCTTTTATATATTCTAAATATAAATGACGCGACTACAAGTCACACCCTTTTCTGAAGGGTGAAAACTGGAGAATACAAATGTTCTACCATGGACTCCTTCTAATCAGCAGAGCAGATAAGTCATGATACGGTTTTCGTACAATAAAACTGTAATCCAGGATTCTGGAAACTAAATTTTCTCTTATGTCTCTTCTCTCAGTGCAATATGTTTGACAAATTTACTAGGTTTTTTGACCACTCCAAGTCATGCAATTCTAAAAGATCTTTTAAAAATAAACCAATTTATATAACTGAGGGAGAAACAAGAGATAGATAACCTCATGAGATCAGCATTGACCTTTATAGAGTTCGTCCCTACAGAAGAACTTGGCTTTTTGCCATTTATTTGTTAATTTTGTAGTTCAATAGGAAGAGATTCTTTCAGAAGCTTTCTTAATTACTGCTGAAGATTATCTGTAATTAAGTAAAAACAAGATGGAATGAACATACAGCAAAAGACTGTAAACATGTTTACACATTTTAATAAACATTCCTGCATTTTTTTCCTCTTGTAGCATTGATTCATCTGCATCAGACTAAATGGAAATGAGCAAGATGTAAAATTAATCCACCCTTGTAACTATCTGAAGAGAGTAATTATCTGAAGCTTACAAGCTGTTTCTAGAATAGATCCTTTCCAAGCCACATTAAATTTTATTGTGTCTGTGTTTGAGTTTCAAATTACAGTAGATCACGTTCTTTAACAATGTGAATGCTGTAGGTCCACTAAGTCAGTGGAGCTGCACAGATTTTTCTTTTACAGGAACAATGCCCCAAAGTATCTAGATCTCCATTGGAGTTTTGGTGTTGCAGTAGATGATAGCAACTTATGTGTGCTTATTGTGAGAAATCAGTGTATGGACAATTTATGATGCCTGGCTAATTGTGTTCAGTTCTCGTATCACAAGTGCTCAAACTGTGTAGCCAAGCCCTAAACAAGCATCACACTCTTTGCATAGCAGAAGCTCAAGAACAAGAAAGAGCATTCAGATTTGATAGCTAACTTTATGCTAAGTATACATAAAAGAAAATATGTCCTGGAATGTCAGTTTAAGACTTTTGGGGAATGGAGAATGAAAAATTGCCACATTAAAGGATAAAAAGTGATTTTTTGGGGGGTTTTATTGGTTGTTTCTTTTCAGGGTTTTTCGGTTGTTCTTGGTTGTTTTTTTTTTGTTTGTTTGTTTTTTTTTTATTATTTTTGTTTGTTTGTTTTGGTTTTGGGTTGAGTTTTTTTTGTTTCAGAGCAAGTGAAATGGCTAAGTCCTCACTTGAGGTAGACCAGACCAATAAAAACTAAAGCCATCTGGATCTAGTCCCAAGAAGCTGTTATCCTAGCACTAATAGCCTGCAGAGTGGGATCTTAAACCTAGAAAGCGATCTTATGCTAATTCCTGAGATAGGTAAGATTGTTTTTAAAATAAAAGTTCACATACTCATCAGTAATAATCAACTATAGTTGCAGGAACCTGTGGGAAATTCTAGCCAAGTCATGTCAACACTGATAGAAATTTTATATATTAAAATAAAATTTAATTTGAGAGTTAAAAATTCAAACATTTAAAGAATTTTATTTTTTTTTATTTGTATTTAAGGTACTAGAAATCTAATGCTGACACATAGTAGAAAGAAACACATTGACTGGTGTAATGAGCAGAGAAATAACACTTTTTGCAGAAGTTTGGACTTGGGTTGTCTTAAGTAGCTCATGAAATTGCACCTTTGCAATTTTCAAGTTTCCTTGTACATCTGTGACATAGTCGCTTTATAATATTGCTTAAAAAAAACCCCAACAAACTCACAGTTTTAAGAAAACTATACAAAGAGCTTCTGTACGAGGTGCTAAAGAAATGATAGAGGACAAACAAGAATCTAGCTGTATAAAGCTGTGTGTGAGAAATACTATTCAATTTCTCAGCAGCAGAGGAACTGGAGAGTATGTAAGGATCTAATATGATTAGAAATGTCTTCCTGAAAATTCATAAAGTTTCCTCCAAGGTGTTTTCTAAAACCTGGTAGAGAGAACTGACAGAATAAGCCTATATAGGCCAAGACTTGGAAAACTTTCTGAAAGATCTTGACCTTCCATGAGTGACTCTCTCTTTATTAAACTTGTAGCACATTCCAAACTTATTTTCCAGTGGTGGAGTAATGATTTCCAGACCTTGTGAAAGCATGAGTGATGTGAGTACATTATCTCTCTCTGAACATAATTACTAATTAGATTGTATTTCAGAAATGAAATGCAGCTATTAATACTCTGTAAATCAAAGGGATTCTTAAAGAGAAAATGGAGTCCGTTTGTACTAGAGAAATGAGACATAAAAGAAAGGTTTATGAAAACCTAACCTCTTTTTTTTTTTTTACTTTTCTCCCCATAATGCTGCACTAATATTTTTGGTATTCAGCTCTATACAGTATTTAAAGATAAATATGATAGCAACATAAAAGCTCCACTTTCAGTAAATATTGGGGATTAGTCTTAAGTTCAATTGGAGTATCAAACAGAAATATAAGTTCTCAGTCAAGACTTTCCTAGACTTTAACTTGATGGTTTGCACTGCTTGTGGTTCTGATTTTGATTTCAGTGATCTACTCTTCAAGATTTTTTTAAAAAAATTTTTCCCTTAAAAAAACCTATCCACTCAGATTTGAGATTATAAAATTGAGCCTGTCAAAAGTCTCATTGGTTCTGTCATAGATGATGGTGGCCAAATCAGTATCTGGACATTAATTAGCCAATCTTTTCAGGCTCACTAGTGCATAGATCACTGTTCTCCCTCTCCTGAAACCTGGCCTCTGTTTCTGTCTTTGCTGTGTTTGTAAATAGAGCTGGGATAAAAGTGAAAATCAATAGTTTGGGAAGCCCTAGTCCCAGAAGCTACTGAAAAATATAGGGATTCACCTATTGGTCTCCATGGATACTGAGAAAAAGCAGGTTGAGTTCTTACATGCCTTTAGGGTTATGGGAGTTATTCATCAGCACCAGAACATTGTTTGAAATTCTTAGGTGATTCCAACCTTGAGAACCTCTCTTGATATCTGTATTGGGATTTTTGTTTGGTTTTACTTACTGTAAATTGAAGGGAAATTATATTGTTTCTTCTCTAGAGTGTTATAGAAACCACTGATGATGAGTGCTATGTAACAGTTTCTCCAAGAGGAAGGAACTTTAAAAGAATGTGTCCCAATGAGGAAGATCATTAAACTCAATAATACTTGTTTACCCTGTCTGTGTTTACTGAAAAAAAAAAAAAAAAAAAAAGAAAAAAAAAATCCAAAGAGTCTTGCATTGAATTTGCTAGCTTTTCTTAGCCAGTGAAAGAAGAGAAAAAAAAATAATTTCTGTTCTTTCATCTCTAGGGACTGTAACTCTGTAGGCAGAGGCTCAGTACATTGCTTTCTCCAATGCTTTTATTGTTGTGAATTATCTTCTGCTGACAGCTTATAACCTTTTTTTACAATAAGAATAATTCTTGATACTTGATCTATCTGCTGCTGCATCAAACTGAAGATCAAAGTGTTCTTCCTAGATCTTGTCCTCTAAGAGTGTAGAGTTGTATTTTAAAAAGTTTTCCAGTTATTGCTTTGTTATTTGATATTACAAAACTCTTGTCATGTGACTCATTTTTACCATTTTGAAAGCACCAACAGTGGCTGCTTTAGAAAAAATGTAAGAGTAAAACTGAAAAAAAAAAAATCTTAAGCTGTTTAAGATCACAGTTTCGACTGTGGTTTAACCACAAACACAACTTGGAAACTCCTCAGATTTCCCTTCATCCAGTTTCAAATCCGGTATTTTTCTTATGAATGGAGTAACATAAGTCATCATCATCATCTCATTTAAATGTATTCTTTATCCAAGTTATTACCCATTACTATAGCCTTCATTTCCATATTGAGGCCATTTTCTAAATTTTTTGATAAAGAACCTTGCTTTTTTGAATTGTTATTAAAAAAAAAACAAACCAAAACAACCACACAGAAATCTCTTTTATATCTTATGATAATTGCCTGGTTCTTGTTGCCTTTAATAAAAGATGTTAGGAGAATCCTTTTCAGTGGAAAACGACATGTTCTCTAGAAATGTATAAAACTCTGCCTTAATGCCACTTATTGTCATTGCCAGATGAGGAGGTCACAAAGCCCCATAATTTATTTTTCTGGCTTTAATACATGGCTTTTGTAAACTCTGGAGGAAAGCTTGTTTAAAGAAGCACTGTGAGCCATAAAAAATGCTGTTAAATTAGATTTATGCGGTTTACTTTGCTAGGGAGTGCTGTGCAAAATGTGATTTTAATACTGCATGAAGGCTTTTGTCCCTAAAGTAAAACAGTGACAAAAGTTTCTAAAACAGTACCAAAAGCTTTTCTTTCCTTGCTAGCTGAATCAAACTGGGCTTTTAGACTCGAGGTGTACACTGTCTCCCATTGTCAGAGTCCGTGCCTGACATGATGGGAGTGGGAAGGAGCTGTGGCATTGATGGGATTGAGCCTATTATCAAGGCTGCTTTGAATACTGGGCACAGCTAAGCAGCAAATGGGCAGCTGCTGCACACAGTGGCAGCCTTTTGCTGCTTTATGGCACTGTGCACTGAAGCTTCTGAGCAGGTTGTGTGTGAGGGTGGTCACTGGTGGTGTCAAACGTGAGGTGATATGTAAGAGAGATGATGCTGCAGTACAGCACTGCAGCACCTCTAGCCCTGCTTGGCCCAGCAGGCAGTTCCTTTTACATATCAGCACTGCAAATGGGTGAGATTACAGGGTCAGCAAAATGTGTGTGTGTATGTGAGGAGCATAACCAGAGGCCACAAGAGTACCCATGAAATGTCATTTCCAGTCCAGTACTTGTGAGATCTGATTATTTGTCAAGTAGCTGAAACACATCTCTATCAAGGTTTTGTAATGAATCAGAGAACTTTCTCTCTTTCTCTCCACTGAAGCTAAACCAGTGTTAGAACTCATTAGAACTCATTGTCTATTCAAGATGAATTGCTTAATCTGTTTTAAAAGGTTTATAAACCAAGTCAGAATTCATGAGTAACAGTTGTTAGGATTATTCTAATCCATAAAGACTGCATCTTTGTCCATCTGAGTCCATAAAAGTCATCCAGTTTAAATCCCTTCTGCAACCCAGTGGTCATGCAAATGTTTACAATTCATTGGTCAATAGAAACAGTATTATATTTGCAGTTTAAGATTTTTAATTGTTTTACATTACAAATTTACACTGTATACAACCTGTGTATACAATCAGGAGCAGGAATGGCAAAAGCTACTTGTTGAAATATGCAGGTAGCATACAACTTTATTCTGTGCCTTTGAACAAAGTGGCTCAGAGTAAAACTGAAAGATACTAAGTTAAAGATCAAAGGGATTTTATTTTTTTTTTTATTGAAAACCTACTTTGGTGGATTGGACTGTACAATTATGTAGCTATGAATACAGCGATTCAATATTCTTCAGAGGTATTCCTATTCAAGGACTTGGAGTCAAAGAATATTCTTTTATCTAGACAGGAAGGTTTGCTCCCTCCTGCCCAAATAATTAACTTATGGCATGGTTTGCTTTAAAGTTTAAATGTCACATTTGGGAATATCATTATGAATGGGAAACTTGAGTTTTGCTTCACTATACTCCATATCCTTAATGGGCTACCCGATGATCTTAAATGGAAAGTATGACTACTAGGTCTCCCTTAAGCAAAAATATAATTTAAAAAGGGTGACGTGGAAGTCTTAGCTGTGAAGGAAGTAGTTTCCTTTGGAGGCCTGTTCAAGACTATAAGTTGAACTCTGTCCAGACCTAAGGAAACATGTCTGTTTCTGCTCCAGTACTTGGCACTTTCCTTGAACAGTGCTTTCTCTAGCAAGATATAAATATGTACAGCAGCAGATATACTTGCTACGAAAGAGAAATGCTAATGAGGTGTGGCATTCCACTTCATGCCTCTTTTGACGAGGATATGGACACAAAAAGGTGCATGTCATGTTTAATGCACATCCTGAAATGCAATTGGGCAGTTTTGGGATGGCTTATTATATATTCTGTAAAGAAAAATTTCAGTTAAAAAAGATAAATACAGAAACAAGGTTGTCTTAGAAAATTATCACTCATCGCCACATCAATGGCCAACTCTGTGCTTTGATAGCATAAATACAGCTAGCAAAATAAACTCTATTAACTATATTCAAGTTTTCAAAGTGTGCTTTTTTCCTTCATGTATATATGATTGTAGTTGAATGGCTAAATTTAGGTCTAGTGTTCTGCCATCTGTCTTTTAAAACACTGTAGTGTGTTAGTGATTTTTCCTCAGTCCCTCATTGTAAACAAAATCTGTTGTTGGTTCTTGCTTGAGTAATTTTTCCTAAGCTCTTTACACTGTGTGTTGGCACTACAGTCAGTTTGAAACATCCTTCCACTGCATGATAAGTTAATGATCACAGCTGATGAAATTCAAAACAATGTTCTTACAGCACACCTGCTCGTGCATGGGGATATTGATTGCAGAAAGGCTTTTATCATCCAACCATGTTTAGTGAACTGCTATGCTAGATTAAAGAGATGAGAAATTTAAAGTTTAGTTGTGAGTTTTGGGGCCACATTTTTTTCTGAGATGTAAGGAGATTCCATTTATATTACAGTTTGTTTCAATGCTAATCCTGATGGTACTTCTGAAAGAATTTATTAGAAAGCAGTCTAAAACATATATGTGCATAAAATAAAATTTGAGAAGTATGTATAATTTTATATCAACAGCTGTTGTATATTCCTTCAAAGGCTGACAGGAAATGTCATGTGTCTGTACATGCTGTCTGAAGAAGAGAGAGAATATGAAGATCAGAGATAAAGTGGTTGTTTGTCTCAGAGACACTTGCTCTTTCCCATTCCACTTGATATTAAAAAGTGTTTCAAGTATTATGAGAATGCCTCTTAGAATTGTAAGATTAAATTCTTTGTGTTCATAAAGAAAATAATACATTGAACATCTATCTGCAGTCTGTAAGCCCATCCCATTTTTACTTCAAATCTGTCTTCTGATTTCCCCCTATATTATTGTAAGCACTAAAGCCAGATCTTAATCAGTAGTATTTCCTTGTGAAAATTCAACAATACTCTCTAGCACTAATAATTGTGCTTTCAAATACATTATGTATTTGCATACAGTTACAGATCATTAAGATAAATTGTAAGATTTTTAGGGTTTTTTTAAATATTAAAAAAAGACAACCTATACATACACACACCCATACACACACAAATAAATAAATATAGAGATAGATAGACATTTAATAAAAAGATAATTAATTTCACACTATTATAGAGTTGCTCAACTATAGTTGAAACTATAGGCTTCAACTTACACATATGAATGATGTTATTTTATTAACCTATTTAATATGCATGTTATATAGGCTCTTGTTTTGCTTAGGGTTTCAGTGAAATATTTTAAAGGTTTAGATTTTAGCTGATTTTTGAAATGTTGAGAGAAAGAAAAATTGAAAAGGAAAACCTGCCACTTTTTCAAAATGTGTCAGGGCTTTTATAAAGGACAGACTCTTGAGTAATTAAGAGCAAGCACCTTGTGCCTAAACCATCTAAGGCAAAGAAGGATAATATTAAAATTTAATGAAAGAAAGTTTTTCTTTTTTTTTGAACCATCACATACTTTGCTGTACAGAAAAGATTTTCCAGTGAATTGTGCACTGGAGTTATGGGACACATTAATGTGGAATGAAAACAAAGACCTCTTCCCACCTTCATCCATTTTTTGTAAAATGCAAAACACAGGAATTCTTAATTTTCTCAGTCGTAGGCACATCTTTATTATAAATTCAGTCAGAACATGGGTAAAAAAAAATGGTTTTGAAACTTCCCTATAGATTTCTCTTCATTCTGATCTCAGTCACCTTCTAATTTAAAAGGAAGTTATTGAGAGCAGAAGAGTTGAAAATTAGTTTCTAAAAGAACATATTTTTATTAATATAGAACAACATTCATATATAACTAAGTGGACAAAAAATAAACACTTATACTATATGCATTTTTTTATATGCAATGTTTGAACTCGGTTATAAAAAAATCATCCAATTATTTCTAATGTTTTCTTGTTTGCGCTGTACTCTGAAAACAAATATTCACCTTGCATGTCACTTCACATCAAAGGCTCCTCACTATGCATTTCCAGCTGGGCTAATTACCTCTAGCTCATTCCAGTATTTTGTCATTCCAGTATTTCTACCATTTCCACTATTTTGCTAATCTCAATTTTATTGAAAACTAATCTACTATAGGCAATGAGAAGATAATAAAGCGTGTAGGTCTGTGCAATTATTACATGGCCAGCAAGTCATGCCCAGAGTTAGGACTGGAATGCCTCTGTGCATAAAATTATTCTTCTTTCACTGCTGCAAATATTCAGCTTTTCAAAATATGGCGGACCCTAAAATTTCTACAGTGCATAGCAACTGCATTTTTGATAGTAATCTTGTTCCAGCAAAATTTAATTCAGAATTATTTGTTGAGGGAAACAAACAGTTGATAGATGGCATTTCAGTTCCTTGGGCATGGTGTCAGCATTTATGGGACTGATACAGAGCAGATACTCAATCTTGTTCGGATTCTGGTTGTCTTGGCCTTTTGGAGCTCCTGACATCAATTAAAAGGAGCAACCACATTTGAATCTCTCTGGGAAGAACACTCTTGAATCTTTCTGCCTGATATAACAAGCTGCTTGCATATCATATTTCTTAAGGTCAGGAAAGCAAAATGGCTGCTCCATCTGTATCACTGTGTTAATTTAAGATTTCGAGATTATCTGTAATACTTTGAAAATTTTAAAACTGGGTAAAGACTAAAACTAATTAAAATAACCCCAAACAACCTAATTCAGCCATGAGTTTAAAAAAGCCATACATTCTAAATATTTTTTAAAGGTTAAATTTTACTAATTAGAGATTAAGCTCTAAGGAATGTTCATATATTTGTATACAAAACAGTGCTTTTTCATTGCACTTTGATGGCTTCAAGTAATATTAACAGGCTTGTTTGTCCCAATAAGGAGCAGTGTGGGTCCATGGTTCACTCTAGGAATTCAGCAGTAACACTGAGTCACTGCAACCCCACCATTTTCTAGAAACACTGATGCAACACGGATTTGAATCATACTGATCTACATAAAATGCAGACAACTGTCTACAAAGTGCTGATATATCGTGGAATAAAATTAAAATGTTCTTTTAAGACTTACGCAACCTCTACATCCATTGAATCCTATCTTACAAAGAAGCAGATCTCTTGGAGAAATGGTTGTGCATTTGCTTGATTTGTCCTTAACTGAAATCCTGGTCTTAAATCTTATGGACTGCTATTCCCCTCAGAAGACATTTCTGTGCACTCAGCAAAAAGGGTATGAAGTCCTTCATATAGAAGAATGACAACTAGAAAAATTTTTTAATCCCCTTCTTTACTTTTTTTTCAAATAATATTAGCAGGCTTTAAAGTAGTGATAGATATAGAAGTCAACATGTATGGCCCTAGAATGTTATTTGAGGGTTTTGAGACTTACATGATAATAGTTGAAGGATTTTTCACTACCGCTATTCTTAAAAATTCCAGATGTGTAAGCTTTTAGTAATTGCTTAACAGATTTCTAGCACTGTGACAATTACATTTATAAAAAAAGTAAGTAGGACCTACTCCAAAATTTTTATTTCATCTTGACAAATTATGAGGTCACATTGCTGATTATATCCTGATCTTTTTACAGGTAATAGTGTTGATTGTTTCGGTTATCTATAAACTTTAGCATGTTGTTTTGATGCATAGAAACACATTTCATATGGATTTTCAAGAGAAGTGGAGAGACAGATCAGGGATTCTGGTTTGTTTTTTGGGGTTTTTTTGGTGCTCTCTGATTTGATTACTCATTATATTGCCATGCATATGCAGATGGCAAAATGTGAACACAGGGCACTAACCATTATGTTCGTTTACTTTGCCATTTAGGAAGCACAGATGTTGACTATATAATAATAAGGTGCTTCTTGTTGTAATAGTCCTGCTGTTAGGTCCTCCTGCTACTACAGTAGTTTGCTGCTTTGGTGTGTTAGAGACATCTTTTGCTGGGATCTTGCAACTATATCGTCTTTTTTTTTAATCTGTTCTAAAATTTATAAATTCTCAAAACAGGAAAAAAAAAAAGGAAGTTGAATTTGCATTGTGTTCTGCATAAGATATTTCTCATTTGAATTTCTAATATTTTATTCTTTGGGATTATGTTGACTTGCTGTATGAACAGATGAGCCTAATGTACATTTGGAATAACAGACAAAAAGTACTGCTTTGACTTGTTAGATTTTGCTTCTTCTATTATTTGTAGTTTTATTAGTTGCTGTTTGCTACATCCTAACAAATACTCGTGCTAATTTGTGTAACAACTATTCAACTTGAATGTTCACATCCTTGGTAATGCCACTTATTTCACTCATGTTACCTAAAATTATCTATCTACTGAATGTAGTTGAATCTATAAATCTCTTAAAATTTCAGTCTCAATGGTTAAAAAGACTTGGCTTTTTGAAGACAAGCAGGGAATTAAAGCTGAACTATGAAACAAAGGTCAAAGGTCTGGGAGAGATTTAGAAAAACATCCAAAAAGCATTTAGTAGAACTACCTGTTATCTCTGAGGTCTTTATTCATCAAATATTTCCCATCCTTGAGTTTCTAGGAGTTCAGGGCACTTCTGGAATCATCAGTGACACTATTAAACCATGTAGTTGTGTTGTTTTAAAGTTAAAAAGGAAAGAAAAAAAATAAAAAAAAAAAGAGATACTTTGTAACATAAGGCTGAAAAGTTAATGATCAATGGTTCAAGCTCAATTATTGATAATTGTACATGGAAATAAAAGTCTCAACTCTGAGAAATGTTTCAGCCTATTTAGAACTGAGCAGCCTGGTTAATGACAGTAGTCAGCACTATTGCCCCTCCTCTGTTGGACTGTGCTTGCAATACGAGGTCACAGCTTGAACAAGAATTGGAATTCAAGGTCTAGGTTTTAACCATCAAAGCCTAAGTTAGTCTAAATTGAGAGAGAACATCTCTTTTAGTCCATGGCTACTCCCTCCCATAAGAGCTGCACTCCTCAGGAGCAATGAAACTACCAGGCAATTTAGGACTCCTGAGCACAGCCTGTCAGCCCGAAGTGAAGTACAGTTCACTTCTGTTGTAAGACAAAATTGCAAAAGAGCACACAAATACTGCTAGCACTGTTGAACAGAAGGGCCTCATAATATAATTAACAAGCCACGCAGATACCTGAGTAATCTGCATGTGCTAAGCATGTGAGGATTTTTTCTTCCTAAGAGATATTTTTTCCAGCTCTTTGTTAATTTTAAGAGCTTTAAATTTTCCATATGATAAGTAGAAGAAAGTTATGAATTTTGTGTCCTTTTTCCTATTGCTGATCCTGCAGAGAATTTCAGTTGTTCTGTTTCATGCTACAGCCTTTGAAGGCACTAATCATAGGCATTTAAAGTAGCACAATACAGAATATGAAGTAATTCACAGAAATTGAATATTGAGAATATTGGACAAATTGAGTTGGTCTTTTCATATGCCAAAGTGATATGCAAAGATCTTGCTGAGTTACCAGTACTACTATTGGCAGGGTACAATTCATTCAGAAATTTTGCTGAGCATTCACAATGACACAGTGCATCTGGACCTAATGAAACAAACCAAAAAATATTTTATTTGGTTTCAGAGAAAAATGTTTCAATCTTTCTGGAAATCTGTTTCCTATTTCTTTGCAACACGCATGTCTCTCAAACAATTGATACAATTTTCAGAAAGAAATGGCAGTTCTTAAAGTGAAAATTGCACCTAGGGTTTTATTTCTGGTTTCCATATCTGTTGCTTTTAATCTCTCTACAGGTCCATAGTGACCTTAGTATTAGTTTCTAGCAGTGCAAACATGCCTGTTGGGGGATTGTTTTGCTTGTTTGTTTGTGATTTTGTTGTTTTTGGTTTTTTAAATAAAATGTCAAGAGGTGATCATTCATCAGATTTTCCATTTTGCAGTTTTACAGTCTTAAGTATATAGGAGATTGATTTCTTATCCATTTCAGCAGGTTACAAAGTATTAAACTTGTATACTTATAGCTGGAAATAGTCTCTGGGAGCCAGGATTGTCCTGACATTTTTGTGGTAATAAACACTATGTGATCAGTCATAAAATCAAGTTATCAAAAAGACTGAGTTAAGAATTTCTTACTTCTATGCCACAATGATATTCATATGCACCTTATATTTTTCTTCAGTAGCAATTGTCTTATTCCTGTATTGTTTGTGACTGTGCAACACAACTACTCCTATGCAGTGCACCTCCCAGTACTACTGGTGCTTTCAGGACTGTACTGATTTTCTCTCTTAAATTTAGTTTACAGGCTGTGGAATAGCAGCTTAATGAGTGGTTGGTGGCTTACTTGTGCTCTACTTGAGTTTGTCCTTTCCTCTGTCAATAAAAGGTGTTTTTTCCTTTTTTTGTGTCATCCTGGCTCGTGACATTTCCCTGAGTAGCTCAATGTTTGTGTTTATTGACAGTGAATTCTGCTCAGTTGCCTTACAACATTCTTCTGGAAGCATTTTGAATACTCTATTACGACTTAGCAGTCTCTGAGGATACCTTTTTTGGCAAATTCTAAATGCTTGGTGAATTATCGCATCATATTCTTCCAAAAATATATATTTTTATACTAACAGTCAGTCTTTCTTCCCATAATCCCAAGAGCAACATAACATTATAAGTTGCCCATTACAGTGGGTTTTGTAATCTTGAAAGGATTTTTTGGGGAAAGGGGTGTTTATTGGGTCAAGATTTTGTTGTTGAATGAAAGTCTCTTTTTTTGTCATTTTTCGGTTTAGCTCTATAAAATCAATAGAAAATTATAAAAGCATCAACTTCATTAGAGGATGTGATTGTCAAAAATCAAGCTACATTTTGCTGTCTCTGTCTGACATATATCACTTCAGACATAGTGTTCCAGTCTTCTAAGTCTTCTCCACTTGTTCTGCCTAGTTCCAGCATTTTAATTCTGGAATTATACTGGAGGAATTTTGCTGTAAAGCAGGTGTGAAACTGCTTTCATGTAGCCTCTGAAAAACTCATTTCAAAGTAGATTGGACCAGAGGAAGGAGGAGATAACAGGGATTGACAGAGAGACATCTTGTTTCAAGACATTATATTAGGTTGGGCACATTGATCTGGATGAATTAACAGAGATCTTTCACTGTTTCTTATTTTTGTGTAGCTAGTAATCTAGATAGATTAAGCCCATCAATTTTTCTAGTCATGAGGATTTTGTATGAAATGACACTGGTACCTCCAATCTTTGGATGACAAAATGAAATAATTAAAAAAAAGGTAAATTATTCTGAGCATATTTTCCTGAGCTGCAAGGATTGCTGTGATACTTGAAATCAAATACCACTGCTGGGAAAAGCTTAAAAAGGAGAGAGTTCTTCTCCCTTATAAATTAGACTGGGAAGGAAGAGTTTTAGGAGGTTTTGATTCTGTGTTAAATTGTTGGGTGTGGTCTTCTATACAGCTCAGAAGTTCTATAGATATCCAGTAACAAATAATGGGGGAAAAGTAATCATTAGAGCACTTAACCTCATTATTGTCTGAGATATCAGGAAAATAACTGCGACTGCCATTTTAATAATTGTATAATCCAGAATTTGATGATAATGTTTGGATAATTGGTGTACTGAAGATTCTTAATCTTCATGAGGATGACAACCTTTCTTGAGTATACTTTTCATAATTAACTTAGGTGAAAACTTTAAGCAGTCTGTGAATATAGTACTAGCAGCATTTCTGGAGTACAAAACCACTTACCTACTTTATGTGGAGCACCACTGAAGACTGACCTTCCAAACACCCACCTAAACCTACACTTTACTAAAAGATTCCTGACTCCTGACTGTTAACCATGTTTTTTTTGCAATTGCCACTTCTCTTTTGAATAGCTAAGTTAGTGTTGGTACAAGGACAAAAGATTTTAATTACGAATGTGAGAGACAAAACAGACCAAGGCACCGTCCCTTCATAACAGCATGTGCATGTAGCTCCTTGAAGCACCTGAAATACCAGAATCTACATTAACTTTTCCATCCATGTGACTTTTTGAACTAACCCATCTAATCTCATCCTGAATTTCATTAATAATTGATTTATGACAAAATAATTGATATATGACAAAAATTGATTTATGACAAAATTGCATATGCAGTGAAAAGTGTTCTTTAAGACATACTGTGGACACCATTTTATTCCAATACAAAGATTGTGAGGAGGAATATAGTACTTAGAATAAAAGGTAGAATATAAAATAGAAGAGATGAGAAAAAAATGGGGAAAATAATGAAAATATATTTTCAGGAGGTTTGGAAATTCTAAAGAAAATTCAAAGGATATTGCTGTGCATGTAGAAATATTTCTTGAGTGCTTTTACTGAGGACACAGTGCAAGATAAATTACTTTTTCCCATAAATACTGCCGTATTTTTTTCTTGAAAAAGCTATACCGTATAGTTCTTACTATCAAAGATTCAATGAAAACTATTCTTTGTGTTGAATTTGTTTTTCAGTTTATTAATTCAATTAGCTTTAATTGGGAGTTATAAGGAACTTTAGCTAATAGATGCCTGGTTTTGCTAGCAACAAATAGTTTGAAAGAATGGTTTCAAAAAACTCATCTCACTGGTTTATATTAAAAAATAGAAGTATTTTAGTGTTTATGTATTTGTTCCTTTGTATAATTGTCCTGTGCTTCTCTTTTCAAACTTCATGGTCAATGACTTGCTCATGAACTAATCTGTTCCAAATCGATCCATAAATCTATTGAAAAAAAGATTCAATTTGTGGATCTATTGATTTAGGGGAAAAAACCCCAACAAACAGTTTGTGTATAAATTATTCAGAGTTGGCTTGTACTTTTATCTTTTGGTCTACCTTGAAAAAAACCAAAACTTGTATTGCATCTTGCATTTGGTACCTTCAGAAGGGCTCTACTTTATGGATGGAAGAGTTTAATACATGTTATGTCTTATCGCGTTTGGACTAATCACAATACAAGTAATTGTCATATTTTATAATAGCAAATCATAGGACTTGACTTTTTAAAATGAAAATATTCAAGTGAGAAAGGTGATTTATTTTGATTCTTACGGTGAAAAATCATTAGAATGCCAATACACCTTTTAAAGGATAAGTTAGGTGCAGTCAGTATGAATGTTCCCTGAAAATATATTTTTAGTATGGAGCAGAATTCAGGCTACCATCCCACACACACTTCTTTAAAAACTCAATTAAAGTTCATTAAGTCAAATTAAGCATTAAATATTTCAACTGCTTGACTTCCCACTTTCTTAATTTTTAAATCTTTGGAGTCCATAGTAAATACAAAATAAAAGATATAGACTTGGCTTTAGCTGTACTTGAAAGGTAGCAGAAAAGTCTAAATTTTTGAGTTAAATTATTTAGACTTCAAATATGTGGAAATTCAATTAGACTTGGGAAAAGTAATGCATATCTTTGTATCATGTTAGTGGGATTTAGTTCTTAATTTTCTAGCTGCAATTTTTAACAAACCAGCTCTACATACATTTTCTAAGAATATAGCTCTCAGTGTGGGCTAAGAACAGCACGTAGAAGCCAGCTTTGTAATCTACCAGCAGTAATCATATGTGACAAATTAATGACTTGACTAATTGTGTTTTACCCATGGAGCCATTAAGAATTGAGTGTAGTTCCGTAAACTGGTTCTTTGTTTGGCTAAGTTTGTAAAGTTTGTGTTTCCTGCCAAAGCTATAATTTCTCTGTCTGTATGTATGTCTGTGTTACAGTGTTTTAATGTGATAAGTCAAAAGCAGGGCTATATTTTTTTCTCAGTTGTGTGAGATTGTTGCATTCCTGTTGGATTTGTAGACTAAACATGTAAAGCAAAATTGCTGCTGTTTTCAACAGAGCAGCAATATTAACAGAGACTGAAGTGGAAGGAACTTGTTTTTGATAAATGCGCGATGGATTATGTCCCTCAATTTACCCGTGTGTGTAGCCATTCAAGCTCTTCAAGTACCTTTGTTGCATCACTAAAGAAAGCTGCTTCTGAGTACACATTGTGCTTCTAGTCAGGGTTGACTACTTCCCAAATTGCACACTATTCTTCAGAATGTACTCATCTACCAGCAAATCGTGCAATGCCTAAACTGTCTTTTAAATTACTGAGTAGGCTTGGGTAGGTTTGATAATATATCTGTGTTAATAATATCTTTTAGGAATATTAATACTTTCAGGAACAAATAAAATTTGGGAACAATATTGCTAGTTTTGGAAATGTACCAGAAATTATATTGTATGATGAGGTAACAATTCTTAGAGGTCACTTAAGGTTGGTTTTACAACTTCTCTCAAGGCTGATAAAGATTAGCTTTACCTAAAGCCTGTAACATGAAAATCCATTAACATTTTGGAATTGAAACTAACATGACTATCTAGATAGAGCCGAAATACCCCAGTAATTATAATTTTAACTGTTCACATAGAGGGTTTTTTAGTGAGAGAAGAGATTTCAAATAGATTACACAGATTATTGTAGGTTATTATTCTGGAGGGAAAAAAAAGCAAGCAGTAAACCAGTTCCCCAAACCATCATCTTAACCTGTTTCCAGTGTGCTTTTAAAAATTAAGTGGATCATAAGAATAATAATAAAATAGATATTATATTAAAATGCAAATATAAGTTAAATATTATTATGTATTGACAGAAGAAATTTTTAATTGTATTATTTTTTCACCAGAAATAGAGATTAGCTCCGTGACTAGTTTCTGTAATTACAACAACATAAAATAGAAGAGTTCCTTTTTTTAACTCAAGAAACATAAACAATTAATGGAGACCTATAAATAAATTATTGTCTATTTTATGTATAATTTCTGAGGCTTCAGAACTTGTAACTTAGTATTATATTAGGTTATCAAGACCTTTGTGAATGAGTAAAAAAATGTAGTTATTATTAAAATGTTTTATAGAATATACTTATTGATTTGGGGTTTATAAATACTCTTTATTTTTGCAGAGATAATGTTTTCTTTCCAAATATAATTTTTAACAAAGAAGAAATCAATTTTCTGCATAGCAATAAATTACTGTGAATACAAAATCAAACTGTGTTCTAGGATTTCAATCCTAGTGTTTTTAGACCCAGAGCTGTTAGATTTTACATGGGCATGGAACAGAAGCTCCACAGAGAAGGATGTGGGGATCCTGGTGGACAAGCTGTCCCTGAGCCAGCAGTGCCCTTGTGGCCCAGAGGCCAGTGGTGTCCTGGGATGCATTAGGAAGAGCACTCCAGCAGGTCAAGGGAGGTGATCCTGCCATTCTGCTCAGCTCTGGTGAGGCAGATCTGGAGTGCTGTGTGCAGTTCTGGGCTCCTCAGCACAAAAGAGACATGGAGCTTGTGGAGTGGATCCAGTGGAAGGCAACGAGGATGATGAAGGGACTGGAGCATCTCTCTTACGAGGACAGGCTGAGGGAGATGGGATTGTTCAGCCTTGAGAAGGGACAACTGAGAGGGGAACTCACCAATGTCTGTCAGTGTCTGAAGAGAGGCTGACAAGAGGATGTTTCCAGGTTCTGCCAGTGGTGCAGAGCAATAGGACAAGAGGCAAGAGGCAGGAACTGATTCACAGGAGGTTCCACCTGAACATGAGGAAGAACTTCCTTACTGTGTGGGTGACAGAGCACTGGAACAGGCTGCCCAGAGAGGCTGTGGAGTCTCCCTCACTGGAGACACTCAAGAACTGTCTGGATGCAATGCTGTGCCGTGTGCCCTGGGATGACCCTGTTTGAGCAGGGAGGCTGGATCAGATGTCACCCATTCCAAACTTTCCCATTCTGTAACCCTGTGAAATAGAAAGCAAATTTCTTATTCCCTTAGCCTTGTGTTCCCAAGCACATGACTTTTGGAACAAGTAATGTTCAGCTGTAAAAAGGAAACTGTTTACTTCCTTTTAGCAGTGAACAGAATGTTCCTAATTTAATGCAGGAGTAACCTCTTGTCCACAGCAAGAGGTTGAATTTGCTTTTTTTGTAATTTACATGAGTTGTACCTAAGCAAAATCCTTCAGCCATCTGCCACTAGTCCATAAATCCATTTTTAATTTCCATTAATTCTTGTTAGAAAGATTGAAGAAATCCACCCATCTGTTTGATAGAAACATTATATCCACAGGGAAAGCACATTGAGAGTTTTATCACTCTTTGCTTTAGGGGTAGGGGAAGATAATGTAGAGCAATTGCAGTAATGTGTAGGAATGTTCACTGTGCAGTTCTTAGATAAACCTTGCATATTAATTCATTCAGTAAATGAGGAATTAAATATTCTGATAGTCAGAAACTTGGTGCCAATACAAGAGTGCAAGGACTCCTGCTTTTAACATAGTTAATCCTACTGTAGTGAGTAAACCAACTAATTTAACAAGCCAGAAATGATCAAGGAAAATATAGTGGTAGAGAAATAGAAAAGGGTAAGGGAAAGTGGTGTGTAATAATATTCTGTGAATGTGCCTTTAGAATAAAGGTTCTTCTGAACAGATAGCATTTATATTTGCTGAGCATGATATTTTTAGCATTGAACAAATACTAATCTAAATAAATTGGACCTGATTTTTGTGTCAGATGGCAAAAGGACAATAACAGAAACCACATCTGTTTAGAGAGCTTCTCTATAACAGCCCGTTCTTGTTGCTGACCAAATACTTCTGTTCTGACAAAGTATTTTTCTTCATATCTGACAATATCTAATGCACACCAAGAAATGGTTATGTGACATAGCTATGGTGAAATTCTACTTAGAGGGCTACCTTTGACAAAAAAAAAGTCCCCATCACTATTGTGCGATAAGAAATAGTTTTGAAGGAAAATATTTACTATAGACTGTGTTCCAGAAGGTTGTACCATGGCAGCATGCCTTGATGATGAGATAAAAGAACACCCAAATGACTGGCTAAATATATACCCACTTGTGAATACTAAACTGGGAAAATTTTCTGCTGAGAAGAGTTTCTGAGTGTTCCTCAACTCTTTTGCTGAGATATGCAACATAAAATTACTTTATGCTCAGATTTTAATTCAGATTCCTAAATCTGACTCTTTGCAAGGAGATTTGTAGCAAAGTGACAGTGTAGAAATGCTAGTGTTTTGTTCAGCATGACTTGTAGCATATACTTATTTTTAATGAATATGTTAAAATGGTATATTTCAGAAATGTTTGTTACTGGTATGTACTTTGGCTTCAGCAGTACCTATTGAGGGGGTTCTGTGCTCATAAATGGATAAAGAAGTTGGTATGTCCACCCACATCCTTAATTTTGTTTTTCTGTCCTCATTTAAAATATTAATTAAAAAATGTTAATGGTTGGGTTTTTTTTAATAGTCAGACCTCCTTACTTTTTGAAATATTTGTCCTTATCATGATGATTTTCTTTTCACACGTTTGAGCTCTTTTTCCCTTGGTGAAAAAACAGAGTGATAAGTTTGCTAACCTGCTTGTGACCTTCACAGGTCAGGAATTGCTTGGTCTACTGGTCATAACAAACCTGGCACATGTGGACTTTTGAATTTATTCTGTTAAAGCTTTTTTTTATCTGCCTTTTTCTTAGTCCCTTAGAATTGTCTAATGGTAACCTAGAAGATTATACCCAGTTGAGATACAGACTGGTTTCTCAGTTTATGGCCAGAATGTCTGCTCTCAGCACCTGAAATACACCTGAGCTCATGCCTTGTAATTAAGAAGCTTCCCCTGTGGAAACCAAGGGTGTTGATCTGAGCCAACACAAGGGTAAGCCTCTAGAGGCAGAGGTGTCAGTGTCATGCCATGACTGTCTCCCACTGCCTGGTAAGGAATGTGACTTGGTGAGGCGATCTCACTTTTTTTTGCGGTATGTTTTATTATCAGACCTCTCATATTTAAATCTTTCCCAGTTCCTCTTCTTCAAATCCTTGTTGCCCTCTGGCACCTGTTCAGGATCTGAGACTGAGCCTGCCAAGATGCCTCAGGGATGCCTCTGAAGCCTGGGCACTCATTCAGGCCTAGGTAGGCTGTCCCCAACTTCCTCAGGGTCAGGTTTTTTTCAGGCAAGCAGCTGAGAATGGAGTGTAATTCACTTTGCTGACACACATTAATTTACTGAACATGAGAATTAAGGCCATTAAGGTGAAATGTTCTCTTCTTAATGAGATAATTTCTGTTACTTAGAATAGTTTGGAGTTTGAGTACACCCCTCTTGTCTCTCATGATATATTTGGATAGTATATCCAAATAGAAAGCATTCTTTGAGGGGGTTAAAAAAAAGTTATTTAGATTATTCTTAAACTTTAAAGGCCCTTCCAGCAGCTTCTTCACATTTGCATATCTTTAGAATAAATTTAAGCAGTGAATTTGGTGTAGGTGATAGGTTCACATTAAATAACAAATTTCGCTTTCATTTATGTGTCTTCTCAAGTTGCTGATGCTTTTTTCAGAAGGACTTGTGATTCCATGAAGCTGGCCATGGGTGTTTGATCTCAAATGCAATCCCCAAATTCTTGATCATTTGTCTTGGTGGATTTTTGAAGAATAACCAATGTTTTTAAACCTCTTACAAGTCTGAAAGAATGAAACGCCTTTGGAGTTTTACAGCATCCTTCAGCTGACCTACAAATGTAACTAGATAATCCATTTCTTGGAAATAGTTATTGTGGTTTCTTGCAGTTTCTGTTTACTCTCACACAGCGGTGTATCCCTGCTGAATTAGCTATCATTAAAAGCTTTTAATGAAGGTTGTTATTCTTAGATAGGACTCAAAGTAGTTTTAATTGGTCAGGGCATTTCTTGAAGTCACTAAAGGTTTGAATTGACAAATAGTGACAGTTCCTTAGAGTTTTAAAGAATCATTAATTTAAGAAAAAGGGAGCTCTTAAAGAACTGCATGTCATGTGCCCTTGCTTTCCTGCCTTTTCTTATTTATTCTAGTCCAGTTGTGAGTAGTATATGCACAAGTGGCCATGTTGTAATTTACACGCTGATATATTGTCCAATTCATTACAAAGCTGAAAATATTTCTTAACTCTTAGCATTTGCTAAGATTTCACTTTGCATCTCAGAGAATTCTGGTTACTGGTAATTAAATTTGGTTAACGTTTACTATTTGTTTGAGACTTCAAAAATATTTTTTTAGTATTTGTGAAAGGATCTTGACTACCTCTTCTGACAATAGAATGGCTGAAGTTGGAAGGCAAAATAAGGTTATTTATTTATAAAGGTGATAGATAATATGTATCTAAATGCTGTTCCTAAATTTCTAAATGCAGAAATTTTATTTCCTGCTAATACATAAAATGGATTAATAGTTTCTGAGAAGTATGGAAGCGAGAATTTTTGGATTCATGTTTTCATTTAAAACAAAACAGAATTCAGGAACATGCTCCCAGGTCTAAAGAACATCCATATTTACAACTCTAAAAAATCAAGACAGCAGTAGTTCCAGTGACTTCTAACATGCCAGTGTTCATCCAATTTAAAAGTTATTTTCTAATTTCTAAAAGATAATTTTATGGCCATTCTCACCACTTCCCCTTTATTAGATGGGAATGTAGAAAAAGGAGAAATAAAGAATGAGTTTGATTCTCAAGGTTATTTGCAGAGCAAGTCTTTCTGGAAAGCCTGCTGTCGTGGGGCTACTGGAATGTCTTGTAAACAAAATTATTCTTACTATTTAATCTCACTCTCTTCTCAGAACAGGAATAATAATAATGGTAGTATTGGCACTAGTAGTAAAATAATAACAGCAGCAATAACATTCCTTGTCTCTGTTACTTGAATGTGGCGGTACCCCTTGGTTGTAACATAAAATTCAGTCTCCAAGTCAAATGACACACTAAATTTGGGTTACTTGTCGCTGCTAGGAAGCTCTGAAAATTAGCTATTTCAATTTTCAATTTTATTATTGAAAATAATCTTAGAATTAGGATAATATGAAGCTCTTTTTCACCTTTTTTTTCCTCTTCACTTTTCAGTTAAGGAAAATTTAGGTTAAACCTGGGTAATTTACAAATCCTTAAAATTAAGGTTGTCGTCCATTAACACGGCACCGTACATGTCACAGTACAATCTTCTTTCCAATGTACTGCTTTTTCTAAAGACTTCAGTCTTTAAATCAGTTTTGTATGCCTATGGATACAAGAATTAGGGACTTCAAGACTAACAGTAATTAATACATGATTTTTATTTCTAGGCAGGGATTTTTGAACATTTGCATTGTGTGTTCTATTAGTTACAATGAAAAAAGTCTGGTACTAGTATGTAGAATTCAGTCAGACTGAATCACTAGACATTTTTTTGCCATTTTTCAGTCCATATAAAATACCCTTTTACACAGTACATGTTTTCTATTAATTTCTTGTACATTACTTTTCTGCTAGAAAAGTAGTTCTGAGTTTACAAAAGCAGAAGAGTTTGAGAAAATCCACTAAGTAATCTGATAGTAGTAGTACAATTGTATTTGTGCATTTTCTCTGATGTATGAAATAGGAATATATTTTTTCAAAATAATTTCTTTACCATGGTGTAGTTCAATATAAGAAACTAAAATGGAGGGAATTTTATCTAAATCAAATCGGTGCCTGCTATTTCAAGCAACCAATTAAGATGAAATTTATATATCAAGTTAGTTTCTAGAGTTTGTTAAATGAGTTTGTGAATTTAATTTCTATTTAGTAAAAAAATAAGAACTGAGGATACTTGTTTATAGCTCAAATTATTTCTATACAACAGCTAGTGCTTTGTTATGGTGTTCCCACTGTGTTCCTGCTTTTCTGAAACAACAAAAATATAATAGCAGCTAAACTTGTTTTGCAATGATATATTAAGCAGTTTTATGCAGATACAATTTTCCCATGCTTGACAGGGTAATTGACACCTTTCCAAACATTAAATAGTTTGAATAACTTATCTTCTAGCTTAAACCTGGCTGTTGCTTTATTATCATTAGTACACATAAGTACACATATTTATATACACACTCTGTTTCTGACATAATTTCCCAACGTATTTTCTCTGGAACTGAAATAGCAATATCACATATCAGGGGTTACTTTTCATTCACATTGAATGTTTAATGTATCTACTCATATTTGTTTACCTGTTTGACATTTGCACCTGTTGTTTAGCAATCTGAAAATTGAAACAAATGTGTTTTCACAATAGATTTGTGCATGAAATTTCTGTGTTGTCCACAACTCGTCTTGCATTACTTTCCTGGTGTTGTAGTTCTGTTAACCAGCACTGCTGCTACTGTCTTGTAACAGGTGTAACTCAAATATCATATTTGAAACTGGAACTGATTTTATTCTAGAATAGTATGATCATATGGTAAGGTACACAGTACTAAGATAAGCTTCCACAATCTCAGCATTTGGCTCAGTGATCCCTAATATGTTCTCAAGAAAAATCGTTAACTGGGCAACACAAACATAAATAAGAAATATTTCATTTGATTGTGAGAGTAATAAAAAATTAATGAAAGCTTTTCACTCTTTATTGACAGGAAACAATACAGATCTGGAAAGTGGTTTTAACATCTAAATTTTTTATAATAGTTATTATATGGTCTTTTCTTCCACAAATGATCGAGTCAGCTGTTATCCTTTAGTTAAGATCATACCTTGGTTTTTTTAGTACATCTATTTTTCTCCTAAAGGGACTTTTGCTGCTTAAAAGTGGTGAAAACAAAACAAAAAGTAATATTCAAACACAGATGATTACAGAATCATTAAAACTATTTAGACTCTAATTTCATTGCATGCTTACTTTAAAAGTTACCTCTGTTTGGGGTATATAATGCCAGATATAAGTATCCATAAGCAAAATTAAGTTAATGCTGAAATAATTTTTTAGATGTGTTCTGTTCAGATGCAAAAACTGATCTGTATATAACTTTGTTTTGGCAGGTTGATTGTAATGGCAGATGTGGCACTCTTCATGTAGACATCTTGGTGTATCTTGAGTTATGTCAAGGAAACACCCATCTTTAGATTTGGAAGGCAGCATTAACTAATTCATAGTGAAAAACACTTTCCATCAGTCACAGTAAGAAAGCAAAAATATTATAATAACTTGAAATTAGAATTAGCACAAATTTAAGAAAAACCCCAAACAAACATCCCCTTCATTTTACTCCAATCAGGCAGTGTGGCAACATGAAAAAGGGATCTTAATATGGTAGGAATATTTGTTGGATTCTTATTACCTTCAGATCACTTTGATTTGAATCATACAATTGATAAGGTTGGAAAAGACCTTTAAAATCATTAAGTCCAGCTGTTAACCCAGCACAGCATTGTGTTCACCATTCAACCATGTCTTCACTTGTCATATCCATGTGTTTTTTGAACACTTCCATGGATGGTGACTCCATCACTGCCCTGGGTAGTCTGTTGTAATGCTTTACAAGCCTTTTTTGAGTATGTGAAGGATTGATTGTATCTAGAAACATAGAATTAATATCAAACCAGACAGAAATAAATGTCTTTTTAAATCCCTAAATCTTTGTGAATAAGGACATTTTCTGCTGAAGATTAAGTGCTGAACAAAACACTTAGAAACAAAGCTTCAGCTGTAAGAAAACAAATCTATGAATTTCATTGCAATTGGTGAAAAGATGGAGTCTAATTTTTTCTAATGCCTTTCTACATCAAACCATAGATGAGAAGTATCTCTACTAAAACATATATTTACAGGAATTCAAGAGTATTCAATCCAAATATTGATCTATTTTCTCTAGGTAGCCTTTTCTGTGACTCTGAAAGAAAACAATGATCTGTTTAATCACTGTTTAAGGATGACTGGTCAAAATGTGCGTAATCTGAGAACTTTTCAAGGTTCACACTGCATCTCTGAATGCAAGTCAGGTTATGGAGGCCTAGATTTTCTATGGCATTGATTTACATGACTCTAACTTCAGACACAAGTATGAGCAGAAATTCAGACACAAGTGTGTGCGATGCCAAGCTATTGTTATTTTTTGGTTCTATATATATACACACACATAAAACTAAGTCTCCTTTTCCTATAGCAAAAGACTGAATGTAACAACTTCTGCAATTAGCAGAAAAACCCAACAGTGTCAAAGGTGAAACAAAGGAAGAAGTGGGCAGAAGTGATGGTGGAGAAAAAATAGAAATGGAGAAACAGAACTGTCTTCATATTTTTCCCCCAACATTTTAGTACTGTTTTAGTTAGACTTAGCCCAGTCTTCATACCTCACCTTCATAAACCTACTAGTATTCCAAATCTCTGTGAAGCTTTTGGGAAAAGACAGATTGTGACTTAATAGTTCATCTGTTTCAGTAACTTTTTGTTTCTTTGTTTTTAATACTAGAGAGTCCTCTGAAACACATTTCCCAAGAAGCAGAAGTGAAATTCTGTATAGATTTTTTTGGTGAGGCTTACATTCCATAAGCGTTTCTGTGCTGGATGTGGAATGTTTTTGGTTGTTTTTTTTTTTCATTTTTGCTTTTTCTTTTTTCTAAAATTTCTTTTAGAAAGGACAAGGAAGTCTGGATTATCTTCTTAATGCTATATGTTAATGTTTATTGAGGAAACAGAAGGTTGTTTTTGGTTTTTTTTAAAGATGTATGAAACAAATAGAAAAACTGATCTAAAAGCTTGAGCTGGATACAAGAAAAAAACCAAAACCCTTGATTTGTAAAATGCATCCATTTTCATCTCTTCTTTGTCATGGTATAACATCTCAAAGTAAGCATGAAAGACACGAGAAGTTCTGAGAAATGATACCACTGTATGAGAATGGTGTGGATTTGAGTTGTTTCACAACAGGGCCAGTCCTGTAGAAGAGATTTTGCAGTTACAGACTAGCACTGCTTCCAGTGTTTGTGATGCTAACATGCAGTCCACACAACCCCCACATTCACTGCTCTCTCAGCTGTGGAAAATGATGTTTTACTCATTACTGCCAAACTGCTGTACCTTTCAAATGCCATCTTGAAGGTGAAAATTTATATGACCTATTTTCTTCTGTCAAGAGATCTGTGATATAAGAACTACTCTGCATTAACAACCAGAAGAGCAACACAGATCACTACCCCAAAAGCTGATTTCAGTACTTTTGTAACTGATTTTCAGTTACTTTTTTGGTTAATCTTAATGCAAATTTATTGCAGCTTCTACTGTTACTTAACCTAAATAGCATTTCTCTAAGGCAGATCTGATTAGTGTATCTGAACTATTGATTGTTTAGGCGCTGAAAAGTTGTT
This sequence comes from Cyanistes caeruleus, assembly GCF_971803275.1. Lineage (NCBI taxonomy): Eukaryota > Metazoa > Chordata > Aves > Passeriformes > Paridae > Cyanistes > Cyanistes caeruleus. Next base: position 39,795,486 of record NC_141705.1, read on the forward strand.
TATGTGTGTCTCCAGATAAGTCTGGATACCAGAGTTGTGCCAATCTGTGGAATGAAGTGAAATTATTACTTTTGTCTTATGATTTTTAGTTTTCAAAAGTTGAAATGGATAAGAACATTTTAACTGGTGGTATCTGAAGAAAGGACAGCATTATTCCTTATTTACAAAGTACAAGTAAGGTTTTGAAAACCTAGATCAATTTCTATTTTATATACCAGCTATGGTAATAAATTAGAAGTATTTTTCAAGGACAGTGACAGATATAACTTTAAAATTTTTTATTTGTTTGCCTGTCTCCAGATAGTTGCGTGGTTTGTTTAATTTGGAACTATTTTTATATGCGTATCCCATAACAATAGAGAACACTATTGAACATTCTTAAAAATTTTTGTAGCTGTTTAGACATATTTGCACAACAGAATCGAGTAATTGAAGTCCTTAACACCTGAGTATCTTGACTTTGACAGTAATGCCAAATTTAGCTTTAGATAATTATATATGTCATTAGGAAGCATGGATGCCACACAAGAGGACATAAAGCAGCACATCTGCAGATTGAGTGCTGCGTAAATTACCCAGCTCCACCCCCACAAAAAACCCAGAAGCCAAACACAGATTCAAAATGTCTTTTTTTTTTTTCTTCTTAGTCACTCTGAATGTGTAAAGCTGAGCAGCTGTCAGGCCAAAATTTGCAGGCCTGGAATCTCATGTGTTTTAAAAATGGTTGAAAATTCTCAAATTCTTTTATTTAGAACATAGCTTCAACAGGGAAAAGCTTTGATGTTAATCCGTGTTAATTTGCTTTTGAGTGTAAAGCCTTCCTCTCCACCCATCTCAAACTCTGGGCCATAGGTCAACATTCAGTTCTATGTGCAGGTGAGATTGTTTCTCAGTAGGGAGACCAAAGAATAAAGGTCAAAATTTTGACCACTAGATTCAGAAGATATGAGTTTTATATTGAAAAATAAGATATTGTGAAATGATATCTGAACTTGAAGTTTCTTTCAGATAAACCTAATCAATTTTAGTGGTCCAAAGTGCCCCTCCATTTGTTAGGGCTATGAGTAAGATTACAACTTTCATGCTTTATCTATGGATAGATGTTGAGAAATAGCTGATTGGATGAAGACCTTATAGTTACCCCTTATGTTATGTTTTTAATTGAATAGGTATCAGATGTGTAGTATGTGTACATGAATGTGTGTGTGTGTACATATATCTCTTGGATTAATTTCTCATGTTTGCTCCATGCAATATAATTTATGATTTTGCAGTGAATATTTATGTGTATATAGTTTTTGGATTATTTAAAACTGTTCATATGAGATGTGCTTGACTGAAAACTAGTTGCCATGTCTGAAAGATTCAAAGTTATTTTAATTTTAGAAGGATGTGGAAACCATTTGTGCTATATAGATAAAAAACTATCAATAGATAGAGCTAAAACTAAGTGCAAAATCATAGCTCAGAATCAAATTTTATCTCAGCAGCTGATGACTTTTGTAGGGATAGACATCCATGAATATTCGCTTTCTGACAAAAGGGTTGTTCCTGCTAAATGGAGTGGCTCAGGCAAAGAAAGGCTAAAGTATTAACCCTGAATGTGGTGAAAAAACTGAGAAGAGAAATCAAATGGTTTATTGTGTTTTTTTAAATATGTATATTCTTTTCTTCCTTGTGTATATTAGTGTTTTTCTAAAAACTACAAAATACAGGAATCTGATATCTGACTTTGGATGTAAGGATTTTTGTCTTACCCAATTCTTTAATTCTGCAGGTGTTAAGAATGTGTATATTCCCTTCACATATTTTTATAAATAATTAGTTGATTTTGTGGGGTTTTTTTCTCTTAAAAATTACACAAGACTGTCAAAAACAACTTTCTTTTTTCTGTTATAGGCAGAGACCACTATTCAGTACTGTCTAGAAGGACAATAGCACTCAAAATCTAACTTTCAGCTGTTTCCTAGGTAACAGAGGTACTGCTACAAAACTGTTCAACTGAATGGAAGGAAACAGCAAATGTTTCCATTTTTCTACTATTTTTGAGTTTGAATGAAGTAAACCTTAGAAATTGCTTCAGAGAGTGCAAGATATGGAACTGGAGACCTGCACTTAAATTCCATTGTTTGTTTTGTTACTTTTAAGTTTATGCACAACTTCTGTGATTGCAAAGAAAATGTCAGGGAACTTGTGAAATAAATCATAGCAGAGTCTTTTTATTTAGTTTTTTGGGGTTTGGGGTTTTTTTTTGTTGTTGTTTTGTTTTGTTTTTGTTTGTTTTGGTGTGGTTTGTTGGTTTGTTTTTTTGACATAAACTACTATGTAGTATAAATGGTCCTTTACATGAATGAAGCAACCAGAAAAGCAAATTTTGTGTTTTCTTGTTCTATTATTACTTTCTAGGAATTTTTCAGAAAATAACTATTTATTCTTTTAGGAATTCTCATTCAAAAATGAAAGAAAAAAAATACTAGAAAGCTGAATTGAGTAAATTATGTGCAAGTAGGTTACCCTTTCATGTATGTGGCTAATTATATGGAATTTAGTAGGCCTTTTTGGAAGTAATATAATTGTAGTATATTCCCAGTAGTTCGTCTTTCTCAGTTTTGTTAAGTGTAAATTACTTTTCCTCTCAATAAAGGCCGACGTACTTAATCCCCATTTACCATTTGTGTGTCACTGAGACAACTATTTCACAACTAATGCTTACTAAATTAGAACATAAATAAAGCCACTGAGTTTTTCTCTGCGCTGCTGCTCCAGCCTGAGGGAGGTCTCCTGTAAACAGAGTCTCATTCTTGTAATTTAAACATCAGCTTCACATTTCCTCAAAAGTAAAAAGGCAGTCATGACAATAAGAGAACAATTCATTAATGAAATCGTGCCCTGTGTTCTCTAGGAGTTTCTCATTGTTTCCCTTATCTGTCAGTAACATCCATCCATCATGTTTGTCCTTAAATTCCATATGTTGCTGTAAAGACTACTTTCAATTATATATAAAATGAAAAGGTTTTAATGTAGTATAGCTGCAAAAACCTGTTTTACTAGAACTGTCATTAGCTAAGATCATAAACTGAAGGTTCATCTCTCACTTGCTTAAAGGGATTAAAGGCATTATTAAAATAATAGTAATATTTAGTAGTAAATATTATTATTAAATCATATTAAATTGCATAGTCATTAATAAATATTACTACCAAATAATATTCTATTACATAGTAATTTAATATTATTTTTAGCAAAATATACATGTAGTAGTCCTAACAGATTGCTTTGCTTAACTTTTGAATGAAGCTTTTCTAAAAGGAAGTACCCAAGTGGCAGTAGCAGTCTCTCAGATAATTTTGTATTAGGCAACATTGATGTTTTATATTAAAAAATTATACAAATATTTTTCTCTTCTGGGAAAATTTATAAATAGTTTATAAACATGCAATATGTATGTCTGTCACTGTCTTATATGACTTATACTAACCACAGAACTTTCTGCTATGCAAGAAGAAGTATACAAAAAAACTAAATGTTATGGAAAATGTGTTTTCTGAATTATTTTCTCGCTGAACAGGAGTTGTTACAGAATACATTAGTTTATTTTAACTTAAGTTTTAGATGTAAAGTGAAAGTCTAAAGTACATTCAAATATCTTTCCTGGACTGCGATCAAACTTCCTTTACAACTTTTTTTCCATAAACTGTATTTTGAATTAAAACTAGGAAATGCAACTAATTGTTGCAATGTTTTTCATGATTATTTGATGCATAAATTTAATTGTTTTTCCTCTAAATTTACATGGCTTGTAAAATCACTCATGGAAATATTTGTGCAATTTGCACAAAAGTTGTCCAGAGTTTATAATTAAATAATCTTCAGTATTCAAATGAACATTAGCATCATTATTGCCTTTGTAGAGATGAGAATCTCTTTTCAATTCTTGAGCAATCATTAAAGGGAGAAATGGTTCACATGGTTCTGTGCTTCAAGGGAAAAAAATTGTCGCTGTGAGTTTCTTTTTTAAACTCAGACATGAAGCAACTTGTCAATGCTACTGTGACAAATCTGTGATTTAACAGATATTATTAAGAAGCTAACTCTTTTACTATGTTCTCTATCTCTGAAGAATAGCTCTTTGCAGTTTTGAACTTGCAGAATGAGACTGATCATTTACAGGGGCTAAAATCTGAATGTGGCAGCTAGCTCTGAGCAGTACTCTGTCAAACAGGATTTGTCTTGTCATCCCAGCCCTGCCATGAGCGCAGGGAAAATGGTGTTTGTCATCACCTGCAGCTGAGTGAGGCCAGGCTGTCTTTTCGAGGACACCACAGCCAGAAAAGTTATCTAGGGGAGGCAAAGATGATGCTTGTTTTCTGGCCCAGTCTCTTGGAGTTCGCCCAAATGAATTAGAGTATGTTCAAGTTAAGTGCTCTTTTCCCTCCCCACCACCTGGAGCCTGCACCTATTCAGATGGCAAGGTTTGCTCAGTGCAGCTTCAGAATGCCTGAGGAATAAACATGTTTCCCTACTGAGTATTTCTGCATTAGACCCCTGAGAAGCAGTCATGCAGAACTCAACTCTTACAAATTGTATGGCCTCAATCTTCGTGCCCCTGGCAGATGAGGACAAATATGCAAATACTATGCATAGCTTCGGCTGTCAGTTAAATACAGTTTGGGTTTGTCTATTTCTGTTACTTAAATAGCTACATAACAGTTGGTGGCTTTTAGAAAAACCAAAACAAAAAAGGCTAGAGTGGTTTTGAGTCCAAAAAAACCTTTTTTCTTCCATGATTTAATTTCCAGCATAAATCCTTCTCTTCTAGAACTGAGTCTTTCTAGGAGAGTAAGAAGCATTTAGAAACTTTCTCTCTCTTCATTTTGTAATGGCTGTTGAGGTATTCACAGTGTCACCGTAATGATGCATATGCCATTAAATATACCAAAATAATGAATTCCAGTCCAATACATGTAAATTAGATGTTTCTTAAAAGATCCACTTGCAAAATAAAACTGCCTACGCAGTTTCCATGAGGTAAATAGTTGTTTCTCATAAATCCTTGAATCTTCAGAATAGTGACTAAAAAGTAGATTGTAAAATAGCTTTCTTTGCTAATCAGTATATCACTCTAAGTGTTGAATTCACTACTTGAAGTAAAGTATTGGCTAACTGCAAATATACATCTGCAACAAATTCTTGGTATTATGCTGGTACACATTTACATGTCTCATCTTATAAAAAACCCTTTTAAAATCCTAAGGTTATCTTAATAAAAAAAACCCAAACAAACCCTTTTAAAGCCCTATCCAATTTAAAATATGCAGCTACTGACATAAGACAACACCAGGCAAACATTATTTTGTTCTTTGGTTTAAAATAAGTACTGACTGTAATCACTGTATGCAGGATATTTCTGTAACATTTTCCACTTATAGAAGACTTGATAATGAAAAGAGTAAATCAGATTTCAAAGATATCCTTTTCCTTCCTTTGGCAATCCCACTTATTCTTCAAATAAGCTTGCTATGTCCAATAAATGAAAAGGAAGAGATAGCTTATGAGCACTCAAGAGTAATTTCTGCTTTCTGAAGTCAAATATTATTATGAAATATATAGCATATATTTTTCTATCATATTTTCAGGGTTTTTTTTGCATACATTACATTTCTATATTTATATGAGAAGCTTTACCATAGATAAAACTTTAATAAATCTTTGGATGCACCTTTCCAGAATGATAAATAAAAAAAGTAGAGGCTTGGAAACTGATAGTTTCCTTACTTTCTATAAACAGAAAACCTTGTCTAAGAAAGTATCTAAAACTGCAAATTTGTTTTTATAATAATTTTTAATAATTTGAAGTCCAGACAAAACAATGTTATGAATCAAATTACTACAGAATTAATTTTTGCTCTTTTAAAAGAACTCTGTTTCTAGTGCTATAAGAAGTTAATACACTTTGCTTTTCAAGTTTTTGGTTTTGTTTTGCTCACCTTTAAACTTTTAATAGGAAATCAAGTTCCAAATAATCTTGTTTTGTGTGTTTTCTTTTCAGGGGATAAATGCAAACCTACTGAATACACTGAAGTGAAAAATATGTTACTGGATCTACAAAACCAGAGATACATTACACAAGCAAAAGATAGATCTGTTGGTGAGAAAATGGCGTTAAAGAAAGTTCTTGTAGATCAAATGTTCAATTATTTCGATTCAGACAACAATGGACTTGTGGATATTAACGAGTTATCTCAGGTATGGTTTAGTTTTTGTTTCTATAGCACAGTGACTATTCAAATGTCTTTTTCAGGACTGAGAATATCATGTCTTAGGATACTTTAGAAAATGTGAGTCTCTGAGGTGGAAAATTTCATTTGAGAATTTTTGAATGGCTGAATTATTCAGAAATTCCATAGTGTTTATGCTGAAATTTGCATATAAGGCTTTGAAGCATACTGCAGTGTGTTAGAGCACTCTAGACTGCTGTTACCATGAGTTGTTTTATTGTCAACTCCTTGCTATCATCCAGTCCAACTGTATAGATGTATTTTAGAAATTGAAAATTATTAAAATAATGAGGTAAATAACTTCTGTAATACTAAAGCAGCATTTGCTTTAGCAAATAAATAAAAAAATAAGCAAAATAAATAAGCAAATAAAGCAGTTGCTTTATCTTAGGGCTAGAGAAATACAGAAGAAATCTTGCAATGAGAGTTCATGGGGGTTTCTAAATTGCAAATTTTAACTTATTACAGATCTAAACCAGTAATTGCTGCTCTGGTAGGCATAACAGCACTAGCTTTAATCTACCTAAAAGGATTGATTCTATTAAAGAGTGTTGATGGAGCAAATGTACTTTGATTTACTAGAAGTCTGTGTTTGTGAAACCTAATCATGGCTAACTTATATTATATATATATATATATATATATATTATATTAATGAGTCTAATAGTAGGCAGCCAATTAAAAGTTTAAAAGGAGGATTTTTTAGATGTGGACATTGATCATTGCCCTCTGTTTTAAGTTACATGGCAGAGTGATGAAATAGGCTGGAGTTATCATTTCCATTACAGTTAACTTTTAAAATTTTAGTTGCAATTTCAAGGACCAGAGGGTGATTATAAATATAGGTATTGTGTCAACTACTAATACACAATTTCAAATTAGTAATTCAAAAATATCTTTCTGTACTTTTCTAAGATTTGTTTTTCCTGCTGCTTTTTAGAATATTTCAGAATTTCAACTTTTAAGGGACTTTGGTGCCTGCATATATCTTACAAATAATAATTTATATGTGAATATACTATATGAAGAGGTAACATAGACAGGAATCACATATATATAGGTTTGCAAACTATATTTCATTATTCTCTTCACTGTTTGGCCCATGATGGTAATTGGTGAGTGATCTCTCCCTCACTTTATCTTGGCCCATGAAACTTTCATTATCCAGTCAGGGTCAACCCTCCTCAGGGAGACATTACTATACTCCTGAAAATGTTCTTAGGATTAGGAGAATTTTTCTCAGTTGTGCTCACAGTCAAAATTTTGAAATCTGCAGAGTTGTCATAAATAATGGCTTCTGCATTTTAAATGTAATCATATTAAGGAGGTATGAAAAGCAACCTACTTGCTGTAGAAAACAAGGACTCCTGAAGTTAATTTATATTCAAACGAATATTGAAGTTCAGTTTATAGTGCATCTTAAATTTTACATCTCGTCAATCTTGCTGTGCAATCAGGCCCTTGGACTGCACTTATTATCTCATAGGTGTCCATATAGTCATCCTACCTAATGTAAAATTGAAATGAATCAGTTGGAGATTGAAAATGGTGACAGCAACACTCCAGTTTTATTGATGTGTTTTGGATCAAAAGTCATAAGGTTAGTGAATTTGCATCTTGAAGCAAGAGAAACAAATGTTCTCTCCAAAAAAAAGAGCAAAAAAATAGTGTTTCTATTGAAAAAAAATAAAAGCCTATTTCTAATGGTAAGAAAAGTGAGGGGGGTTTTGGGGTATTTTTGTTTCTTTTGTTTTTTGTGGTTTTGTTTGTTTGTGGGAGTTTTTTGTTTGTTTTTGGGGGTTTCTTTGTGGTTTGGTTTTGTTTTTTAATTTTTTTTCTAAATACTTCAAGTATGACAGCAATACATTAAAATTTGGCAGACTGTTTTTCCTGTGGTTTAAACAAAGCATTCTAGCATCAAGGCATAATATTTTTCATGGCTTTGTTGTCCAATACAGAATTGCAGCTAGAAAAGAATTTACCTCCAATACACTGTGTAATTGTAATAGGAAACCTTTAGGATTATGTAGCTCCATGCAGGCTAAATGGACTTTTTTTTCCAATATAAATTCATCTCTGCCTTGACTGCTTTAATCACTGAGTCTGACTCATTGAATGTTTTAGTTTCCAAATCCTATTTTGGCAAGTGAGATGTGGCTTGATCTTGAAAGGACTTACGAATTTAACATTTTAGACCACTTCTTGTTTTGAGATGTAGGAACTAACCAAAGGGAGTATCTATCTTTGCAAACTGTGAGCTATGAAATAGGTAAGATTCTCATCATCTTCATAATTTCTGATCTACCTACAAGGTTTCCAGTAAGGTGATGTTGTTCCTTGGAGGGTTTGGTTTGTTTTTAAAGCACTTTGACACATTTTAAATGAATCCAAAATAATGGAAGAGAATTGAATCTTCTAGTTAGCTATGAATATTCAGTTGTTAACAAAATCATTTGTTTATCTATTTTATCTTATGCAAAACCAAACTGGAATTTAATAAAAATTTGTAAGTGAAATACCAGTGTTTCTATCACTGTAGGCTGTTAGATTACTGTATATTGTTTTTGCCGTGTAGAACAGGGAAAAGAGCAGAGGTGTTATGGGTAGGCATGGGAATAAAATGTGTTTTTCTGGTTATGAATGCAGTTATTCTACTGTGGTGGAAGTGCCATTTTATAAACAGTAAACCTTTTCTGGTTGCCATCAGTGGAAGATGCATAGGCTCTAAAAATGTTTCATCTTTCTTAGGAATGAAATTCAAGTTCCTTTTTGAAGGAAGAAGTGAAATAATCTATACTTGATTAGGCTTAGAGATACTCTTTATTGTTATTTATTTCTTACAATAGTGAACTAAGAAAGCAAAATTCTATAGAAAGGGGAAGTGACATAGCCTGAAAGCAAGTTGAATATATAATAATAATAAAAATAAATTTTCCTCTCCCTTTCCCTCCTTTCAATGATCAGTTTTTAGATTCAAAGGAAGAAGTTATTATCCTTATTTATGAATTAATATCTGCAATTTCAAATACCTGCATATATTTTACTTACTAGGTCAGCATAGGACAAATGTAAATACATTACATTTCTATAAAAACTAATTCTTACTTCTGCAAAAACAAAATACCCCAAAGGTAGTTTGGTTTCATTTTTGTATTATGATAATACTTCTGCACTTTAAACCAGCTGATACTTCATGGGCCTTGGTTGCAGATGCACAACTTATGTCAATTGCATCTCTCTGTCAGACCTTGTTTCTTAAACTGATCAAAATACTTAGTTGGACCTTGGCATTTAAATTTTTACCTTCATGACTTCTGATTTTACATCTAATAACTGCTGATATTAAGGGCTATTTGGAGGGCTTGGAACTCAGAGAAGGGATAATGAGTCTGTCTCCTCATTGTGTTTTTAATCGGCTTTGGTTTTCACTACATGTTACATAAGAAAAGTCATAAGAAAATTTTGCATGTTCAGTGTTAGTTCTATTTATTTTCTGCTATTATTTAGGGACCTATTATTTAGGTTGCATTATCAATTTTTACTATCACTAATACAGGAAAAACTAAACATGTGCAATATTCAATTCTAGGTTCAAAATAAAAATAAGAACCTGGCATGAAACTTTAAAGTTGAGGAAAATTAAGACTCTCTCAGGGATTAGTAATGAGATAAAGTTTACAAACACTGTGATCGTCACACAAACTCTAACATCTTGATCTTTCTTAGGTACCTTTGGTTTTTTCAAGTAGCAGCATTTCCCATTATATTCTTGCAGGCTGTGAAGGAAGCAGGAGCAAGCTTCATTCCTTGAGAAGGTTCAAGGGCTGGTGGTAGCAGGAAGAGGACACACAGTATAATGGTGCAGGATTTTGTTTGCACTCATTGTTTTATCTTGGTTAAGTCCAGAGCCCCAGGCTCAGAGTGCTGGTGGTTCCAGGTTTAGTTCTGAGTGCAGAATTTGATCCAGCCTATCTATGGGGCCCTAATACCTATTCTGGTCCTACACTGTGAGCCAGGAATCTATAACATTATGTTTGCAGACACCAAAGGACACATTTACATCTTCCGAGTCAGATTAGGTCTTCTCTTCTAAGTCCAGAATTGGAAAGGCAGGGAAATGTGCCTCTCATTGGAGTCGTTTGGATAAAGATGTCTCATGTCTGAGCTGTGTAACTTGATTAGTTTGGGATGGTATTGAGGTAATACCTTTAAATGAAATTGAGCACATGCCTTTGTAGGTGGTTAGATGTGTCAGATATCCATTTGCTCCGGGATCTCTGGGTCATTCTGTGATGCACAAGTCCTGTATCCTTACATATATCAAAGGTATCATGCTACTATAGGCACCAAATAGAGGATGGTGCTGCTGCCCTACAGAACTTGGTGGTAAATTTTAAGAATATTGATTTAATTAGATTAAGGGAAGCTAAAGCAAGGAACAATTTACCAACCTTTATTATCAATCTGGTTTCATAATTAATCAATTCTTCTAATTTATAAAAAGTTATACTGCCGTGGAAGATGGTGGAACAAGTAATTGAACCCCCCCTTATGCAGTCAGAATTAATTTGGAGCACAGTTCTCACAGTGTCTGGTGTTTGATGTACTTGGTGTTTTATCAAGCACTGAGTGGCACTGTTGTGATGATGTACTTGCTTTTAGGGAAGATGAACACGCGATAACTGAGTGACCATATTTGATTTAAAGGAAGGTTTTGTGTCTAGTTGTATTTATGTATCATTTTCCTTAGGGAGGTAAAAAAAGGCCATTAATCACAGGCAAGCAAAAAACCACTGACCGATAACACTTCAGGTAAAGTGGATTAATGAAGGATGTGTTACGTTATTTGTGGTCTAGTTTCATAACAACTGCAGATTTTTCATTTTGACTGTCAGAAATCAGATTAAAAGGAATGAAACAATCTATTCTGATGTGCAGTTTGTTAGTTTTAATCAGATTACCTTTCCCAGTCTTCTAAAATTTGGAATTGTACTGACAATTTCTGAGAGGCTCTGAACTGAGGTAACAGTATAGGATTTCATAGGAAATAGATAATTTTGTGCTTTATCTTTTAGAAATTTAACCTTTTCCAGAAAATGCAAATCCTTCCTCAGTGTTTCAAATGTATAATTTCAAATGTATAAATTTCATTTTTTGGAAAAGACATATTTAATTTGAAAATGTAGATAAGTTTCTAAGTTTTCAGTATTTAGGGGGTTTCCCAATGAACTGTGAACAGCTTTGCTCTATATTTTGCCTTTTATCAGTTTATAATATTGAATGTAAATGCTTCATTGTCTTTATGCAAATTCAAACTAAAAATTGTGGGCATAAATATTTGCAAACCTTCTCTGGTGTGAATTTTCAACTTAAAAGTTGGAAATACAATAATCCATGTTTGACTTGTATGGCACAATTATAAAATTGCTCAGACAATCAGGCTTTAACCTTTAGAGTAAGTATTTTGCTCCTAGGTTGTAACTTGATAGAAATTTTGCCAGTTTTTCTTCTGCCTCCCTAACAAATCACTTTTTAGTTTAACTAAAGCGTAGACAGTCTGTGTTTAAAGAATTGGCTTAAGAAACAGTTTCCTTTCATTTTACTTTTCTCCATGGACAGAAATTAATAGATTAATAGGATCAAAAATGTCAGGCACAATGTTGGATCATCTGTGAAACACAAGTATGATTACACAATGATGTATCATATACATGGAATTTTATTCTACTTATTCTACACTTTTAAGTAAATTAATGTCTTGCAAAAAACTTCCATAAGGAAGTGTGCAAACTTAATTTGTCAGGCAGTCATATTGGCTTTGCTGGAGTCTCATATGGCTTGTAACTTCATGCCACAGTTTATCTGCACTTCAATTGGCTACAGAAACAGGTATTTTTTCAAAATCCAAACCCTAAGATGTACCTGGTTCTGGGTTGTATCTCATGTGATAGAATATTAGTCTCCCTCCCCTTCAAAAGGAAAAGCCAACCAACAACCCAAAAGCTCCATGAAGGTTAATTTTGCTTCTGATCACAGAGCTGATCTGAGTCACAGGTCCCATTGGAAAACTGGGAGATGGCTAGATCCTGAACAAAAGAATTCAGGTTGGAACAGATCTTACAGCATTAAGATTAATCATCACATAAAATCACTTGTGTGCCTTCTAAAATCTATCCTTACAGACTCACTGTTTGGAGGTTTATCAGCAGTGAGTGTATTTTCCAAGGAATTCCAAAGTATATCACCAGCAAAAAATGTCTGTACAAAATCAAACATTGAATCTTTTATTTGTAATCAAAATGATAATTTCAGTGTAGAAAAAATTAAATAATTGCCAGAGTGATAAAATGTAACTGTCTATAGTATCATTCTTTTAAAATATAGAATCATTCTATCCAATATTTTTTTTTTAAATTATGATTCTTCTTTTTAAAAATATGTTGCTTTTAATTTATAATTGGTCAATTTGAACAGATAACAGATTTTAGTTCAAAGAATGGAAGCTGAGAACATTAATTTTAAATTTAAAATGTTGTACAATAAAGCTAGGTGTTTTGGAGATTTAAAAAAAGGTTTTCTTCAACCTTAGGTATAAAGTTTAATGCTTAGTTGTACAATTGGAGATAGTGAAAGCAAGCACTTAAAACAATGAAGCAATGAGAGGCACAATGCTTCTTATACTGAATGTTCATGGCCTTGAAATTTCAGTGATTGCTGAAGTTTCCAATACACACCATTACATATTTAGTACTTGTATAACTGTAATGGGTTTAGAGTTACTAATTTTTCCCAGACTACATTTTTGTCCTCTATGTACCAGCTGCAAGATCTACACAATTTCATATTTTCTTAATTCACTTTAATGTGAACTCAATAAAAAGGCTTTTAAAGGATGGGAAGTAGTTAGCACTAATATTCAGGTAGCATAGTATGTGTTTTTAATTGATAATAGCAAAAGGTGGTTTAGTAGTGATTTTTCTTATCTTTCTAAATGGTTTTCATACTCTCTAATGTACTAACAAGGTGATTATCTTTTATAATGCATTTGTATTATTATGTAGGAGATGACTCCTGGTAGCATAAAATGTTTGTCTTTTTGTTTCCTCTAATGCTCCTGTTATACCCTATTATTCTTTTAAGTATTTTGTGTTTACAATAATAGTAAGTGAATGAATTCCTTTGCAGAACAACTGAAACACAAAAGCCCCTGTATCCCTTGTTTTCCAGAAGATATTCTGGAAGATGTTTGTGCAAATAATAGTTTTGTAGTCATCATAGGAGACTGATAGAGGGTTGGAAGTGTAATTATTTTACCAAGGAATTAACTATAGTTATATTTTTCTTCTCTGCCTAAAATAAACTGTAAACTATGCAATGTTACAATGAAATGTTGCATTAGGTTGGGCCCTTTCAGATGTGTGGTAGTGCTTCTAATCCATGCCTCATGTAATATGGCAATTCTAAATCACTCTCAGCATCTTAAAAATTCCTTGGCTGGAATCTAAGATGTCTACAACATACACAGACCTAAAACAGAATGGTGCATACATTAAAGAACATTTGTCTGCAGTAAGTGCAACTGAGTTAAAAATCTGACAGCCATTAATTTTGATCCATTCACGAATTGTATGTGTCCCCATTGAGAAACAGGAGCCTTTTCAGGTCAGCTACTTATACAACAGATTTTGGTAAGGTAATAGGCTTGTCAAAAGCCTGTAAGAACTTGATACAATTAGTAGGGTAGTAAGAGTTTATATTAGCTATTTTTGAGAGTGTTTGCATTTGGTTTCTGTGGTTAGAAATTAGAGGAAAAAGACATTATGCCATTTATACTTGGGAAATTGATATTTTAGGTATATTTGAATGTTTCTTAGTCACCATATGTGTACATATAAAGGAAAATCACCTTTAAAATTCCCACTGTCTTTATAGCGTTTCAGTCTATCTCCATTATATATATATGCTGTGTATATTCTAAAAAACTTTTGTGTAATTTCAGAGAGTCTGTCCTAAGGGTATTAACTTTTAAAAGTGTAATAAATAATTACAAAGTAACTGGAAATCCCTGACTTTACACAGTTGCAGTTCATTGCCCCACAGCAACCTTAAAATGATCTATTAAATGATTATTAGAAACAATTAATTATACCAGAGAACTCTAAGAGCTCAAATGTAATTTCATGGTTATAATTTTCTTGTCAGGTAATAAAACGGGATGAGCTTGGCAAGGAACCGTCTGACTGCTCTGTGTTTGATTTGCTGAAATATGATGATTATAACAGTGACAAGCACCTAGCTCTAGAAGAATTCTATAGAGCTTTTCGTAAGTACCAAGACTAGCCTGTTCCTTGAGTCTTAATTTCTCTTTCTTTCTTTTTCTAAATGGTGGTATTTTGATTCTTGAAGCCTGAAATATCTGGATGCTGTACTTAAATTAGTGCAATTTAATGGTCATGGGATAGCAGAAAACTTTCTAGCAGATACCACTGATATCCAGTAGCTTCTAGATTTATGAAGGATTTTGGTAATGGAGAATTCATGGATAATCTTTTTGATGCTAACACGCATTGATAGGTCTGTGCTTTACACAAGTGGCAAGTAGTGTGGTCAAGACATAATCAATGGAACCAAAATACCTCCCAGCACCTTTTGTTTATGGGTGCTGATAACAGCATTTTTTACAAACCCAGCAATAAATGTACCACTTCTATTAAGTGCCTTATGGCTTCACAGGACTCAGAAGAAGATAAAGATTTGTGGTGTAGTTTTGCAAGGTATTTGTTCTCTGGATGCCAGAGAGGTCTCAGGACAAGTGTGTGTTGTACAAACAAACATCTTGACCAAACCACAGGGTTAGCAGACAGAAGAAAGATGTTAAGAGCTTTTATAGAGTATGTTAAAGGTAATATCCATATATTTAGTTGTATCCAGATAAGAACTGATAATTTTTAACTCTTAGCTACCTCAAATTTAAGATTCAGTCTTGAAATCTGACTTTGCTTTAAAAGTTGTTGCTCCAAACTCAGTAACATGGCAGCACAGAAGATCAAGTTTGTCCTAAATTCTTTTTATAATTGACTAGTCCATAATGTATCTTCATTTTGAGTAATTACAGGCTGTTGCTTTAGTCTGCTTGTACTTGATCATTGGGCAGATGAGCACTCAGCCACTTTAGTTATTATCAAATGAAAAAGGGATGAAAAACTGCTTAAAGTTTTAAACTATAAAGTAGTGAATTGATATGAGAAAAAAAAATAGCTGCATGGAAAGCAAGAAGAATAAACATGAAATGAATAATCAAGACAGACTGTCTGATAGTATCTTAGTTTTGACCATTGAATAAGATTTTTATTTCCCTGAAAGTCTTTCAGAAAGTGTGATTTTGTGATGCAGCTTATCTGAACAAATTACTTACTGCTCCTAAAAATAACTTGATCCTGCTTCCTGAGGTTATCTGACTGCCCTTCTTGCAGTGTCCTAGCATTCACAGTCTCTCCTCTGAGTCACTTACTAAGTCAGCAGAAAAATATTCACCCTCCACATCCCATCCCAATCCTGTTGTGTGATCTGAATTGATTAAGTGAAGGGTCAGACCATAACTCATGCAAAAGAAGTATGAGCACAGCCAAGAAATAAGGTGGAGGAAGAAAATGGGAGATATTAGGACATTGTGATGGTGAGATAAACTAATTCAGCTGCAGCAGCAAAACACTAGGAAATACCTTAATTTCTTTTTTAAAGGTTGTGATACAAGTTCAGCTTACAAAAATGAACAGAATTATATAGCATCTATAGAGACACAAAAATTAGCTACGATTATATCGCTAGATGTTGTACTTCTAGATCGTGATTAAGTGCATAGAGGTAGAAATTGATATAAGCCTTTATCATATACAGCAATGCAATAAGGTTAAAGACATGTTTAAAGCATTATCATGGTTTTTGCAAACATTGTTTTAAGGGAAGCATAACATTGTTCTTCCAAATAAGACTTTGATGTGTCTCTGAGGGACTATTTTGTAGAGTTGTAAAACTCCAGACATAAGAATAGCTTTTTGTTATATATTTTTAATGGACTTTTGAATACTGAAAATAATTTCCATATGCTATGTTAAGCATTGCCTTAATATGAATGTTAATGAAAATGTTAGATTATATAAGATTAGAAATCATTTAGGTTTCTTTGTTGCAGCAGAGTAGTGGAGAAGGCCCTTTTTAAAGCTATGAGGCTGTCTTGGAAGATGATTTCTAGAGTAAGGTTCATTCTTCTATGTCATTAACAAAACTTAGATGCTTTTATTACATATTGAAAAATAAAATCTAAAACCAGCTACTACTTCTTTGTATGGTGTGTGGCCAGAAAACCAAAGCAATGTGGCACAATACTAGGTTCTGTAATGAAGATAAAATAAATACTCTTGAAATAAATTTGAGGATTAACTGTAGTTCCATTTCATTTTATCACCAGAGAGTTTGAATTCAGTCAGCTTGACCTATCTCACCAGCATTAACAAAAATGATATAATGCTATAAAAGTACACTAAGCTAAGCAAAACCAAACCAAATTGAATGTGGCACCCAGTTACTGTAGAGACGAGTGCTCTTATGGCTAAGCGAGGTGACACAGAGCTGAAACCACACAAGCCACGCCGACCCCAGGTTAAGCAAATGTGACAGCCCCTCTCCACAGGCCTGTGTTGCTTGCCTATGGCAAGGCTTGTGAGATGTTACTACTCGTACCAAGTCTGGATTTACCAGGATACAAAGAATTAATATGGACACACATACATGGAACCAGATCCGTGTATGGAATTGTACCCAAGAAGCACTCACAACACATCTTCCACACACGATTCCACAAAAAATATCTCTTCAATTAAGTATTCACCTACACTATAATAAAATATTTTAATTTTCTTTAGTAAAGTGACATAGGAATGCTGCAAATATTTATTCCAAATAGAAATAAACCTGTTTTTTTTCCAGAGTTTTCTTTAAATACTTCAAATTCTCAAGTTCTCTTATACTGCATGAATTATTATTTTTTTATTATGTTACATAATATCTTGTAACTTCAAAATTATGCCATTTTACAATATGGAAAAGATAATTTTTCACCAGCTCAGACACTTTCAAACACCTAGAACAAATAGAAAGCAAAACAGCAAATTTTTTTTCCAAATTATTTTCATAACTATCTAATGAGTGAAAGATTATACATAGCTGAGTAATGGTATTTGAAGGAAATTGTCTTCTAAAATATTATAGTATTATTTGTTATTTGGAGACATTAAAAGACTTAGCCATTAATTTAAATTAAAAAGTGCCTCTGGAATTTTTAACCTCTTGCATGACCCTATCAATTGAACTTGACAGGATGTTTTTCATGGTTTCTTCATTCCTTTTTTATCTACTATTTATTGTACATATGGAACCTAATCTCAGTTTAATACCTGCTATTCCCAGTGGAGTTGCCTCTGTCCCTAATTGTAGTGAAGTGGTGGATTTCAGAAATGTCAAGTTCTCACTGAAGTTTGTGCAGCTGCTAGAATATGTGTTACCGACTTCTATTCACTCAAAATGGCAGTGAAGAAAATTTGGCTTTGCAATGATGGAAAAATTGATCCTATTCAAAGCTTCCACACAGAATTCAAAGTTGTTTGTTTGTTTTGTTTTTTTTTATTTTTTATTTGTGTAACAGAAATTGGAGTCATAGGAACACAGAAATGTTAAGGCTAGGAGGTGGAGGTTGGGCAGGCCATCAGGGGGGTCACAGCACCACAGTTTTTATGCATGGCAATACCACAAGGCTTCTTTTCAAGCCAGTTTGTATCTAACACTGCTAAAATGTAAAATGTACAATAGTTAACAAAATATCCTTTAAGTCATATTTGAATTTGATCACCATTAAAGAGGTCTCATTTTCTAAATGTAATTGTCTACCAGTGTTCTCTATTAAGCATAGAGGAACTTTTGAAAAAGTAGTAAGTAGGCTGGAGAAGGTGTGAGAGAAGGCATAAGGGAAATCCGTGTCCTCAGCCTTGGCCTAAAAAGAGGACAGTAATAATCAAAGATACTAATAGGGTGCACTTTTCTAGCTGTGATTTCAAATAGTATTTAAAAACACTTATGTAAGACTTTGAACACAGGATTAAAAAATCATCTTCACTGTGGTGTTGAACAAACTATTCTATTAGTTTCTTTTTAAAGAATTAGGCAATTGCATTTTGTTTAAATATGAATGCCTATCTTTGGAATTAATTATCAGTCTTGTTTCATTAGCATTTGCAGGTAGGATTTTTTTTCATTGGCATACTTGATTAGAAATTTTCCTGACAAATACCAGCAATTCTATTTTTAATGCAAGCAGTAGAAGAGGAACCAGCTTAAGGGCAAAGAAGAAACATAGGCTGTTTTAAAGGTATTAATATGCACATAATTTTATATCTGTATATGTTTACATACATATACGCGCTTTCTTGTAGTCTGGGATTTATTTTTGACAGTCTCATTTTATCTGACAAAATGGATACACATTAAACTGGACAGCCAAATGTAAATAACTATGTGCAATGGAACAAAAAGAAAAAAAAATCTCTTTCCCCTTTCAGAAGGTCAGATGCTGAGGCAATAACAAACATAGAATATGTGTGAGAGGGTGCTCTCAGCCTTGAACGTATCTGCCAAGCTCAGGAGATGAAGGTGCTACTGGCTTCTGTAAGGTTCTACCTCTTGGCAAGACCACTGTGGTTTTCTGGGTATAGGCTGCTTTCACTCGTATTGTGAGGGATAATTTTTGGTGCTGTAGCATCTCTCTCCTAATTATTTGTCTGCTATATTCTGTAACAGTTTAGCTAGATCGATAATGTGTGCTGAGATGAACCTGCAAAATTACTTCCTCTGGCACAAGTGGATGAAGCAGAAAGTTTAGCTCTAGCTAGGTTTTGGGAGCTAGGGAGTGAAGGAATCAGATAGTTCAGTCCTCCACTGCTTTGGCCACACCATGTAAAATTGTATCCTAAAAGTGATACAGTTCCATCTTAGTGTTTTGTTTTGCTTTTCTGCATTCCTTCCTCAGCCAGTCCCATGCTGAAGGATTTTTCTCCAGCAAAACTTTTTTTAGGCAGGGAAGGATATTTTTAACTTTTTCTGAAAGGACAGGCAAAACCCTAAGATGAAGGAGCCAAACAAAAGCTGAAAAGGGTGTGGAATACAGTTCATATGTTCTATAAACAAAATCTGAAGCAGTGTTCTTCTTTTATTTTTCAAGAGTTTTCTTTCTCTAGTTAATGTCTCCTGTGGTATCAAGATAATTTTGTGTTAGCTGTAAATGTTGTCTCCTTTTGTTTTTCTTCCAGTGTTCTTTTCTAAAATAAATAATCTTGTTTTCCTCCCATATAAAGTAAAATTTCAAAGCAGGTACTTCAAGAGGCCTTCATGGTGGGCTGTAATATCTCAAGGCATACCACAAGCAAATAAATAGTAATAAATTATTCTGTTTGATCACTTAGCAGATGTATACGTAGGCTTTTCTCTTTGTAATTTCAGTAGAAATAATGATGCTAGTTCAAACATTTATGAATAAAACTGATTGAATACTATTAATATAAACCACAAATTTATTATATGTAATTGAACTAACTGCTTTATGTAACAATTGATATCCTGCATAAAATGAAGGCAAAAAACCCCCAGTATATTTCAGAATTGATTTTTTGTTAGTGTAGAACTATTCTTGATGTTGTCTTATGCTCAGAAAAAGGGGCCAGAGAAGGGCTGTGGACACTGAGGACTTGACTGTAAAAATGACATACAAGAAAACGTGGGAATTGTCTAGGCAGAACAAAATATGACCTAATTGCCATTCTTCTATTAATGGTGCTTTGTAGTTTTGCTGAAATTGCTTGTGCTTTCAGGTATCACTTGACACTGGTAATGAGATCTAATCTGTTGTGCAGCTGTTATTTGAGATCTTGTATGTTGCTACTGTACATGCTAATGCTGTATATATTTAAAAGTACCCTCAGTTTTGAAATAACATCCAGGTCAAATCAAGATATCAAATTTGGGTTTCAAGCACTCCTTGTTGCTGAAGTATTTGTATGAAGTGATTTATATACTTCCAGTAATAGCAGATATTACAGAAGTTTTTGATCTGGTCCAAAATTACAGAACGTGCTTTGGGCTCACCTTTTAGGAGAAACTTTGAGGCAGGCCAGTGACTAATGATTTTCAAAATCAATGTTTTTTTTGTCTTGAATCACGTGGAGAGGAAGCAGACAGAAGCTCCTATAAATACCGAGGTCATTATGAACACACATGAACACATAGTTACCGCATTCTCTCAGTCCTGAAAAAGTATTCTAAAACATTACTGCTTTCATCAGAATACCTCTACTTCTGTTTTAAGTTGTCAAATGCAATAATTACAGGTATGTGTTCAGAAATTCATTTTTTGAAGCATGAAACTTTGTTTTTGAAGCAAAATCGACCAGAATTAAAAAACAAGCAAACAACCCTACAACAAAATCTGAATTTTAAAAAGGCTTATACTGAATTACTCAATGGCACAAATGAGACTTCCCACTGAATTCCTTAAGTTATCTTGAAGTCCACAAAGGCAAACTCAAGAAAAGCTGACGTAATTTATATTTCCAATTAATTCAGTATGAGGTCCCAAATACTGCATTTAGTGTGTAATTTGAGTCAGAGCTTTATGACTGTGATGAGTCTTCAATAGTAAAGCATGTAAACAAATAGTGGAGGAAACATTTTCTGAGGGGGAAGAGGTATTATTCTGTCTCCTGCTACCATTAATTCCTTTTCAGCAACAACTTGAGCATGTTAGATTGTTCCAGAGGGTGTTATATTTCACCACTAGCCTCTGAAAACACCAGTTAACAACATACTGAGCAGGATCTATTGGACTTCATGGTAATTTTTTTTTGCTCAACACAATCTATCTCTCAAATTCTTACCTGTGCTATATGTATTTTCAAGCTAGAGAAACTCAGCTGGAAGAAAATGCACCGTCTTCTATTAGTGGGCAGAACTTTAAACTGATCATTAGAAAAAAGGAAATATCTAAGGTTTTAAATATTGTTTCATGGATTAAAGTAGTGTGCCTGAAATTTCTCACATGTCACTAAGTTAATTCATTTTGATGCCAACTGATTTTTCTTCATGTTTTGGGGGAATTGAGTAACAAATTTAAGGCAACCATAGGTTTGCATGAGTAAATAAAACAAATATTTCAAAGGCTCTTTGGGCATCATACTGAAGAAACTAGGAGATTTTGTTTATGAACCTTGAGCTCTGCTGATCTCTAATCCTATCAGTGCATTTACCTGGAAGCTTTTGCTTGCTTTGGTGATGTAAGTTACCAGAGATAGCGCTGTGAAATACAGGATTGCAGAGGATGAGGACTGGAACAAAACACCTCAGTTATAGTGGCTTTGTTTCAGACAAGAGGATTGGTACAGATTGACTTGCATGGTGTTTGTTACTGGCTAAAGTGCTTGAGTCCTAAATGAAGTCCTAAATGTCTTTCAGTGAGCTTACTCTGGAGAATGACACAGAATGGTGAGGAAAAAGTAAAGGTTAGGTTATGACTGATGAGCCAACATCCACAAAAGCCTTTATGTAGGTGTTTTAAGGAAATTTCAAGAAAATATTAAAATAATAATTTATAATTTGTTTCCTCTATCAACTGTTTTAAAGGAAGCTCTCTTTCTTATTGAGGGAGATGAGGTGGAGAAGAAAGATGCTATCAGAACATAAGGACTATGACTGGGCATTAAAGAAGACAATCACCAGCTAATCCACAAGCAAGAACATTAAGTATCTCTATTTCAAGGCAGAATTACTCATCTGGAACTATCATGAATATTAATAGCTCATAAAGTCCTATTTAGTAAGAAAGCCATTTGATTAATCTATTCATTGTTTTGCTTTTTTTGCCTACTGGTGCATTTTAAATATCAAGCACTAATGTTCATTTTAGAAAGTAATTGCTTAGTATTTTATCTAGAACTTTTTTGGGCTTGGGTTTTTTCCCTTTTTGGTTTGTTGATTTATTTGTTGGGGTTGGTTTGGTTTTATATTTTTTTGTTTGTTTTTGCTTGGTTTTGTTGGTGGTGATTTGGGGGTTTTTTAGAGAGGTCTGGTTTGTATTTGTTAGTAACTCTTCTACTCTGCTTTCTTTTCTTTTGTTCTCACGTTTGGATAAATAAAAATTAAAAACAATCATTGGAAGAATGTAGAAGGTTTTTAGAAATTTTTTAGACATCTGGATTTCTTAAGAATATCTGACTAAAAGAAAATCCACAGACACAGTTTTGTACCAGATTTTATGAAATTATGTTGAAAATTCTGTAAATGGAGTTAATAGAAAAAAATTCCAATTTTGCAAAACTTGTGAGCTTTTCTTACTAGACCTTAGAGAAAAGTGCATTACACTGCACTGAGAAGTTTTTTGTTGAATGCCCTCAAATATCCATTGCATACAGTAAGGATAAATTGACTCAGAAATACCTTCATTGTTAGTGGTGGGTTAAATTCCAGTGAAGTTTTCTTATTTCAGGAAATTTCATTCCTATCTTAATTTCTCCAAATAATAAGACAGTTGAAAGTTTTATTGTAGCATTTCTCCATAGCTTTTGAGTTTGGTATATTTTTTCCTCTTTAATGCAGTGATTCCATGGTGTGAAGGGTTTTTTATTTTGTAAACTTTTACAGTTTACAACTATCCTAGTAGATATGTTTCTTTGGCTAACTGAAGTATACAGTGAAGGAAATATTTTATTGAATATGTCAAAGAAAATTTGGATAAAACAGTTTTCAGTATTAAAATTGTCCATTTATTACATTTTAAATAAAAATAAATTGATCTTGGCATCCCAAAAGCATTTGAAAATACATTCACTTCAAGAATTATTTGAAAGTTTGGGGTTTTTAAGGCAGAACATTGTTCTTTAACACATCTGTTAATCTTATTGTTCTACTTGGTAACAGTTGCTAATAAATGTATTAGAAAATGCCAATTGTTTTAGTGCATCCACAAAGGGATTGGATGAAAGGATTCCATCATGATAAATTGTTATTTCTGACTAGCATTTAGCTTCATTTTCTGAAGTTATATATTGAATGAAGGAAAATATAATTTACATGTTGTTATTTTAACTCAGGTAATTAGGATCAATTCCATCCAGTAGTGATAGAACTACTTCTTATGCTTGAAGATATACATGAAAAGCTCTTTTTTTTCATTTCTTGTTTTTCTAAATTTAATTTCAATAAGTCCTAATCTCTTGTCATCAAGCATTTGCCTGGTTAGTATAGCACAGACCTCTAAGTGTTTGTAAGTAGCTTCTAATATACTGTCACTGCTAAGAATATTTGTATGTGTATAGAGTTAAGGAGTGTGTCTCGACAGATTTTAAGATGCTAAAACTTGGTATAAATATTGACAACTATGTGGGTAGGGCAGAAAGAATATCAGCTACTCCAGTTAAAGCTATTTTAATGGTCTATGATATTGTAAACTGTGAGACTAATTTCTTCTCATCACTCCTGGCTTACCAAATCTTCAGAAATAAACATCTCATCATTGCATATACTATTGTTTATATATTCATCAAAGAGTTACATGTGAGCTGAATTCTGTAGGAATATTTATGTATGTATGGGTTGCTTATATTTGATAAAATTGTCTATCATGAAATAGATGAAATTGTCTGACTCCACTCCCTTTGGTGACTGCAGCCTTTATTTAGTTGGATGAATATTATCTGAGA
Organism: Cyanistes caeruleus; assembly: GCF_971803275.1. Taxonomy (NCBI): domain Eukaryota; kingdom Metazoa; phylum Chordata; class Aves; order Passeriformes; family Paridae; genus Cyanistes; species Cyanistes caeruleus. The sequence goes on from NC_141705.1 coordinate 39,819,559, forward strand.
TGTATAGATGTGATGCTTAGGGATGTGGTTTAGTGTGGACCCCTCAGTGCTGTGTTAAAATTGGATATGATGATTTTATAGGTCTTTTCCAATCTAAATGATTCTGTCATACTATCTACAGCCTAAAAACATCTTTGCAATTTTCCAAATGTATTATGGATGCTGTTGGATATTAAAAAACCCAAACCTTGCTGTTGGATATTAAAAAAGCCCAGTCTTCTCCCCAGCCCCCAAGAAGAAAACCTGAACATTTTCTACTAAAGGAAATGAGAAAACAGGTTAACAAAATATCCCTGTGCCTGTCTTATATACAGAATTAAATTGTCAGTAGATTCTCAAGCCAGTTTTCTAAACACGTCATGCTTGCAGAATGTCAAATCTTATCTTAAGTAGGTTAGCAAGTGATTTATATGGAAATGCAATTTTGACTGTAGTAAAAAAGAAAGTGTAATACAAAGGCTATGAAGCAGAGGTTTACATAGTGCAATATCATGTCAGAAGAGGTCGAAAAAGAAGATTCAAAATAGTGAAAACCTAGAGAGCAAAACCTCATAAGCCTTCTCTGTGTAGTTATGTGGTATAAGAATTGGGAACCTGATTGCCTAAGATGGCAGGGATCCAACAAGTAATCTGTTTGTCACTCTGTCATGAATAAATGCTGGGAGAAAGTGCAATTTTTTTAAAATTTGTTTTACATTATGGTTATAATTCTTCCCAACTAAGACATGTGGTAGAGATGGATTCTTTGGAGGGAATTTTAGTAGTGTTTTAAAACTTTAAAAAATAGACTAATAGTAGTTTATTTAAGAAATATTTGATGCTAAACAAAGATTAATGTGTTCTTGCTCATGAATTGTCGAGTTAATGTCTACTTTGAGTAACAATATATACATATTAACTTTTCTGGGCTAGAGGAAGTGTACATCTACTGCAGGATCTTTGTTATAAGAGTGCTTATGGAAGATTGCTAAAGGAGCAAAAGCATATAAGTTTCTTCTAAAATATATTATCTTCTATAGTGATTTTTTTCTCAGAGGCTGCCTCTCTTTAATAGCTCTTGATGGATGTCTCACTCATAGGTTTGTTTACTTTTTGGACCCATGTGGAATTAACATTTACAATATTCTGTTTCAGAAGCACAATATAATGTATCCTGGATAAAAGTGCTATCTTTTTTCTTCATTATGCACACCTCCTGCTTAGCTTACTAAGCTTTGTATGGTAAGAAACAGTGAACAATTGTTCCATGTTTCTTTTCTCTGAAATAGTTTTCTTGTGTTTGGGTTTGTTTTTTTTTCTTTAAATTTCTGACATATCTTTGCAATCATCTCTTTTCTATTCTGAAATTCCCCAGTCATTTAATAGTTGCTTGTATGGAAAATCTCCCACCTCTTCAGTCATCCTTGTTGTGTTTCTCTGTTCTTTTTCAAGTTTTACTGGAACTTTTTTTGCAGAGGGAGGGACAGAAAGCGAACAGTCAAGTTGCTCATGCAACATGGATTTATACAGTGCCATAGGAATTTTTTTTGAGTACCAGTCCTTACCTAGTAATTCTTTTTATTGTCATATTTCCAGGAATGAGTAGATGTTTGCATAAACTACAAAGTGTACTCTAAAACCTGTGTGCTCAATACCTGAGCAATGCTAACTAGTTGAGAGACTATCATTCTGTAAACAAGGTTTTGCACTTTTTAAATTTCCTTCATGCAACACTCTCAATACTGAATTAAGTCTATTTAATTTGGCATGTCAGTATCATACGTAAGGTCTTAAAGCAAATCAGATTTTAGGTTTGCTACCTGAACTACCTGATAAGTTTTTCTGAAGAAATCTGTCCCAGAAAATTATCACTTTATTTTCTTCCTACTTCTCCTGGATCATATTGATCATTATGAATTTCATTGGAGGTTGAGGTGGAACTCTGCTGGTGACTTTTCATAAGAGAACTGCCAGCAGCTTTCAAGATCTGGTGTCTGTGAAAGGGTAGAAAATAGTGTGAGTAGGACTGTACTGAAGTACCAAGAGTCACAGTTTAATCCCATCTGTCTGCAGGTTGCACTTTAACCTTTGTGCTGATCTTTTTAGATGCATAGCCCTTTGCCTGCTTTGATCTTGGGGAAACATACCAGATTTGCAAAGCTTGAGAGCAGAATATCCACAGTCCTTGTTCTCAGAATATGTTTGCACAAACACCTGGTCTTAAGAGAAGTAAAACTCCCCTCTGTGAATAACAAACATTAGAAGTCTCTACAGTCAGGTAACAGAACCTACCTTGACTTCTGCTTACTTTCTTTTTTCCCCTCTAAATGTAAATAGAAACTTCAGCCAGGTGATAGATTTTTCAGAATCTCTTCTGTACTAAAACTGCTTTCATTTTTTGTTTCAATGTTAAATATTTCTGTGAGGAAATGTTTCATAACTCTAGTCTGATGATTTCAGGGAACTATTGAATAACAGTTGCATGGACTCCTTTCTATGTGGAAATATAGTATATTTAGTATATATTATATATAGCAATATAGAAGTTCTGCTATGCTTTAGGCTTTCTAACCACATTCACAGTTCAGGTAATTTAATCCTGAATTACTTTTTTAGAATATTGGCTTCTCATTCTCCTGACAGAACTGGATGAGGAGATGTTTTTTTACAAAATTCAGTTATTATAAAACTCAGGACAGATCCAGAGATTTTAAATGTTTAGAAATCCCATTACCATTCTGGGAAAAAGTCTTGAAATTTGAAAGTGAAATGAAGGTACACAATAAATAAAATTGGCAAATTATTACATTTATAAACTGAGAGCTTCATGCATAAAACTGTGAATTACCAGGGCTGTCAACTCTCCTCTTAAAATTCTCATTTCATTATTGATTAGTTCCAGAAATACTTCATAGATTGAAGCATTTTTAATGTTTCATTTTAGGCAAATGTGCAGTATTGGTGTTCATCATCTGTATTTGCAATAAAGAGGAGCATTAAATTTGGATCTATACTAGTAAAATGACTTGAAAATATTTATGCTAACTCCTAGGATTTAGATAAAATGGTTTTACTTGAGCTAGTCAAGTGCAAATACAACAAGCAGACAGAAATTGATTTTTGCATAAACTCCTGTTTTTGTTTAGACAAATTCAGCAACATATCCTACAATAAATAAGCTCAAAACCAATTATCACTCTTAGTTCAGTGAATTAACACTTCCGTGTTCTCTGGATAAGAAATCTATGTTTAACACCCAGTTTCATTTCCTGTGAAATTTCTTTTCAAGTGAAAACCAGAAAACATTATAAGGAGTAATGGACTAGATGTCTTTTTAATTAAGTGTAATTTCTAATACACATTACTGGCTGTTCTCACCCAATACAATTTTTTTTAGGTTATTGCCATATATGTGTACTTTTGCAATATAAAGTAAAACTATAGCTTATAAAAATAGTTTGTTCTGTGCCTTTATTTTTGTATAATAGTGTTAGGATTTTTTAACTTGTTCATCATTATGACTTCATTTAAAAAGCATGATTTAGATTTGCAGATGTTTTGATATTTATTGTAACTATTCAATTGTTAATCTGAAAAACTGAATTAGGAAGCATTCTCTGATCACATTTACCTTATGGTACTTTCAAAATTCTACAATGGTGGAAATTTTGTATTTGAAACAAATTTTTTTGGCTTGCAGAGAGAGGGCATTTGTTAACATGATATATTATATATTATAAGGTATAATGTCCTTTGCTTCCCTATGATTTAATAGATCCCATAGAAGCAAGGAACTGCAAAAACTCATTGCATTTTGGGTAATGTATATGTCAAAAACTGAATATTTATGCTGCAAGTTTATTAAAATAGGTGAGTTAGCTTTAAACTAACTACTTTAGATAAAAAAGTCAAGTGCAACACATAGATTATATTATTAATCCACAGCAATCTCCAGCAGCAAATGTGACTTCTAACTAAACAAGACATTTTGGATGTCTTTATACTCCACTGTGGACCCACTTTGAGCATTTGACTAGTAGTTTTTTCTGAGTCATGTGCTATTTACTGAGGCATCATTCATTTCAGTTGATTTCTTTGTCAGCAGCTAGAAAGAAGGTAAATGATGATAGCACTGGTGGCAAGAGCTGCTGAAGAGACAAATTAGACGAGGAGGCAGTGACGGATGGGAGTGAGAGAAATTTGCTAAATAAAAAGATGTAGAAGAGGCAACCACTCCCTATAATTGACAACCACTCCTTCAGAACCTGAATCTGAAAGACATGATCCTTGGTCATTTCTCTTGGCTGACATCAAATAACTGGGGAGTCCCAGGCAGAAATAGTTAACAATGCTTGAAGAAAGGCAAGAGGCTGTGGCAGCTCTTAGGCCTCCAGTTGCTTAGATCAGTTTGGAGATTCATATACTCTGGAGATCTAAATCCATGTAAGCTGGGCTTTTACTAGTGCTAGATGGTGGGATTTTTATTGCTATCCTCCTTTTATTATAATTTATAATTAAAGTCTTTAAATTAAGGTATTGAAAGACGCTTGTCCCAACTTTAGTTGACTTTTTCTTACTGCTTTATGAAATTTTAATTATCTTTGCACATATGCCTTGTGGTGTTCTGTCTCATTTGATGAAGAGAATGGAGAATGAATCATAAGTGCAAAAATAGCTTTTGTCTGTTAAAACTTCTGTGTCTTTTATTATTGGTGCTGAATGGTGTTTAGTGAACAAGACAGATAATTACAATAAGGAAAAAGAGAAAACTAATGGTAAACTAATGTGTATTTTTAAGTGGAAAAAATGCCTTTACTTTTGAATCAAAGCTCCTAACTAGAACAACGCATCAGACTAATAGTTTATTCAATTTAGATTATTTGTTTAGCTGTACATGATTGCATATTCCTCATGTTCAGAATAAAGGATACATTTGCAGAGGTTCTGGATAGTCTTAGATGAAACTGGAATAAATTGGATCTGTACTTTGAACAAATGAAATGGCATGCAGGTAACAGTATGTGTTGGGAAGCTAGGCCTGTTGAGCACTTGGACAGTTTAACCTTCCTTTGGCTCTCTTCCCATGCCTCTACTACGTGATGCCACTGTTACTGCTCCCGAGACTCACACTGGGACATGAAGTCATGCTGGCAGAGTTTGTAAAACATGTAGCTGTCTCTTCAAAGCTCTTGATAAAGACTTGAGGGATTCTGTTAAGAGCTTTCCAGAAATCCATCTGGGCTTCATGGACTGGATCACCTTTGCTTTTGCAGCCCCAACCACTAGCATTAACAATTCAGATTTTTCAAAGCTGGGATTATTGAAGCACAGAAATTGTCAGAGGTGAATTCTTGCAGGCATTTGGCCAAGCTCCTTTATTCACGTTCCAGTTGTGGTCTACATGAATCATTGTGTGCAAAGCTGATTTCCAGCCAGCTGAATCCCTGTATTTTTGCATGAACTTCCTCTGTCCCAAGTGCAAGACTTTTCATTTGTCTTGGAAGAATTTTACAGTTTGTCAGCCCATTCCTTCTGTTTATAAAGTTCCCTCTGAAGAACAATCTTGTAGAAGTCTGCTTCCTGAGCCTCTGACTTAGGTGACAGCTCCAAGATTTCTGAGGGTTCATTTTGTCCTAACATCCAAGTCACTAATGAAAACGTTAAAGACTATTGAAACCACTTGTAGTGAGCTGACCTGCAGTCTGTGGAATGCTGACACTGAGCCTGAAGGCAGGGTAAGGTACTTGCAGTTCACTCATGCTATCCACACCTCCCTAAGTGGGGTTCAGCATTGTGACTTCACATTCAGAGTGACTGAATCAAAGCCTAGCTGGGGTAAATGATGTTCAAACTAACAACTACTGTTGTATTAGATATATTGCTCATCATTTCATAGTAGAAACCAGTTCAGGCTTAAATTCATGGGTATAGTCTGTTAAGTGTTACCCACACAAAGCTGAATAAACAGAGCTTTTTCACTTCTCTAGGAAGTCCTCTGATGTTAACCCCAGTCTGTCTTTACAGCCTGCAAATTTGTTAACAGCTGTATTTTTAAAATTGTTTATAAAATTATTATTCATTCTTTAGCAGTCTCTGTATCTGAATTTGCCATCAACAAAAGGTGCATAATTTAAACGGATTTATTCAGAGTTAAAAAAATTACCATGTACTTTTATCATATAACACCATTCATGAATGTGTGCCACTGTTTTAATGAAAAATATTATTTTCAACTTTATGGCATTCCTTTTTTGTCATTTCTAATTTCCAGTACTGGGTAAACCTTGTGCTAGTGATGTGCTAAACATTTGCAATTCATCTTATAATGAATCGTAATTGCCTTTATTCCTCATTAGAATTCCTGTGAGGATTTAGAAGATGTAGTGTATAATCCTTATGTTTACTGGTATTATAAACCTTTTGTGCATTCTCTAAACTTAAATGTCTTTGTTTGAAAGTCGTCAGTCATCATGGTTTACTTGTTGTATGTTAAGGTTTTAAAGACGTTTTAAAGAAAAGTACTATTGGTGGTTAAGTTGATGAGTATAGATGATAATAAAATGTCAGTGTGAGGTGTCTTTTAGAGTCAAATTAGTCCTGAAGGTGGGAGTGTTTGTTCCATTATTGGCTTTTTTCAACATCATCTTTTAACCATATTGTTTACATTGAACTATATTGACTACATGAAAATCAATTATATCTCATTCACGTAGAACATAAGGGCACAGTTATGACAGAGACATGTCTGAAGGTTAAGAAAAGAAGTCTGTTTATTATTTCAGTAGTTTATGCTTGCTAATCAGCAGCTTTCACAACAGCTGGAGTTTAGTACACTCCTGAAAATTAAAAGCTGTTGAAGGGATCCAAAGTAGAAACTGAATATAGTCTGCTATTAAAAATTATCTTTAATATCAGGTCTTTTGTTCATAAATTGTTTTGCTCATCCATCCACGATTTAGATCAAAAGTGAGATTAAGGACAAACAAACTGATTTGTGATGACTGAATTTTTGAAAAAATTTTAGTTTACATTTCACTGCTGATACAGCTTGTGCGGTTTATCTGTTTTTCTGTCTGACAGATGAGTAACATCTGTCAGTAACAGATGTAACCTACTAACCTGTCAGTAACATTTGAGTAACCTAGGGAAAATCTCTCTCTCAGAAACATGGGAGCTGAGAAAACTAATGTTAATGGTGATGTCCAGTGAAGTTGGCAAAAAGAGGACTTCAGGGACACCTACAAGCTAAGGAGAACTTCTTAGTAAACAACAGTTAGATGGGAGTTGTGTAATAGTTGAAACAAGCTGCATATTTTGGTGTAAGCAGCCCAGGAAAGTGAGTAGAATCATCTTGAGGAAAGCAAAGAAACTGACACTTTGACTGAGTGTAGAACTTGCAATCCATATTAAAAAATATGTTATAGTTTGCAGGGGGTGGAGTGTCTATGGAAATCAATATGATTGAAGTGTAATTTTTATTATAAGAGAGCTTGCCATTTTTTTTTATTTTATAGAAATTCTAATTCCAGTTTCTAATTGTATTGAAGTTCTATACAACTTTCTATATGTGTGAGAAGACAGACATATAACAGAGCTTCATCCTTTACATTTGTCCTTATATGTTTGGATTAAATGTGTGGTTTTCGTAATTGTTACTGCTATTTTCCTCTGACAACAGTGGTTTAATCTCTATCAAAAAAAAAGGTGTACATTTTTTCAGATTTAAAATATGGTAATCAATATTATTTTCATAGATTTGAACAACTCAAGAGTTTTAAGTTTAGGAGTCATAATGGATTAATATCTGAGATCTACAATTTTTTAGGTTTTTTTTGTTACAAGAAAAAAAGGTAGCCATTCTGGTGATTAGATTTGGTTTGCTGGTTTTCTTTTTGTGTGGGGTTGGTTTGGTTTTCTTCTTTAACATCAACTTAAAAACATGACTTTGTTTTCCTTCTTGTTCATTGAAAATTATTCCCTCCATTCCAAAATAAAGTATTCTTTAGGTTAAAGCAGTGGAATTGTTAAGTTCTTCAGCTAACAGGCCAGCTGATTCTAGTATATATTCCTTTTCTTACAGGATAATTTACTCTCCTGAGCCATTATGCAAGTGTCATCACCATAAACTGCCTCTGGCCTGGCAATTTTGTATTGATGGGTGCTAAAACAATATTATCACTTTGTGCTTGCCTGGTATTTTCTTCCTTGTGCATTTGCTGTTGACCACTATCAGTAACAGGATACTTGTTCTGGCCATGTGGATTTTTTATCTGATTAGGGTGGCTGTATTATAAAGCTGTGTTACTGCAGTAGCTCATGTACTCTGCTTCTAGAGCTAAGGATTCTGCTTGACGTCCTAAATTCAGACTACATTTGGAGCTTAGACTGCAGACTTTAATCTGTGTGTTATGTGTCTCATTTTGTTTGTGTCCCAGCCTTGTCTGTGTCTCCCATTCCAACACACCCCCTTTCCTTTTGACATAACTCTTCATGAAAAGTGTTATCAAGAGGAAGTGTTTTTCCATATCAGGACTTTATCAGCAGACATTCAGTATGAATTTTTGTATTTTAGATGTTTCTTCCCATTTCTGAAGCCTGATGAGATGGCTCAGCACCATAAGTCCAGATTCTGAGGGAGAAAAGAGTGATCTGGAGTAGGGGGAAGTGAGACTAAGTTTGATTTTCTAAAACTTTGCTAAAGCTTTATTTTAAAGTTTAAATCTACATCTGCAACATGCATCGGCATATTCTGTGAATGACTGAAAAGATAAACTGTGAAACTGCGCAGTCTTGGATGGGATGGTGGGAAAGATCATATTTCAGCTAAGCAAGTGTTCCATAGATGACAGGACTTGACACTGTAGACAGCTGAATGCTGTGCCAGGTCTTGTCAAAAAATTATACAGGAAAATCTGAAAAGAGTGATCCAAGAAGTGTTTTCTAGAATCTTTGTTTTATAGAGGTTTAAAAGTGATGGTGACACATGGTGACTGGGTCCATAGCAGTTTACTTCTACAGGATATACATGGAGAGACATAATCACAAATTTTATGTATTTTATACACCTGTGGAAAAGTCTGAATAGCTTCTAGTATCAATTCATGTTGGCTAAAATTTGTATTTGTGATCAGTGTTTTGAGAGCAATTTTTTTCTTACCTTGGAATAAACTGAAAAGTGAGTAGCAGCAGAAGACAATCTGGTGAATATTTCTGTATTTAATTGTATACACTCCTATTCTGACAGAAAGTTATACTCTGCAGTATCATCTTAAGGGTGTATTACTGGTTAGTTTAAGATCTAAATCTGAGCAAAATGCCTGAGATAAATTTTTGGATGAAAAATAAAGTGTTCACTGTCATAATCTCCCTGTTGTCCAGACTAGAATGCTTACTAGAATGCTGCAGCTCCCACCTTGCCATGCAGGAGGAGATGTGCATTTGGGAACAGACACATCCTTCCCAGAATTCAGGCAGGAAGTGGTAAGGGTGCATACCTGCACACTGTCATGGGTTAGCACACTAAGTTTTGCTGCCAAGCCACAAGGTAGGCATTGCTGTGAGCCCCTCTCCTCTCCCCCACCCAGTGATGAAGCCAAGCCAGTGCCAGATGTGATAAAAGCCAGCTGATGCTCACTTCAGCCTCTAGAGCTATTGCATAAATAGTATTTCTGAATGTATTTAAGAAGGGACAAGAAGAACAGGGTCAGTGGACATTAATAAGGTAGAGAAACAAAAGGGGAAGTAGGACTGGGGAGAAATAAAAGATGAGAATAAGAAGAAATTAAATGAAGGGGTGGGGTGAGGGAAAGAAAATACCTCAGACTATTGTAACTGCATCTGAGTTTCTGTGTAGAAGAAAAAGCAAAAATTTATTACCAGTCTTTTAAATGGAAGTAAATCAGAGAAGCTGCCAAAATACTGATTGTAAACAACCTCTTGATTATTTAAACAATCTCTTGGGACAATGTGTGCATGTACAAATGGGTGTGATTATTGATTTGTAGATAAACATTGAGATCATTGGCTGTCAGCCTCCTGGTTTTCTTTCTATGAAGTGTCATTTTCGTATATTCTTTCTCTTCTTTACCTGAAGAGAGATTTTTTTTAAGTTATTATTGAAAAATAATATTTTTGATTTATAAGTACTTTTTTAAACATTTCTATGGGGAAAAGTATTCTGGTTTTAAGAGTTTTATCCACCTTGATGAATTCCTCTTTAGTTGGGCTGTTTAGAAGCCTTGCTTAGTCTGTTCACAGCTGCAAGTACATCCCAAATTTAGAAATCTGTAGCTTTATCTGGCCTCACTGCATTTCTTCCTCACTATTCTGTAAAGTTTTTGTTGCCACTCATTACATATTCTGGTACATCAGAGGAACATTCAGTGTTCTCTTCAGCAGAATGATCTCTTTGTAGTACTTGTTTCTGTCTACATCATTCCAATACTAAAAATAAGCTACTAAATTTGTAAATAACCCCAGACTCAAATGAATAAATGCAATGGTATGAATATATATTTTTTTAAACAAACTAAACCATACTTTATTTTTAATGAATTATTTGGTATTTAAGTGAAGGAACGTAAGTAAGAAAATAAGGAAAATAAAGATCTTTTCTTGAATCTTTTCTCTCTTACTAACTAAATATAATCATAATTTGAAGACAGTGATATCTGTGCAGTCACGTATATCCCCATGATGCAAGATCAATGACACACCCAGCTTAGGGTTTCAAGTTTAATGAATACAATGAATACATTTACAGTGACTGTAGAAAGTAGTTGTATCTTTCCTTACATTTTTCTATCTGATCAATCACTATAGTAGTCAGCATTCCCAGAATCTACAAGAAAAAATGTTAAAATATATTTTTATAGTACATATTATTGGTGCAGATAATTTCTAGTGCACAGAAATGTATCCCAGAGGAGTTAGTGAAATGCAGAGAAACTGACAGCCTGCACAGAAGTATCACATTGAAGCTTTTCAGAAACTTGGTGATGTGCATAAGTTGGTGTTAATGTGATATTATCAGCAAAATTAGAGAGGTGTTTTGGAAATGATACGTTGCATTTGGCAAGAATGAACAATGCTCCTTCTCAAGAAGAAACAGGATAGGTCATATTAGTAATGAAATGGGAAATTTCATTCAACCTAAGTAACTTTCAAAGTTTTTTCAATTTGTATCTTTTTTATATACCTTTCTCCCCTCTCTTCTGCATTTTTTCCCCTCTTTTGTACATCTTAAATACCTTTCTCACCACCATTGCAAAGACTCAGCACAGAAATTCTGGAAGATTTAAAGTTCTGCTTTGTGCATCTAAAAATACTAACTTCAGAAAATTAAACACTGAGATGCCACAAAAGAGTGCTAAGACAAAATTTAACATCCCATCCATGTTGCATCACTAGCTGACATGCTTTCTGCTGTTATTTTTTTAAAAAAAACCTTACACAGTCCAAACTGCAATGGTTGTTATTAAAAATACACTAGCATAGCAGGAATTATTTTTCTGTTTTGAAAGAAAATAGCTAAAGCTCAAGCACAGGCAGTATTTTTTAGTGACGATTTTAGTCAGTGTTGTTGTGGAGAGTCATGTTATTCTCCCTATTCTGAACAAGGGATATAAGTGTAAAGTGTTGAACAGTAAATGAGAAAATTTGTTGCAAGTCCATGAGGTTTTTCTTAAATTCTAATATATCTCATTTGAAGTACACATGCTAATACTGCTCTGTGATCCACCTTTTTTTTTTTTTCTGCTTTATTTTTGCACAGGTAATTTTTAGCATATCCTCTCTTCTTATCTTAAAAAAAAAAGGTATTTTTCATAGATTTTTAAAAAGTAACAACTGCTGCAAAAACAACTGTGTTTAATAAAATGTATCAGAAAATGCTGAAATGCTATGTATGCACAATAATTACTCATGTGTGTTCATACAAATGATCCTTGCTGTGGGTATGATATCATGCATCACAGGACAGATATGATTGGAATAGGTAATTTGGCATATTTTCTTAAAAAGTAATGTATCATTTTATTTGTGATAACTTATAATTTCTGGAAACCTGTTGTAGTTTCTGTTATTTTAGAAATATTTTTATTTACAATTCTTTTAACTATATCTTGCTAATCTTAAGTGTAGCCTTTAAAATGGGGTCTAAGTCTAAAAATGGGAATAGGTTATCCCAAAATTATTTTTTCATTTACTTGGAGATTCTCTTCTAAACATAATTTATAATTAACTTTTGCAGCAACTTTACAGGCTAGAAATATATTGTAGCCTAACTTGGAATATTGAATCTATAAAAGTTGCAAGTTTATATATACACATAAACCTACAATATCATATCTGACTATTTTCAGATCAACAATTCCAGTAACATGCATCAAATCAAATTTTAACCTGTCACAGTAGCTTTGAAATTTCCCTTAGGAGCCACTGCATGGTGGATGAAATCAGTTACAGAACACACTGAGAGGATATGTTAAGGTTGGGCAGACAATTTCAGTCCTCTGAGATGATAGCAGAGACAGGAGGGAGAGAGACTTATTATTTGCCACTTCATTTACGGTCTCTTGAAGAGACTTAAATGCCTAAAAGCTGGAATTCCATTCTTCTTCATGAGGAGAAAGAACTAGTCTGTCAGTCAGGATATGCAAAGTTTGGATTGTTTTGCTTATGCCTAATAAATAGCCTGTGAGAAACAGGCTGTCGGCATTGTGGGAGTAGGTTGCTGATTTCCCTTGCAGCAAGAGACATTGAGGCTGTACAGATCAGGAGCTGACCTTCTTGGCCTGGGTTTTCCCTTAGGTTGCAAAAGTTCTCCTAACAATTGAATTCAACTTCACAGGGTTCTCTAAACAACATAGTCTGTAGGGGCAGACCCTTTATCCACACTGCTGTAAATGTCCTTAACAAATGTAGTAGTGATACTTTTCAAAACACACTCAGTATTCCTGTAGTACTGATAAAAGAATATAAGTATATATTAAAGTAGTATATTAAAGTATATTGTAATACTATTATTAAAGTGTATATATATAAGAACTGATACATATGAAATTTGTGCACATTTATGTAAAACACAAGGTCTTGAGGAGGAGTTTGAGTCATTGGACATAGGAAATAAAATTCGCTGTAGTAGGAATTAAATTTAAAGCACATGTATACTGAGCCCAATTTTTTTTTTTACCTTAATCAGTTCGTGAATCTGAAATTAACAAAAAGTGCTAATTGTTGATATTAATAATGATTAATATTAGTCATTTTTAAGAAGTTAAAACATGTAATGCGTGAGCAAAGACATTCAGAAGAAACCATATTAAAATCAATTAAAAATATCAGAGGGGAAAAATAATTTTCAAGAGTTAATACACACTGATTATTAATTCAGCTGCAATGCAGTTGATTTACTTGTTTCATTGAAAATGTTAAAATACCTTAAAATATGTTCACTAAATTTACCAAATGAACTAACAGTTAAAGAAGCTTTCTTTCTGTAAAAAAACCTTAGACATCCTATTTCCTGGGTGATTTCCATGTAAAATTAAGAAATATGCCTTAACACTACAAAAAACCTGTATTGGTACCAGGTCCAGCCAGTCCAATACTTTCTTTCAACCATGAATTTGAGCTAATGTTTAGGGAAGTGTAAGAATTACATAATTATGATTTGTCCCAAGTGTTTGTGTGATTGCACATGAAACCTTCTGGACTCTATTATAATCTTTGGAAAAGATCTCTTTACAAATATATCACTTCAAACTACTGTCCTTCATTTAAAACCTGGCCTCTCACCTATTTTGATGGCTTTCCAGTGTTGAAATAAACAGTAAGCCATTGTGCTGTCATGGAAATGCTGGAAAAGCATTTCCATGACATCCATGATTTTGCTGACTTCTGTCAAAGTTCTCTGCACCATTAGTTTCTTTAAAATAAAAATCCAAACCTTTCTTAATTTTTATATATATTTAAACTGCTCCATGGCTTGGTCATTTTTCTCTTTCCTCTGAGCTTTTACCTTGCAGAGGACACAAAGCTGCATATGGTATTCATGTCTAAAAATCATGGAGCAACATTATTTTGGGTTTTGTTTGATTTTAGTTGCTTTCCAGAGAATTCCTAATCATTGATTTGAATTTTTCTCTGCTGGAGGAGACAGAGTTGATAAAACTGCTTATCATTGCTTCACTGTTTCTCTCTTGACAAATGACCTTGCAGCCCATTTATACAAAAGTCCTTCATCTACTTCTTACAGTCAGTTTACAGTCATTCTTCAAAGAACCATTAAATAACATAGACTTTGCTTCAATGGTAAGGGCTGTGCAAGTACACACATCTATGAACTTCTCATAAATATAATAATCTATAATGTATTTGATAATTTTATTTATTTAAAACTATTTTTAAGAATTTTATTTAAAGATATTTGCTTCTCTAGTCATTTTTATTCCTAAAAAATGGAAGATGAAAGCTGTTTCAGTAATAAAAGAACTTGATGCTAAATTCACTGAAGCAAGAGGTCAGCTGATATATTCTGGTTTATCCTTAAAACAGGAAGCACTCAATATTTCTAGATATTTGAATAAAATATATTCTATTCATGTGAGAAAAAACAGAAACCTTGGAGTTAAATTTGTCTTTCAGAGAAGCCTTAAGTTCTAACATCAAATAAATGTTTCCTAGGATGACCCTATTAATTTCATTGACTAGTACTATAAATAAATACAGAAATGATTATGCTTTTTTATATTTTTTAAATAATTTTTTATCAATTTTTATCATGGCATTAGGTTCTACAGGACTTCCTAAAAGCAGGAACCATTACAATATATATTTTCAGAAAAAAAATGTTTTTCAAGTATCTTGTCAGTGAAGACAAGAGATGAATAAATGATAATTATAACATTAAAAGCTTTCAGCTTTTTGTAACAACAATTGCATGAATTTTAATCTGAGCTCTGCAGCTAAAACATTAAGGAGTCATGAAAAATTATTTATGCTTTTATGTCTGTTTGTTTTTAAGTTTTTCGGTTTTTTGGTTTTTGGGTTTTTTGGTGTGTTTGTGTGTGTGCTTTTAAATGGATTTTAGGAACAGAAAGACTTATTTGCTGGCATAAGATCTTAGAGAACAGGCACTCATGAACCATGTTCTGTTACTTTTCATACTGAAACATTCTACTGAATATGTGAATAATATGTTTACAGCAAGTTCAAAGCAGAATATACAGCAGATAATGGCAAAATTAGTCATGCTAATGGTGATGTGTGCTTATTTTAAAATTACTGTAAAAGAACAGCAAAATGACACTGATGAAAATGCTTTTGTTATGTCATTTTAAGGAAAGTGGGATCAATGCCAGAAGAGTAAAAGGCACATTACCTAGCCGCATTTCAGCTAATGCAAGCCACCAAGTAATGTTATGCATTAAGTACAGAGCTTACTGTAGTTCATAGACAAAAGGCTTTTTGCTTACTTTTAAAAGTTGTTTTATTTTAAATTAGTTTTGAAATAGGCAAACAAAATAAATACAGGCTTTATATGGTCTTCATTTTAAACAGTGGGTACCATTTAGCATAATGTTCATTAGTTTAGACGTGGAAGAGTTTTGTGGCTGCTTTGAATAAATACAAAGAACTTATGGAAGCAAATGAGAAAGTTCAAGTTGCACATTTGTTAATGGTATTAAATTATCTATGGCAGTCTACAGTTGAGTAAGAGCTTCCTCCCTTCCTCCCTTTAACAGCATAATCAATTACAAAGTGATACACAGACTATTAATGTAACATCTTCTAATACCTTTTTACCTTTTAAAACATTTTATTTAGAGTGATATTGTGGTTTTTCTTTACTCATCATAAGAGACAGTAAGGACCTACTTAGCCTCAATAAATTTCATATACTTCAGTGTTTGTCTTCCTAGCAGCCTGACTTGGTATTGTAAGACCACAAATGACTTTTATGATTGTGTACAGTTCCCTACAGGCCATTTGCACCATCAAGGGAGTTGGAGATTGGATTTTTTCATGCAGAGGGAAAGAACTGAAATAGCCTTGCTTTTACTATTTATTCTTTAGCTTCTTCAGCAAACTCAAATCCAAGTATAACAACTCTTTCCCTAAATGTGCCAAATTTAGACCATCAAGCTCTGTGTTACGCAGATCGACCCAACGTGCTTAGGATTAACAACAGAGAATTGTTGGTCAAAGCACTGTGCAGCTGTCACTATCCTTTTATTTTCCTAACAGAGCCCTACTGCCCCATTGTTTTAAGAGTGAAATGATATAATTTTATCTGTTGACTTACAAGAATATTGATAAAACTTAACTCATACTAAGAAGGACAACCCAAGATGTATGACTCTTGAAAACAACAATGCTTAAAATAAGGTTCCATTATTTATTTATCTGTATTGCTATTGGAATATTTTTGCAACATGTCAGCTTTGAAAACTCCTTTTTCCTGCCTTTCTCAGTTTGATTACTACATTTTGGTTGAACTGAGAAAATTCAAGCACTTACATTCTAACCAAATTGTTCATCATTTGCAGTATTTCTTGATTCAGTTGGAGCAATGTCATTTTTCATTTTATTTCAATAAATTCTGAAGATATTCTTGAAAGATATCACAAATATATTTATATTAGAAAGTACTTAGAAAATTATGATAGAAGAACTATTTATAATTTTATCTAATTTTAACTGAAGGACAGAGAAAAGTAGTTTTAAAACATAGATTCTAGATAAAGAGAACCAATGAGAAAAGAATGTGCTTTCAAAATTTTCAGTAAAGCACTCGGGATGTTTACATATCAGAATCTGTTTAGTCACCTAAAATCATGAGTATTAGTGATAAAATGCATAAGGACCATGATGAAAGGGAGATGATGTGGGAAAATACCAGTTTGAGAAGGAGTTATTATTGAAGTTCTCCAAACACCACCTGGAAAGCAAAATTTCTTAGATTGGAAGTGGATAACTTTGAAGCCTGGCACAGTAAAAGTGATGAAAATTATTGTTACAAAGTACAAGTTCTTATACTTGGTTAAGAGTAAGAATTTATACTATAGGCTGAGAAGTAATCTACTGGAAAGAGCAGAGCAGAAGAAAGTTATGTGGACCTCCTGTCATTTACATGGCAACTGTGAGGAACCAGGAGAGATCTATGTGAAAATGGAAATTGCATTATGCACACATATTGGCCAAAGTCTTTCAGGAAAATATATGTATTACTTGATATATTCCACTTCATTAATCCTAAATATTGTGTAAAGTTTTCTTTAATGTGTTTTAAAGAAGGATAAATTCAAACTGAATCAAATACAGTGATAACTTCAGTAACAAAAACAAGGTGGGAGGAGCCAGAATAATTTTGCTGGGGACCATCAAGCAGGATGAAGGGTAGGGGGGTTTGCAGAATAGCTTCAGCAGCCAGGGAATTTATCAAACCCTTTCAACCATCTCTCAACCAGTGCAGGAATATCTCATATTTAAATTATTAATTTTGATTTGCTTTACTTTTTTGGGGTTGGTTGGTTGATTTTGGTTTTGCTTTGTTGTTTAAAATCTTTGATATTTTTGGGCCTCTTCAGTAAGTGTTCCTTTTCCCTGGTCAATGTTAAAGTTCTAAAATGTCTTCCCAATAGTTAATATTTATTCTGCTTTCACTCCTTTTGTCCTATTTTATAATAGATTTATTTTATTTCCAGACAGATATTTTTATGCAGTAGTCTGTTTTAGTCTGGTAACTATACTCCTAGCTTTTATTTAAATGTTTGGGTTGGTTTTGGTTGGGTTTTTTGGTTGCATTTCTCCCTTTTATCTGAAAGAGTGTATCCAGTAACTTTTATAATTAAGAGCCAAGGATGTGTGTCATATTGATACTGCATCTGGAGGAGTTGCAAATAAACTCATTAATATGGTACACCATAGCAGAGGATCCATGTTTCTAAAAATAGCAAGCTATAAAATGTAGTCTCTACTGTCTACTTATAATATTACTGCTCTGTAACCAACAATACCCACATTTACTTTTTTGTGTGGTGATGGGGTAAGTAAACAGAATTAATTTTGCTTCCAATTTTTCTAAACCTTTACTCTGTTTTTTCATTTAAGTAAACAAAATATGTGTGACTAAACTTCAAACTGTTATTATTGATCTACAAAGGCAACATGGAGGGAAAGCTAGGAGCCATCCTAGTCAGGAGTATCTCTTAGTGACACAACTTCAGTATCTGTCCAAACAATATTTGCTCTCAGAAACACATTTATTTCTTTCAAGGAGAAAAGAAGTGATGGTAAATACATAATTTCATTCCTAGGTATATGTTTTATATTTCCAAAGGGATGTCATAGTGCCTGAGCTCTGAGACATGTGCTGCTTTGTGCACCTGACAGCTTTTTGCACACACCACACCCCTTCCACCCCCAGCAGTGCTTGCCTCTTTCACTGTGGTTACCGGCAGGTAACAGAACGGAATTTTCAGGGAGTTACCTGCCAAAGGTACTCCAAGCTTAAGGCTTTTTGGGTTGGATGGTACCTTCCCCACCCCCATCCCTCCCCCATAAGGAGAAAATATGTGCAAGAGTTTTCTCTCAAGGAAACAAGAAAAGCTATAATGTAACTTACATGCCTTTTTTCCTATTAAATAATAATATAAATATACAGAATTGTAGGATATATGAAGGTTTTTACATAAATGTTCAGTATATTGCAGGAAAGAAGTGAATCTAGAGCATTTATTAGAATAGGAGTGTTTTCATAACTTTTAAAGAATATATAACATCAGTGTATTGACTAGTTCCAGGTAGTACAACTGTTTCTTCTTTTTCTTAAATTCTGCATTTGGCCCTTTTGTTACAATGTAGTCATGAGATAAAAACTGCAAATGGCACAAAAATGTATTGTATTGAAGACTGAGAATTTTTTCAGAAATTCTTAGGGAGTTTTTCTGGCAAAATTAGTGTTAACACCCTATATTATTTTTATTGTTGTTGTTATTATTATCATTGCTATCTTAATTATTATTTATGATAAGGTTATCATTAGTATTAAAACCAAGGCAGTTTAAAAAAAAAAATTGAACTCTTGGTGTCAACAATATGATAGTCTCTCAGTTTTGATTTCAGATTGTCATCTTTGCTCATGCAGGAAATGTTAAGTTTTATATTTGATAGATGCTCTCTTTTCTAGTGTCATCCTCTAATTAAAAATTATAAACATCTGTAAGAATAACTGGCTTTGTTTAGGTAGGCATCCATAGTAATATGGAAGTTAATTGAAAAAAGGCTTTGAAATCTTGTAGAATTTAAATTATCTGTATAAGTTTATCATGTGAAGGTTAGAAGTTTTCATTGATGGCTCTGTAACATCAGCTGATTTCATGATCCCTCCTTCGTGCCTTTCCTAAATTTAAGTGACTTTGAAATATACAGATAATATAAATTTATAAATTAAATATCAGAATACTTGCCTCACTTTTGAGATCTTTGTGTAGTGAGCTCAGTCAAGAAGCAAAATACATGTACTGTTAGTTGGCTACCAGAAATCTGGAATCATTCAGCTGTCTCTGACTTTAAGGTAGCATCACTTAAGAACCATCTCCTGTAACATAGAAGCTGAAGTGCTTCTGAGGAAGCTGTAGATTTTAAAAAGTACAGTAAACAGCAGAAGAGTAGATTTAATTGGTATGTTTCTTTTCTCTTGTTGTAAGGCATTGTGTCAGGTAATGCAGCTAGTTAAAAAATACCAGTCTCACTTGGGCATGGCTGGTGGGCACTATCACTCACGTTAGGATTCACAGAGCGCATTCCTTCTGAAGGAGGCAAGAATCAGGGGGCCTCTCTTTGGAACTAAGTATAAAATTATTCTTTTTAATCAAATCTTTAAATCTTTTTAGAGAATTAATAGAAAGAATTTAATTATTGAACAGCTAAGCTTTCATGCTTTTCTAATGCTTGTACTTGTGGGGGGGTTTGAAGGAGGGCAAGGGGGAAGAGTTAATTGCAAAGTATTGCTTCTATGAGGCTGAAATGAACCTATAGAAGATCTTAGCTTCCTTAAAAATTCCTTCTTTCCTATAATGAAAGAGTTAATGTGTCTCTTATATGAAAGTGTTTTCATAACTAAAAGAGAATGATGCTTTCTGTAGTTTACTTGAAGAATGGATGATAAAAACCAGAGATTTTTCATGCTTCAGCAGTTGAGTGGAATTTTTTTTTTATTTGAATGATCTTCAGTTCCTATGTTCTTTTGTCTAATATGACAAAATCCTAGAATTTTAGTAGGTATTGTAGATTATGTTTAGTCAGGGTCACCACAGGTGAAAAGCTATCTCTCAGCTGATCAGCATGTAACAAGGCAATTACACAAGAGGGAAGAGAATGCAGTGTCATCAGTTTCATCAGTTTCATGTACATCACTCCTTTTTTATGCAAGTGTCCAAATGAGTTCTGGGTCATAGAAGTGAATTGGCCTTTTGTTAATATTGGAGCTACTTAGTACATAGGTGAACAGAGAAAGATAAAAGTTTTGGACTCCCATCACATATGTCTAAATTTTTTTAAGATTTTTTTAAACATTGACTAATGATGAATAGCTAGTTAGCCAGAAAATATATAAAGGTTCTGATTAGTCCACTGTGCCTGCCTTAACTGTTAGATAACTTCTGACTTCAATTACACAGTCATGTGTATTACGATCTTACCTCTGGAATTCACTTTCATTCATGTTAAATGCTGCTTCTTACAGGCTGGTACTTCTCAGTCAATTTAATTTAAATGTCACACTGACCTTTATATGAAATAAGCTGAATTTATTGGAGTTTTTGGAAGTTCTTTTTACTTTTGTTCCAGTTAAAATTCTTAAATTACCAGTATATTCATGCTCATTTAGCTCATGAAACTTCCTGCTCATTGATCTCACAAACAATACTTTTTTTTTGCAGATGTAGTTCAGCTGAATCTGCCTGAAGATCAAAAAATAAGCACCACTGCAGCAACAGTGGGACAGAGTTGTGTCTTAAGTTGTGCCATCCAGGGAACCCTGAGACCTCCCATCATCTGGAAGAGGAACAATGTCATTCTGAACAGCTTAGATTTGGAAGATATCAGTGTAAGTAACAGAAAGTTCTATTTAATACCTTTTTATCAAAACCTCTCATAAATAATAGAAAAGTGATGCATAACAAGCTACACATTCCTGATGTTTCAAAGAAAAGAAATGGAAATTATATACAACAAACTCTGTTTTTATTTGCTGTCTATTTGAAACGCTGTTAAATATAGAAAAAAAAATGTTTCACTGACCAATCATTTAAAAAGTAAATATAGCAATTAAAGTACATGAGGGCTAAATTACAGCCCAAAATACAATTAGCATTATACATTCAGGACTGTATAGTCTTCAAATATTCAAAGGAAAGAGAAATCTGTGACATGAACATTTTCATGTATGAACAGATCATAATATTTTTCTTCTGTAATAGTTCAATAGAAATAAATTTTCTTCCCAAAGTAAGTATTTCATAATAAAATTAGTTGTTTTGCCCATTCCTCCAAATATTCACCTGTGTATACGGTATCTCTCAAAGAATGAAAAACAAAATATTAGTATAATTTATAAATCTTTTTTTTTCAGGAAGGCAAATGTTTGCCACCTAACATTGCCCTGACCTAAAAATACAGAGGAAAATAGGAAATTAGTATATTCATTACATGCATTTCATAACATCCTCTTGTAAGACTAAAAATAGGCTTTCATCTGTATTTTGTATGTTTCTGTGTATGCTTTCTTTGTTTTGGCCATTTTATATTAACAAAGTTCTGAATGTGGACAGATTGTCACATTGGGAGTTTCACTGTCTGTCTAGCCCAAGTGAGTCTGAAATCACCTGAACTGTTACGTGTGTAGAATAGTGTTACAATCATTTGTCTATTTTTATTTCTCTTTTTTATGAATGTTTTATTTTTAAGGTAGAAATTGTTCCCACGCATCATCTTTCTTTTATTTCTAGTTTTCTTAGTTCTGATGGTAAACTGATAAAATAAAAGACAATTTCAAAGCTCAAAAGCTCATCTTGCTTGAGTGATGAGTTTTTAAGGCTTTTGAGAGGCTTAGGATAAACCCAATATAATCTGATAAATTCTCTGTTAAATAATAATTGCTTTTGTTAGTCTGATATTAATCACATGACTTACATTGAAAAGTGTCTTCTCCATGTCCACAAGATGCTGTATGCAATATTTGTTACCTTTCTGTAAATACTCCTGATGTTCAAAACTATTATTTGGAGTTCTTACTAATCATTTCTAAGCTGGCATGAGCTGTTGATAGAAAAAGGAAGATGCATCTGTACACACAGAAATAAAAGGGGAAATGATGAATGAAAATGATGAAGCTAACTGCTCAGCTTCAGACTGAAAGGTTCAGTTTTTTGCTCTTTTTTTGCAAACATGAAAAGAGCAAGTGATTTCTAAGGTTTCTGAGTATGAAAAAAGCCAAACAAGAACCAAAACAGAAAAAAAACCAAACCAAGCATAGAAAGTTCTTATGCTGGGTGCAGGTGCCCAGGAACTGGCAGCAGGGGCCACAGGTGTGGGCTCTCAGGGAAAGGGACAGAGGGTGTCGCATGCTGTATGCAGCCAGTCCCAAGGGACCATTGGCAAGGCAGCAGCTCAGACACACCCATGGCAGCTCTGAAAGAACATTCAAAAAAGGGCATAAAAAAGCAGGGGGGAAGAGAGATACTATAGAACAAAAAAGAGCAAGAAACAGCAGAGGTAAGTCTAAAGCTGGAAGAGCAGAGGGTAATCCTTGATGAAGCAGATATCCAAAACACCTGCATTAGAGCAGGTTTATCTTGAAGGACAATTGCCTGACTAGTCTGGTGACTTTCTGTGATCCAGTGATGGCAATGCTTGACAAGGCAGGTCAGAGAGACGTCACCTATCTAGACTTCTGCAAGGCCTTCAATGCATTTGCACGCAACATCCGGATGGATGGATGGATGGATGGATGGATGGATGGATGGATGGATGGATGGATGGATGGATGGATGGATGGATGGGGCCAGAGGTTATGGTCAGCTGTGTCATTGTGTATAAGTGGAGGCCAGTGACAAGAGGTGTCCCTCGGGGATCTGTCTTTGGACTGGTGCCCTTCAACATCTCTGTCAATGGCACGGTGGAATTGAGAGAACCCTCAGCATGTCTGCAGATGACATGAGACTGAGTGGTGCAGTTAACACATCTGAAAGGTGGGATGCCACCCAGGGGGACCAGGATAAATCTGAGAAATGGATCCACAGGAACCTCATTGTTCATAAGCAAAAATTATGTTGCAGTTTAGTCCCTTATTATTATCGATTTAGTTATGATTCAAACACGGAAAGAGAAGGTCAGATTCAATATTCACGGAGTGAGGCACTAAAATTAATAGAGCTCAAATAAATATATGTGGGATATTAATCTGTCTTTCCAGGTAAAGTAAAATAGGGAGGAAGAAAGAATTAATGGTGTCTGGATTAAAAAAAGAAACAACAAAAGAATGAAGAGAAAGAAATTGAGTTAGATTAATCCCCAAACCTTCCTTTCTTCAGAATTTATTTTACTTTTCACTGTTTTTACAGATTTGATCTATCTCTATTTAATTCTAGATTCTATACTCCTTCTATAATATAAGATGTCCCCAGAGGCAGTGTACTTTAAGTTTTACTCTGGCTATATTATAAACTATAATGATGTTTGCCTAACTCTGGGAATTCTTAATTTACTGTTATTCAAGAACCACATCTGTGCTTCTCAAGACTAATAATGTTGTGTAAAGAGCAGTACATTTTCTGAAAATGACAAGGCAAACACTGACCTGAGAAGATAGATAGTTAGGGTTTGGGGTTTTGTTCAGGAAAATGGATCAAAGGTCAGCATAACTGGGAATCAACACATATATAGGAAACCAGTCAGACTAAGCGGTAGTGACAATGTGATTTTGTAAATCATAGAAAGTGCTCATACTTTAGAAATTAATCTTTTGCACTATCCAGTTCTCAATGTGAATTAAGCTATTTGCTTTGAGGAGGGACAAACTCAGAACTATATAATGTCCTAGTATTTTTTCAAATGAAAAAATGCAACAAGAAGGAAGGAATCCAGGTTTCAAACTGAAATTGATAGTTCAATTTATATATATATATATATTTTAAATATCCTATTCCTCTACTGAAAGTGTATCAGATATATTACTAAAGCTGTCAGCTGTGGAGTGGCTAAAAATGAGTCTTGATAATGACTAATGTCTTGTGTATTCTAAGACATTTTAAGGAACTATTAAGAAATACTGTTTGACTTTCAAAGGATGATATAAGAAATTTGTATTTAGATAGTATATTTAAAAATGTTCTATGAAGTGTGTGTTAATAACATTACTGATAATACCCAGTTGATAATTTTAAAAGTCCTTAGTACTCCTCAACTCTTCTTATGGTACTTAGAACTACTATTTGTAGAAGTACTGCATCTTGCTACTAATCCTTCTCTTACTGAAACTGATGGGAGGCAGGGATAATTAGCACCCATCTGAGTAAAATTATGAAAAATTATATGCCTCTGCAAATTTTACTTAAATTGTAATATAATTGTGCTGTGACTCACTACATAACTGATACCACAAGGCATTTTGATGATATTTCAGTACACATATAGAAAGGCTTTTTCTTCCTTGCTGTTATCCTGCATCTTAAATTTAATAGTTGCCTTTCCACTTTCCTCTTGTTTTTATCTAACCTACTATTCATTACAGATAATAATTTCCATGTATGAAAAACAGCAGATATATTTCCCGAATGCAATACATATTACATTTTTAGTGTTAATTTATCCATTTTTCTAAGTCTGCATAACTTATTTTACTTTATTGTTTTTATGTTATTTTATCCCAGGGTGCTTTCCTATGCATATGAGCATTCATAGTTTTCTTATAAGATCTTGGCTCTTTTTCTTACATTTATTGAAGATCTGCTGAGTTGGTTTGTCCACATGCAAAGTTTAACAAAATAGTGTAGTTCAATTTTTTCCTTTCAGGAAAAGCTCATATCTTTCCTTAGGCTGCCTCCATGGGGCACCTGTAATATTGCCATTTTGGGGTTTTTGAAGTTATGTATAGGTTATCTTTTTTGCAAAACTTCTTAATTATTTATCTCGTTAAAATTAATTTGCGCATTAAAACTCACCCTTTTTTGGTAGCAGTCGGCATTTTCTTCTTGACCTACTTGCCCTTCACCCACCAAGAAAAAACACAACCCAAAAGACTGTAATGGAGAAAGCCAATAAAAGCTGACATTCTCTAAAGGATATGATCATTTCCATTCTGTAGAGTTCTGATCAGAAACTGGTGACAGAAAGGTTTCCAGATTGTCCAAAACACTAAGCACCTTTCCCAGAAAGGACTCTAGTCATCTGACTTCTTCTTTCTCTTCCAGCTTATCATTCTATATTCCTTCTTTTATTATTCTTAAGAAAAATATCAAGAGAACCTTATGAATTATTCCTTTCCACATTGTTTTCTCCCATGGGATAGTATGGACCTACATACAAGCTTCTCTTTATGCATTTCTGAATTGTTCTTAATGCAGCACAGTTATGACTGTAATACAATGGTTAGAAATATGAATGCCCTGTCTGAGAAAAATGTGTGTGTGTGTGTGCATTTGTGTTTGCACTTCTGACAGAATCCCAGCTGAACCATAAATGTCAGAGAAATATTCTTCAATCTTTTCCCTGAATCACATAAAACAACTCTTAAAAGTAAAAATATATTTTTTTTAAAAGTTAGGATATAAACTAGAGGACTTAAATTTAAGGAATGTGAAAATTAATAGTCAAAACCAAATAGTGTCCTGGTTCTGGCTAGGATGTTAAATTTTTGCAGTAGCCAGGAGGGAGCATGTCTAGGACCCAGATGTATTCTACCACCTCACATCATTTTTTGGGGAGTGGGGAAAGGGCTCCTTTACACATGAAGTAGCATAGCAAAGGGAGCAGTCACATGTTTTGGGGGCAGGTGAGCAATCACTTATTTTTTGTATAATCTGTCATTATTATTGTTGCTGTTACTGTTTATCTTATTTCTTTACTATTTCCAGTAGATTGTTCTTACCTCAACCCATGGTCTTTCTCTCTTGTTCCTCCAATTCTCCTCTCCAGCCTGCCACAGGGGGAGGGGGCATGATCAAACTCCACATGGTTTAGCAAGTTTCAGCAGGAATATTACATTAGGGAGTACCATTCCTAAACCTTGACAAAAAGATATTCAAAGTTCACATACATTTCTTTATTCTCAAATGTCCTAAAAGAGGAAATGCCTGGTTGCAATCAATGCATTGACTTTCTGATTTTCTGCAGCAAGCTCTGCATGCTCTTGTTTTATTCCTGAGAAGGTTCTCCTCCTCCCTGAGGTGTTGCCGTGGGCCATCTTATTGCTTGTGAAAGGGAAAGTGTGGTGGTCCTATGACCTGAAGGGAGCCACAGAGCCTACTTCCCTCCAGAGGTGATGCTCTTAACTTCATGCTTTTTGGAAGACAGTAACTCATAGTCCAACAATGAGCAAATACAATGCCATAAGCAAATAGCTGACAGTCTCATTCAATACAAAATCTGGAGCCTGATCAGTTTATTTTGAGTTTTAATTAGTATATTGAAGTGCAGTAATTTCAGTGTGTGATCTTCTGTGTGGTGTTTTGTGTGTTACAAGCACGATGTATGTATAAAGTTGTATATTTATTGCTTCTTTGTATATGAGATTCCCTTTAAAACTTAGTTTCAGGTTTTCCTTGCACATTATGCTTAATATGTATGCTTAAATATGTTACATCTCTCAGATATTTTCTACTGAATTTTCTGATGAGTTGGTTGTATTTGATTAACAGTGACTCATCAAAGTCAGCATGTTTCTATTTTTATCTATATTGAATTGCCCTTTATCTGTTACACAGTTTTTCTTTTAAGTAAGATGCATTATTACCTTTTCTTTTGTATTTCTTGAATTTAATGCCAGTTTTGTTATTTTCGACTCCACTTGTTGTGATCTGATTGTTGAGAGATGCCTCTGCCTGAATTAAGGTGCAAACGAGACCATATGCCAAAATCAGTAGTATGGAATTTATTTAACAGTAAAGATGAGGTACAGAGATAGAAAGAAATAGGAAGGAGCAGGGGGGAGTGAAGAAGAGAGAGATCAAGAAGAAAATAATCACTACACTGTGGGTCCAGAGGAGTCCCATTGGTCTTTCTTCACCCCGGTCTTCTCGGTAGTGGGGGTCCCAGAGTCATTCTGGAGGTGTCACTTTAATACAGTCCAGTTTGTGGGTACCCATGGGTGGTCACAGATGTTCCCATAACTTAGGGTGGCATGTGTGTAAGCAGCTGTTTCCGACAGTTTGCCATAGTGAGAATTTTTGTCCAGATGCATTAACCAGGATGTGTTACCAAACTTCAGTTCCTCTAAGCCTGGAATAAGCACCTTCCTGTTGCAAATTCCTGTTTTCTGTGCTTATCTTAAGTTCACACAGTGAAATTGCCATAAGGCAAGTCACTTCTGTGGCCTTGACTATGTTTGAGGCAATTGTGGTCTTTAAGTCTCTTACATCTCCCTGTGGCTCAAACAATGTCTTCCTTTTTTTCATTTCACAGGTTGTCTCTGGGGGTGATGTTTTAATAGAAAAGTCAGAGGAGAAAAGACAGAAATAGCAGGAAAATTACACAATACAGTGTGCAACAGCTATCCTAAACATTACTAATGTAACTCCAGTTATAATCATCAACCCAATTTTTTATTATAGCCATTGCCCCTATCCCAAGAGTCACAAGGATTAGAATATTGACATCAGCCTGGAAGCTAGCCTTGGGTTCAGAGTGATTTGAAAAGCTCTGATATTTGTTGATGTTGTTGCACTGTGAACGGTAATGCGACTCAGTTTCAGTGAGATTTAACATTTCATATATCCCTTGTTCCTTTAATAACAACATATCTAATGCCAACTGATTTTTTAAAGCCATTTCTAACACTTGTTGGTCTAGCAAATTCAGCTATAGGAACAGATACCTGGCACAATTACTTGAGGATATGTACCTGCCATGTAACATTTTCCAAGGCTCACTGGTGTTGTGTGATAACTATAGAAGGTGTAAAAAGTGTTTTATGTCCCAGAGATATATTTTTTTCTCCACTGTATAATAATCACATCTATTACTGATCAATTCCCATATTTTTGCAGGAGAATTTATCTCCCACCATGTCTTTCCCAATAGTGAATAATGAAAGATGGAATTTGGGCACGTGGATAGGAGTACTATCTTGCACCTAAAACCAGTGTTCTCAGGAACATCCCAAAGTTAATCCAGGTGGTGCAGGATACCTGGATACATCCAGGTGTCTACCAAGTACATTTGGGGCTTGAGTTTAGAAGTAACTCCTACTCCGTTTTGTTTCAGGCACCAGAACTTTTATAATTTAATTCTTTTTTCACTCTTGCACATCTTTTCTGTATTTTAAAATTAGTGGAAAGCTGTTTTGTATTCTGTGTTATATGACTTCTGAAACTTTTTAAGCATCTTTTCTTCACTCTCATAATATCTTTCTGCCTTAAGCTTTTCTTACAGTTCAAATTCACTGTTTTCTCTATTCTTTTCTGTATATGTATATAAAGATGCAGGTTATGAATGTATTTAATATTCCTGTTACTGGAAAATTCATTTTGTGCTATTAATTTCTGATTAATTCATTGAAAACTTTCAGTTTGATTTTTATGTACAGTTATAGACTAACACTTTTCACTTCTGCTCTATACATCCATCAACTAGATGAAAACCAGCATCATTTCTGAATAATTTTATCACTAGTTACATATTTATTTCTTCAACTTTTCCAGGTCATTTTGCAGCAGTTTTGCTATCCTAGTAGACTTAATGCTTTTCACAGCTTTCAGAAGAATTATGTGAAAGGGTTTTATAGTACACAAAAAGAATACTGAAGCTTTTCAGGTTATTATTTTAGAAAAGAAGTCTTGAAAGAGCAACCCAGACTACGCTACAGCTGGCAGTAAAGGTCACTTCCTCTTAAGAGCATGAGAAAGATGCCTTGTTAATAATGGCCTCCTGTGGCTCACAGTCCTGACTTTCCAATCATTGCTATAGTACATTAAATAGGAGGGCTATAGCACCAGCAATAAAAACACTTTGATATCCAGAAGTCTGTTTCATTGAACAGAGAGGCACAATTGCTTAAATACCAAAAAAAAAAAAAAAAAAAAAAAGAAAAAAAAAAAAAGAATCCCTCTTTGTCACACCATCACAAGCAGCCCAGAAGGAAAAATTAGGATAGGTAGGATGTAATTATTTATTGGGAACTTGGCTCCACTGGCATTTATATATTTTCAAAAGCAATATTTTTTTTTAAATACTGCAGAAGTATACAAAGGCATTTACTTAGTACTGGCTCAGGAAGAAAATTGTTACCCACTGGAAAAATAATTGGTACCACTACTTGCAAAAGCAAACATGAACCAAATTGTTTATCCAGACCAAGTCTTTGTGAACTCTGACTGGATAACAATAGAAGAGGATATATCTGCCATGATTTTCAAATGGTGATATTTAAGATTTCTCTGAATCAAACTGGTCAGTGATGTATCTACTCACATACCTGGCACCATGTACCCATTCATATCTATTTAGATCTACTTCAGCTCAGACTGATTTCTCTTTCACCTGTTAATTTTATCACCCTCATGTGTATTCTTCCTTCCTTTCTTTTTCATTTTTGTACTCTTATGTAACTACCTTTATAATCTAGAGCTTCCTTTTCAAAAGTATACAAACAGAACTACTTCTGTTTGGGTATATACAAGAGCCTTTGTATCCATGGCAGAGTGTTTCCATTGGTCTGTTCAAATGGAGAGATAAAATAAACTAAATGGTTTCCTAATTTAGTATGATTTAGGAAACAGATCTGTCAGTGATGTCCATCTGATTCTCCTTTCATGTATGGCTTAAAACTACAACCAGAAGTAGGGAAGTTGAAACAATGCTTCCACATAATATCTGATTTGGTTAGGTATAAAAAAATTGTCCTTGAGTAAGGAAAATTCAGGTGAGTTTACAGAGGATAATTGAATCTGCATTCTTACACTTTTAGGGGTAAAGTAAAATAGAAGTGACTGGATTTTTTGACAGTTAATCGAAAGTACCTGCTAAATATGTTTTGATTTTGCTGCTGAACATTTTTCTTCTAGGACCTTCTAAGAGAAATCTAGCAATGTTTTCAAATGATAAGCATTTGCATATAGATACTTAATATAAGTCTTGAAGAGGAAAAATAATTTTTTTTACATAAAAAATAAATTTCAGACTACCTTAATAAAAGAAAACAGTCTTAGGACTCTGATCTGAAGTATGCTACGTTTTCTGGTTTAAAAGTGGATTTATGTGTCCGTTTTTTTAAGCATTTCATTGCAAATAGTTCTGTTACGTAACTGGGAGGAGGCCATGTCTTCCTTTATAGAATTTGTGCTCCTTCTAGGCAAAAGCCTGTATTTACAGACCTGTTGTGTTTGTGTTAATGGGAAATAAAATGGAATTGCCATACTCTGGCAGAGTGAAATATCAATGCCATATGACTTTTGTCTACAAGATATTTAAAATTTTGTTCAGCAATTTGGCAAGTGCTATGAATTCTGTGAAGTTCCTACTCTTGTAACCTTTAGTTAATGAAAGATGACTGAAATCCTGTTTCACCTTCACGTTTTTTACATGATATACATTAGTTTTAACATCAGACAAGAAATTCATTCATGAAAAAGGCTGTGAAGTTTAACTTGTGATTATTGAACAATTAACATGTCAAAAGGAAGGCAGGGAAGAAAAAGCTGCCTTTTCTCCCAGCCCTCTGTATTCATAGAGACCTTATTTCTGACATGGATTCTATGATTAGTTGGCAACAGCTAATGATAGAGTTATAATTGGAGTAAAATATAATTGAAACCAAGGGTTAGCTAGAGAATAAGAACTTCTGTACATTTCAGTTTTCCAAAGACTGTACTGTATAAAGAAAAAGATCATATTAGGATATTTCAGTAATGTAGTTTTATATGGTGGCAGTAGCATAGAATCTTTCTAATGAATCGTGCTGTCTCATTATTTAAAATAAATGCAAAGAACAAGGGTGAAAAAAATATATTGTATGTAGCTTCATGTTTTGTAAAGGACTTGCACAACTAAAAAATTTTGGGCCTGCTATAGAAAAAAGTATTAGAAAAGCAAAAATTAATTACAGGAGACAAATAATGGGGTACTAACAAGTGAAATTATTTTGGTACATCTTGTAGAAATTTGAAGTGTGTTAACAAAGAGTTAGCTCTTGTTGCAGCAGAAGAAAACTGCTTACTGTGATTGGCAGAGCAGTAGTAAAATTGAAGTAATGGACATCTCACAGAAGATGGAACCTGTTAATTTAAAGAGAGCACAGGAATGTGGTCATGACTCAGTGTGATACACTCATTTGCATTTAAATTTTTATATAAGCATTTAATTTAACTGGAGTTTGTGGTCTTATTTTTAAAGTGTGCAATTGAAAGAACTTGTGTTAATTTATTTTTTTTTTTTAACTTTTGTAATGCATAGGAAATACATGTACCTCAGTTAAGTACTTTGCTTTTGAATAACACACAGTTTGCCTGCAAGTAACAGGATGTAGTAAACTTCTTATGTATGATAAATATGAGCATTTAATAACAGAAAAGTGTCTAAATATCAGCAAGATTTATTTGTTAATAGCATCCAGAAAAATTTTGTTATGACTATTCACAATGCCTTTTTTTATGGGGAATTTCCAATCTTATTCTATGACCTGAACAGAGACTAGATATAACAGAAAGAAGAAACAGAATATCTTATTTCTAATAATGTATAGAAAGTAATGAGATTTTGCTAGTTGAGCATTATGCTATTGTCTTTGTGTCTGTACAGCCATCAAAATATGTGGTATCTGTAGGCTTATCACAACATCTTGGCTTCATATCAGTAAAAGAATTGAAGTCATACTTGGTACAGCTCTAGAAAACTTTTGTTTGTCAGGGCCACTATATGTTGAACAATTTTTTTTTTACTGAAAAATTTTTGAACCCTTTAATTTTTCTTATTTTATACCTGGATGTTCTTCCACTTACTTAGAGTTAACCTGACTGGAAACCAGAACCAGATGATGCAAAGATGATACCAAGAAGTATCGTAATTCGTTTTTGTAGAGACGGAAAAAAAAAATACAAACAAA
The DNA here is from genome assembly GCF_971803275.1 of Cyanistes caeruleus. Classification (NCBI taxonomy): domain Eukaryota; kingdom Metazoa; phylum Chordata; class Aves; order Passeriformes; family Paridae; genus Cyanistes; species Cyanistes caeruleus. The sequence goes on from NC_141705.1 coordinate 39,851,858, forward strand.
AAACCTAACTCCAAAACAAAACCCAAAGAACTTTTCCTGCATGAATAGTTTCTGTGCTTGCAGTAAAAGGTTGCTGCCAGTGACCTTGAGGTGTCTTTTCTTTCATTGATATCAAGGAATCAATCTTGCCAGTAAAGATTTCTTGTGATAAAGAATTAGACTGATGGACATGGATTGTTGTATTTGTGTTTTGAGCAAAGGCAGCGTGTGTTATGCTTAGATAACAAGTTTACTATTAAATGTAAATTGTCTCAGCTTTCAATATTTTATTAGTGTAAATTCAGCATCTATTTGTACTTCATAGTGAGTGCTTAGGTCGAGTGCCTGGAATTTTCTGTTTATTTAGAAGGCTCTAAGACGAGTATTTCAGAATTATTGAATGTGTCAATCTCAGCTAAACTCTAAAGTGAAGCTGCTGTGCTGGCATTGAAACTGTCAATGTTTAGATTTTAGAAGAAAAAAGAAAAAGATGGCAAGGAATGGATGGATGTCATTCACTTTGTTGTATGTAATCAGGTGTATAGTTGAAAAAAAATGTTTTGTATAGGAATTACATCCAAATTCTTTCTAAGCATGTATGGGCTCATTTCTTATATGACATACTTGATAATAAGGTGACACAAGTGGGATTGTATTAATAATCCATAAAAATTAATTGCATTAATAATCCAAATAATGTGTGGCTGGTCCTGTTTTCTTTCTACTGTTGTAGATCATACATTAATGCTGCATTTCAAATGTCAGATCAACTTGAGAAAAACTATGTGTTACATTTTTTCCCCCTTGTACCCTAAAAATGCACTGAAGTGAATTATTCTGGTTTTTAAATTATTTGAAGGTGCTAGGCTTATTTTTTTTATTTTCCCCCACCACCTCTCCTGACATATCCTCTTCAGCTCCCACATAATAGGGGATTCCCAAACAATCTTTATCTCCTTGGTTTAGGTAGTTTTGTCAGCAAGATATTTCAAATTTTTTGTAAAAGATATTTTGTTGTCTATTTATTGGTTTATCACATGTACATAAATGAGTTTCTGACAACCCAAAATTTATTCCACAGGGCTTTTGTAGATTGCAGAAACCTTGAAGACATTCTACTTATTTGTCTGTCTCACTCTTGAATAATTCATAAATACATGGGATGGACTAGATAATAATTGGATGAAAATTTGAGTAATAAAAAAATTAAAGGTTTTTGCTTTTTTTTTTTTAGGTTTGTTTTTGTAGATTCTCTTGAGTTCATAAAGAAACATCTGGAAAAATTTGTTTCTATGAAATAAAATGAGTTATTTTATTTTGAGTGGAGTTCAAGAATCAACAATATGAATTATTTTCAATATAAGCAAAGGGGTTTGGACTCATGCAACTAAAACTGAAATCCAATGTTTTATGCAATAGAATGATCAAAAACTCCAATAAACTCGATAAACTGAAAATATAGTTTGTAATATAAGAATCTGAACATAGATTAAGTCTTAGCACAGTGTAATTATATATGTGATATTTTTAGAATCAGAAAAATTTAGAGAATATTCAGTGAATTCTTTGCATTCTTTCTACAAATAAAATCTATAAAGAAGGAAGGTAGAAATGGGGATGCACTTGCTAAAAGCTCATTCCACAAATCTAACCCTCTACAAATCTAAACTGAGTCACCTTAGAAGGTAGATTACACCAGTACTTCTGTTTCTCTGGGCCTCCTAACATTTAGATACACTTTTGAATATGATCTAAGTAAACTGCATAGTGCAAAGCCAGTTTTTCTTTGCAGAACTAGCTTGGAGTGTAATAATAAATACATCTAAAATTAAAGCTGATTTAAAAAAAAAAAAAATTGGGGGAATGATAATAAATTGTGACAATCGAGTAATTATTGTAACTTCATCTCGTTGGATATGAGTTTAACTTGAGAAGTCTGAGAAATTAATGTCAAATAGATTTATCTGAGTAAATCTGATTATATAACAATTTGTTTTGTTAAAAAGGAGTGAAAGTTAAATGGTATATGAGTCATTCTGAAGATCTCTATGTAACATGAAGCAATAAAAAAGACATCTGTATCAGAGCATGCTGAATTTTCCATTTAAAATATACTGCAGCTACTCAGTTGGAGATTTTGAATGGCTAAATAAATTATCACTCCTTATTGCAGATTCATCACAAGATAGCGTAAAATTACGGAATTTTTGGGGAAGTAAAAGGTTAGTGATGTTTTATGGCTAGCCTCAAGAGCTCTACTGTTTTGGCAAAGCACTCACTTTTGTCTAGTGTCTGCCATAAACAAGAAAAAATTCCAAATTCTCTTTACGCATCTACATATCAAATTAAGTCATTATTCTCACTGGTGATCTAGCACTGAGGCATTTTATTTCACTTTCCTGTGTCATGCCTCTTCAGGTTCTTAGGAGGTTGGAACATTATTTGATTTCAAAATAGCAAAACCAATTTTTAATCATTTTTTTGAAAAGTACAAAGCAGCTGCATGTTTTCTGTAGAATAATGGATATTACCATTTATTAGCTGTTACTCTTTCCTCATGAAATGAAATTGCAGTCCTTACTGTATCCCAGAGAATAAAGGGAAAATCATACATATCTAATTATTATTTAAACAGGTACAGTGCTATTATATTCATATACAGTCAGAGAAATAATCTGTTTCTCAGATTTGCTGAATACAGCCAAATCCTGCTCAATTCAACTACCGGCCTGGTCTCCTGCATTACAAAGTCTTATTTTAGGAAGTGAGAATAGAGGGTGACCTCTGCATTGACCATTTGTAGTTCAAGCTTTGGGAGGTATGCATGAAGACTTTCTCAGCATAGGAGATTCAGTTGGATGTTCTGAATTACTCACCAAATGATCACTGCTTTACCCAGTCATCACTAGAGCAAGGCTAGAAAAGCTGTTTTGCGGTAATGAGATACAGCCTTCATAAAATTCAGTCACTATTTGCTTTTCTCTTTCTGTTCTCCCCAGTGCCAAGAAAAGAGGAACCAATTAAATGCTTGGAATGTCTAATGGTAGCTAGGAAGTTTGTTTTCATGGTCAGCAGAGAGAGGTGGGGGGTAGCTAAAAACAGTGAGCAGTGACAGATCCACTAAATGATCCCATAAAAGGATTTTGCTTCCCTGAGCTTTCTCAAATGACTGTAAAAGAAGCTTAGGAAGATTAACTTCCTTTGACTAAAACTAGCCTGCATTAATAGTCACGAATTGGTGTCTGGTGTTCTTGAGAACAGAGTTTCTTTTAAGATTTTGTCACTTTCTACTGCATATACTGCACTAGTGCTTGTGTTAGACTGCGTAGTTCCCTTCTTTAAGCTTTGGCATGATTTGCAATTTTCTGTCAGGCTGATTCTTCAACCAGTGGACTTACACTAGGTTCATGATTTGTTCTTGTTGCAGCTGTAAAATTCGAGACTGAGAGAAGGTGTGCAAAATTTATGCTTATGAAATGCAGGTCTTAATCCAGAAGGAAAATTTAACAAAAATCTTGGATTTCTGCCAAATGCAATTTTTTTTCAAGTTTCTTTGTGGACTATAATTGCTTTGTGATAGTCAGTAGCAAGGTGCAGAGTTGTATTGCGTTGCCAATGTGAACAGAGAAACTGATCACTTGCAGAATAGGACTGGTAACAGTGACATTAGCTTGAAAAGCCTGAGCTGAGTTTATCTGGCAGAACTGTGCATAAATAATTATTTGTAACTTTTTTTTTCAATTAACCCTCAAAAGGTTATCTACTGTCTGTGTCCTTGTAATAAAGGAAGTTAGAGATACTGAAAAATATGTAAAATATAAGCAAGAAAGTGGCATTAGTGTTACTGGTACTTCCATGAGTTGACTGAAATAAAATGCAGAAAGCTTGGAGGGATGTACAGGAAATAAAGGGTAATACACATATTGGTTGTGTTATACAAGCAAACAACTGTTGTTCTGAAAATATATATCTGTTTCATTGCAAATATTGATACAGCCTTCCCCTAGCAAACCATCACAAAATTGTAATTCTTGGCTTTAGATATTTTACCTGATCAGCTCAGAGACATGTGGGGGTTTTTTTGCCCTTCCCCATTAAAAAATCAAATTTTTCCTTTAAAAAGAAGAGAAATTCCCTCACTCAGAGTGTGTTATCATTATAATTGAACTATTATAACTCTGATAACCATCAATAAAAAAGAGTTCAAACAGTATAATTTTTCTTTTGTTGTGGATTTGTTAAAGACTGCAAATAGAAATAAAGGCAATATGAAAAGCTATAATTTCATAATATTTGGTGTTCACTAATTCCATTTATTAAGGACAAAATAAGCATTATTTTTGTGTTTGAGGATAATGTAAGTAAGAATTCACATAATTGGTTCACAAAGGCTATGTACTTTTTTTTCTTAAACTTACTTATACAAAGCAAAAAACCCCAAATATTTACTTAGGAAAGCAATATATGGGCGAAAAAATGCTGGGGAAAAAAAATAAAAGTAAACCAAAATGCCACAAACCAAACTAAAACCACTTCTAGCTTCTATGATGATGAACAAATTCAAGCACTCTGTTTCATTATATGTTCTTCTGTGGGGAGAGCTCTAGGAACACTCTTCCTAGAGCTGTTAATGAAGAGGTAAAGAAAATGGTCATAAATACTCTCATATGCAAAGCATTAGCATATGAAAACAGGTCATAAACCCCAAATAAATAATTGCTGATTCAAAACAAAAAAAACACCTTTAGTTTCTGTTTTATAAACAGTAAGAGAGCAAAGCAATGATTTACTATCAAAGTCCTTTTTCCATATTATTTTCCTCATTATTTATGACATATATCACGATTTGTAAAATGTCATGTTCTTCAGGAGAACAGAATTGCAGTGGAATCATTGTTAAGATAATTGTTCAATTCTATCTTTTCATTTATGACAAAAATAATTAGTTTCTCAATGTAATTTTGGAAGTACCTTGCCATTTCTATTTGAAGAGTAGGAGAACAAAAATTGAGCTTGTAGCAATTTCTTTACTGTTATCAAATATATTTTCCAAAACATAAAAAACGCCCCACTTTTCTGTTGCTGTTGATGTTTAAAGGCTCTGTTTCAATGATGTTTGTGCATCAGTATAGATAGAGTTTTTTCATGTTTTTTTTTTAATTACTTAGCTTGTGAGTTAGTCAATAAAACACTAAATACTTGTCAACATGCAATGTCAAGTAGTTCTGTTTGTACTTCACCATCCCTTTTCAAATGCTGCTTACAGCATTAAGTTCACTTTAAATTGAGTAGTTTGTTTTAATTAACAAAACAAACACTGAACTCAGTATAACAATAAGCTAGGGACATTTATTTTGTAGTTGTAAAAAATCCCAAACCAAACAACCAGAAAAAACTAACCACTACCAACAAAACATACTATCCATATAATTCTCTCTGACTGTCATCATGTGTGAATTCTATTTAAATACTTATGTAAAATAACCACAGGAGTGTTTCATCTATGGTTTCTATGAAAAAGGGAGAAACCTTAACCCAAGCACCAATTTACTTAGAAAATAGCTATACTACCTAAAGATATCATATGCCACAGTGAATCAATTAAAGAGCTGAAAGAGGTAGGTATACTTCAAAGAAATATCTAATAATTTAGCATAAGGAATGTTAAAGTAAACTACTCTCCAGGCTACATTGTAGAAGCTGGATTTTTATACACTCCATCCTATGCCCTATTTGTTCACAAATACCTTTGACAGAGATTAGGCAAAAAACTCTAGATGGAAATAACAATATCCATTTTCCAGACATAAGGTAAGTACCTGTAGTGTGGCTCTTTTGAGTAGCTGTTCTTTCATCTTCCAATAATAATAATGCTGTTGAAGAGGAACACTTTGAAAATGTGTGTTCAGCTAGTAAGGGGGAAAAAGTAAATTGATCTGCTGCTTCATACATTTTAGAAAGAGATAAAGATCAAAACATCTAATAGGGGAGTTTTTAGAAGTTAGTAAGATGGGTTATTATGAAGGGAGGTCCAGTGCTGTTGGTTCACATCATCAAAGTCAAAAATGAAGTCTTAAAGAGGGTCCTTTTTTTGATTTTTGCCGTGGTAACATGTAATGGTAAATTGAAGATTGGGTAGAAATATTTTCTGTGTAACCAAAGTGCTAATATAGAAACCTATAGTTATCTTGAGAAAGTCAAGTTATTGATAGTATTACCATGTAGGTTAATTTTTAGATGAATTGTTTTCTTCTCCCAAGGAACAGCTAGCAGAATCATTGGAAGCACAGAGTTGTGCAACGTGAAATTTAGTTGCCACATATCTTTTGATGAAGAAATGCAGTGAGACATATGTTTTTTGAAAAATATTTTGAGTAAATTTAAAGAAAGATGACTGAGAAATTAAAAGGAATTTCCTAGAGATTTCAGTTTTCATGTTTAAATTTCAGTCTCCAAAAATACTCAAATGTTACAGTGAAAGTCATCATGAATGAAATATGTGCATAAAATCATTGAGATTTTGTTCTCTGAGTAAGAACAAAAGCTGTAAAGTGAGAACTGAAAAAAACTCCCAAGAAGTTGGGAAAGTTGTAGATGAGGTTATGGAAGAATGTAAGAATATTCATAATGAACCAGAGGTTAATGGAGCCCAGTATCTTGTCATTTCTGAGATCCAAACGACAGGATGTAAGAATAAGGCAGCACATAGTTATATTTTCTATCAAAGTTCTTTTACTGTGCAATTTACAGACCTTGTGACTGAGGTATTTTAGCTGAAGTTTTTTTGGTTTTGCAAGCTTTTGATAAGCTCTTCATGGATTTGAGGACTTCGTAGAGAAGTTAGAAAGTTTGTGAAGAAACAAATGAGGAAGAACTGGTTGGGGATATAAAGGTTAGGACAGCTTTGGCTACAGTGACCATGAGATGGCAGAGTCAAGGAGCCCAAGAGGAGACATCAGGGCAAAAAGCAGTGCCACCATGGACTTCAGAAGAGGAGACTTCAGTTCAAGGATGTTCTTGGAAGAATTCTGTAGGAGATCATGCTGAAAACAAAAGGGGTCTAAGAGAGATGATTGATTTTCAAGGATGACCTCCTCTGTGCTCAAGAAAAGGCTTTCACAATGAACAGTTAATCAAAAGCAGCCAGAAGTCTGTATTAAAGAACAAGGAGCTCTTGACTGAATTCAAATAAAAAAGAAAAAGGTGTAAGAAATGACAGGTGACTCAGGAAGAACCTGCAGACTTTATTTGAATGTGCAGACAAGGAAAGATGAAGCCATCCCAGAATTGGATCTGGTCACAGATATGAAGGTCTACAGAGTTCCAGGACTGTATCAGCAGCAAAAGAAAGACAGGGGAAATAAGGACCTTTTGCTGAACTGGCATGGGACCCAGTGCCAAAAGAAATAAAAGACAGACTATGATTTACTGAAAGCCTTCTTTGCCTCAGTCTTGATCACAAGCACTCGCTTGCAGGAATCTCAGATCCCTGAAATCAGTTTACAGTTTACAGTTTACAGTTTACAGCAGTAGTGCTTCTGTAATGAATCACTGAATCTAATGAGAAAAACTGAGGAAAAAGGAAGATTTATTTTTTTTTTCCACATTTTCTCCTTACAAAGGATGGCAACACTTCCACAGGATGCCATTTAACTTGTTAATTTTTGCATTTCTCTCTGGTCGGATGCAATCCTCAATAGCTTTTCTTCTGCAAATAACTGTCATAGATAAATAAACAAATTGCTTCAGCCAAGTTTAACTAGTTGTTAAAATAAAAAAATTTATCTTCTTTTACAGTCAGAGTATATGTTGCAAGATTAAACAACTCTGCCATTCACAAGTATAATATTTGAATTTCAGATTACTGTCAGATATTCTGGCTTAATATTTGTGACATCTCATGTCTGATATTTGCATCGCAGCTTTGTTACTGAGATGATGAGCATAATTACTGTAGAGATGTGTGCTTCATTATGATAACCTTGTTTTTAATCTTTCCTGGTAGGATTTTGGAGATGATGGGTCCTTGTACATCACTAAAGTTACCACAACTCATATGGGAAATTACACCTGCTATGCTGATGGGTATGATAAGCTCTATCAAACTCATATTCTCCAAGTGACTGGTAAGGAAAAATGTTCTAATTATTAAGTTATAATAAATTTGAATTTTGTGAAGCAGATCTGTTGTTTCTGTTTGTTTTTGGGTTTTTTTTTTGTATTGTGTTATATCTTAATAGAAAAAGGTATTTGAATTTTTCTTCATTGGTCTCGTTCAAATAACCTTAAAATAATGATACACAATAATTTAAATTTATTGCTTCCACAGAATAATAGCTATTAAAAGGTGTAAAGATAGTCCAGAGGACTTGCTTTGCATCTGTGATGTTATGCAGAGCAGTAAGTGGTTTATATATACATATACACAGAGATAAAATAGGTTTTATTATTAATTTAATAACCTGGAGAACACACTGGGAAAAATAAATGTGTAAGTTTCTAGTGTTAAGAGTGTTTTGTTGAATATAAGATTAATAGAATGCATTTCCCTGAAGATTTTGTAATTGATGTAGGCTTCTAAATTCACATTTATGATATTGAAATCTAACCATGATTTTAGTAGATTAACTTGAAGCACCTGGATTTGAAAACTTGATCTTTACGTTATCCTACATCTGTTCAAGTTCCAGATAACACTTCATTGAATTCTGTATTTGAACAAAACTGCTTTGTTACTGATGCCCCAAAGACAGGCCTTTACCTTCTCTAGAGCTGGTGTACCCTCTCCTTTTTCTTGTATGCAATTTATTTCCTAAATTATTTTAAGGAGTTCTTTTCCACTGGTGAAGGGTTTGCTTCATCATCATTGAGGTTTAAAGTAGTTTTTTGTCTTTTCTTAGAGTACTTTCATGGTATTTCAATTAATATTAATCTTTGACTCTTAAGACTCCCTTTCTGCCATAAAGTACCAGTGTCTGTTGTTCCATGTTGTTGTTTAATCCTACCCAGAATCATGTTTAACCTCAATCTTCTCCAAATTTACTTTGTATTAAGAGGCTCTATTTCTGACTGTCCTGGGGCATACTCTGGCCCTAGTTTCCTGGCCACTGCTGATACCATCATTCTTTCTTTTGTTAGCTTGCATAAACCCTTATTAGGCTGACTTTAACATCTCATCCAAGAATGCTGAAATACTTTCTTTTATTCTTATCTTTCATGTATATACATATGAAATGCAGTTTCCAAGATTATTTTGGCTTTTAATATGATTTGTTCTAATTCTAATAGCCTTTTCCTCCTTTTCTGTTGCTAATACATCACATTTTAAATTACTTTGACACTTAGTGCTTGTTTGCAGTTTTATAAACATTTTATCTCTGCTGTTATGTTTCTCCAGGAAGCTGGCTTGTAATATTTCTCTATCCATATATTTAAACTTTTTTCCCCAACTTCTTCACCTCCTGGACCACAACACTTTGTACATAGAGTGTTGTCCCCGAGCTAATGGGGACATGGCATCAACATCTTTTCTCCAAATTTTCTCTCTGGGATTGTTTTTTGACATTTAAAAGACAGGTAGCAACTACTGGCTAAACTAGTGAGAAGACTGAAGTGCAGTTTATTAATATTTTAATTCCCGTAGACATAGCAGAATTATTGGCAAGCTGAACATGTTAGTAGATTCTTGACCAACATTCTTCTCTCTTTTATAAGGTTTGGTTCACCCTAAATTATTAACAAAATTATATTCTTATCATCACATTCCTTACTGATCTCAGTATATAAATAATTCCCCAGAGGTTCATAGCAAGTTAAAATACTAAATTTCTTCATGTTTGGCTCAGTTCAGCTCATAATGAGTCAAAAATCCAGTCAAGTTCAATAAGGTTTTCTTCAAGACTAGAAAATCAAGAAGTATAATTTAAGAGAGGTGAAGGAGGACAAATGTAGTTTTTTCTGGTGATAAAGTGTCTCTCAGGAAATTGATTTTTCATCTGGAAACCATTGTAAACCTCCAACAGCTGCTATTCCAAAAGCTGCCACTGGAGTAGTACCTTCCTAAATGATTTTGGATGTTGATATTTTGGGGAGCAAGAAACAGGAAAAGGAGGCCTTTCGAGCAATAGGATTATTTTCTGTGCATGTTTTGGATAAATGGAGTTACATCCACTGAGACTAAAGGTCAAATGAACAGCTCTTCTACAGTTTAGATCTGTACTTCTAAGGAATAATCTTCTTAAGTACAGGCATGATGGTCAGTACTTGTAGCTGTGATAATGACTAATTAATATAATGATACTTGTATTAACTGGAGAGTCAGTCTAAAGGTTAATGGGATAATGAGACTATGTTGATCACAAAGATTTAATGTGAAGGTTCAGTGAAAACAATGTAATTAGACTTCAAGTTCTTTCTTGGTTTCCATTTATGTACAGCTATATATTTTAGGAAAAAAAAATCATATATTTTAGGCTTGTATGCAATTGTTATATATATAAATCTGATTTACTTATACGATTAAAATCTAAGATATTTTTTAGTTTTGAGTTATCTGGCACAGTAGTAAAGCATAATGAGCTTCCTTTGGAGTCTTAAAAATACATTAATGAGCACTGTAAAAGACTTGTTTTATAGGGAAAAAACAAGTCAACTCTTATACAAATAATATGATATAATAAATATTGTAAACAACCCTGTAAGTTCATATTTGGAACTTTTTCATATAAAATACAAAAAACAAAATAAAAAGTTGTGATCAGGAAGGAGTAAGTCTTTCATGACATAGTCTAAATTAGTCTTAATTATTAGTAAAACTTTTTATACATACAATTTTGAGATTATATGACTCTGAGACTATATGACTAAATGAATTTGAGTCTGTCAGCTTGATCTTCATTTTTCTTCTCATTCTTTTCTTCTTTTCTTCATTTAAGTATCAGTGATACTTAAATCAGAATCAGCAGTTTTGATATCTTAAGGTAAAGGAGAGCTGAGTCCCTCAGCTAGATGTAAACTGGGAATGTAGAGTGCCTGAAGAATTGTTTGCTAGCTTTGTTTTTCTAAAGTATCTAAGTTTAAAAAAGAGTTATTATATACATCATCAGAAGAATCTAGTTCACTGTAGATATCATCTACTTCTGATTTAAGCTCATGCATTCTCCCTGGATTCAAGACAACTTGAATAAACTATTTTCTCCCTTCCTCTTCCCCATGAGACCCAACTGAAATAACACTCAAGAGGTTTTATAGCAAATGTTAGAACTATTGAATAGTTACATATCCACCATATTTTATACCAACAGTCTAACATTGCTTTTTGAATTGAAAGATAAGGGATATAGAATTCACTCAATTACGTGTTATACACTACTCTGCTAAACAAAAACATGCAGTGTCTCCCTTCCCTTTTTAGCCTATGTCATGATCTGTCCCTTGTAAAGTAAGCTTCTTTAGGTTAAGATGCTAAAACATATCTCTCTGAAAGTCAGTGTGCACAGCTACAGTAATTGTATACTTAAAATTTCATTTCAGGTGATATTTATCTGTCTATATCCATCTATCTATCTATTCATTATGTTGCTCAGTTACACAAAAAAAACACAAACAAAAACAACAAACAAACAAACAAACTACTACATTTAAATGAACCCCAAAGCCTTTACAATGAACTTGTCACATCAAATTAACTTTTTAGACTGAGCCCACAAGTGCACTTATATTTCAGTTGCCTGCATCATGCCTCAGTGGCACAGTTCTTCCTTAGTGGAATATTACAAATATGTTTCAGGGTAATACGAAATAAAAAAATTATAATGCAAAACAAGGGTTGAAAAACATTATCAGACACAAAGTTTCTGAGGAAAGAGGAAAATGGCAGTAAATGCAGGAAAGATCCATCAAGAAATAAACCCTACTGTCATGCAAAAACCTTTGTTCCTGGGAAAACGGTGCTGAAGGGAACAGCATTTACTATAGAGAAAAGGTGTGGTAAAAGAAAACTCAGACATACTTTCACATGAGCAGGTCTTCTCCTCCCTTTCATATCTCCTAACAACTCTTAAGTAGTTAATTCAGCAACTATAACACTTTGTCATGTAGGATTTTATTTGTTGGTTTAGGAAGAATTTGATTTCTGTTATAACATTTTCTGAAACCTTTTTAACAGTAATAATGCATCACAAATATTGCATGCCTTTTCCCAAATAAAACTAATACATTCCTCTTTCCCTTCAATGAAATTTCTTTTAAATTGGACTGTTAAAAAGAATTCTCTTCACCTGTGCTCATTAGAAATCTGCCAAGGTGAGGTAGTTAAATACCCATAAGGTTTTATATGCAATGAGACTATTTCACTGACACAAAAAGAGACAAGAAATATCCTGGCATATATAGTCGAAACATAATTAATTGCAATGCCTTGCATTGCAACATAAAAGTTTTTTCTGTTGCTGAGATGCTTGAAAGTATTCAGTGATGGTAATCCTGTCTCTAAGGAAGTGGAAGTCCTTACTTTTCCCAAGACAAGGTGGAAGAATAAACCATTTGGCTTTGCTGCAGTAGGAAATCTACAACAAGGTAGGCTACCTAGAGGACCTTGTGTCAAGAAGTGGTGAACAGGTAGGCATGAAAATTTGGCTTGAGGAAGTGAGGCAGAGTGAGACTGGGAGCTGAGGCGCCAAAAAATGCCCAGACCACTGAATGTACAGTCAAGCAAGACCCAGTCTGCAGAACACAGTGGGGAAGGCAAGGTCTCAGTGTGGAGCACACAATTGCTATGCAAGAGGAGACAGAAGGGGGAAGTAATGGAGGGGAAATAGGAGTGGGAATGTCAGGCTTGAGATGAAAAATAAAGATCCACTTCCATGAAAGCAAAGTCCTCTCCAGAAAATCAATAGAAACCTTAAATCTCTGATTTTTATGTGCTCTTCCTCTCAGCTACTAGTCTAAGAAACTAAAAGCCATATTATCTAATTTTCAACCTTCTCCCATGTTACTGTATTGCACTTTTGCAATTTGCATATTGGGGTTATGTTGAAAAGACTGTCCTCTCTAACTGGGTTTAAAATATCCCTGAAACCTACTGATTTTTTGCATCCTATCTGAGATAGATTTGTGTATTTCTTGCAATGTAGAAATGTAAGGCATTTCTATGATCTAATGGGACAGCATGCTGAGACATCTCTTGTAAATGGTTGAATAGGATTTGAAAATATTTAATCTCATGCCAAAATAGACACAGTTAATTTTTGATCTTGTTATCTTCTTTCATTGTTAACTGATACTTCATCCTCTACCCAGCTGTGTTTTGTGACACAACCTAAGTATTCCACATTTTTAGAGCTACATTAAACAAAACTTTGGTGAATAGGGAATGCATTTCCTTGATCTTATTACAATTAATATTTTTTATTGTTAGAAACAACCACAAGCAAATTGTCTCTATAAAAAATTAGAGATACATAATTATTCATCTAAAAAAAATCTACATAGTAGGGTTTTTAAATCTTTCTTAACCACTGATTGTTAATAGGAATATGTCCACTGTGATATCATATTATCATGTCAGAAAAAGGATCATATGCCCTCTTTCTGACACTAGTGGTGTATGCAGAAGATTTTTAATTGTTAAGAATATACTGCAGCAAGTTTTCAAACCTTAGAAAATTGATGTCAACAATTCTTAGATTTTGTTAATAAAGAAACTCATAAGACTAGTCTTATACATAGATCACAGAATCTGCTGAGTTGGAAGGAACCCATCAGGATCATTAAGTCCAACTCTTGGCCCTACACAGGATGCCCCAAGAGTCACCAGGTGCCCAAGAGCATTGTCCAAACACTTCTTGAACTCTGTCAGGCTTGGTGCTGTGACCACTTCCCTGGGAGTCTGTTCCAGTGCCCAAACACCCTCTGGTTGAAGATCTTTTTCCTGATATCCAGCTTAAACCTTCCCTGACACAGTTTCATGCCACTTTCTCAGATCCCATTACCACAAAGAGATCAGTGCCTGCCCCTCCTCTTCCCTTCATGAGGAAGCTGCAGACTGCAATGAGGTTTGTCCTCAGTCTCCTCCAGGCTCAACAGACCAAGTGACCTCAGCCACCCTCATATGGCTTCGCTTCAAAACCCTTCATGATCCTTGTGGCCCTGCTTTGGGCACTCTAACAGCAAAATGTTATTTTTATATTGTGGTGCCCCAAACTTCCCCCAGAACTCCAGGTGAGGTCACCCCAGAGCAGAACTGAGTGGAACTCCTCCCTTGCCCAGCTGGCCATGCTGTGCCTGATGCCCCCAGGATAGGGTTGGCCCTCCTGGCTGCCAGGGCACAATGACTCATGTTCAACTTGCCATTGACCAGGACCCCCAGGTCCCTTTCCACAGCACTGCTCCCCAGCCTCTCATTCCCCAGCCTCTCATTCCCCAGTTTATACATGCAACCAGTCACCCCATCCCAGGAGTAGAATCTGGAATTTTCCCTTGTTAAACTTTATACAGTTGGTGATTGCCCATATCTCTGATTTGTTGAGATCTCTCTGCAGGACCTCTCTGTCCTTGGGGGACTCAACAGCTTCTCCCAGTTATGGTGTTGGCAGTAAAGTTACTTAGTATTCCTTCAAGTGCTGCCTCCAAATCTTTAATGAAGATGTTGAAGAGAGCTGGGCTGAGGATTGAGCCCTGTGGAACCCCACTACTGACTGAATCCCAGCCAGATGCTACCCCATTCACTCTAACTCTGTTCCTGACCCATGAGCCAGTTGTTCACCCTTCATGTAACATGGTTATCCAGCTATGTGGACATTTTGTCCCGAGGGATGTCTTGTGTAACATCTTAATTAATGGTCTGAATAATGGGGCAGAGTTCTACCTTCAACAGTTTTGTAGATGGCACCAAACTGGGAGGAGTGGCTGATAGACTACAGGGTCATGTTGCTATTTGTAGGGAGTTTTTCAGGAATTTAGGAAGTTCAACAAGAAGTGCAAGAGTCCTGCACCCAGAGAGAAACAACCCTGGTGCACCAGTATATCCTGAAGACCCCCTAGTGGAAAGTGCCTTGGCAGGAAAGGTCTTCAGAGGGAAATCAAGTTGAACATAAGTTAGTGATGTGTCTGTATGGTAAAGGCGTAAAGTAGTATGGGTACAGAAGGTCCTGTCTGAACAGGTATGAAGAAGTATAAACCCAATCAGGTTTTATGCAGGTAGAACAGATTGTTGATAGGGGTTTTGGAAACAGGGAAAAGGTGGAGATGAAATGTCAAGATTTGTGAAACAGGACAATTACAAGCTCTGTACAACCTATCATGACTCACTAATTGTGCATTAGTCATTTTATAAAGAAACCTAAGGAAAAATAAAAATCTTATTAGTCAACCACAAACTATTGACCTAGAATTGAGGCTTTTTCTTTGATACCACAGGCAGTGAAAAGAGGTTTTTCCCACAGATTTTTTTTTTCTGCTTCATAACTTTTCTGAGACATGATTCTGCATTGAATGTCACCGAATATCTGATGAATACACATTTGTGTGTTGTTATATATATCTGCAGGCGTCTTCTGAATTGCTTATAGTTATTTTTCTTAAAATGAAGATGATGTTCTTCACTAAATTATAATTGTTTTGTGTATTCAGTTCCACCAGTTATCCGAGTCTATCCAGAGAGCCAGGCGAGGGAGCCAGGTGTGACAGCTAGCCTTCGGTGCCACGCTGAAGGTATTCCCAACCCACAACTTGGCTGGCTGAAGAATGGAATTGATATCACTCCAAAGTTGTCCAAACAGCTAACTCTTCAAGGTAAAGGGGTATATTTATTGTTCTCTACACACTACTACACACTGCTAATGGTTTTTCTGTGCATCATTTCTATACTAGCTGCTCCTCTTCCATAGTTTTAACAAAGGCTTGATGTCTAAACTAAAACATTTCAAAAGATGTGAAATCTTCCAGTTACTCCCCATATCTTTCAAAAGCTGCTTTCTCTTTGTTAGAATAATGGTTGTACTTACTGGCAGGACTACCAGTAAATTCCAATGTGCTCTTCTCTGTTTGAAAATGTGCAGTATCTGAGTGAAGCCGACAGTCCAAGACCTGGTCCCAGCCAGAACTGATAAGAATCTTAATGAGATTTGGGGACCTGATAGTAGAAACAACTGGAGGAGAAATACCTGAAATGGATGTGCTGTTTTCTGAAGGGAATCAGCAGACCTCTGTGGGACTGCAGACATTGCAGAAACGCACACAAGCCCTACCTTCCCCCTCAAAAAACCCCAAACCTCTCAAATCCTAAAAACTTGCAAAAAAACCCAAACCAAAAAACCCCAGCCAAAACTAAAGGAGAGTCTTACCTTTAATCACCAGTTAATTTCTATGAATCTTCAGGGCTCAGCAAAATCAGTAGACCTGACCAGAATAAAATCTCCATGTGTCTTCAGTCTTTCTGGTAATTTTTAATCAGCCATAGGAAAAAAAATCTCCTGCTGCTAGTGTTCCCTTCAAAACTTTCTCTCAGCCATCAGTAAAAATGCGGATGTGTAGTTAGGATAGGACAGCAATCAGCCTGCACTGTCAGAAGCAGTGGGACAGACATGGCAAGTGTTTCTCTGAAGTGTTACTTCCCCTGAATGTGTCATAGTCCCCTGTTCCTTCATGTACAACTCTCCTGGATATTTGTGAAAATTGCCTTGTAGAAACACGTTCCACTATGAGTAGAAAATGATAAACTTCTCTTCCACAGCAACATTGTCTTAATTTCTCCTTTGATTTGAGGGATTTGAGGAATTTTTTTTTCACCTTCCTCTCTGTCCCATATATTTATGACTAATAAATTAAAAGGGTTCTTCTCTAACCGAAATACATTCAATTCAATTTTCTAGCATGGAATTATTTGAAATAAAACTTTGAAAATGTCATTACATTTTCCCAGAGATTTTTCTGAGTTAAACTATCTGTGCGCTTGCTTCAGGCTAGAAAAATGCTACACCATAAGACAATGCTCCTCTTAGTCCATACTTTAGAATACCTGCAAAGCTGTTTTTTTTGTATAATTTTAAGTATACTATACCTAAAATTCCATGAATCATTGTTCACACCGTTATTCACATCACATTATTTAAAACATATTTACCCATAAAAACTGGACTATTTGTTAACATTCCTACACAGTGTGATGTACAATTCCTGAGGTTTCCTTAAGCTTCTGTGTTGGTGTAGAAATTTCAATGCACCTGTTTTCTCTGCTGTTACCTTGCAGTCACACAATACCAAAACTAACTAGGTGCCTCTGGTTAGGAGTGACAAATTAAAATTTTTATTTACTTCGAAAGTTTGGCCTGTTATGTTCCATGGGTTATTTTGTTTAAAGGAAATAATGGTGTCTAGTGACCAAATGCAACATAATAAAAACCTAATATTTACCTGAATTAAAATAAAAATCATAGTAATTTAAATATATGTAGAAAACCTTATACTGATATTTGGCTCTGACGCGCAAAATTAACTGAGGCACTCTGAATATCTGTGAGATGAAATAGTGCATGTAATTCACTAGCCAGTTGAATACCTTTGGACTAATTTGGCATGCCTCCAAGTTATGAACTCCAGAATGAAAATGGTTTAATTAGTATAAGCAGAGAAACCCTTCTGAATTTATAATCTGAAAGCACTAGCGTGTCTGCATGTTGATTTTTTCCTCTTTCAGCAAATGGTAGCGAGGTTCACATTAGCAATGTGCGCTATGAAGATACAGGAGCGTACACTTGCATTGCAAAGAATGAAGCAGGGGTGGATGAAGATATTTCTTCTCTCTTTGTGGAAGATTCTGCTCGAAAGACACGTAAGTATTGTGAGAAGTATAAAAATACATCACCCACACTCAAACATTTAATCAGTATTAAAACTATGAAACGTTAAATAAATTTGAGTTTGTGTAGATAGCTGATTTAAAAAAATAAAGTTCAATTAATGGTATCCAAGAGTCACTCAAGGCAGAGTGCACAATCTCCCTTCAGCAGATTAAGTAGTAAAATTTAGAAGTATAATGAACTCTCTGATTCATTCTGTGAACCAACATATTTTTTACATTGCGGGTAAATTTTTTGTAGTTCCCTCATGATAGATGTGTTGCATACAAAGGGAATGGGAAAGGAAAAAGGAACTGGATATCTATATATGGGAATTATTAGTGTGTTTTCAAGCAGTTTATGGGGTGTGGGAGGAAGACATTTTCTTCCTGTCTGTTCTTGGGATATACCAAGAGTCAAAATTGGTCCCCATGATATGGCAGTCATCATATGACTTGATCTCACCTACTGCTCAGCAGGTCTAGATCAGTTCCAGCCTGCTGTCTTGTGCCTGGAATGCTGAGGAGAAAAGAACACTTTCACTTCTATGCTGGGAGTTCAATGTGCCAAAGAAATCAGTATCACTGCTAAGAAGCATTCTTTATCCTCTGTTGAATGGTAGTGGGATTTATAAACCTTCTGCCTACTGTTTGTCTAACTTGGTACTTTTTTTTCTCTTACCTCACTTTGCTTAGAAAAATCCATTCCTGAGTTTATATTTAACCCATTTTTTGTTTGGCTTGATTTGTTGGTTTTGTCTGTTTATTTTTTCTTTTGAATCTCTTACTTCAATGAATTCTACATATTTATTAGAAATGCATCCAGTAAAATTATAGTTGTCTTACTGGTGAGTGTGATTGAATTACCTTGAGACATTCCTGTTTATTTAAAAGCTTATCCAGCAGTGCTAGGTACTCGGCAGGATACCAGAGGTGAAATTAGTAGCACTGCAACTCTGCCTGACACTTCCAAGCCACAGGATGTTGAGTTGAGTGACATATAGGCTTACTATGCTTTAAATGTTTCAGAGGAAATCTTCCATGCAGGATAATTTTATAATCTAAATGTTGATATCTTTACTTAACTGCTTTAAGTAACAGTAATTATAATTGTAATTTTTCAAAAGCCTTAACATGTTTTTTTTTTTAAAGTGTCATGAAAATTACTGCTCAGACATCTCTGGGAAGACACCTGAGGAGAAATAAGTTGTTTTATCATACAGAGTTTCTAGTAATCTGGTAATGTGAAGCTTGGCCACTTCCATTTGCCTATTGCATTGTGTGAAAAATGTGAATGTTGCCAGATTTCAAGACCCTGACCAAGTCTAGTTTGTGTTATGTTTAGTTAAAACTTGTTTGGCCTTAACAAAAAAATATTTGTAGCCAACCATCCAATTTGCAAGTGTTTTAGATAAGTAATATTATCTTCTGAAGACCTGATTTGTTGTGAATATGTATGGATACCCACAACTATGCAGAACACTTTTTCCAGGACTTGTAATGTGATGTAATCATTTTAGATCTGCTACCTTACCTCCTACCTTGTAAAAACACATGTCATACAGTGAACACTGCTTGTAACAAATGCTTTAATATCTACTAGCAGTAAGTTGTTAGAATGACCATTGGTGTCATGAAAGAAGTAAAAGAAGGAAGACAGAATATAAACCAAATTATTTCTAAGACAATTCATCCAAAAGATATAGTCATCTTCCTTACTATAAAAGTAATTTACTCTGCAAGTTCTGTGCTGTATGCTGAAGGGAAGCATTTTACCATTACGTTCCTTGGCATTTGTACATGGTGTCCCAGGAATTGATCCATGTGTAAATACTCATAAATCCCAGAGGTGAATAATTATAACATTCAAATTTAGGTGTAACAGATGCTTACATGTTAAACTCCAATTTGCTCAGAATCCCATTTCAGTACATGCAAGAAGACTAAGGTACATACTAATGAAGAGCTGACTCTAAAAGTCATTGTCACAGCTGTATGAACATGTTACCTTAACAGGTACACATTTCTATAGATGCAGTTTAATAAACTGCTGCTGTTTTAACAAATTCCTTTACAGGGAGGAGTTGCTAGTATTGGAGAACTAATATTAGATGTGGAAGGGCTCATTATTAACTCTTTTCTGTTTGTTATTATATTTTCCTCGAAACTCTTGTTCATACACTAAATTAGAGATTATTAGGGAATAAAATTACATAGGTAAGAACACTTGGATAGGATTGTGGGCTATTTTTTACCCCACCCACACATATTAAGCACAATGCTACAGCTACTTTTATTTCAAGCCTGTTGATGAGGTCACAAGTTACATTCTAAAGATAGTCTCTGGTGAATGTAAATGTGATTCCATATGATCTGATATAAAATATTTCTGTCATTGATGACATTTTTATAAATTATTTTGCTTTTATCCTCCTTTAAGAGAATAAAACAGACATACTTTTTATTTTTTTGTTGTTCGTTCCTATTAGAGGGCTCCCTTTTAGAAATCTTAGGATAGGATTTAGAGTAAAATAAGATCAAATTCTCACTAGCTTTTCAGTTAGTCTGGGCTTCTTTCCTTTCTGATGTCACATAAAGTAAGAATCAAAGTAAAATATAAGCATTGCTGAACACTGAGTTGATTTTCTATTGAGAATTCAGTGAGAACTTTACAGTTGAGATCTAAAATATAAAGTATTGCCTTTAGCATGATAGTAATTTCAAAAGCCACATAGGAAATGCAGAACATTATTCCATTACCAGTGCATGTATTTTATTTCCTAGAAAGTTTAACAGTCGAAATAAATATTCACTTTTTTACTTATCTGACCTGTTGTTTGTGTGCATGGGAAAACTTTTGGGGTTTAATGTTACTTCACACCAAAACCTATTTTTTTTTCCCCTGTGGAATCTCTCTTTCAATACATTTATGGAAAATTCAGTTTAGTGCACGGCTAGTTGATTACTCTGTAAATTGGTAATTTAAACAGCTTCTAACAGAAAATACTATATTTTCTGGTACCTCAGACTAAATAAAAATCAGTGTCATTATGGATAAATAGATTGTTAAATAATAAGCAAACCTTTACCTCACCTGTCTGTCTAAAAGTGCTATCAGATTGCTAGGTTTTCATAATTCACAGGATTGTTATAGATGCATGTAATGCATGTGTCTGTATTATAAAGAGAAAAGAAGTGAAGGTAAAGCTATACTGAATTTTGGGAAATGTGATGCTAGTAGGAAAAATAAAGTTATACAATGTGAAATATGAATTAAGGATGCTAGGGACTTCTTTGTTTTAAAGTTGCCAGTTTCAGAAATTTGAAGTCCAGTTGCCAAGATAACTCAATATACTTTGATGATAGTGGTTCATCATCAGGATGGTAGTCTAGATGGAAGTGAATGGAAAATACTCTGAAAATTCTTTGTCATTCAGTAAATACCAGCACTGAACAGGGAAGTATTGTTCTGTCTCATATAGGTAAAATTTTGAGTTGTGGATGATAGTCTCAAGGATAGTTTGACCTCCTCTTATCACAGCCTTTTTCAATGTGCACTAAAAATAAAACTTCTGAAAACATGCCTTCATTTTAACATTGTCTTAGGTGAGAGAAATGAAATATTAAAAAAAAAAATGCTTAAACTTTAGCTGTGCCTTTTACCAATTAACTAATTCTGTAGCTGAAATTTCATTTATTTGTATATTTAACAACTGTGTCCTGGCACGTGGGTCCTTTTTGCTAGATTTGTGAAGTTGTAATGGAAAGTTTTAGTTTATATTACTTATATAAATGTCTCTTACAAGTACTGGTGACAAATGTCTTCTGCTCTCTATTATCAGATCCTGTTTAATTCCTCTGATGTTGAAAATAGCAGTAGCATCTAAAATACTTCTCAATGTGAGAGCTGTGTTGTTCTGATTCTCTAGAGACTGCAAATTCTCTTTTTGCTGTGAATTCTATTTTCCCTCAAGCATGCAGTTAAAGCCATTGAGAATGAGATAGCTGGTCTGGTTTATAGCTGAATAACCCCTGTGGTGACTGGTAAAAACATTCTGGGGATTAACGACCTGGTCTAAATCTCATTGAAGACACAAGAGTCTCCTCTAGTGTCATGATCCTCTAATAATACCTGAGACAGCTCTGCTGTGTTGGAAGGACTCCTTGATGTAATCACATTTGTGTACACATATACAAATAGCAGTTTAAAACCTGGTTTTATTTTCAGGTTCTATTTTTCAGAACAGGTATTGCAGGGATTCATAGATTTAAGCATGATGGAACCATTTTTTGTAGCTCTGTTCTATCTTCTGCATTTCACAAGACACTAAATTGCATTCTGTTCTGCCTGAATACAGATCTAATGCTTTGTTTGTCTGAAGTGTGTCCTTACAGAGATTCATATACCTGAGCCAGACATGCAGAGAGTCAAAATATCCCTCATTTCTCTTGGTATTTTGCTTTAGTTATTAATCGATTTCACTAATACAGAATACTGCTTAGTTTCCATTTTGAAGTCAGTTTTTTCTTCACTTGCCTCCTTTGAGTCTCTCTTTTTTTTTCCCCTCCAATAAATTGACCTCTTAAGAATTCTTGTCCTATCAATATATGAATATTGATTACAAATTCTCACACACACAATATATGTTTCTCATAATAAAACAATTACCATAGTACTCAGTCTTTTTGTCTTGAAAGTTCTAATTGTTTTGCTACAGTTTGTTTTTTTTTCAAAATGAGAACTGCTCTTTGCAGAAGGAAATGTATTATCTGTTTCTTTAATGTTCTGGAAAAAGAAATATATATTTGGTAATTTTTTTATTCTACACCCACCAATCCTTTGTCACTATTTTCCACTAATACCAGCAGAGGAATTTTGTTTATATGTTTATCTCCTATATGCTATCAGACCTCACTTTCCAAATCCTGTTCCTTCTCACCTGTCTCAGTTAGGCATAGTCTGTTCTTTGCTCTCCAAGACATCTACCATTTGGATAAAACAAAATTTAATTTGTTGTAGAGATGACCTTGACAGATTCAATCAAATATTGATGTTTGAAAATGTTCTTTATCATTACAGGTAATTCAGAGACTTCTTAGGAAATTATTTTTGTATTTGTTTACAGGTCATTGATGAAAGTGGTTAAGGTACCTGTTGCTCTGGATGTCCTCTAGAACTTTCTTCTTCACCTTTTATTAATGACTTAATTACATTTTCAGATTAATTATTTTGTCAGTTTTTAAATCAATTAACATGTGTTTTACCAATATTAGATAACAAATATTTAATCAGAATATTCTGTGTTAACAAATCAGATGTTTAGAAAAATTATGGGTTACAAATATATGACTTTTTACATTACCAAACTCCTATTTACATAAAAAGTTAATCAGGTTTGTCTGTGAAGACCTGGTGTCTGTTAGAACATATTAGCTGACTTATAATTGTATTCTGTTTTTTTGATTTCTTACTTAATTTAATTCTGTGCAAGTGTTGTCTGTTCTTTTGTCTGGGTCATATCCCCATTCTAATTAGCCTACAGCTATATGAATTATTAAGTTTCAGGAAGTGGGGCAACTACTAGGAGCAGATATAGCAGTACTTTATGGCACTCTATAACATATTCTGAAATTTATTCAAAACTAATAGCACCAGACTAAACAGCTGACACAACTTTTAGCAAATATTCTATACACTGCATTTGGACCTGGATATTTTAAACATTTGTCTTGACTACACATTATTTAGCCTCCTTTTTAGTCCTTTGAAAGGTAGAAGGTATTCAATAAGGCTCTGGTCTCAATTATTATCCTGCTCCTGTACAAATGCAGGACAAAAATATTTATAGAAGAATATTGCCAACAGAACATTAAAAAACCCAAACTGGTTCACAGTAGCACAATTTAAACCATGAATAGCTCTGATGTGACAATGCTTTTTTCTACCTTTAGCAACAATCTGTGATGATTTTCAGGGTTTTTTGTTGCTGCAGTGATATAAAGGAATGCCAGACTGCTGGAACTTCTTCTACTAGCAGAAAAATGGCATTTCATCATAACTAAGACTCCTTTTCTTAAGGACTCCAATTTTTCTCTTTTTGTAAACAGCAAAAGCACCCAGCATCCCAGCATCCAGCATCCCAGAAGCAACTGATAAAAGATAGCTTTTCATTTTCTAGCTTGTGCAGGTACATTTTAAGGGACTCTCAAATCTTTTATTAACAGATAGGTTTCTCCTCCATACTACTGGATTTAACATATTTTAAAGAATGAACACACAAATGGACATCTGTAGATTTCTGTTGATGACTACATTTGATAATCACAAACACATTGGGTCAGCCCAGCTCTTAGAAGCCATAGAGCAAACCAAAGTCATCATCTTTCTGTCGTTGAAACACTGCTTGGAAGCTGAAGAATTTAAACATAGGATGAAGACAATTTGTCAGTGTACCTTGACAATATATTTATGAGAAAGGTAGAGTGGGTAACATGTTACTGCCTTTTTTGTTGATACGCAGTAGAATAATAATTTGAAAGAGAGAAGGAAGAAATGACAACTTCCATCTGTGGAATTTATTTATTTACTTAGATTCCATTGAAATAGTAGTAGGGCCAAAGGAATTGGTCCAAATTTCAATTTTTAATCAAAGTAACATTAATTGAATATGGAACATAATACATAGCTAAATATACCGAATAAACCATTTTGTTAACTTAGAAAAAAGATAGCAAGGAAGACTTAAACCACTAATGGAATATTTAACATAAATAATGCAGTAGAATATATCACTGTAATTTGATAACCATATGGAATATCAGATTACACTGAATATAGATTTTTGTTTTTTCCTAAGGAAGAAAATCTAGCAGTGTAGAAAACAGGAAAATGGAAATAGTCATCACCAAATACAAGTAAATATTTTCAGGGGTAATTTTCAAGTACTTAAATTTTTTTTCTTAGCTACTAGTAAAATATT
This sequence comes from Cyanistes caeruleus, assembly GCF_971803275.1. NCBI lineage: Eukaryota > Metazoa > Chordata > Aves > Passeriformes > Paridae > Cyanistes > Cyanistes caeruleus. Next base: position 39,876,653 of record NC_141705.1, read on the forward strand.
TACAAGTAAAGTAACTTTAAAAATCCTTTTTTTTTTGTTTCTTTATAACTTTGACAAATACTATGGTTGTGCTTTAGTTTCTTTTCTGTTTCAATTTAGAATAATCCTACTATACTAGAGCCACAGAACATGAAAACTCATGCTGTTTCTTTTGAAGTGAAATAGTTCTGTGGGTTTGTTATTTGTCATTTTTTAAGAATATTTTAATTTCTCCTAACTGTTTCCAAAAAATTATGTTACAAAATGCAATCCAGTTTGCAATTTATTAATATGACTTCTTAGGTGTTTCTCTAAATTTTTTTGAGAAATATGTACGCACCTTGGGGTAACAACTATCATGATAGAGAGTCATCAAATAAAGCTTTTGAGACATTTCCAAGACCAATTTGAAAGTATTTGATGAACTTTTAATATTTATCTTTTATCTTATTTAAGCTTTTATTTTATCAACCATAGGCTCTTGTGTTATTGAATTCACCCACTATGACATCATCATATACAGCAAAGTAATTTATTCTATGGTTTCTTTCACTTAGTCACAAAAATCAGAACAGAAGTTCTCTACCTCATGCACTGTATCTTAGGACTAGATTAAAAAAAGATAATATGCCATTAAGTTCCGTGCCATTAAGTGACTCTATTTTTAACTGCCTTGTTTAGGTAATGTCATAGTCTTATCACCTAACAAGATTATGTGATCTGAATGCCACTGACTTGACAGGTTTATGGCTATCACAAGCAACGAGGCATCTCCACTGTCTAGAACTGGGAATAAGCCTAAAAGCCTTTTGACTGTGATTTATGGCCCAAATTCTCTCTGAAAGGCTTTATGCAATTTTAATAGAATCTTCCTGTCACATCTGATACTGAATGGTACCTATTTACCTAATTTCCTCAGAGATAATTTATGCTGGCATTTTATTTTATGGCAGAACTAAATAAGTTTATACTTGTTGACAGCATTGTAGGCAAAGACTTTATTTCAAACTTCCAAGTAATTCAGCTCATGAACCATTTTTTCTTCCTCCTAGAATACACTGGATTGAGTTAATGTGCTATGGGAAGGGACTTATGCATGATTCATTATAAAGAGTTATAAAAAATGTAGAAAAATAAGGTAACATGTTCATATTTGAGCAAAATTAAAGTGTCAACTGTTGACTTTTAACTGATAAATAATAGTCTAATATACATAAACCAGATCTTCGGTTATTGTATTAGCCTAAAAAGAAATTGAAGTGCATGTCACATAAGAACAGACTGGAATTTCGATGGAATTTGTAATGAAAATTATTTTAAAAGTGCTTGAAGCGAGCAATAGATAACATTAAAAAAGTGTTTGCTTCACAAATAAATTAAGTTTTAAATATTTGCATTTGTATATAAACCAAACATATCTGAATTTCTTACAGAAAAAGAATGAAATTAAAAGCAGGTATGTGCATAACATTTTTCATCCTGATTGATTATAGAATCTGAGCAAAAAGATGTCAACCTCATCTTCACTTTTAACACAATTATTTTTAATATACAAATAATAAGTAAAAACTTATGTGGTTCAGCAAAAAGATAGTAATTATGTTATAGATTTGCCATGTAACATAAGAGCAGTTATTTATACATCAGAGATGTGAGAAAAGAGAATAAGTAACATATGCACTGTCTTTATCCTGTGTTTAGGATTAATCAAAACTGTTGATAGTGGTGGTGGCTACGAATGAATTAAGGAGACAACATCCCTTTAAACATCTTGAAATTACTTCTTTAATTCAATTGAAAGTACAGCAGATTATGACAGGACAATTCTGAAAAATAATGTTGAACTGCACATTTTTTTCATATGACTTTATTGCATTTTCCTCATTGTCCTATTTTCTATTACATCTACTTGTGACCTCTTGTCATCATGGAATTGAAAGCACTGAAAATGACAGTGGCTTCCTATCTGATGGTGCAAAGCTTAGAACAATCAGCTGATATGAAACCATTGGTTTTTTAATCAGCTGTTAATTTCTGATAGATATTTGGACAAAATAATTACAAAATATTTAATAGAAAGCTTGTCTTTTGACGACACAAAACTTGGAATTAACCACAGTGGTTCTATGAACAAAAATTATTTGCAATTTTCCCCCCACATTTTATTTCTCATATTATATAAGGCAGAAAGGTGTATTTTTGATTGTTTCCCCTTTTTTTAAGCCATCTTAAACTGCATTTTTCTCTTATGCAGAAAACAAGTAAGTTTTTCAGGTATTAAGGTTTTAATTAATATCCATTTTGTTTGAGTATGTCTGGATATATAGTATTGCATGCAGATTTCTGAAAATTTGGACAGTTAATTATAATGCCAAAAGGAAATAGAAGAGCTATATTTAGTCTTCAAACTCACTCAATGTCAATTTCACATGCACACACACACTTTATTTCCAAAATGCATTGAATGTTTCAAGAAAAGAAAAGTAGGGAGGAAGAATATGAATTGACATAGTTGAAATCTTTGAAATTGTCTATTGGAACAGAAAAGTGAATGCAATAACATTTTTTAGCAATGCAATAAAGAAAGAGAAGGATGCAGAATTTATTTGGAAAGTGATATTGCAGTTCCTTCGTTCATTTAGCACTAGAAATACCATGGATTTTTGCAGTTGTTGTTTCCATCCTAAGTGGATAAGAATTTACACTGCTATTAGTCTGCTGCAGAATTTCATGAATTACCAAGGGCAGAGTTTAGTGAAATATGTGCAACCAACACAATGTATAACAAAGATGAAGAGCAGGCATTCAGATGTTATGTTAGCTGCTCCTAATCAAAGGCTGGGGCTGTACAGAAAACCATAGAATAGCCGTGTAAGCACCATGAAGAGTGATTTCTATGGAGCTGTAAGTGTGCTTAAAAAAAAAAAAGAAAAGAAAAAGAAAGAAAACCTCTTTCAGAAAAACTTGGTTTCTCCCTTTTGCATTGCTTGGGGATGAGGGAGAAGGAGGAACAAGACAGACTTCTTTTTGATGATAATATAAAAGGCCCAAAAACAAATGGTGTAATAAAATAGCTGCTTTAATAAGATACAATGAAAAGAGGAATATAGATAGTGAGTAGATCTTGCACCCCTTCACATGCTGGGCATGGCAGGTTTATGCAGCATGGGATTAATTGTGGATGGATGTTCCCACAGCAAGCTGCACAGATCTTGTCTGTGGAGAGGTTCCCTCTCCCTCCCCTGCTGTGGTGGTTTTATCTGGTGTAACAAAGAAAGCCATGTATCTTCCGGCAGGTTGCGATGTTGTGTTTGTGGAAAGACCCAGGAGTGTGCAGCACAGGTTTGTATGGCATTCCAGCACCTCCCCTTGCAGCAGGTACCCATGTGACACGCAGTGACAAGGTCAGAAGGCCCCATGCAGCAGACTTAGCCCGCTCAAGGTCACCAACTTCTGCAATACAATGTCTTCTGCAAGGCTCCCAGTACTTCTCCCTGTACTATTTAATAACTCTGTGGAATCAGGGCAAAAGAGAAGATGGTATTTTGTCTTGAAACCAGAACATTTTGCTGAGATCTATCAATAACTGTATTCTTATTCTGTGAAGTTTACAACTGTTTGAGAATTTATATATATATATATATATATAGTATAAAGTGTGGCTGAAAATGTTAATTTTTGCTTAACCAAAAAGGAAGTCAAACAATATGTTCCGTAGCATACTTTATATCTATACATGCTTTACTTGTTCCAGCACTGAACTCTTTATCTCAAGACTTGACATCTTTCCTGAACACAACTTATAAGTCTGATTAAAAAAATAAGTGGGGTTTCTTGATCTGTTGGGGGAGATGGTGGCTGTTGTTTATCATATTATATTGCATTCTTAAATTATATCTCAGTTTCCTTCTAGCTGATTTGCTAATTTTAAAATTATGTGAGGGTTTAAAGCACTTTTATTATCCTGCCTTTTTTTTTGAGCTAAGCTCAGACTCATCATTTTGCATTAACACAAAATATTGTGTTCTGTACTTAGCATCTTAAATCATTTTGTTTGATCCTGTATGGTTCCACACAGTTGCAGAATTGTAATTACTTTTTATTTTCTTTCCTATGTCACCCCTAGAAAAACACTGATAAACTGTAGACTATTATGGCTGAATTTATGGGACCTCAAGTGCCATGTATTACATGGTTATTTCCTCACAATGTGAAGAGAAAAGTAATTTTAAAGGAAATCCTCCATATTGCCCTGGGGAAATTAATTTGCTTTATTACATAAGAAAGACTGTGTAAGATAACATAAGCAAATACAGAATTGTGATCTGCATCTGGTGCCACTGTCTGAGCATGTAGGGATACATTTTAAAGTTCCAGAGCCCGTTTGGAGCTGAGTCTGGTGAATGACATAAAGGGAAAAAGATGGGCTTCTACAGAGACATCAGCATGAAAAAGAAGGTTAAGGGTGATGGGGACCTGATGGCAAAGGATATGGAAGAGGCCAAGTTGTACTGGAGGTTTCTTCGCATCAGTCCTTCCTGGCAAAAGTATTCCTAGGAACATGACACCAGTGGGAAAATTAGGGAAGAGAGTCATCCTCTGGCAAGGAAGCTTTCTTTATCCGTGGTATATAGGATCTGACTGAGACCACTTAAATGACGTGGACTTTCACAGGTGAAAGGGCCTGAATAGGATGCACCTACAAGCACTGGGCACACTGGCTCATGGCATTGTGAGGCAGCAGCTCTTGACAATCTATGAAGGATCATGGTGATCAAGGAGGTTCCTGCAGTCTGTAAGGGAGCCAGCACCACTTTCCAAGGGCGAGGCAGAGAATCCAAGACTCCATAGGTACATCAGCCTCACATTGGTTTCTGGAATAGAGATGGAGCATTTCACCCTAGAAGCCATTCCCAGAACTAGAAGGGATTTAGGAGCAGTCATCATGGATTTGCAGAGGAAAGAATTCCTGGTCAGCCTGACAGTCTCCTGCAGTGAGGTGAATGGCAGGGCGGATGTAGGGGATGTTGTTTCAAATGTCCTTAGAAATCTGTTGGACACTGCCAAAGACAAAACCGTGAAGTTCAGGCTGGATGGACAGACAGGAGGGTGAATCCAAAACTGGCTGCATTACCAGACTCAAAGGCCTGCATCATATCCCAGAGCTGGTTTTTTCCCCTCTCCTCTCTGCTGAAGTACAAATGATATTTGGGAAAATCTTAGTATCCAGGCCTTTTCTGAATTCAGAACTCAGGATTCAGTTCCTGTTTTCACTCTCAACTGTCAGCTGTCGACAGCTGAGGAACTTGTGTGTACCAACATAATTTTTAATATAATGTCTTTCATTGCTTTCTCCGAACTTTTTTTTTAAATCATACTAATGTTTTTAGCTTTTGTAACACTGTGTTTCAATGAACCTCATAATTTCATTATGTGTATGGGTGACATATGTACTTTTTGTGTTGTGTTCCTTTCCTTTTATTTTTTTTTTTAATTTTTAAAATTTCTTAAGTTCATTACTTTGCAGTATGAGTTGGTTTTTAGTGATGTTTTAAAAATTTTATTCTGTTGCATGCTGAGTTCTAAATGCTTAAAATTTGCGAGACTAAATTTGCTTTCTTTTTTATTCCTCCACAGACAGAAAGAGCAATATTAAGATAATATAATTTCATTTGGTCTCAAAGGTCTAAAATCCAATTGTAAACAAGATGGCCAAATAAAATTTATGTTCTCAGGGAAAAAATCAATGTAAACATTTAGTTGGTTACCATGCCATCTTACACATCCAGTTTTGGTCATCCAAATAGAATGATGAACATTATACAACATGACAATTTTGATAGCATGGCTGCCCTACAGACATACAGAAAAATATCTTGTGTATGTTTTAATTTTGCATATCTCTCTCATAACTGTGTTCTGAAATCAATCTCTTCAAAGTCCAGGGTTAAAGGAAATAATGAAAAATGCATCACCTCTCATTAATATGTATCATTTATGTGCATGAGAACTGCACATGCTTTTTGTAATGGATTATAAAACACACTTGATAATGGCTAATGGAGTTAGGGATTGAGTGTGAGTGAAGGGGGTTACCCTATCCCCAATAACTACTATGGCTAATCGCAATTTTGTCACGTGAGACGAAGAACTATTTTTAATTTACTGTTTCCATTGGTTTACCGGTAGCAGTATTTTAGTGAATCAGATATTAAAGCATCATAATTATTTCAGAATTTATGTATCATTTCTTGTTTTCCCCTGTTCATTGGTATTTTCTGTTCTTTCTTTCTCTTACATGCTGCAGTTGCAAACATATTGTGGAGAGAGCAAGGTATTAATGGAGATTACTTTTGTTTGTATTTTCTGTAGTATGATGAAATGCTCATCTGTTGTTTCTTTTGTGTGTGTGTATCTGTGTTCATACTCTATAGTTGCAGTAATTATCTACCACCTTGAAACACTGAGGAATTTGACTTAAAAAAATATAAGTGGAAATTAATCCTATGAATGCTCATACTTTTGTAAACTGCTTTTCCTTTTTGCGAAAGAGAAGGAAATAAGTTGTTCACAATTTTCAGACAGTTGTTCAAAGATATAAAACAAGAAGCCCAGATTTAAAATGTAGACCTGTAACTTTTGATTGTTGTCATGATGGAACTTCTAACCAGTCAGCCTATGTGCTGTTGAGACTGATTTTCTTGTATGAATCTCTCTTATCTGACAAAATTATAAACGGTTTAAAATTGAGACACCCCTTGTTGCTTAATGAAGCCAAGCATTTTATTTTTATACTCAGGAAAGGTTTGTAAATAAATGTTGGGGCAGGAAAGGGATGTTTGTGATGAACTAAAGGATAAATATAAAGACACAATCAGGTGCTATTAACATAAAAATCATGGAAATTTTATTTTAAAAGCAAAAGACAGGTATTAATTTTCATATACATGACATAATCTCAAAAAATACCCTCATATTCCAGAAAAATATCATAGTCTAAGAGTTATCATGAGTTCTCATTCTGTTGGTCTAAGTAGCCTGTTCTTCATCTAAAGTTGCAATTTAGGAATTAATATATTTCAGGAGTATGAAATTGTTTCAATTATTTCCATTGTAAGATTGATAATACAAGATAAGAAGTGGATCAGGCTTTGCTGTGAATTTATGCTAGAAATGGTATTTCTTTAGACGTTTTAAAATTTTGTTTTTAATTAATTTAAAGATTTAAAAATCTGATATTTCATTTGCCTGTGTGTAGCAACCTTTGGCATTCACAGTGTATTTATAAATAGGAACTAGTTTTATTTTTTCATTCCTGCTTTACCAGTTTCTCAGCTGGTACAAACACTCACCTCTGTGATTGTAGTGGAGCTCAGCTGTGATCCTCCTGTTCTCTTGGCTTTGCAGAGTACAAATGATGTGTTTAGAGTTTCATACAATTCCACTGTTAAACTGATATGCAACAAGATTGTACCAAATTCTCTAAAGTATGCTGTTTTCACCTCTTGTTGGAAAAGTATCAAGTATGGTTTATCTTAAAACTGAGAACATGATTAGTATCCCCTTGATTTTTAGATGATTGTCTTTTCAAGTCAGTTTGTTGCTTTTAGTCATTAGAATGCACCTTGGAAAATGTAAATTCTGTGACAAAAAAGACCAGTTAAAAGTAATACTGCTTATGGTAAAGGCATTCAAATTTCTGTGTGACAAATGTGAAACCAATCAAAAAGCAATATATAGTAGCAGATTTTGTGTCTCCTAGGGTAGATCTTCTCAATCTCTCCTGCATTTCTCATTGGCCAATCCTTGTGTTTCCAACAAATATTGTTACTAATTAAACACTGGAAATATTTTACAAGACAGCAATACCCTGAAGATGACAATAAACACCACCAACTTCTCTGGGCCATGCATACTCTGCCATTTTCTGTTATGAAAGTATCAACAGGTAGGAAGAGAGAGATGGGTGATTAGTAGGACAATCAAGATCATGAAACCATACATAGGTCTTAGTGCCTAAGATATTTCTGTATCAAATGCACTAAATTTTTATCACAGCCACTTGCATCAGAAAATCTGAAAGGATTCTGAAGGTGCATGTGTATTAAAATAATAATACAACATATATATAATTATAAATACATTCATATATATGTAAAAGAACCCAAACCACCACCAATTTTTAAAAAATCATTGTTAGCCAGTTTTAAGTATCAACTTAAACTAAATAAAGCAAATCTATTTATCTATTGCTTCTGGCATTGCATTAAAAATGTGCAGGATTGTAATTAGTGGGGGGAGGGCTGCAAAATTAATTCTTCAAATGAATAGTTCCTGTAGTTCTGAAAAAGTGGGAGCCGAGGTGATTATATATTTATGCAATTAGATTTTTTTGCAGGTATCTGTAGCTCAAATAAAGAATTTTGGGTCATAATAAGTTGGAAAAAGGAATTAACTAATTGGATCCATAGGTAAAGTTTTGTCATATGAACTGACTTTCTTAACTAGGTATTGAAATGGAAGGACGGGTTTGATACTGTATGTCCTTCACTGTTTTTGTAGAACAGTTTGGTGAACACTATTATCCAGACTTTGGAAATAAAGCCTTAAAACTTTGGGCTGTTTATTAGACATAAATAATACCTGTGCATGGGAAATCTTGCTTTGGAGTATTGGCACCTGATGTGGAGGTTTTAGGAGCCTGATTATCAAATGTCTGGGTCACCTGGGGCTGTCGTCTGAGCTACTTCCTCACATTCTGGTATTGCCTATCCTGCTAATTACTATAATATACTTTATCCAATGAGAAGAGGGAGAAGGGAAAACCTCGTTTTGTCATGTTCCCATATTCATCCCCAAGGCACAATATGCCAGTTGCTCAGCTATAGATCTCTACACTGTGTTCACCGTGTTCACTGACATCAGTCAGGCTTATCTGCAAACTTCAGCTGTTCTTACATGATATGATGTCAGGCATTCTTTAAAGAGAGACCACATACATACATACATACAAAAACATGCATTCCCTCTACGCCCTCTTGATTTTCTCATTATTTTATTTTTTACTAAGACCTGTTCTCTCTCTCTATTAACACTGGTTTTCCCTCAGAATTTAGGATAAGCAGAATTTCAGATTCAAATTTCTTTTTCATGGGTTTCACTCCTCTGTGTTCCTATACCAAATATTGTCATTCAGGATGCATGCACATTTTTACCATTGTAGCCAAAAGTTTAGTTGGTTAGAATGATTATAGTTATGATTTTATGAGTACTATGATTTTCTTCAAAGAATTTTATTATATATTATTATTACAATATGAACTGACCATCTATTATTTCATCCACACAGCAAATCAACAACTGTTGTCTTCTTTGGCACACAGAAAACTAATGAGACTGTCCTTTGGTCATGACCATGATCACAGATATTGTGAGATTTCATGCTACAGATCTGGTTCTCATCTTCTCCACAAAATTTAGCATCATGCCTTTCAGCAACATTGTGGAAAAAGGATTGAATAGTTCTGTAAACAACTATGGCCCTTCAACAAAAATCTGCCCAACTCTGTCTTTCTAATAAAATAAAATAGAGAATATTTCCTTTCCTGACTGAAATATCAAGTAAGGTTTTATAGCAAAGACTCAGGTCTTCTCTTTCAGTGCTATACAGAAATTATGTTAAGTCCTCCATCCCTAAGCAAAAGAAAAAAAGGTGTACATGGAGAATTTTATTTCAGTGTAGATGATTTGACAAGATCACTTTTATTGCTGAAGCTATCAAACTGTGTATTTCTAGATTTATATTCATAAAGACACTGTCTTGCCAATGGAGAAAACTATGTAAAATCTGAATAATGTAACAGTTTTGTTTCAGTTTCACAACAAAAGATCCCATAGGTTTAGCTGTATTACCATTATATGCATTAACAAACTGATCTCATACCAAACTCTGATTAAGTTTTTAGTTCAAGACAAGGATTTTCTTTTTTGTCATTATTTAATTTTATACATTTCAATGTGTTTTTGTCCCTAAGGTCTGGGAATTGGGAACATGTTTTATGTTTTTTATGAAGATGGCATCAAAGTAATACAACCAGTGGAATGTGAATTTCAGAGGCATATTAAGCCTAGTGAAAAACTCCTCGGTTTTCAGGCAAGTTGTTTTTAACAATCTATTTGCAGTGTTTTCTCAATTATAATTTTCTTTACATAAGAATTTATTATTACTAGTTCAGTGTTTTCTGCTTGATAAATTCAGCCATGTTTTCTGAATTAATAAATAGCTTATAATGGTGATCTCAAAATTTCTTGTATTTTCCTCAATTAAATTCAAGCTTTCAGTCCCTCTATTCAATTGAATATTCCCTGAATACTTTTGCAAACCTTTTCCCTCTTTGGCTGTATTTCTCCTTTCCCAGTTCTTTAACAGCTCTCTATTTCTGGATTTGTTGGGTTTTTTAGTCCCCACCAGCTCCCCACTTCTAACCCACCAGTTAAGTTCATCTTAGTGAATCAGGGATTAATTCTCTCTATGTTAAATATAGGATCTTTGTGGGGTGTGGAGGTGTTAATGGTTTCTTTTTCCTCACTGGATGTTTGTCTGTATCAAACTCCCAGCTATCATGAGGCAAATCCCTGTCCTGGTAAAAGCTCTCACAGCTTCCACTGAAGTTAGTAGAGATGATTGATGCTTTGGTTCCAACTTAAAATTCATATAAGTAGTTGCAATAACTTTACTGTTAACATATTTATAGCTGATTTCTCCAAAATCTTAGAATTTATGATATAGTTTCCCTGAGTAGGATGCATAAAAACACTAGTGTATTCTCCACTTCCATTTATTCTTGTGATGTTTTTCCTTTACTGCTAATCAAATTGCTAGCTGGCATGATGCATGTTCCCACAGGAACACTTGGTACTAGTCACTACATTAAGGCTTACTCTGTATGATATATCAGCTTTCAAAAACAGTAACTTTTTCTCATTTGGATTTGAATGAGTGACCTTGAAATACATACTAAGCATTGAGCTGTACACTTTGGATTTTTTTTTTCTCTCTAATGCCTCAATGACAGCAGAGCTAGAGCTGTCTCAATGGAATTTGCCTCTTCAGTTATCATTACTGATGTCAAAGGCTGCTGTACTCAGCAACAAGATTTATTTTAGTGTGAATAATTATGCTTTGAACAGCTAATCATACCTTGATTTGTGCTGCTTAAGTGAAATTAGGTTGACAGAGCCAAAAATAAGCCAAAAAGCTTTTTTTTTAAGGCTGTTTAATTAAAAAGCTGATTATTTAAGAAGTATGTTAAAAATTTTATTGGTCTGAAGTGCAACCTAGATTTTTAAGAGTATTTTTATTGAAATGTGGCAATAATCAGGATGAATAAGTAAAATTTGTTTCTGTTTGGATCCTTTCAAACCTGGAGTAGCATAATAACTATATCCTCATGGCAGGGGCAGGGGAGAGGGGAAAGAAAAAAATAATAAAATCCCAGGAAAGTAGGCTACTTGATAACTTTAACATTTTTTTAAAAAACTTTTTTTAAAAAAATTATTATTCTTCTTTTAAGAATATCATATATTCCTCAAGCCTTTTTGGAAAATCTGTTTCCTCTGAATAAAAACAATAAAATAACCCAGTTCTGTCCCAGGATCAGATTTTTATCAAGTTCAGCATGTGATTGGTTAGTGTAACAGCTCATGTCATAAATTGCTGGTTAGTAATTCTCTTTGCCTCTGTCATATACTTCTACTAATCAGAGATGTTGGTAAGTATACCAAGCATATTCTGAGGTAGCTTTACATAACCTTTCCCATTAGGGCATCTCCATGACTTAGCTATTAACATATTAATAATAAAGGAAATACATGCTTGCTTAAGCCTCTCCCATTTTTTTCCACTTCTCTGAATTAGCTGTTCAAGTGATAAGTACAGCCACAGAGGAGTTGTTTATTGCCAAACAGTTGCTAAAGTATAGGAAAATTTCTAAATTCAGCAGTGCAGTGTAGATAATACAAAATGTCTGGATATTACACATGACACTCCAGCGTTCCTGCACAGGTTTCCCGTTTGTCTGTCAAGAAACATCAGCTGAGCTTCTGTAAAAGAGTGAGCTCAGGTGTTTCTACATAGCATTGCACTGTATAGTGAGCAGCATTGCAGTACTTACACATGTACATATTTAGGTATGCTAATTTTGCTGAAGGTAAGTATATTTTCTCACTTGCTATATGCTTGAGAACCCTTATCTAAATATTTAATTACCTCTTATGCAACAGAGTGTCAATACAGCAAAACACTTTGGTGTATATCTAACATGGGAATCGATTAGACTCCCTGTGTTTAAAGGGAAGCAAAAGATTTAGTGCTTTTCTGGGTTGTCATGGTTCACAGAAATTGTAAAGACCTCCTTCCTGTCCTTCCCAGAATCTCCTAAATTACTTGAATCTTCTTAATGTCAAGTGCATGAAAAAATTTATTAATCTGATAATGAAAATTATAGATGCATAGGGACAGAAATAAAATGGCTTCTGTTTTCCAATATAGGTTGTTGTTTAGTTAGACCAGCTTTGACAGCTGTTTGTTTAACCTGTTGTCAAATAGATTCTTAATCATGGCCCAAGTAGAGCCTTTCACCTGTTAAAATATTTCATCATTGTGAAGTGCTTGGGACATTTTCTGCACCAACATTCAACCTCTGTTTATCCTCTGCAAATTAATATTATCCAAAGACTTAAATTCTAATTCTTATGCAAAAGTGTTTTTATTTTCCTTTCACACTGAATCCCAATTAGAATAATTATTTCCAGAGACTGGGAAAAAGCAATTGAAACAGATGTGTTTTTGAGACTAACAAAAAAACCCTTTTGACTTGAACATAAAACTGATTTTCTGTTTATTACAAGAAGTAGCACATAATGGCCAAATTTCAGTGAAATATGCCATCTCACATTTGAATATATGCTGGAGATCGGAGCAAAATACTTCATTTCAAAATGACTAATGTTACTACATGGCAGACCAAAATTTCCACAGCAAATTAGAATGAAACATATTTTGTAGTCCACAGAAACTGCATTGGTTTACGCTTTTACAGCACAGAAAGTGTAGTAAATGCTAACCCTTCTTTGTTAAAAAAAAAAAAACCCTAAAAAAAAGTTTTTTTAAAAATCCCATCTGAATTAATAATGAATGTCAAGAAAACATTTAATGTAGGAAGAGGTAATACATAAATTCAAGTCTTAAAACACGCACTGTTGCAGCCTGTTGGTATCATCTTCCTCTTGGGCAGCCATAACATAGCTAGACATTTCATTACACTGCCTGAAGAGTTTGACTCACATCCTGTTAAAACACCGAGGACCCTTGCAGTCACTTAATAAACATAGAATTTGCACGTATAAATCTGCAAGTACGTGTTTCCTCTTGAGATTTTTTTGCCCCAGACTATCTTGAAAAACTTTCTCTAAAGATTTATTTTCCTCCATCTGCTGACTTGTTACAGAGCAAGTCACTTTTTGATTAAAAAGTCTGGGAGGAATACAACAATGAAGTAAATTAATGTTTTATCAGATGCTAACTTTTTTTTTTTTTCAGAGAGAATAAATTAGGAAAAAGTAAATTAGTCACATTTTAATTAGAAGAAGAAAATGGTGGGTTTATGCTTATATTTTAAGGAGAAATTATTTTAACCAATTACCCAACCACTGGGGAAATTAATATGGAGACTCAGAATAACTGCCTGTATTGTAAAAGAAGACCAAACTGTCTAATCAGATAAATGTCATATTTTCAAAAGCAAGATTTCAGTTCTGTTGAAACAGTTTCAGATAAATGCAGATTTGAGTAACTAGGGAAACAACCACACAAACCAGTTTATACTGGGGAAAACACTGTTTTGGATATGAGAATTTTGGTGTATAATTTTCACTGTTACATTGGAAAAAATGATTTTTTGCTTTTATTTTATGTTTTCATTGTTTTCAGGCAAGGTGAGAATTGGCATTGGATTATAGAAATTTATGACAACTTGAAAAATATTTTAGAACCTTTAAAATACATTTGTATATGTAGATGTGTACATGTGTGATTGTATATGTATATATATGTATGTATATACATAAATAACACTATATTTGCACTGGTCTTACTGTGAAAAAATCTTTAAAAGTACACTTCTGAGTATTTCAGACTCAGATTCAGGAAAATGTATAAGACAGTAGCTCATCTCTGGATATAGTTGTAAGTGCTTAAGTTAGAGTATTTTCCTATTATGCTATACATCCCACAAGGGGAGGTGGTATCAGAGAAATCATTTATACTAATCTATATGATGCCATGTGAGAGAAATACAGATTCCTTCAGCAGAAGGCAGAGTTATTTTTGAATAATATACTGAATATGTCCTTGCAGAATTCAGTCCCAGAAACTCATGTAAATTAATGTGGGTTCCTGAGAGATGACTGAAAAAAATGTCTCTGTGTAGATTTGTTACAAACATTTGTGGATTCATTGTTTGAAGGTGCTGTCTCTGAGGAGTAAAGAGGATGGTGTAGAACAATCTAGATATAGTTATCTGTTTTGATTAAACATGGAACTAAGACAAGGTGTATTTAGAATAAATATAAAAAATAATGAGATCAGTGAAACAACTTGAAGTGACAATCACCCAGAAAGCAAATGACAATAGATCACTGATATGACAATTTCACATCATACTAAGAGACATACTTGCATATGTTGACTTTATGCAACAATGAAAAGCATTTAGCTACTTTTAAAAATAAAAGTCCCATTTGTCCCATGCCTGTTATTCCTTAAAAAAAACCAGATTTTTAACTTCTCCCTTTGATCTTTGTGGGGTTTTTTTATCAGCACAAATTAAATCTTGTTACTTATTTCTAAGTTTTCCTGAAGTTCCTGATGATGTGCTATCACATGGTCCCTGAGTTAGTAACCTTTTCCTTATCATATGAATCCTGAAATACCTTCCTTTTCCTGAGGCTTAAGAGCCATGCAAAAGCAAGCAGTGGCTTTCAATCTTCTGCAAAGAAACTCCCTCTTTTAAAGCAAAATCGATTTATTTCTTCTTTTGACACGTAAAGATTGAGTGTATTTTTGAAAATGTAAAGATTGAGTGTATTTTTGAAAATGTAGAGGCACAGCAGGCAAAGAAGAAGAATTCTCGAAGAGCATTGCTTGGTGCCAGAGATTATGTTTGGCCACATGATGTTTCCTGTGCCTTTTAAAAGGCATTTGATGCTTAGAGACAGAATTCTTGTTTAGGAGCTCACCATCTCTTGCTGCTCATTCTGCATTGAGTCATTATCTGCTGACATATCATAATTATTTTCACAGCGGCCAGATATGATGTATCAGGCAGAGCATTCTAAATTAGGAATAAGCAGCAGATAAGTGGCAAAAAGAAATAATACTTATGATTTGGTAAAATTGTCCCTTGTGATGCAAAGCATTTGAAATACAAGGCAAAAGAAGAAAAGGTCAGGAAAACAAAATCACTTGATACAACCTGTACTTTTCCAAGTAGAGTGTTTTTCAGGTCCATGTGTTTAAATAATTATAATGTCCATCATAGGAAAGAAATCATGCTATTTCATAAACAGAATTCCCACATATAGTAATATATTTGACAAAGTAACTTTTGATTAAAGCAAGCTTTTTCTGGAAGAAAATATTCACAAATAGTAGTTAAATACATGATGTTTGGCCATATATTTCTGCAAATTACGAATAGTGAGCATGTAAACTACAGTTAGCTATTTTGACTGAGACTGTTATATGTATAGTTATCTGTATTATGAAATATCAGTTCACTGAACATTCATCCTTTTGCAGGAATGGAAGGGCAGAGAGGGAAGGGATGGTAGTAAGAAGACATTTGATATTTGTTTGGCTTAACACTAGTAAGATAGGCCATGAGAATGTCTTATGGCAGAAGTAGCACAACTTTTTGATCTTTGAAGCAACCTATCAGCACTCCAGGTGACCAAACAGCTGATCTCTGTGCTGCTTTGCCCCATGGCATACCATGTGACAATTTGGACCACAGCACCACTCCTTTCTCATCAATTGTACATTATTGTTTCCCCAGTTGGGTATTTGCCTGGCTTGCTGCTGTGTTCTCAGCTGCAAGGTAAGCCATGCCCTGCCTCCCTTTGCAGGGCTCTGTGATGCTCAGGTGGGAGCTGCAGGACCCAGGCATTGTGCATCTGGCATGGTTCTCTGTTTTTGAGGTCTCCTGCCCCTTGCCCACTTTATTTATATATGTATGGTTGTTTCAAATTGGTTTCTTTCTCAGGTGAACTTCTAGAATCTCTAAAATAGCATCCCAAAATTTGGTGTTTGTGAATTATTTTATAGTGCTTGTGAGTTGTGGTGCTTACAGGTGCATAAGTTTGGCTAACATAAGTTTATGTCCTAGTGTCAACTGTCCTTTTTTCTTCCCTACATTTTCTGAGGTTTTATTTTACAGTTAAAAAAGAAGAAAATTAATATAATTTGTCTTTCTATTAGATTGTTGACTGCTTGATTCTTACATTTTCCTGTTTCTATTGAATTATAGGATGAAGTTTGTCCCAAAGCAGATGGTGATGCTGTTCAGCGGTGTGTTTGGGCAACTGCTGTTAATGTAAAAGACAAATTCATATATGTGACTCAGCCCACACTTGACAGAGTTCTTATTGTTGATGTACAGTCTCAGAAAGTTGTACAGGTATTTATTTCTCATTTTTTAAGTTACTATTTTATTTAGACAAAGGATTTTAAGACTTTCCTTCATATTTCAGAAACAGAATTACAGTTATCTTGAGACTAGACATATTATATGGAAAAAAGCTCACCTAATTTCAATATTTAGCAGCAGTTTCTGTTTAGCAACTGTTCTTCTCAATAGACAATTGTGAGGAAGATAACATGAACATAGCTCTTATAAATATTATTCAAGTGGTTGAGGAACTGAGTTCTTCAGGAAGTTTTTTGACTTGAGATATCTTTCAGTCTAAAATGAGAATTGTCTAAAATAGAGTCTTATAACAATAATGTTTTTATCAGTTTTGACAGAAAGGTCAGGTTTGGCTACAGAAGGTGGAGGACTCTGTCCACTTTTAGACAGAGAAATTATGGAAACAGTAAAAATAAACACCACCCTCAGCCAAGACTGGAGACTTTGAATTCAATCTTCTCTACTCCTCTTGGTCTCTGGGATGCTGGAGATATTCTGCTTTGTGAAAATAATTCATTGAGTAGAAGAGAGACATCAGTGCTATGCTACAGCAATTAATACAGTCATAGAGTTTGAGCAAAACCAGGTGTGTTGGACTTGAAGCCAGATATCCACCTGAGCCACTCTATCACTCCTCTCCCCAAATGGGCAGAGAAAGAAAACGTTCATGGGTTGAGAGGAGGGAAGGGAAAGATCACTCACCAGTTACCATCACATGCAAAACAGACTTGACTTTGATAATAAATTCATCTCTTTTCCCTACCAAAATCTAAGTAGGATATTGGGTAGTATAACAAATCCTAAACACCTGCCCCCAGCGCTCCCTCCTTCCTGGGCTTAGTTTTATTCCTGACTCTCTGCCTCCTCCCCCACCAGCTGAGAGGGAGGTGAGGAATGGGGAGGTCAGTTCATCAGTTTGTCACATGTTATTGCTGCTGATGCTGCTTTTTTCCTCAGAGAGAGCAGTCTTTTCCCTGCTCCTTCATGGGGCCATTCCCATGGGAGACAGTCCTCCATGAACTTCTCCAGAGTGAGTCTTTCCCATGGGCTTCAGTCCTTCACAAGCTGCTCCATTGTGGGTCTCTTTCCATGGGATACAGTCCTTCAGGAACAGGTTTCTCCAGGCTGGAGGTCACGAGTCCTGTGAATAAATCTTTTTCAGTGTGGATGCCTTGTCACAATTTCACGCGTCCTGCCAGGAGCCTGCTCCAGTATAGGCTTCCCATGGATTCAGAGCCTCCTTCAGGCATCCACCTGCTCCAGTGTGGGGTCCTCAAGGGACTTCAGGTGGATCTCTGCTCCACCATAGACCTCCATGGGCTGCAGGGGCACAGTTGCTTCCCTGTGGTCTTCAGCAAGGGAATCTGTCCTGGCTCACCTCAAGCATCCCCTGCCTCTCCTCCACTGGCCTGGGTGTCTGCAGAGCTGTTCCTCTGACATATTCCTCTCTCAGCTGGTTGCAAGCACTTTTCCACAAAACACTTTAGTGTGTCTCTGCTGTGTTATCCCAGAGGTCCTAGCCCACCACTGATGGACTGGCCAGCAGCAGGTCTCTGTTGGCACCAGCTGGCACAGGCTCTGTCAGACATGGGGGAAGTGTCTGGCAGCTTCTCACAGAAGCCACCCATATAGCTCCCCCCTGCTACCAAAATCTAGTCATACAAACCCATTGCACCAAGGTACAAGGCAGCACTTATAGTCTCATCATATTTATAGGAAACAGGTGTTCTTTAGCTAAATAAAACATGGTTTGTTTTTTTCCTATTAGAAACCTAACTAAACTGTTACTTAAATAGAGCTTTTCTTCATGCCTTTTGCTTTCTTCAGTGATAAGTGAATGAAAATCTTTAAAGTATAGATTATATATTAGGCTCCAGGGAGACAGTATTGAGTCCTTTCACTGCTTAAAGGGGACTTATAAGGAAGTTGAAGACAGATTTATTAGTATGGACACTAGCAATAGGACAAGGGGTAATGGTTTTAAACTAAAAGACAGTAGATGCAGACTAGATATAATGAAGCCTTTTTTTCCAATGAGGTTTCAGAAGCACTGTCAGAGGTTGCCCAGAGAGGTGGTAGAAGCCCCAAACCTAAAAACCTTCAAAGTCACTTTAGATGGGGATCAGTTTTAGATCAGAAAACTGATCTAGTTGAGGATATCTCTACTGAAAAATGGAGGTTTTGGACTAGATGACATTTAAAGGTCCCTTCCAACTCAAACTATTCCATGATGTAAGTATTCACATGTATTGTGTATATATAAAATAAAAGATGAATAAGAAAATTGCATTTATAAAATTGCGTTAATTTAAAAAATAATTTTAATACTTCTGATTACTTGAAACATCTGCTTTCTGAATTCTGTGTCAGCTGACTCAGACATGGCTTCCTCAAAACTTGAACTATCCAAATGGTGGCAGGGACTTATAAAATGTTTTATTCAAGAAGTTAATAATAAAAAGGTGAGGTTTCTTTACTTAAATTTACCTTTGTATATTAAAACACAGACAAACTGAGTGGGTAATGATATATTTTTTTTTTATTTTTTTTTTTCTGAAAACAGTACTTTTTTGCAACCACTTTGATATACTACTTCAGGAAGACAGACTAAAATCCCACAGTCTCAACACAGTCCACAAATTTGAAGGACTGGAAAGTCTGGTGATGTTTTCCATGGTCTCTGACTGACATTCAGGCGTCAGGTTCTTTTTCTTGACAGGAGGGATGAAATATCACTGTAATTGCATTTATTAGCATTTAGACTTCAGTGTCAAAAGCACATGATTCCTTTTGAGCTCACTGAAAATAGTTTTTAATTCAGGTTTTATGAAATAAGTTCATTAGTAAGCTCTTCTAATTTGTCTTCATTTGCATCAATATATTGTTTTAAATATGTAATAATATTTAAAACAATACACTAATATATCACTTTACTATTACAAAATGTGAAGAGGTACTTACTGCAAAGATGTATGCTAATTAAAAAATAAAATTCTGTAAATTAACTACTAATTAAAGGCTCAGGCCTTCCCCAGAAATATGTAAAGCAATTGTGCAGTTTTTGAATGGTGTTAGACTGTTCTATCATAAAAATATTCAGGTTTCTGTAATGAGCTGAAAAGCAGACATACAGAATGCCTAAGTTTAGCAAAGAGCTTTGTGCACTACGTCTGTGCTACTTAGCAAGTATATTGAGCTAAAACCAGGATACTCCAGAAGCTTTCATGTTATTCTGGGGGAAAAAATCACTTTCAATGGAATTTTATTTAAAGGGATAGAATAGCATTGATTTTCCACTAATTTAGTAATATCTAGATTATGAAGTAAGGGAAGTATAGAATTAAATTTACCCCAGCTGTGGAAAACCTTTGCAGGAATGGAACTCTTGGTTTTGATGGTTTTAGATATTTAAATATTAATAATAATAAATTATTATCCCATTTCACAGTACTTAACAAAGATTTTTGATAAGACAATATATACCAGGGAATAACAGTTTAACCAGATAAATAAATTGAACCAGATGTTAGATAGATGTTAAATAGACTTAAAAACCAAGCAAAAGCAAACAAAAAAACCCACACAACAACAACAAAAAAACAAAAAACAACAAAACCCAAAAGTATCAATGGTTACACACAAAACAAATAAATAATGAAAGCATAAAACCTATACAATATTTTTACATATAATATAAAACTGTAAAAAGTAAAACCCCTGCTGATTCACAGATAGGTTTTATACTTGAAGGCTAATTTGGAATTTAGTCATGAGAGATACTTTGTTTTACATTTCTTAAAACATGCATGGTTCTGTCTTCTTGTCTGTTAAAAATACACATTTATTTTCTAACTTCGTGTTTTGCAGGCAGGAAGAATGTTCTAACCATTAAATGTTGCTCTATTTATATGATATGCACTTACAAAAACACTTTTACAAACAGGAGCCGCAGAAGGGAATTTAGTTTTCCAGATCAGTCTATTTTCATTACTTAAAGTACTGACTAGCTGGAGTAAAATAAAGATTTAATGCATTTTTGGAAAATAGAAACTCAGCTGTTCAGAAATGAGAGAATTTCTCTTGTTAGACTGCCTTTTTCCTAAAGATCATAATGATAGAGAGGATATAATTTCCATACATGTATATGTGCATGTAACTATTTGTGATTTACATCTCAAAAAAGAAACCACCTTGCAAAAAAACCCACATTGGCTAGTGGGAGAAAATGTGGAGATAATTTCATATTTTGAAAGCAAGAACACTCTAATGAAACTTCCACCACTGTGCAAAAACCCTAAAGAAAATTAAAAATTTATTTGAAAGAACTTTAAGTCATGTAGTGATGCTGTTTTCTGTGTAAAAATAATGCTTATTTGGTTTTTCTTATTACAATGTTTTCTTTAAAGTACTACTATACATGTTATTCCTTTCTGCTATGAAAGTTAATGTAAAAGGTGTGCAGATGTGTGACAACTAGATTTGAGGATGATTTATTTTTATGACAGGTATATTTATCAAAATAAGTACTTTAGAGGATTCTATAGCAGACTAAATTGAAATTTATTTGAAACATGGATGTTGTATCTTTAGAGGTGTATATATAGAGAGATTTTTTGGCTTATCCAGGTAATCTCATTATAACATCAAGAGAAGCATTTCCTTTCATTTCTAAATTCTTGAAAGCAAGAATTTTGCAGTGTTGCATAGCAGCACACCACTTAGTGGAATGACTTACAGGCTGAAGTAAACGGAGTCCTCATCCTTCCGTCCTCAGTGTGCTGCTGGCAGATCAGCCTGGTCAGCTAGAAACAGCTGTGAAATTCTGCTTCTGAGATGCCCAATTCCTTTTTGCTGCTGGCTTCCCTCTAGGGAGCTATGCTGCCTGTGCCTGACCCTGCAGGCAATTCCTTCTGCTCCTCCTGGCTGTGCCATGACCCCAGCTCTGAGCGCAGCTGGCAGTCCTCTGGCAGAGCATGTATGGGTCAGACCTTTGTCTGGGGAAGCCAAAAGGAAATTAGATATGCCTTGACAAATTAGCTATACAACAGTTCAAGTATTATTTTAAACAGCTTGTTTTCTGGCATGTAGCAGAAAGAAGTTATCAAACAAAAATGACCTTTTTCAAGGAGTAACTTCTGATTTTAAATGAGCCGGTGAGCAACCTGGCTTCATTTTCCATTTTCAAAAGGAAAAACAAATTCTGCTTGGATGAAGTGGTCGCTTGCAACACCTCAGGAGTACAGTTAAGTATCATCAGCAGTCTCAGCCAGCCATTAGTGCATTATCTTGAGGATCTACATCATTAGTTTAAATTAGATTCACTTAATTAGCCAGCTGGTACTCTCCTTGACACACTGATAAACAAGCTGTGCTTTACAGTTCCATAATGGTAAGACTAAAAAACAATTTCCACCTATTTTTTCTTCTTTAATGATGAAAAATAAAAAAGTAATCCCCTCACTTGTTTAACCTGTGCATAAAATCTCTTAATCAAATACATTGTCCTCCCAATTTCATTCTTCAGAATCCTTTTTGTAACAAAAGAAGTTTAGAGCTCAGCTGTCTAAAAGGTTGATGGTCTCAAGAGAAAATGTTTAAAGTTCTAGGGAAAACACTTTGTTTCTGATCACAGGTCTATGAAAAGTAGCAACTGTAATTGGAAAACATAGGAGAATAATCCTTTCTACTTCAACAAAATACACACATTTTAACAGATAGGAAGCTTTGGGTGCAGCAACATCATGCTGATTTCTTGCAGTAACATATTCCATTAATTCCAGTGTGTGGCTTGAGAATACGCTTCCCTTTTTAACCATTTTTTGGTAATTGGTGTAGTTTTCAGTCAATTTGTGTAAAGTGAGAGTGATGGAATGGAAAGAAGATAAGTAGTTTTGTACTTGATTTCAAGCCTTTGTTTTCAACTTCTTAAAGGCTTCAGTATAATGTGGTTTTGATACCAAGTGTTAGAGTACTTAATGAATAAAAAATACATTTTCAGCAATTCAGTACCTCTGAATTTATCAGAGGGCTGTTTCAACAATTGACAGTGTAATTCTTAAATACAGTCTGGAAATATCTGGAAATGCGTATCTACTCATCATTTTCATTCAAGCATAATATATTACGTTTCCTTTGAAAATGTGATGGAAAGAAAGGATTTCTGTCTTTGTTGTATTTCAGGCAGTAAGTACAGATCCTGTTCCTGTGAAACTACACTATGATAAATCGCATGATCAAGTCTGGGTGCTGAGCTGGGGAAACCTGGAAAAGAATTCACCAACTTTGCAGGTGAGGTGATCACAATGATTATATGTAAGAAAATACAGACAATGTGAACCCTTGTGTAATTGCAATGTGTTGTGTATTTTCCTTTAAGCCTTATTACCGTGACCCCAGCAGGGGTAGAGAAATGATTTTTGGTAACCAGAAAAAAAGTTAGGCAACTGACCTTGCCAAAAAACTTAATGATTGTTTTCAACACCCTTAGTCAGGATTGACAGTAGAAAATTGATATAAGGGTAAGGAAAGCAGCTGAAAACAGCAGCATGTTCAGTACTTCCTGTCTTTTGAGAGCAAGCTGTTGCTCTTTGTGATATTTCTGTCCCTAATTAGATAAACCAGTTTTTAGACATACTTCCGTTTCATTAAAGTCCTATTGACACTTTGGAGATGTCAAGCTCTGTCTTTATTGTGTTTTTTCAGATGAAAGATATTAAAAATCTCAATTTTTTCCAATACCTTGGAGCAGTGACAAACCTAGCAACAGTCACTAAAAACAAATCTCAAGAAGCTGTACTTACCTTACTACTTTTTCATTAATTTCTACTCCTTATTTATAGCAATCCCTTGAGACTATCATTATCAGCCTTATATAATAACTTTAAAAAAATCATTTTTCTTTTAATCATTTTTACTTTTCTTCAGAAATTCATTAAATCCTTATGTATTTAATAACTACTTATATATAAGAAAAAGCATAAGAGAAATTTGAAAAGCAAAGTTAGTAACATTTGAAATCACATTTTCAATACCTACACTCTTAGTAACTTTGAGCATGCAAGGTAATTTTGTTGAAATTTAGTTGCCACTCCTCCTCAGAACTGATAATTGAGTCAATCTCACCATATTTTTAAGTGAGTGATCATCCTCACCCTCATTTTTAACTACAGTATAGACAATAGATTGTCTTCTTTTCTAAAAAAAAAATCCACTCTGAAATGCACATATGTGAAAAGCATAGTGGCTATTATATGGAATTGTCTTTTGTTCACCCATAAACATTTGCTTGAGAGAAGGTCCAAGATGTTGGGATTTGAATAAAATTGGTTCATGAGAATTTAAGGAATATGTAAACTCAGTTCAGCTTGTTCTTCTGAAATGTGTCTGTGCTATGTTGAATCACCTCAGGATTGACAAGAATTGGGAGTATGCATAGCCAGATGTTCCAGTGGATTTGTTGATAGAATCTTTTCACTCTGGCTGAAGTGCATAAAAATTTAATCTTACTCTAAGATCTAGATTTTTTAAAAAAGATAAACAAAAAACTTACTTTAAACTAAGAACTGTTAAAGGGTTTAGTAATGTAAATGAATAAATATGGATTCAGGGGTAATAAAAAAAGATGGAGGGGAAAGGTAAGTATGAAGACTTAAGTGGTCAGGTATGTAATAGTTCTCTGAAGTCTGTAATGTTGGTCAGTTTTATTCATCATCATTTGTATCCCTTTTCTTGGTAACTGAAAGCCAATACAAGAGAGTACAGAGGCAATGCTGTATTCATTCATTTGGGTTGAGATTTGATATTTAAAGGGTATTTCTGTAGTTTATAATGATGTTACTTTATGCAGGTGATAACGCAAGCCAGTGGGAGTGTTTCTCACCACACAATCCATACTCAGCCAGTGGGAAAGCAGTTTGACAGAGTGGATGACTTTTTCATTCCAGCTACAACCCTCATCATTACCCATGTACGGTAAGTTAACTGAAGGAGGTGAGTGTAGGATTGGCTTTGTGTTCATCCTAAGAACAGGCTCTGCCTGTGACAGAGCTGAGCAATTTGATCAGCTGGATTTTAAAAGACAGAGAAAGAGAGGATGAGGAAAACAGGACAACACTTAACACAGGCGCAAGGCAGAGCTCTCCCCAAGACCTCTTAGACGAAAATCTATTTTTCTTCCTCAAAATACACTATTAAGAATGTGATATGTAATTTTCTTTTAATATTTTTTTCTGTAACATTTTGACCTCTAGGTATTGAATAATTCCGCAGTCTAGGATTATTTCAGATGAGTATTGCATTAAAGTGTATTAATTAGTAGTTTGTATGTTTAGAACTTCTGTGTTTCTTTGCAAGCTGACAAAGACACATTTTGTCTCAAAACAGCTCTGCCAACAATTATCCATTGTTTATTCTGATATTCCAAGTTCAAGTTTCTATAGTAATACCTTGATTAGGTAATCTTAAATGTCACCATTCGGTTCTAGCAAAATTCTTAAATCACAGGTGTAAATAGGCATCCCCATTAAAAAGGATATCATTTTTGATTGTAGTGAGTGGTAGTCATTTAAACATGCAATTTAGGATGATTTTACAACTGATTTTAGAATTTCCTCTGTATGTGACTGGGAGGAATCTAGTCTTCTGTATTAAAGAATATTTGGCTTTTTCTAAAGACCTTGTTGCTGAAAGATTTTTTTTAATTTCCTACAAAAGTCTTAACTAACAAGTAAGTTAGCAATCAGCCATTTACAATTTAAAAAGAAATTTATAAATTAATATAGCTGAATTGTAAGTTGACTCTAAATACCATTATTACCATATTTCTTGAATGGAATAGACAAATTCCTGTTGTGTCCCTGAAGTAATCTGTACTCCTCACACGCAGAGGCCTTAGAAAAACATGAAATATTTCTGCTGTATTTGGAACAGATATGTGTTGTGAGAACAAAAGTTACTGTTTCATAAACTAGCAAGTACTAGAGGTGCTGCCCAAACAAAACTGACATTTAGATGCTTTAATATTCAGGTAAATGGAAAAATAAAACCATGAATAGTGATAAACATCATACTAGGAGGGGAATCAGGACTGGGAAAAGAAAAATAGGGCCAGTCCAAAGCTAGTGTTGGATTTTAACTATTTTAAGTTGATATTTTGTTCAAATAGGTCAAGTAGGCACTTCCTGCTTTTCCTGTTCCCTTCAGCCACTGAGTCATTTCACATATCCTATATGCAACTCAAGAGGAAATAGAAGAAAGAAATAAAAGAAAACACATAGGAATAAAAAAGGGGTATGAAATTAATTGAACACTGAAAGAATGGAATCTGATGAGTGCCTGCAGATATAAAATAAATATGTACATCAATTCAGGCCTAGTATGTTCTTTAGTTTGTTAGTGGCTATTGTTGTTTTTGTTTTATTTTTTTTAATGTATTCACATGCAAGATAAGATTGCCAAAATGCCGAAAGAGAATTCCTGGTCTGGCAAAAAGCCTGCAGTTGTTTGTCCACTGCTAAACCCATAGATTTGAGGGATTTGAAGAACAAAATCAATTTGGTTTTACCAAATAACGAGCTTCAGGGATATGCTATTATTTCTGAATAACTTTTCTAAAAAGAGAGTAAAAAACCCACTATGTAGACAAATAAGGTGGTTTTTTTTTTCCAATGTATCCTTCAAGGGCTCTTTATGTTAATCAGTTGTTAAAGAATTTGTCTTCCATAAAATATCTGGCCTGCAAGTACCTTGCTTTTTTTGTTTAAATAGGAATGCAATATGTGAACGATGTTACAGGAAAGATTTAAAATTAACTTTATTCATCAAATTAGTAGTGATGTAGAAAAGCCCAGCCTATTACATTTACAAAAAAACTACTCAATCACAACATGTGTTTCTTAAGGCTGTTAGGCAACAAACATAAACCTTGAGTTTATTATTCTTGGGAGTGTACAGCAACCAGGGGAGCAATTTATGAGTGTGAATTGCAAAAAACAGCTAAGAGGGAAATAACCCCACTGGCTAAGTTGGCTGGCATAGTTAATTGCCCAAGGGCCCTATTTACTCTTTGTCAGAAATCAGCTCCCTTTGACCATGCAACACTAGCCCTGTTCAGAAAAATGAAAGCTTTCTGTAGCTAGGTGCATTTGTCACCTGTAAACTGAAATTCTGAATGATGGAGCAGAAGACAACATGGCTTACCAAATTAGCATCCAGAACTAAACTCCCTGTCCAAATAAAGGCAATTCTAAGAAAAAAAAAATTAAAAAACAGGCATATCACTTAAAAGAATTAATTAGGTTTTGTAAGAGCAAGCACAAACCATCTGATACCATCTGCACTGTATTACTGTCTACAGCATATTCTATCCAATAGGCTGGCTTGGAACAGAACACAGGAACAGAAGTAAAGACAAATAATTTAAAGCTATAGTGATCCCTTTTCTTTTATTTTTGCCTTTTTAAGCTGAAGTGGTAATTGCTAGTAGTATGTATATAAGTATATTAAAAATATTGCAAAATAATTTTATTTAAGAACTGGTGGAACTATACTTTCGATTTACCTAGGTGAGTTATTTTTATATATGAAAATCCAAATGGGCTGACTATTATTAGAAAAGAAAATTCCCCACATTTTAATGCTCTTTTGGGCAGCAGATAATTTAGAACACAGTTCCTCCAGATCAGACATTTGAAGAGATACTATAAATTTTGGTCTCAGGTAAATAGTAATTCATTCCAAGGAAAAAAAATGTTTTCCCATCTTTTTCCTACCATTGACTGAGTTAATTTTTTCTTGTACTTATCACACCTTATATGAGTCAGGGCAAATAACCTTTTGGTTTGATAACAGGCAGGTGTGCCATACGTACTTTGAACAACCGTGATGCACCATCAAAGCATCAGCTAACCAAACTAAGTGGGCATGAGCCAAACGAAGCAGAGGAAAAATAGATGAATTTATTATCTTTAAACTTTCTTTTATAATTGGTGGCTAGTTGATATGTACACAGAAGAGGGACAAGAAAATAAACTTTATCATTTTGGGGAAAAAAATCTGGTAAGTTCAGTACCACCAGTTAGTTTTGGGGTGTTATGAAGGTGTATAAAAGGTCTCTTTTATGTTCCAGCAATACTATTTCCTTCCACTCAAACACCATAGGGAATCAAACGATATTTTGTCTGTAATCCTTTCGTATCTGCATTCATAAAGATATATGTGTGTGTGTATACATATGTTTATTAAAAAAAGAAAATCTCTCTTAGTTTTAGTGAAAATATACTAAATATCCCCTTATAATGTGTAAAGGAGCCCCTCTGACGTTTCCAGATAGCAAAAAAATCTGTGGTTGTACTGAGAGTCTCAGCTGCAGATAGACCTAGTTGGCATCCCATTATGATGCTCTAAAAATATAAATGACTTAATTCCTGTCTGTATTTTTTGACAAGACTAGATCCCCTGCTGACTCTAAGGGAGGAATTACATCATGCCTTTAAGCATTCCTTCATGATCGAAAAAAACCTCCTTTTTCTCACTAAGCAAGCTCAGAGTTTAGAGAAAGTCAGTTTCCCAGGAGTTTTCATGAGTTTCTTGTGCCAGTTGTATTGCAATGCACAACCGATTTGAGTCTTAATCTCAGAGAGGCTGTGACACAAAGCAGTAGTAATTATTGTTAGAAAGAACACTGAAAAAGGTTTGCTCCGTCTTGCTGTTGGAAATATGAAGATTTCAAAGGGAAGAAATTTTATATTCATCTTGCCTGTCTTGAAAAACAGCCCACCCTGCTGTTATCATTGGCTGTGTACTCACTGTCAATGTACTTTGAATTATACCAAGAATGAATAAATGACTGAATGAATGAATGAATGAATGTAAAGCACTGTATTTCATGCACACTCTCATGCCCATATTTTTAGTATACACAGCTTGAAAAAAGTCTCCCTCTGCCCCCAGTTCTGTTGAAAAATTACCAAACACCAGGGCCACAAAAGTAGGCAAGATGAGGTCTATTACACTGTTAGTACAAATCCCAAGGTATTTTTCCTCAGCTCTTTCTGAAGATTTTTCCTTCTGTAGAATTGGATATATGTTTTCAATATTAGTCGTTACACATTTACTAAGAAGAAAATTTTATTTAGTGAGCTATTTCTGTTCCAAAGCAATTCAGGACAGCCAATGATCTTGTCCTTAATTGACTGCTAATACCACTCATCATAAAAATAGACTTTTGCAATTAGTATGTGGGATGGTTGCAGAAAGATGACTTGTGCAATACTCACGAAAATATATTCTTGGAAGCCTAAGGAGCAAAAGGGCTGATTATTTAAGCTCCAGTGTTCGAAATCGAAGTGAACAAAAGATAATTGGAATAAATTGAGGTCTTTCATTACACTCTGTAAGATGTTTCAAAAGCAGGATTAAATGAACTCACTGTAATGGAGTAACTCTAAGTTTTTAGTTGTTTTAATCTTGGAGCAGTGTTTTAAATGTCATACAGTTACCTGGTCTAACAAGTGGAAGAATGAGCAATCAACTCACTGGTGAGATGGCTCAGGATCTGAATAGAGTTAACATATTCTGTTTGAGTTTTTCCTCTCTTTTATGTCTCCATTGTGTAGGCAATAGGGGAAGCAGTCTTTCTAAAATTACACTTATTCATTTGCACAAAACAATTCAAAAACTAAGCTTTTCTTTAAGAGGTAATTGGAATGTGCTGCCAATGCATTCCTGTGAACCTTCTTAAATGAAACCCATGTGGAGCAGTGAGTCAGTACATTCACATTTCATTCCAGAGTTTAAGCCCCTACAGAGGTGTGAAGTAGCTGACAGGGTGTGAGAGCATTTTCAGTGTTTCTATCCAAATAATCAAACAGAAGGTATTATTTTTGTTGCAAAAATCCTACATAATCAGAGAAAGCTTTCTATTCAGTACTTTCTGAGTGAAACTATGGAAGTGGCAAATGCTAAGAGACAATTTAATATTTTACAAATTCAGTTAACAATGCACATTCGGGGAGCAGAAATTTTGTAAAAGTTCTTAGTCATCAAGCTGTAGACCTATAGTGATGCAGGGAATATAGGGAAACAGCTTGAAAGCTTCAGCAATCTGAGACAGCTCAGTAGTACCAGGGCAAGAAAAGAAGATTTAGAAAATATTCTGCAATTTCTAATAAGGATTGTGGAATCTGTCAGTGAGTCTTACATGGTGGCACAGCGCAGAGAGGGGGGATAGGGGTTCACTCTGCAGCCTTCTACTCTGTGTCTTAGAGAGACTTGAGCTAAATTGAAACCTTGTGGTCATTTTTTCCCCTCTCCTCATATTTGCCCCTCAGAAGAAGGACCCTTCTGGTCCCTGATATGTTGCTTTTGAAAAATAGAGGGTTTTTGGGAAAGATAAGAGACAGCAAAAAGTCTTTTCTGCATCTTTTTTTTTATATATTTTTTTGCTTTAAATAATGGATTTTATAGCATCTTTGTTCCAGAGGAAATCTAAAGAATGAAAGATTGAGAGATTCAGCACAGACAGTTTTATAGCATTGAAACTTCCTTTGTCCAACTACCACCATTGGCAACAGCAACAACTATTAAAATAAGTGACTTTTTAGAACTGTGAAGTCCTTTTTAGTGTGTCACACCTCTATTCTCTACTTCAGTCCTTCTCTGTTCACGTGTTCCCACCCAAAAATTTCATAAATGTAGTCACTTCATATCTCTAAACTAAGAAAATCTCAGTCCTTTAGGAAATTACAAGATATATCATGTGCTCAAATTTACACCTGCATCCTCCTTCAGTTCCACTCCTGTGCTCTACCTGCCAAGGAGCAGTGTTTGCAGGCTTCAAAATGTGCCAGGCGCTACGGATTTCCAACTGTGCCTGTGGGAAAGCAGCTATAGGAATCATGAAGATAATTGCCAGCATTCCGCAAGTCCAGTTAAGATTTGCTGTCACTGAAATGATGTTCAGAGGTGTACATAACATTTTAGAAGCCAGGGCATTTTGGAATTCAGGAAGAAAATATTTTCAATTTTAAAGTTCATTTTAATCTCAGTGCTATGAAATTAAATAAATAATTAATTTCACATGTAAATATAGCCAGTATAAAACTGTTTTAGTATTTTTATTCAGTGTGACTGCTTCTAGCCTTGCAAAATAAATGTATGCACACGTAGACACATACACGCACACATATAAGGAATCAGTCTGGAAAACTATTTGGTTTGTGGAATCAGTTATTCTGCATGCCTTTTCCCACATCAGCTGACCATTCAATACTGCTTGACCAATTTATTTAACTTATGGTCCAAATCTTTTCCTCTTAGGTACCTTGAGTAAAATGTCACAAAGCTCTCGAACAACAAATTCCAGCTGTCAGCAGAAAAAAAGATTATATAAAAAAACATTTCCACTTCAGTGTGACCATTTAGAATTAAGAATTCCCTTCAAATGCTACCTGAAACATGAGATTGCAAACAGCCATTGTAGCACTATAGAACAACAGCATCAGTCAAAAAAAAAAAAAAAAAAATATCCTTTTGTTCTACTTAACCTTTCCCATTAACTCAGAAAGTACCTGGAACCTGATTTGAGTAAGTCTAGGCAGCTGTAATACAGCCAAAGGTAGTTTTGTTAAATTGTAAATTTCTTTCTTTTTTTTTTTTTTCACACTGTAATGTTTCTTCTGTTTTGCATGTGCAGAAGTCATTCCAGGAATATTTATCTTGGGAAAAATATCACCTTCCATCTGAAGTGGACAAAGCATTGCTAAAAATAAATGTTGTACCTGTCTCCTAGAACCCACCTGCATTTAAAAATACAGTATCTACCAGTACCTGTAGGTAGAAATATATGACGCAGTCTAATGTTTAAAAACATAATCAACTGTAAGGAGAAACTAATCCCTGCAATTATGGCACATAATTTGTTGTACCCAGTGGATAAAAGTTATCTTAGTGCTGCCTTGATTACTCGTTGGTTTTCAAAAAATGCGCCTAATTATAAAGACTCATTTATTAGCTCGGTAGCAATCTTAAAATAACCATATTATTGTATAATAATACAATTAACCTTTTTTTTTTTATGTTTGCTAAGAAACAACCAGAACACAATTATTTTTAAAAATTTTGCTCTGTCTGTCTTGGATGGAGCTAGTTTTCTTGATAGCAGCAAGAATAGTCCTGTAGTCTCGATCTGTGACAACAACCCAGTAAAAATGTGATTGGAAATTTTCATTTGATTAGTTGTTTTTTTTTAACATTTGTAATAGATTTTTCCTAATTGTGTTTAAGCTGTCCTATTTGTTATATTACAAACCCATTTTATATATGAGCCTAAATCATATGAATCGAAGACTTTAAGGAAACTTCCAAATCTACACAAATAGAATATTTTTGTGCTCCTTCCATGGGTCCTCAGCTGTCAGCATGTAGCATCTTATGGTGAATAAAATATCCAGCTTCCATTTTAACAGATCCACTTGAACCAACTCTCACCTTTGTGTAATCTACAAATTAGAATGCAAACATTTGCCATGATGTGCCTGATCTTTTTTCCCATGATAATCTTATGTTTTTAAATCAAATGTCATCTCTGATAATTCCATCTGCAAAATATAATAATAATAATAATAATAATATTTTATTATAATTTTTTAAAACAAAAATTATGGGCTTTTTTTGTTTTGGTTTTGTTTTGTTTTATTTTGGTTCCATCTAGCATTTTCTTAATTTGGGTCCCTAGCGAAAACTAATAGGAGAGAAAGGAATTGTAAAGTTTAATATTTGTTGAGAATGTTCACATATCCCCAGCTATAACAGTATGTGGACTTCATGTTTAAAAAGAAGAAAAAAATCTGTTGAGACTGTTTTGATGTATGTAATTTATCACCTTTGTAGTCCTTATCTCCACCTCATTATTCATTCTGTACTGGTGCTGACTATTTATTTTGACATATATAAATTTCACTGTTCAGTCCATATGGCACCTGCCCACCTCGATGTTACCACATTTTTCTGAATTGCCAGATTTTCTTAATCCTATCCTACCTTGTACTGACATTTAGGAGCATCTTTAGAATGTCTTTTGTTCACTGTGTCTGTATAGCTTGCCATTTCTTTGACTTTTATTGCTTTAAAAATGATTGGAGATTTTTATATTAAATTTCTAGCTCTCCTTCCCTAGAAAGTATGAGACAGAAAAATGCATTTGCTGCCAACACTAACAATAGGTTTTTTGTTGTGTGGGTTCCTTTATGATATAACACAAACAGTTTCATATATTCCTGGATACTATAAATGTAGAAATCAAGTTACTTCCCTCTGTCCTAAAATTTCTTGGATTATTTCTTGTCAGCATTGGAGGAGAATTTGCAATAATTTAAAAGTGTATTGTAATACACATCTTGCAAGTGCTCCCCAAGGGAGAACTCAAACAGTTCATAGACACCTGCATCACTAATACCCTAAAAATTCAGAATTCATCCCTAAACTGTGCAAATGTACACTAAAAGTCTTGGGCTTTGTGCAGTGTTTTGAAAGAAATAATTTCTTCCTACAAGAAGTACTTGAAAACACTTGATT
Source organism: Cyanistes caeruleus (assembly GCF_971803275.1). Classification (NCBI taxonomy): domain Eukaryota; kingdom Metazoa; phylum Chordata; class Aves; order Passeriformes; family Paridae; genus Cyanistes; species Cyanistes caeruleus. The sequence continues at coordinate 39,909,949 of NC_141705.1, forward strand.
AATTAATTAATTAACACTTAATTTATCCAGCTGAGTTACAGAAGACAACTTGCCCAGTTGTTCCCCAAATAAATAGATTTTATCACTTTTGGTTTTTTCACCCAAGTGAAAACTATCCCAATAAGAGTGAGGATTTTATTGATGACACTTACAATGTCATTTACTTTAGCTCAGCAGCATTATTTTTGTGGTGTTTAATCCAGAGCCAATCTTATTAAATATGATGTAGGATAAATTCAGAAGCTAAAGCTTACTAATGCATGAAACTATCTATTTTATAATATTATCTTCTATATCTTTTACATATTGTCTAGTAATGGATTTTTTTTCTATTCAGTCTCAGAGCACAAAGCTTCATTTGAGATCTCTTTATTCGAAGAACATAACACTTGTCAGGATTCCCTCAAGCCCTTGTTGAAATATTTCTTCCCTTCTGTCTTGCACGGCTATCTTGAAGTCCCTGATATCCTTATTTTTCAAAATAATGGTCAGTATGTGCTGAGAGAGTAAAGAAAAAGAGAAAAAAAAATAATCATTGTAGTATGTTTGACCATCATTGATTGTAGAGTCTTTGACATCCAGTTTTATCCTCTCTACACTGAGCTCCCTCACTGAGAGTGGAAATAGAGGAACCATATGAAATATATAAAAAGCAGTATCAAAAAAGAATAAAATCTTCAGAACAAATCTGTGAATATCAATCTCTGAAATCTTTGAATACTTACTATAAAGATCACTTTCATTCAGGTCTCTCAGGTGATATTCAGCACTTGTTATCCCCTTTGTCTGAGACAGCAGGTCTCTTATGGGTTTCTTTTCTTTTGCCCCTAGCCCTTGCAATGTCCTTTTCTATTACATTTCAACATACTTCAAGATCTAATCAGGAGTATTTTTGTTTCTAAGACTGTCTGCTGCCACAGATCTAAAAATGTTCGTTTCATACTACTTACAATTGAATATTAAGTTCCTTTCTGAATAAATTTATGAAGACTTATATTTATTTTCATCAGTATTATTAAGCACACTTATGATATCTGATGGCTTAGATCTCTGCTGGCATCTTTTTATCATAGAAAAGAATTGCTTAAATAATAATAATAATAATAATAATAATAATAATAAAAAAATAATTTTATTGAAAGCCAGTTATATCTGTCTATTGATTTTCTTCTTTCATCTGACATATGCTGTAAATTTCACAGATCACCTGTTGGATAGGTATTTTTTTCTTCTAATTGGAGAAGTACCAATAAGATGTTTAATGTGCAAATTTTTAAGAACACAGAAACCTGAAGTTTTCAAAACCCTTCTTCCCAGAACTTCTTCCCAAGCAGGAGTACAATAAAAGAGTCAATATTTTTAGAAAATTAGACCTGCCATTAAATTCGGTTCTTCATGTAACAGAAATTATAGTGATGATATTGTTTTATTCTAAAATTACTCATTTTCCATAAGAGCCTTATGTTCTGTGGGCTTTAATTGTTTTTGGATTTTTTTCCTACATTCCTAAGGACTGCTAGGTTATTATTTCCCAGGTATATTATCACATCCACACAATACTACTGCAAATATTATTTCTCTTTTTTTGAGGGAGTTTTAAATATTTCTTTTACAATAATAGTAACAACTCAACAAATAAAGTGGTGAAGAGGGCAGAAATATTTTTACAGGTTTGTGTGTGAATGTATGCATTCATGCACATCAATACTTACTAAAATAGAGAACTATTAAGATTTTCTAGAAGATGGAAATATTTTCTCAGATAGGAAGATGCTTTGTGCTTAATTCTGTTACATGCAAATACCAAAAAAGGAGAAAAAAGTGCCTTTTCTGATACAAGAGAAAAATAGGAAGCAAGTGTTCTTAATGTTGCAAAGAGCATCAGGAACAAAATTAGGAAAGCAAACTTGGAAGGTCAAAAACTGTTATAGTACCCAAAAAAAGGCACCATTTGTGCTGATGAGCAGTTCCTACTGCGAAAAATCTGCTTAGACTTTTGTTATCATCAAACAACCATTTCTGAACTGCAGAAATTGAAGAAAGGTCTTTTCTGAGCAACCTGCTGGAAATAAGCTATTTTAGGCAACAATGATGTTTTAAGTCCTCAGACGAAACTAGAAACACTTCCACAATTAAAAATATTTTTTATCTAGAGGTAAATATTTTATTTTCTGCATTATACTACAGTAGGTGTAATACAATGTGGTAATGAGAATTGTGTATTTTAAAATCACTTTAACTAAAAAAACTTAATTTTGTGATGATTTGAATGGTATGAATGCGAGGCATCTGAAGTATATTATACCAGTGCAAGCAGTCTTCTTTACAATCATCTGTGTATGGATATAAATTGAAGAGTAATTTTAACAAAGTAAATAATGCTTGCAATGTAGTATGTTAAGTTCTTCTAAGATTCTTAGTTGCACTGCTGGAAAGAACTCCAAGCACCAGTAAAGGCAATTGAGCTATACAGCTAAGAAAAAAGTTCTTACACCAATTTTCCTTTTTCCTTTTTTATTAATATTTCCTTCTTCAAAGATACTATGGATAACTTATTTTGACAGAAAAAATGTTTGGTCTGTAACACCCTTCTATTTCAGTGTTTTGTTTAAATGGTAGGAGTTTGCCATGTTGGCAGATGAGAAGCTGCTTATAGGATCAGTGTAGACCCTGAACCTCTAACACACTGATTTTGGGTAGTTAATGGCATTTTATTTTGAGACCCAGAAGACTTTTGGTCAGCAGATTTGATCAAACTTTGTAATAATAGAACTTGATCTTCCTGGCTTGATTTTTGCATAAATATAAAGAAAAAAAAAAAAAAGTGTCTAAGGCATAGAATGTTGGATATTGGGAGGATTTAAACAAAATTTTTATTCACTCAGGATAAAGTAAATAAAACTTTAGAGCTTTTTTCTCAAACAAAATTATTTGGGGTATAAAATTTCTCTTTTGTACAAAAATACTGCTCTTTGCTTCTGGTACAGATAATTTTGATTGTAGCTCATTTAATTCTCTCCTGTTATATTTGCTTTCTATTTTGAGAATATAATTTTCCTGAAGTGATAGATTTCAGATTTTTAAAAAAGTCTATAGTCTTCATAAGGGTCTTCTTGGGGTAGGCCAAAACCAGAAAGGATAGAGGACATCAGTTTTTATATTATTTTTCTCCTCCTCCTTCTTCTCATCTTCTATTCTGTCGATCTTTCTGAAATGAAGAATACATTTCTTAAAGTTTTATGTTACTATATTCTTTAAAAGAAATGAAAAATTAAATTTTTCATCATTTCTAGGAAAAAATCACAAAGATGTTCTCTATTTCATCTTTTTAAACAATGCTTAGATATTTCCTCTTTTATATTGACTGCAGTTGGAGTGGTAAGAAATATATATGGCTTGTCTAAAAGGACAAAATAGCACAGAGAAACTCAGGTTGTTAATTTTCCACCTGTTGGCAGCTCCACACTTGCATCTTGCTTTGCTGTGTGTGCATAGAAGAGGCAAAATAAGTTACTCTACCTGAAGGAAGAGGGGGAAAAATGATACCTTTGAGATTTAAATTTAAATTTAAAAAAGTAGTGTCAGAATTCACATGACTTTGTCACTTTTCTAATACCTTTAAGTCCTGCATTGAGTTTCTTCTTCATGTTTTGCTTTTCTCTTGTGACCTTTGCTTTAGTGTGTTTTGCACAAAACACAGTATACATTTCACAGTACTATAAAGACAGTAAATATTGCTAAGATGATTGGGACCTAACTGTGCTACAGTTAATTCAAGTAATTCTTCCTTAGTAGGCTTTAATTTCTTCCTGAGTGTTTAGAATTGCTTTAGAATTGGAAAATCTGTGAAGCATAGGTGGTGTACCATTCCCTTGCACAGTTTTTATAGTTCCTGTCCACAGAAACACTTTAAAAATCATTCTTTATAAACCAGAAAATTTTCTAAACTTTTAAAATCAGTACATATAGCATGGTACTAGCCACATTCCATTATATTTAGTATTCTTGAAAAATATTAGTTATCTTTTGTAAATTCATTGTCTGAAGTGGATTCCATCTCAATATTTTGCAGTAACCATGGTGCTAGTTCTGTCAGAGTATATCAAGTACTTTAATAGTTCACTAGGATATTGTGATAAACAAAGTCGCTTTTGGAAAATTCATACATGAGATTTGCATGCAGTTCATAGATCTCCCCAAAACCCTGAAATATAAATGAAAGGCAGACTCTGAAGAGTTTCTCTTTGTCTGTTTGATGACTCTCTAGCCTTGAAAAAATACTGAAGTTGATTATTATGGCTGGCAAATTATACTTTTTGTGGGAAGAAAAGTGATGGTTTTCTGTTAAAGCTACACTTTGAGAGCAGTGAAAATTATCTTCAGAGATTCCTGAAAATTCTGGGATATCTCTGCTTTTAGAACTGTTTTGCATGGAGACTTATATAACATTCTTCACTCTATGCAGGCACTTTCAGGAGTGCTACCTATTCCTCTAATCAGTAATATTAATTTCTGACCACAAAGGGCAGCTTTAATAGCCCCTACTGCTGTATGATACCTGAACTTATTACAATGGCTTGGAGAAAGAGACAATCACATTTCAAACATAATTTTAGATCTTAGTCACATCATGATGTAAAGTCAGTCATTTAAGCTTCAATTGTCCAAATATGTACAAAGTTTTATAGGGCTATATTTGGATATTATGTTTTCATGCTGAGAGGATGCTTATGGTGAATGCGAGGTTCAGATTGTAGGCACCTAGGTTTAGATGTGAAAATACAGTGTATTAGTGGGTGTAAGCTGTCTGTCTTCTGCAATAGTTACTGGAGATTAAATCTATACACACAGTGGAGTGTATAAACAAATTTTCTCACCCCCTACAGGCCTCTGGTACTGGTTATTTTAAAAAGATTCTTCAGGCTCTGTTTACTGTGTGGTCTAAATTTCTGCTGGCAAAAATAGCAGCTTAGATTTTCAGCTCATAATTAGACATACATAGTGCATAGAAGAGGAATAGTACCTGTAGAGAATGATTTTCGCACTAAGGAGATGTGGTGATGCTGTACATTTGTCATGGCAATTCTTGAACCTCCTTATTGACCACTGATACAATTGAAGAGGAGGGAAGCAGCTGGCTTGATTAGACTGCAGAAATATTTTTCTTGTTTATTTCAAAGCAATACTGGTATAAATATAAACAAATTTATATGTTTATGTACTCTGGAAGAGATACAGTTAAGACATATATTTTTTGTTATTTTTTTATTTTCTGGTTCATATATCAATTCATAATAAACTGATGAAAAGAAGAGATTATAAAAAATATGGTACTTAAAATTGACCTGGTCATTGTGGCAGTGCACTCATTCTGCATGTGTACTTAATCAAAACTGCACCTTTTTTTTTTTTAATTTCAAAGTGTATTACTTGAAATCCTTATCAGAACCACCCAGAACTCAACTCTGTGTGGCTCGAGATCTAGCACTGCTGTCCTAAATGATATATGATACTGATATGTAGGCATTCAACTCTCCAGTTCATCAGCTGCAAATTAAAACATTTATGTTTAATCCTGAGAGGGAGAGAATGCTTATCGCTTGAGAGGACAAGGAAAAGTCGTCCCTTTCAAGGATACAACCCCTTGATGTCAAACAGCATCAGTGGGGGTCTTTAAAGGCAAATCTGGGAGATGCAGGATTGTGCAGAGAGCAGCAGTGAAAGTATTTGAAGCCTTAGGACCAAGGCCCAGCATATGTGAGGAAAAAATTACTTTTACTTTTCCAGTTCTCATCTTAGAAGAAACAGTGAAAGGAGGGATGCAGTAGTATGTGATTTTCTTCCTATATTTCAACTGCAAGCTGATATTATACATGTTCACATGCATGTGTGCATATTTATGTTTCATAACTTACTCTTTTTAGATCAAATAATACATATTTTCATTAAAACTCTGCAGACTGGCAGTAAGTTTACAGTAAGTAAACTGCAGGTATGTGAGAGTGATATTTTATGAATTTTCAGTACTGAATTGGTGTTTTTTCCGCTGTTGACCCTCCCTCTGTCCCGTAGGATTTAGCTGACAGAAGAAGGGTCCTAAGGGGAATCCACAGATACTTAATGATCTTTTGCTACACACCTATTTACAGTCATAACGAAATGGCAGCAGAATCCTTGCCAGTGTGAAATACACCAACTCACAGGATGTGTGTTTGCCCTGTGACTGTATCAAGTGAATTCAGAAAAGACTTGACACTAAACAACCTCCTTGTGTAATGGCTGTTTTTTGGTTTCTAAACCAAATGTCAACCCTTTTCAGATATGGAAAGTGGTATTAAAATGTGGCAGTGCTGAAGTTCAGGCAGTAAGTACTGATCCTCTGGAATAAATTTCTTATTAAGCCTTTTCTCAGTACTACAAAATAGGAAAAAAATCACTTAGGTACTACTGTGATGAAGATGGAGAGTTATGCACATAAATATGACATCCTGTAATCAGGAAGCCTCCCACAGAACTGGGTGAGTCACTAAAAATTTCATCCAGATTTCACTTACAACTACCAATACATAGCACATCCTACCAATGATACTTCTACAATACAATTTCCTAATTAATTTATAGAAACCTAACTTCTTGTTATGGAACAAACCCACAAAATCCAGAGCAGGAAGCTGTACACATTATAAACTGTTTAATGACATTCAAAGCATTTTTGGTATAGCTGTAAAGAGCAGTGACATAACAGATATATAAGAACAGTTAGCTATTTGAGAGGAAAAGGATGTTTTGTTCATTCCTCAAAAGCAAAATACTTTTCTTGAGCTCTTCCAGAGTCAATACTACTTAGGCTGAACAGACTTGATAAAGAATTTAAGAGAAATTTTATGTGAAACCAACATTACTTATTCTAAAACCATAATAAACCATTTTTCTACATGAACAAAGGTTTGGGTATTTTTTTCTGGTTTGAAAGCCCCACACCTTAAAGGACAGCAATTGAATAATTTATTTTGGGCAGTGGTAGGGAGCCAGCTATATAAATTCTGTTATGATAATCTGCACTTGCACATTTTCTCATAAGTGAAAGTTGGGTAGCATGTAAGGAAAAGAAAATTTGTTTCTTACCTTTTATACTTGTTAAAAACAATGGAATTTTGTGGATAAAAAACAGAAAATTAGGTATGAAAAGAGAGAGGAAGTGAAAATAATTGTAAAAACTGACAATATTTATGTGTAATAATACCTAGTAAGTTTTCCAAAATTGATACCTTTTAAAATAAAAAATTAACGTTAGTGCTTCATGTCATTAATCACTTCTCAGCGATGCATGTTATTCCAAAGAAAGATTTATTAAAATTTCCCTCACTCAGAGACATTTGATAATCTGATGAAAACAAGAGAGAAGAGTAGTTTTGGTAGAGCAATAATCTGATTTGCTATAACGATTATTTTGACATCTTGGCAATGAGAATCTTTAGGTTGTTTTTCAGGAAAGAAGATAGTGGTAATTATGATAATTACTTTGGGGAAAGAATGATGAAGTTCCTGGGTATACTGTTCTTTTTTTTCTATATGTCTTACTGACAGACTTATAGGCCCATAAAACTTGGAGTGAAATCCTTTATTTTAAATATCTTTAAAATACTTCTAAAAAAATGGTCTTGAATTTATTTTTTGAGATGAAAGCAGAACTAATAATTTATAGGATTATTAACTTTGCCACTGTAATTATGTATTTTTAGATATGTGGGTATGTTCTTTTTTCTTCTTTTTTAAAAAAAGGCAATCATCCATATAGTCTGCATTTTATTTTTAATTGCATTTTACAATTACCACGTTTTAGGATACTCTTCCCATCTCTTTGAAGTTGTTTTGGATGAGTAAATTTTAGTTACCTCAGTTTCCCTTTGACTGGGCTTTTTAAAGCATATTAAGGTAAACTAATGACTCCCTGTGGAGAGCTGTCCCCAGCCAGCACCCGAGCTCCCACTTAGCAGGAGCAACAGCTACTTTGGAAGAAGTTTTACTGTTGAACATAATATTACATATCATGCAATATCCTTGGGGTAGCCCTCTGTGTCACCTCCCAACCTCTTCCAAACCTGCAGACTGTTCATGGGAAAGGCAGAGTAAGAAACAGAGAGGGCCTTGATGCTGTGCCAGCAGTGCTCAACAATAACTAAAACACTGGTGAGTTATCAACACTTTTGTTCACAAATTTAAAACACAGCACCATGCAGGTTGGTATGATAAAAAATTAACTCCATCTCAGCCAAATCCAGTATACTTCTCTTACAGAAACTTCTACAGAGTTGGGAAGTATAATTAGCCCTATCTATTTTAAACTTTTGTCACAACATATGGTCAAAAATCTTGAAAATCTGGGATTAAAATCTTGTTTATTCGTAGGGAGTAGGTGAAGTAAGAAACAATCACAGATTTCACAGTTCTAGTTTTTAGTCCAATTGGAGTGATATGCCCACAGGCTACAGCTCCCACTTGCATTAACTGTACAATGAATTAGTGGAAATGTAAAGATTTTCTCTCATGTCTGGCAGGTTTAAATTATATGTGATTTCAATATGCACTGTGAGAAACACCTTTAAGTGCTGATATTGTGCATGATTTCACTGCAAGAAGAGACATAAGGGTTGAAATTGTCATAAATATTGTCATGAGCAGTGGGAGGCTTACATACTAAGCTATATGAGGAGATTTTGAATTGAATATTCCATCAACTATATAAAAAACATTCTGGAAAAGTGAAGGTGTTCTCAACTATCACTTGCTGTTTTCCAACAGCCTAAACATAAAAAGACAGGCTAAATGCACAGAGGTGACAGACACAACTTCATTGCATAGTTATACATGGCTGTATTTTTTTATCCTTTTAGTTAGCCCAGTGCTTTGGAAAGTTACATTATGGCTACTTTGGGGGTTGGGTTCCATCTCTGTAGAGCATGGAGTAGTAATGCAGACTTCTTTACTCAGATTTAATAGCATTCCTTTGAAATGAACTAGAAAAAGAAATCTTGAGGTAGTCAAAGCTCAGCACATGCACTTACAGATTTGGTTTGCAGAGACCTCATACAGCAGTCTCACTAATACAAGTTTTGTGAAATGTCCCTATTTTTGCTGGTTCTGTAGACACCCCTGGAGGACAGCATTTTCTTACCCTGTTTTATTACATACAGCTTTTTTGCATCCCCTAATCTACTTGCCTGTGCAATCCAAAACTGTTGCCTTAGTGACTTGCAATACCTTTTTCTCACAATTTTTTTTTTACTATATATTTTTTTAATAGTTGCTCTTGTCTCCTCATCAGAAAGATGAGAGCCAATCTGGCAATGGAAGCAGAGTTAATAAGCTGACACTGGTATGCTGAGAAGGTTCATAATGCTGTAGAGAAGGGAAAACAGATTCATCTGTTAGTTAGAAGGCAGCAATTAGGTTATTGGAGAGTGGACTAAAATTTATTTGCAACTAATCATTGCTGTGTGTAAACAGGTAACTGTTCTGAAGCAGGTCTCTGTGGTCTAACACCATTCTCCCAAGCTATTCACCATGATCTTATACAGTTAGATCACTAAACATCAAGAGAATGACCATTCAGCCTTAGAACATCTTTCACCCCATTATATAGCTTTTATAGTTGTAATATTACAAGCAATTCACAAGCCTCCTGAATTTGGAGACCAATGTCAAAGAGGATGCTTATGTTCAAAATAGATGTGTGTGTATGAAAGATCAGTAATTGTAAAATTATTAGTAACTCATGTGTGAAATTCACATTTACTTAGATCAGACACAGTGTAAGTTTTAAAAAACTGCTGTTTTCTATACTGTGGATGGCAGTGGCATCACAACCTTAGGCCTGCAGGAAGGCAGACTCCTCTGCATTCTACTTGTGTGTGTGTCTGTGAGCTGAGGGATTGTGCCAAATCACAGTCATTTCATGAGGTTTGAAACGCTTGGTTGCTTCTTTTCAGGCATTGGAATAGGCTGCCCTGGGAGGTGGTGGAGTCACCACCCCTGGAGGTGTTCAAGAGGTGTATGGATGATATGGTGATATGCTTTAGTGGTTTAGGGGTTACACGGGTAGTGCTGGGGGAATGGTTGGACTGTATGATCTTAAAGATTTTTTCCAACCTTGACCATTCTGTGATCTTATGATGGTTAAAATCTCATCATCAAATGAATTAGTATAAGATTAAAATCTACTGTATCTATGCAATTTTGATTACATGAACAAAGCCAAAAAAATGGTATTTCATATATCCATCATCTAGAAGAGGCCATGAGAACATCTTCTTTGACTTCTGCATATACTTTTGGTTTTAAACATTTCAAATAGTCATTGAGCGATTCAGATAATTAATCTGATATTTTTGAAGCTACATCTACTTATCCAAGCAGGTAGTAGTATAATCTTTACCTGGAGATTCCCACCACAGAAAATTCATCATGTCTCTGGTAGTTGGTTGCAATGGTATATTGTCCCCATTGTTAGAAAAAATTACCTATTCCTAATTTAACTTTGTCTAGTTTCCATATGGAACCATTTTTATATTGGACTCAGACTCTTGCATAAAACCATTGTCTCCATTACTCAAACAATTTTCAGGTTTTTCCTTGCCCCTAATTTTTATTTTTTTTTTAAATTCCTTTTTAGAAAAACAGAAATTATATAAAAAAAAAAAAAATTAAAAATGGAGCATTCTAGGTTTAGTCTCCCCAGTGTAGTATACAGGTATGAGTGTGTTGTATTATTCTTACCTCACTTTTGATATACTCTTAAGGACTTTACAGAGGCTTTTGGGTCTTGGTTTTATTTTTGATTCATTAGATTCAGATTTCATATTGACTTGCATGTCAGCTATGATCATTAAATCCTTTTATAGCTGCTGCCTTTTAGGATTCTGTTCAGTGTTAATGTCCTACATTCCTCATTCACATGAAAAGTTGCTCAACTTTACACTTGTCTACCTTTGAACACATTTTTCTTGAATGAGCAACTAACTATAATGATTTTGCTGTCATTATCTACAACTTTAGTGCCATGGATATTAATAGACATTTACATCCAAATCATCTGTGAAAATTTTATGAAGTATCAGCTTTTGTACCAAGAAGTTTCCTGTAAAATGATGATTCTGCTTTGACAACTACATTTTATTACAGATAAATTATTTTTCCTTCAGGTATGAGTTTTTATTCCAAAAAAGCTATGCCCTGCTGATATTCATTACATTCAGAAAGTTTTCTAATAAAAAAATTAAATTAAGTTTGTCTGACAAAAGTTCATTTTTTCATAAACCCATGTTGACTGCATTATATTTATGATTTTCTGTAGTTCATTCTCATATCATCTCTTTTATTATTTCTCTTGGATATGCATCAAGCTGTTCAGTTTAGCTCGGATACCTGACTTTGTCTTATGAATATTTCAACAATCTTTTTTTTTTAGACTTCCCAAATTTCCTGTTATTCTGAGATTTATTAAAATGCTAAGAGCTAGTTAACTCTTTCAAGATAATTAGGAACAAATTATCTAACCTGACAGATATATATTCCTATAAAAAAACCTTCTTATCAGCTTCCTCAAGTTGCCAGTGGCTTGTAAAATACTTTTTCATCTTAGGTAACAAAAGTATATTTTCTCATTCTTTGTTTTTTTTCTGTTTGGTTTGTATTTTTTTAAGCTATAGCAGATATGGAATTCTTAGCTTTTCTTATCAGTTTTCTTCATTTCCCCTTTTCCCTTCTCTACCTTCCCTCCAGAACATCATTACTTTTTCCATCCTTACACCTCTGCCTAGCAATTCTCAGAGACTAAGAATTAGCCTCACAAACCTCACAGGCACAGGAACAGACCTCTCTTGATTTGTTCAGCTTCTCAAAACTCCAGCCACACAGCTCTCACTGAGACAGGCAGACAAACATATCAAACACACAGCTTGCCAAATCCTTTTACACCCAAGAAGACTGGCAGCTTTAAATGATTTTTCCCTCCCTTCTTTTTATCTGTATTGTTGGGCTCTCAGGGTATTTACATCCCTGTCCAGCTTTACTGAATTTTAATTGGAGCACTGAAATGTTGCAGGCAGTATGACAGCCAAGAAAGAATTGTTTAAACAGTAGTATTGATGAAATCCTATTAGTTCTAATAAATTACTTTTGGCAGCCATACTCCCGGTTTTGGGAAGGGTAGATCCTTCACAAAATTTTACCAACTTCTCTCCCAGCCAGGTCCAAAGTTCTGTCTATTTTTAGTAGTCAAAAATGTTACTTTGATGGAGTGATTTTGTGTACTCTTATTCAAAGCTATGTATTTTTGTTGTATGTACTTTGTCACATCTGTCTCTTTAGTACCTCAGTTGCAATGGTAGCCTGTAGTATGATAGGTTAGAAACCATGCTGGGCCTTGGATAATCTATATTTTCAGCTAGACTATGCCAATGGATTATCATATAGCCTTAGGCCAGTCATTCAGCTTTCTTTACACTCTGTGATATCTGTATTTCAGTGATATCTTATTTCAGTGCCTTGAAATCAGTAACTAAAAACTGCTACTTACGTTCTGTGTATTATTCTGCTCACATAACTTATCTCTCAGTGTATTCAGCTGCAGAAACATTACACTGGGCCAACTCTACATCTGTGTCCAAAGCAGTGACTTTTTAAATTTTGAACTAGAAAACATGATAAAGCAAAAAGTCTTTCCCGTGTTAATGTTACAAGAAAATAGAATTATATTTTATCAGGGCTAGAGAAGTCAGTACTTTGAGGGAGGAAGGAAAGAGAGCAATCTCACAAATCTTTGTTTCCAATTCAGAAGTTAATAGAATGCAATGAATAGCGTGGAAAATAATAGTAAATAATTGTAGGTTGAAAATAAATAATCACTGAAAAAATGCATTAAACTGTTCTTTGCACACTTTAAAAATAAGATACATTGTAAACAGCCATTCAGGTACAAGTGGTTATCAGAATACATAAGGTTAGTGTTGCAGCATATAAAATCAAGTTCCTTAATAGCGCTGGAGCAAGGGACAGTGGATTTCCCAAATGCAATAAAAATGCAGCACCAGATAAAGTGGGTAAAATGTTCAAGCCAGTTTTCTGTAGTTTTCAGTTAAATTCAATTACCAAAGCTGAAGCCACTGCTTACATTGCAGGAACAGTCTGCCCGAGATACTGTAAGCTTTTTTTTACTTGTGGCTTTTTGAACTGTGAACTAAATATTACAAAGAGACAGATAATGCTATAAAAGAAACTAGTATCCTTATTTTATCAGCTGATTTGTTTTAAAATGTGTTTTCTGGCTAAGTCTGGAGGTCTGGAGTCCCTTGCTGTGGACAAACATAACTTTTATTAAATCTGTCTGTGCTAGTGCAAAGGTTTATGTCAATGTTCTTCCACGGCTCCTAAGATATTTCATTCACACTAACCAGGTTAGTCAACAAAAAACGTTTAAAGGATTTTAATTATTCCACAGTAGCTGAATTTATCTTAATGGCATGCATTGGGGAATGCTTATGGAAACCTTTTAACTGGCAGAGTTTAGGGGATTTGTCTGAGAGAAGGTAGCACCAGGTTGTGAGAAGCTGGAGCACGAACCAGTGGCAGTGTCCTCTGTGGGGAAAGGTGGATGTCAAATGTGAGTGAGTCTGTCCACATGCTCAGCTGAGCTGACCCCTAGGGAAGGTAGACAAGACCTTTCCTTTAACCTTAGCCAACACATTCAGATTTGGTAATCAAAGAGTTTATGCAACCAAAGTAAACATAGGTTAGGTGTACCTGTGGTTCAAAAACATATATTCTGGGAATAATATTTGAGAGGAAAAAATTAGTAACTTATATATTCCTCTTGAAACCAATAACATTTGAATGCAAAAATATCGCATAAATAGATCATTAACACTGCTTAATCAAATAATCATGAGCAAGGCAGATTTCTTTGAACCAAATTGATTTAAATCCTTCATTTTAATCACAATTTAAATCAGCAAGTAATATTTGCTGATGTAGATAATTGATGCCAATCTTGTTTTGCATTTGTATTTTACTTTAGAAAAAGGTCGTTTTTATGACCTGGAATAATCTTTAGGAAAAAATAAATTGTCAAGCTGCACAAAGATTTCTTCCCCTTACTTGATATATGATAAATGAAAAAAAAAAAAAAAAGTTTAGGTTTCGACCAGTTTAAAATATATGTGTTTAGATTTTTAAATTTGTTTTGTGGTGAAAAATTGTTAGTAATTCATTTGGGTGTTTTATAAAAGATTACCTTTGTTTTAAAAGATTACTTGTGTTTTCTTTCATGCAGGATAGAAACTAAAGTACAACTTAAAACACAGTCAAAATTTAAGTCTCTTTCCTGAATTAAAGGTACCATGAAATATGATGGACACATGCATAGAATAAAATGAATCAAATATATTAAATTGTTAAATGAATGTGGTTTTTTTTACAGAAAAGAATTTATTACTATGTTTAATACAGTTTCTGAAAACAACATGTCTATATATATATTTAATAATATAGATGATGACTGCTGTATTTTAAAAATCACAGTAAGGATTTAGTGTATGTCTATGTATATTGAAAAATTTCACATGGATATAAGTCTGTGATTTAGTACCTATGTAAACTAAAAACAACTCAATGAGAGCCCTTTCTTTCACTTTTAAAAACTATTTCATGATTTTTCTCATGATTATATACTGGTATGCTGAAAGAGAAAAATAATGTTTCCAAACCCAAGGTCAGCTTGCCAGTCTCAAACAGAAAAAAAATTACTGTGTGTTTGCAAATGAAATTGAGATCAAAAGTAGTTAAAACAAAAACTTTCTGCCTATTTTTATTTAAATAGATTAAATAATATTATAATAGCTTAAAATTAAGTTGTTCAGTACCTGTCATCACATTGACCTTAAAAGTAGGTATTTTCCCTTTATCTTCTAGTGAACACTCCTGGATAGTTCACTGATTGTTGCTTTACATTGCTATGTAAAAACACAATCAATAAGCCAATTCTGTTGTCCTTTTGTAATCACTGCTCATGTGATTAATAACCAACCTTGATGATTAAACATGGAGACATGTGAAGTGTCAGTGTTGTTACCTATTCAACCTTTTCTGTTACAGGATGATTCTGTACATAATATAGCATAGGTCTGTTTCTTATAGCTGAAAAATGCTTACTAGTTAATAATGGAACCAGGAATCAATGGCTTAATGGTTACCCACAAAGATTAAGAAACAGACATCATTGCAGCCAAAAAACCTAAAAATCAAATTCTGCCTGATGATCCTAATCTTTTTCTATGACAGAACAGCAGACCTTATGAATAGAAAAGTAACATTATCTTAAGTAAGTTATATAGACATAACTTCCAAAAAAGCTGACTCACATTTTTCTAACCAAGATGATTGAATTCATGTATTTATAAGTGGCTGAATAATTAAAGACAAAAAATGATCTCATAATCATCTGAAATTGTAATCGTGGACAGTCTGATTCACACTGGCCCTTCTTTGGGCAGAATTTTGGCCAAATGAAATCCTAAGGTCCCAAAAATTTGAAATATTCCTTTGGTTCTTTGCTTTTATGATACTGTAGCAGTATTCAAGGACTTTTTAAGGTGGAGCTAAAATAAAAAGTGTTCTTACATCAATTCAGTAGAAAGTGCAAGTGTAATTCACCTTATCTTATACTGAGGAATTGACTGAACAATTTCCTGAAACATTTTTTGCCTGTTACTTTGGTAGTTCACTGATTAGTAAATGCACGAGGGTTACAAGTGTAGTGTGAAAATTTTGTGTTATTGTCAACCCAATTGTTGGAACATTCTGGCTGGCTTTATGTCAAAAGGATGTGAAAGGTATTTTTAGATTTTATATATATATCATCACACAGCCTCATTCTTAGGATCAAAGATTCAGAGGAAAATGCCAAGAAATGTGCCAAAAGAAAACAGCTGTTGGGGAAAAGTGCTGTGAAAGTTCCTTAGATAAGTAAAGCTAACATACTTTCACATGACTCCATAATATTTAGAGGTATCTTTTTTGCATACATATATATATGTATAGTCAATTGATTGTGCAGTCAGAACATATACACTACCATTAAAGAATAGTGATACAGTTTATATTAAAAGGTTACAATCAATCAGCTCTAGGATTTTAAAATTTAACCATATTATTCATGTTCAGTAAAAGTTCCTTGATGTATGGAAGACCATAATGGGTCATTTAAATTGTAAGAAATGTGGTGTTTGGATAATTAGGAGGCATAAACCTAAATCCTTTTATGATATTCATTTCTATTGAAATAAATAAGGAAGATTCAGATAATGATCTGAATAACAATGAGCACTGGGTTTAGCTGATGTTCCCAAGTAAGTCGAAGAGCTTTATGAACTGAATTCAAATAAGTGGGATGTGGTATCTATTGATATTTAATCTTTTTTTCCTTTCTAGCTTTTGTAAAAGCTAGAAGTGAACAGATATTCAGAAAGTAGTGGTTTACCTTTTCCCTCATGTAAGTAGGAAAAAAGAGCTTTCCCATTAATCAGATAAATGGGTTTTAGGCTTTTTTTTTTATAAATTCTAAATTACAAGAACACTAAAAATAAACTATTATTTGTAATATTTATGAACTGCTTAATATCTGAAACATCTGAAGCTGAGATATATAGCAATATATCGCTGCACATACTAATAATCTCCTTTGCTCATGGTATCTTTCCTCACTCATATATAATGCACACAGTAGCTCTGACTTTGGTTTTGTGCTTTTCCTTTCAGCTTTGGATATATTCTTCACAAGGACGATCCCACGCTCCAGAAAATTGATCTGGAAACGATGTCGTACATCAAGACAATTAGTTTAAAGGATTATAACTGCGTTCCTGAGTCACTGGCTTATACACATCTTGGAGGATATCTTTTCATCTGCTGTAAGCCTGACACCACTGGGGCTGTCCTACCGCAGCTCATAGTGGATAGCGTTACCGATTCCGTGATTGGATACAATGGTGACGTGACGGGCACGCCACACGTCTCTCCGGATGGACATTACCTTCTCAGCATCGACGATGCCAAAGGCCTCATGAGGATCCAGTCCATAACAGTGAGAGGAGAAATACAGGATGCGTTTGACATTCACACTAATTTGCACATATCTGATGTGGCTTTTCAGCCGTCCTTCACTGAAGCTCATCAATACAATGTCTACTGCAGCTCCAGCACACAAACTGATGTTCTCTTCATGGAGCTCTCCTCTGGCAAGGTGAAGATGGTGAAGAGTCTGAAGGAGCCCATCAAGGCAGGTGAATGGCCTTGGAACAGTAAGAACCGTCTTATAAAAGACAGTGGCCTTTTTGGTCAGTATCTCATGACCCCTTCCAAGGAGTCTCTGTTTATCCTGGATGGACGGCTCAATAAGTTAAATTGTGAAATCACCGAAGTGGAGAAAGGCAACACAGTAATTTGGGTTGGAGAAGCATAATAATCTGTGTTAGATATTTATTGAGTTAATAGTTTTACAGTACATTGCACTCAAATTACACCATTCTTCAAATTTATACAATTTTTATTTTAAATTGTTAGGCCCTTCTATACCTGTTATGTCTTTGACGTACACAATTTGAATCAACTTCCACATAAAAGTGACTAAAATGATAGCTATTTGATAATGGTACTCCTTATTAATTATCAATTGAAATTGTATTGTTTGAGATAACTGAATATGGAAATTGATGATAACCATAATAAATTATTGTAAAAAAAGAAGAAAAAAAAAATCCCAAAAAACAACCAAAAAAGCTTCAGGAAATTTAATATGATACTTTGCATTTGTAAATGGAAGACTTAGATATGATTGAAATTTTGTGTTGTTTTGCTTCAGACACGAAACAAGAGCTGTTGTACCACAACCTTTGACTCCTTAAGCTGAAATGTTATGTCCTGTCCAGTCCACTGTTAAATCTTTTTGTGCCTTGAAGCGAAAATCTCACAAGAAAGACAAACATAGAAATTACAAAATTTATTCCCACTGTGGCTACAGGATTACTTGTCATTGGAAAGGAAGTTTTATTATCAAATTCCAGGTGTCAAGTTGTGCAACATACATGGACAGGAAAACAAAAAAAATATTTGCAGTGTTTTCTGATCACTGCATTTTGGAGTTTATTTTTATGGTGTCTTAGCTGAGAAAGCTGCTTGCAGAAGCTTAACCTTTTTTTAGAAAAGAAATAGATGTTAGGTTTTTCAGCTATCACAGGGTGGCATCAGCAAGGACTTTCAAGTCTACTGAAGAGAAATATTGCACATCCTTTCAGAATATACCACATTCTAAAAACCTGGCATCACAAAGCTTCACTTATATCCTTGAGGAAACCATTAATTAAACATACAGAAAATGCATTTTAAGAAAATGAGAATGCAAAGAACTGAAGACTACGACCAGTAGATAATATTTTTGCTTATTCATTGTACCATTGACTCCTATTTGTTAAACCATTTGGTTAGCTCAACAGGTTTTCTAGTCCTTGCATCCAACTGGATTAGTGCAAAAAAAACCAACCAACCAACCAAACAAAAAAAAAAACCCAAAACAAACTACAAACAACAAAAAACTTTGTATTTTTTATAGTTTGCTTACTTAGTATTCTAATATAACACTAGTTAAACATGTAAATGGGAAAAATAAGATTCCCAGAAGCAGAATAACAAGTCAATAGAAAGCCAGCAGTGAACACCTATCCAGACTCAGAGCAATGACTTAGAAGTTTGAGAGTATTTTTATTTTTATTACGTTTTTGCTAAAGAATGCTTATAAACTCTTAAACTGACCTCCATTACTGAAGGCAATCAGAAAAAAATAAATCTTTTTTTTAAACAAAGTTTTACTGCAATTTAGATTGTGTAAAATTGCTTTGAAATCTGGAATTTTCTAGCATTGTAATCTTGTGTGCATTAAGCATTCTGCCCTGTGTGGTACAGTAGATCTCTCTTTAGCTTGAGCGAACCTCCTGGTAAGTAGCTTTAACTGAGATAAAAATTTGCTTACATTTCTAGCTACTGAATCTATTTTCCTTTTTAATATCTCCTCTCCATTGTGATCAAACAATAATCATGTAAACTGTCTGTTACTCAATTGCAGTAGTCTGTCTCATGCAGTTTTTGTTCTGTAATTTATACCACGTGAATGTTCTGTATGTAGAAAATGCTTGACAAAAGGAGAATAAACCCCATAAATTTTAAACAGTCCTGACTTTGGTGAATCATCGAATCAGCCACACTGAGCTGGCAAGTAAAACTGACTATTCAAAAGCACCAATTATTTTAAATAGATGTATGAAAATAGATGTATTTATATATATGCAAAATAATATGAAGTGTGGAAAGAAAATTTTTTAGAAAAGCTGGAGTAACTGAAAAAGTTTCCTTTGGCTGCTACAAAGGAAAGTTCATCTTAAAGCACAAGCTCATCTATTAGCACATCTAAAATACAAGTACAGGCTGAGTGGAGAATGTGTTGAGGCAAGCCTTGGGGAGAAAGACTTGGGAGTGTTAGTGGGTGAAAAGCTCAGTATGACTCAGCAGTGCGTGCTTGCAGCCCAGAAATCCAACTGCATCCTGGTCTACATCGAGAGAGACATGACCAACAGGTTGAGTGATGTGCTTATTATTATTTGCCTTCAATAATGCTACTTCTTTTTTGAAAATATTGTCCAGACTGTGTGTAAACAATGGTCACAACTTCTCACTGTTTTGTTTTCAGTGAAGTTAAACAAATATTGGATCACCATGGTTGCTCTCATAGCTCTTACAGTTGAAGTTCAGCTTTCTCAAATACAGGTGGCCTGACTGAAAACTTTAATCTGAATGAGGGTATGAGCTGGAACCTGTTTCCATTTGCTGCTAGCAGCTCTATGAGGAAAGCTGATGTAAGGAGGCTTTTTCAAGCCAGAGAGGCAATATCTCCAGGGAGGCCTAATAGCAGCCTGCCAGTACCCATGAGAGGTTATAAAAGAGACAGGGTTAGATTCTTCACAGCCCTGCAGGAGGAGAAGACAGCAGCATAAATTAAATCAAGAGTTTCAGGCTGGATAGAAGCTGTGATGACAGTCAAGCATGGGAGCAGGTTGTTTAGAGAGACTATGCAGTCTCCATCCTAGGAGTTTTTCAACACCTGTCTGTATTTTGCTCATCTGACCTTTAGTGGAACTGGCTGTGACCAGCAGTGTCAGACTACAGACCTGCCAAGGGCCCTTCAAACCCCAGTTGTCTTGTGATTCTATTATTACATCTTGGGGATGGAGACTTAGTTTGTTTTAGTTGTTTAAGTTTCTGATTGAGTTTAATGTAAAACCTGCAAGTGTTAAGGCTGGGCTAGAGTATGGCCTAAGTAAAACTCAAAAAACAGTATGCTTTGTCTCACTTGAAGTCCTTAGCTCGGAACATCTCACTTTAAACCAAGGATATTCTCATTTGAAATCTGGAACATGTTTCTTGGATTTCAGGAAATCCTGAGTGTGGAACTTGCACAAGATAAAATATGCAGAGGTAAGTGGTCCTTTTGATGTATCTGAAAAATTTCTGTGGCAGAGGGAAGGAGGACTTGAAAAAAACATTGTAGATAAGATGTGAGTATGTGTCCAAATGTGATCATAACCACTTAAGCATATCCTTAGAATCAGATTTTCTAGTAAATCTTTTCTAGGCATTTACAGTATGGCTCTGTAGTGGAATAAACTGATCTGTTACCTTACTAATCAACTTGAGATAGGAGAGCTCATGTCAAAATTATGGTCATGTCTTCAAAAGAAGCACTGTAACACAGACAAAGTCTTGTTCACCTCCCATCAGTTTGTCCTTTGCATTTTGGTCTTCATCTTAAGTAGTTCCTAAAGAAACCTACTGAAAACTTTGTTTTGAGGTTAGCAGCTAAAATGTAGAACACATAAGAATTTTAAAAAATACATGTTTAAGCATTATTCAGCTGCAATGACCCATAAGTATGAATTAATTTTTTTTGTGAATACTGTTGTTAAAAGAGGAAAAACATAGTAATAATTTGTATCTAAAAATCCTAATTTCAGCTGAATTCAGAAAGCAACAAGATAGAGCATATGAGGGGAGAGAGAGGAAAAAGTCATTGTGCACATGCATACATTAATTAGAGAGTTGAGATATGAGATGGAGCCCAGCAGTTGTGAACCTTTGCACTTGCACCACACTGATACAGTTTCACTGTGACCAATCTCCCCACAATGGAGGAAGACTTGGAGGAGAAGGGCAAAAATAATGAGCTCGAGGAAGAATGTCAAGAATGACCAATTATTGTAAAGAAAGCTGCATGTTTTTTAGGGGGACTGAAAATAAACTTTAGCTTAGATACACACAACTGTACCAATGAGTCATCAGGCTGTATAAGCAGCTTTTGCTGAGATAATTAGTGGAGACTACTGTTCTGAGGTAGCCAGAGCAGCATGGGGGGAAGCAGTGGATGTGTGGCTCACCCCAAGGATAAGTTTGAAAACTGGCCAGCTACTAAAATGAGCTTTGAAGGGAGTAATGGGCTTGACCTGGTTCATCCCTTGTGCTCCTTTCTGGTGACTTGACACACCCAGCACCATGCTGATGAGAATTCAGGGACTGGTAATGGGAACCATGTTTGCATGGTGATTGCATATTGCAATACTGCATGTTGCAATAGGTACATTGTGCCTCTGGTATGATTTCAGTGTGCTGCTGTAATACTCTACCAAATCAAAATGCCATAAAACAACAATTATATAAAGTAAATTTGGTATTAAACTCTAAATCCTCCTAATGTGGAACCTCTAAAAGAATCTAGTCAGAGGGTGTCGAACTCCTATCAGTCCATTTTATGTAATACTGGAATAAAAAAAATATATAAATCAGCACTTACAGTGCTTCATGGTGTCACCATAACAATTAAATTGTGAAGAAATGGGTGCAATCTTACTTATGCTGATCTTAGGAGCATTTCATTTTATAGTCAGTGAGTATGGCATTATACAGAACACAGTATGGCAACACTGTGGTGAACTATTTCCTTGTATTGAGGAAGGAAAAGATTCTGACAGGTCTGTAACCTGAGAGTTAAAAAATCATCTTCTAAGACATGTTTATGTTCCTTTGCACAGGTAACTCAAATTCCAGATTGTTCAAGGGGTTTTACGTTGGGGTGATTTTGTTTGTATTTCTAGGGATGTTGATTGGGGTTTTTTGTTGGCTTTTTTTGAAGGGGAGTGGGATAGAGTTTTGGGTTGTTTTTTTTTTTTTTTTTTTGTTTAAATAATAAGAAATTTTCAGGGAAAGTACTAACAAGACTATGTGTCAAAAATCTATTGACACTACTGATAAAAATTTATAAAGAGGAGTTAAAAATACATATTTCGCTTGGATCTATCCTGCCTGTCACCTTAATGGGTTAAATGCCCTGTTGGTGTGCCACTACTTTAAAAATGATTTAAAAATGTCTGCAGTGACCTATCTTTCACAAAGTATGACAAATTCAGTTACTGATAAAAGCCTGAAAGATACTGAAATTGCTTTTTTCTATTTAGAACTAATGCATGAAAGATTGCTTCTTCTAGCTTATGAATATTAAACTTGTTCTTATTTTAATCTAATAGATGAAAAAAATAGCTTCCTGTTATTAGTCATGATGTTAATGTTCTTATTTTTAATCTTCACAAGGTATGTGTCCTTTACAAGAGGATGGAAAATAGTTCTCTCATTTTGAAATGCTTCATTTTATATTTTTCTTTAGTAATGAAAACTTAGGTATATACTTTCCTTTTAATTGTCATTAAACCTACGGGAAAAAAAAAAAAAAAGGGTTTGTCTGTTAATATTTTTCAGTACTCTCCTTGTATAAGATTCAAGAAAAAAGCAAACCACAATTCACCATACCCCAGTAACTTCCTGGAACCTTCCACAAGAAGATTCCCTTCCCCTACCCCATCTCAGTAGATCTGTGCTAAATCTTTGCAGCCAATACTGTGGAGAAGTAGAAGCAATAGCATAATGAAAAATTATTGCATAAATGAGAAGGGAAGAGGAGCTAAGTCTCCAAGTTATGGAAAAATTAGTTTTTAAGTGTCCTAATTAAAATTGTAAATAAATATTCATTTACATAATCTGTAAAGATTAAGTAATGAGATACACTCTTGTAAACTCTACTTGGATGGTTCTTCCAAATAAACTTTCTCCCTATACTTTGAGAACAGAAAAACATAATTTATTGCTGTTCAGGCTCGATCTCCATATCCTCTCCTCCACCATTTGATGGCTCCTGAGTCCTTTGCATTTCCAGTTAAGTGGGCACCTGGGGTGGCATTCGTGCTACCTTAGAACCATAGAATCATAGACTCAGTAAGGCTGGAAAAGACCTTCAAGACTGAGTCCAAATTTTGACTGAACACCACCATATAAACGAGACCATAGCACTGAGTGCCATGTTCAGTTGTTTCTTGAACTCTTCCAGGAATGGAGACTCCACCACTTCCATGAGCAGCCCATTCCAATGTTTAACTACCTTCAGTGAAGAAATCCTTCCTAATGTCCAACCTGATCCCACCCTGGTTCAGTTTGAGGCTGTTTTGTCTTGTCCTGTCACTGGTTGTCTGGGAAAAGAGGCTGACCCTCACCTGGCTACATCCTCTTTTCAGGCAGTTGTAGAGAGTGACAAGATTATCCCTGAGCCTCCTTTTTTCCAGATTTAACAACCCCAGTTCCCTCAACTGCTCCTTGTAGGACTTAGTCTCTACACTCTCCATTAGTTCCAGTGCTTGACATGTTCCAGCACCCCAACATCTTTCTTCAAGTGAAGTATTCAAGGTGAGGCCTCACCAGTGCCAGGTACAGAGGGACAGTAACTTCCTTCGTCCTACTGGCATTGATATGTTGTCCTCTTTTACCTTGTAAGCTTAAATGCAACATTTAGCTATGGAGTGAGCCTCTTTCCCACAAGATCAGCATGACCTTCGGAGTTGAATTTGATGCTCAAATCAATTTTGGCTGAAATGATTAATCATTTTCATCTTAAATTATATTACATTTCCACAAAATATTGTTTTTACTTTACCTGTTTTGCTAAACTCTATTTACCTTGGATTACCTCAGTCTTGTAATAGAGATTTTCCTTCTTCTGACTGTGTTTAAAACCCAAATAGAACACTTTTCATTCACTTCACTGGAGAGAGGTGTTTGCCTAATTTTTCTGTGTCTCTTTCTTACTCTGTAGGAGAAAGGGTATCATTGTAGAGCTAGTATTTTATACCCCCTAGCAGCAGCACTTTGTGTGTACTAAGGAGGAAAGCCATGGAAGAGTGATATTGCCACATCATTCAAGATCTGTGTAGGACACAAAGGCCAGAAGCTCTGTAGTACTTTCAGCTTATGTTTACCTCCTGATATTTCACATGCCAGCTGTGCTGACAGGCAATTTGGTCAGCACACTTTGTGGCTGGAACAAAGCAGATGTAACATTAACTTCAGTTTAGTACAGGAATCTTCAGTGGTTTTGGGCTCAGAACATGACCAAGACAAGCCTTGGTTCCAGATTTCAGACCAAGCTTTACACACAAATCTCTAAAACACGGGGTCTAGCAGAATTCCAGTCAATGCCATGTCACTGCTGTCTTACTTGGGCTGAGGTCAGAGAAGTTAAAATGTTGCTTGAGTTTTTCATTATTATTTTATTTTTCGTTATCATTTTTAATACTGGTTTTGAGATCCATAACCTGTTGTTCTGCAACAGAAACCTTCTGTAACAGAAATCTTGCTACTTGTGCCATCTTCCTTGTGCTGATAGCAGAAATGATTGTGTGTTCCCATTTTTCATGCTTGCCCTCATTTTGTTTACTGATGTAAATAAATGTGCATGAGACACACTAAAGCTATGATGTTCTAAGAGTAGAGGGGATGAACTGCTAGTTAGCTACTTGCCATGATGGAGAAAAAACCAGAAATATTTGTAGCTAAATGAAGCCCTTCTTCAAGAAAACTGAAATATCTCAGGAGCTTTATCTTGAAAAATGAAGGGTTTATGTGACCATCACAGATACATAAGAATGTCTAATACATTACCTGTTGTTCTGCAGATTATTCTTCTGCTTTCCTAAACATTTCAATGTGCCAAGAACTAAATATTCTCAATTAAACAAATATGATTTTTTTAAGGCTTTCGTTAATACCATAATACTGCTATTGCTTTTTTTAAAAAAAATTTCTTTTATCCTGACACATAGACATATAATAGAAAGGAGGAAAATAGAAATCTCTTTTTCTTTTTATTCTAAGCTTCAGTAATTCTTAAGTATTTTTCCAAGATTTAGTTTATACAAGTGAACTCCATGGTTCAAACTCAACAACTCTAGTGTTCAAATAGTGTTTTATTTCCAGTCATGTCCTCTCTTGTTGTTCAAGACAACCTTTGTTTTAAATTGTGAGCCTCATGTTTGTGTGTTTGAATCATTAAATGTACCCAAGAACCATTCCGCTTGTACAACAAGCATAATTTTGTAATATTCATCTTCACACTGACCAGAACAAGTATGAAAGGTTTCCTTTAAGTTAAAAAAATATATATATTTTCATCAGAGTAAAACACTTTTTAATATTTAAAGACAGGATTTCACAAAATCCAGTTACATTTTACCTGTAACATGGCTTTCTCTTTCACTATCCATTGAGTAACAAAGTACATTTCCAGCAAAATACTCTAGTACCAGACAGTGAATAGGGTGGATGATATTAATGTTGTGATTAGTGGTCACTAAAAAATTCTTAACAAACAATCTAAACTCAGAAAATAGTGAAATATTTTAAAATTTCAGCTACACTCAAACCATTATTTAAGAGTGTCCACAGTATAGGAGGAAGTCAGAAGAAGAAAACTGATTATGTTTTTCTATGGACATTTTGCCTTCTAATTCAAAATGGTACCAAATATTATTGATTTCAAATACTGTAATTCTTCTGGCTTTTTCAATTGCACAGAGTGTTAAGGGTATCATAAATGACTAGATGATTGCCATAAAGTGCAGCTAGTTAAGTGCATTTCATTTTCCTTTGTAATTATAAACTATGTGTTAAACTCCTTCTTAGAGGTTTCCCTTCTCAGTGTTGCTTATATCAACATTTTACTTTGTGCATATAGTTTATCTTCTGTCTTCTCATAAAAAGTGATTTCATCCAGAATGTTTTAGTCAGCTTTAAATATTAAGCAATACTTTTTGTCTGGGCAGAAGGAATGCACTCTGCCTTGTTCCTGAAAGTTTAAAAAAGTCATTCAGTTCAAAGTTCTATGAACTCCCTTTTCTCTTGAGTGAGATGTCGATAGTTTTCAGTTCAAGAAAGGTCATCCCTCTGTCAGGAAATTTTTGTTAGAAATTCTCAGAGGAATTGCTTTGGCATTGTGTATAAAATCCTTAGAGCAAAGTATTTGAAATCCTTAAAACAAAAAATAGGACTTGTTTTCCTTCTGGATGCTTGAAAGATGTTATATCAGTATATAAATAGCATCAGAATTTGGAAAGAGCAAAAACATTAAAACACCTTTCTTTCCTTACTGGTGTTTATAAGGCCATGTTGACAGGAGAGTGGGGACATACAGTTTAAATCTGTAAAGAAGTCTGAGCATTTTGGATCACAGAAAAGAGTTGGAGAACAATTTACCTTTACTTAACCTGTTTTTCAAGTGCATTTAAACCAAGACAGAATTTTGTGCCCTTCAGGCATGCAACTAGGACAAGAAAACACCCTTGGCCCACCCCACTGACAGATTCAGATCCTGAACAGACCTGAGAAGAAATCATGAAAACACAGAAAAATCGAAGAACATAATAGTGTATTTTGCTGTTACAGTAGTTAGTCTGCTTCAATAAAGAAGCTGCAGGCTTTTTACTTTTCCAAATATTATGCAGAATTCTGCTAGGATTTCATTTGCTACTTAGTGTGATTTCATTGATTTTAGTGAAGCTCTTCTTGTCTTCCAGTAGGATACATTAGACTCAGTTTCAATTTACTGTTTCTGAGAGTGCTGAATGTACAAGATTCGTGGAGAATGAATCAAGTCTGTTGTCATTTGAGTGCGACACATTACAGACATTACAGAGCAGAACAAAGTGGTTTAATCCAAAGTAGACACACATGGGGATGTCTGGGGTTCCCCCAAATTAATTGAAACATGCAGTTGGATGTCCTAGACTGGTGAAGGGTAAAAATTTATCATCAGACTTAACTGTCATCTTGGTGTTTACATGTGCTTAATATAGTTTTAGTATTTCTGTAAAGAAACAAAAATGATGGAGGACTGGACTGAAATAGCAGTGCACTGAAACGAACCTGGACTTTGAAGCTGGGAGAGGCACTCACATCCACAGATGAAAGCCCTGGATTCTCTGAAAGAGCATGGGGAGAGCTGATGTCTCAGGAAAAATCTTGATAGAACCCATTGAGCTGAATGGGCTTTCTGGTTTTACTCAATGCCGCATAAATAAATTAGGTGGCAGCTTCCAGGCTTTTAGATGTATATTTTTATATTGAATATTGCAGATGGATTTTATTCATTTGATCAGATTACTTATGTTAGAATGATATCAAGGACGGGGTAAGAACACCCTACAGGATTAGATCCCACTATTTGTCTGAAGGGCTTACTCTGCTGACATGGGTCTGAAATAAATCCTTGAATTGCTCAGCATTGTGGGAATATATCTTGATATGCCCCAGAAACAGACACTTTGTCATCTGGAAATAATGTTGAAGAAAGCTGACATGCACAGAAGAATTTAGAGGCCCATGTTTTGGAAGCAGATAAGCACAGTTCCTATGGATCTAAGTTTTGTACTCAAGCATTTTATATGTTTCATTGGTCTAAAGCTTAAAACAATCAAGAACCCAGTGGAATTCACAGCACATGAATGGAAGTTTTGTGAGAAAAGATAAGTGTCATAATACCTTGCGCATCAGCAACCCTATCACAAATTGACTTTTCAAATAAAATGTGTACAAATTCTAACCAACACAGTTCACATGTTACTACTATAAGCACAAACTAAGCAAATATTTTCTTCTGTTTATAAGACATTGGTTGTGTGCCTGAGCTCAAGGCAGGTCAATCAAGCTGTGACCAATTTTGAGGTTTAAAACACCAGATGAAAAGGTACTGGGAGAAACAACATACCAGGGAACTAGTTCAGTTTGTTTTCCCCTTTGAAACAATATAGGTGACAATATGAAAAATAGCTGAGCAAACATTGTGCTATTTCACTGCAATAGCTGCCATTTGGTTTCCACACTCTTGCAGATTATAAGCAAATGCCAGAATTTCTAAGAACTGCTCCTCTGCTGCACAAAGTAACTATTGTGGCTTGTTGGACTATTCTCTTAACTTTGGAAAACATGCAAACAAGGCCCTGCAAGCAGGAAATCATGAGACTTCTTCAGTTTGTTACATTTATACTGTCAGACTCCAGTTAAATATTCAGTATGACTGGGACAAACAAACTTTAATCGGCTTACTGGAAGCCTCAGTCACAGTAGTGCCACTATTCTCATTGTTAGCACTCCTTTGTTTTAAAAAATCTGAAAGTTTTTATTTTTCTCCATAACATTCTCTCTTGCTAATACCTGAATTGGAGCAGTGTGTGGCTGTGTGCCATGTCTCGTTTTTATGCAGAGCATGCACAGTGTGCGTCATTCTCAGGCAAACATTTTTATCCTGGAACCCCACAAGTACTCAGTGGGACCTGCTGGCTTGCTCAGCACACAATGCCAAATTGTGCTTGAATTCATCAGCAACTTTTGTCACAGTCTCAGACAAAATGTTTCAGCAGGTTCTTTCCAGATCTCCTCTTTAGCGTTCCTTCTAAACATACTCTGAAAAAAACAGCAAGGGAAATTTTTGGGGGGAAGAAAAGATCTCACAAACATTTAGACCTTCATTAGCCTGTTTACAGTTGATTTTAAAGGTCTTTTCCAACCTAAATAATTATTCTAGCAGTTTTGAACTTTTCCATATTGAACATAATGATTAGAAATAAATGGAGATTTTGACATGACATTTCAGTAATACCATGTCCAATAGCATTGGCATTTCCAGATATCTCTTGGGAATACCAAAAAATACTATGTTCTAGGACACCTTTCCTATAGCTCTCTCCTCATCAATGAATTTGGGCTAACCTACATTCAACTAGTATTCCTCTGTCTTTCTAGTTTCATGTACACTACTGAATCACTGCTATTGGGTTTCTAGGCACCACATGGAAACTGTACACTGTTAAAATTCACCTGTTTCTGTTACTCCAGTCATTTTGCCATCCATGGCTTTTTGTTCAAACCTTTAATCAAGAGTTCTGCTGGATTTAGCTTTTCAGGGAAGCTCTGTGAAGGATTACTGCTTCCTTGACTCAGATCATGTTGTCATGAGTGAAGTGTTAAAATCTCTTCATTGCCATCAAAGCCAGGTAGTCTTGCGAAGAGGCAGAACTTGAACTTTTCAGGAATGGAAAGGTCAAACTCAAATATAAGTTACTTGTCTCCACAGGTATGCTATATTTTAATTGGTGTTTCTAATATTATGCTTTTAGACTTTACTAATATGCACTTTGATAAAGTGTTTGGGAGTTTTTAGGTCTTAAAGAATAAATTCCCATTTTTCTTCTGTGAGGTTTTATGAGGAAATTGGCTGCAATGAGGTCAGCAACAATGCAATGAGTCTAAGTCTGTTCACCATGAACTTGCATACAATTCTGCCTAAATATGTGATTTTCTAATACAATTGGCTTTTCCATTGGACATAGCAAACACAAAATGCATTCAACAATATCTGAGCTTCCAAATTCAAATGCAGTCTCCAAAGAAATTCCTGACTTATCATAAAATACAGTCTTGTCTTTCTTTTTTTTTTTTTTTTCTCCCCACATATACACTGCTTCATT
The DNA here is from genome assembly GCF_971803275.1 of Cyanistes caeruleus. Classification (NCBI taxonomy): domain Eukaryota; kingdom Metazoa; phylum Chordata; class Aves; order Passeriformes; family Paridae; genus Cyanistes; species Cyanistes caeruleus. Next base: position 39,939,942 of record NC_141705.1, read on the forward strand.
TTAGCTGTGGTAAGTTGTCACTTATCAGGACAGTACTTCTCCAGGAACCAGAAGTATCCCTGGAGAAGCTGTTCCCATACTGGGGCTGGGAGGAGGTACAACAACACCGAGCACCCGTCCTTCCCGTGTGGGTGGGTGAGAAACCCCCAGTGATTGCAGCTCCACACCTAAGTTTCTTGCACAGACCCCCATATGTTCAGAGAAAATTCACCTCAATACTTTTAAAGCACAAAAATTTGACATTCAGCTCATGGTAATTTTTAAATGTGTGAGCTTGTGTAGGCTTTTGTTTGGGTTTGCAGAGTTTTTTTGCCAATATAACATTTTTTGTTTTTCCCCACCTACAGAGTGCTTTAACTGCCATAATACATTTTTTTACCTAACTTTCTGACCTAACAATTCTAATCTCCTATTCAGATCCTTCCATTTTTTGCTGCATCCTAGGCCTTGTTAAATTATTTTCCTCTTTTCAAGCTGTAATGACTGAACAGTTGAATTCTGTCATTGCATAATCTACTAAAGCAGTTTGCTCTTTCAGTGAGTTTTACCTGACCATTATTGCCATATTTTCCCTGCCAGTAGGAAGGTAAATATGACTGTTTTCATGACTAGTACAAGGCTACAGATTTTGTGTTGACCTGATTGTGCAGCTCTCAGGACTTGTCTGGACTTGCCTCAGCCTGAGCTATTTTAACACCTTTTTATAATTCTATGTTGGTCAGATTTCTAAGAAGGTGTGTAAAGATAATCCCAGCTGAATGCCAGCAGTGAGCTAGAAAGGATCCTGTAGACACATCAAAACTGAAGCCCTACTTGGAAACAACTCAGGATGCTGATGCTTGGCCGCTTCCATGCTTGGTAAAGATAACTAAAATGGACCCTGAGACACAGCAGATGTGACACAACACCAAAGAAAAAGTTAGTTAAGTGTTGAATAACAATCTTAGTGACATCAATAGTAAGGTTTTTCAGTCCATGAATAGGGACTATAACAATATTAGTGCAACAAGACCAGTGAGTTGGTTCTATTTTATTTAGACTGTTATGATTATTGTTAGGTTAAAATATATCCTTGGCTGTGTATGTACCTTTATGGGGTTTTTTTGGCTGTAACAGTTCTTGGAGTATAACATACCCATAACATGCATTATCAATTCTCCTCGGACCTGAAAAGATCTATTTCGTCTTTCATCTAATTTTTTAACATTTCATCCTTTCCTGAAAACACAATTAGTCTGCAAGACCTGCCTATAGCAACTTCCTCCTATTGAATAGTTAAAATTGATTATATGACACATCAATACTAAAGGAGAAAACACTGGAAAAACATTTTGGACTGTAAAAACACTTATTAGTTTTGGTTTATGAAACCTTTAAAATAAAAACTAGGTTTTCTATGAGGTCTGTAGTGATTTAGTGAGTGTAGTGTCGTGTAGTGAGTAAATTATATTTCCTTTGACCTGATTTCTCATATTTCTCATAATTTGCATCTTCTATTAGTTAGAGACATAAGTGGCAGCACTAAGAATCAAGTACTGATCTGCCTGAATTATTTCTTCCCCAGCTATACTTTTTGGGTTTTTAAAGGATAGTGATGTAAAAAAAACCTTTTTTTTGAAAAATTTTGTCCAAATTTTTTTTATAGATTCCACAGATGTATACAAATGGGCTATATTATTTTGAGTCCAGCCCTTTAATAGTCCCAGCATTTGAAAATAAATAAATATATAAGTTAAAACAATCTTTTAAGAAATGAAAGTCTATGCAGTTTTCATAAGGACAAAAGTTCAGGGAATAATTCTTTTCAAGAACAAACAAAGAATTTCAGGTATGAAATATAGGTCTATCCCTTTTGTCGCACACAAGTCAAAAAGACAGTATGTGTAGCTCTTGAGAATACTAAGACATCTTCTCAAAACTTTCTTAGTGTCTTCTTAAAGTCTCATAGATGCTTGAAAATGTCTGCTGTTGGGTTCTTAAACTCCTGAGTAGCATCAATTCAGTCCCATATTTCAAGAAGGAGCCCTTAACAAGCAGTTTGTGATATTCTGTGAACTCTTTCTCCTGGAAGCGCTTTGCAAGAACTTTCCTTAGTATTTGCAATTACTGTCATGATGAATGCTGTGCCATCTTCTTCCTTCTCCCCACTTTGATGGAGAACAGTCCTAAAATTCTCAGCACTGCAGGACAACTAGAAACAGTGTAGGAGTTCTCAGGAATTTTCAATGCAATAATTATTTACCTATATACCTACCTACTTTTTGGCACTGCCTCCAAAACAGAAAGATGGGCAGAGGGTAGGGATGGGATACAAAGAGAGGTGGAATGTTGAAGATATTTTTGTTATTGAAGATGAAATTGAGATTCTGAATTTTCAGTTCTTTGTAATTTGCTACCATATGAAAAAAATTAGCAACTACAAACTTGCATGAGAAAGACAACTATTTCATGACAAAAAAAAGTATTTCTCCCACAAAAAAAGTATCCATGAAATACTTTCATCCTCTAAATTTACCTCACTCTTGGATAGAGGTAGAAATTTCTGCAAATCCTGACACTAATCTGTAGCTAAAAATTATGCAGCTAGTGCCTCCGTATTCAATCCAGCTGAAGTCATCTGCCTCACAACTTTTTGGTTCCAGGTATCATAGTCAAAACCACTTAAAACTCACCTTTTTGGAGTAAAAAAACCCAAGCAATCAGACAAAGAACTCCCAATGAAACCAGACAGGATCTTTTGCAGAAATGCAGTTACATGTTACAAGTTGCCTGATAGATGAACTTTTAAGTCTCCTTCACCACGAGGAAATTAGGAACCAGGATGGTTCTCTTAATCTATTGTTGGTGAATTGTATTGGAGGTGATTTTTCTTCTAACTAATACAGTAGTATTCAAACTTTATTTGGACAAGTGGGAAATCTGTTTAACAGAAGGTGCCTGAGTTCTCAGAAACCCTTTAGGATTTGTGGAGTATCAAAGAGAAGGGTTTAATCAGGACATTCAGATGTAAAACATGCTGCAGGTGCTAGCTGTAATGACATCCTGCAAACCTGTCTCTCAGATTATTCCTTTAGATAAAAGTATATATATATATATATATATATATATATATATTTTAGAGTGACACTTGTTATAACCTCTTTTTTGTTCACAACCATATATTTTATTCTGTATGATCCTAACTTCTTCCTTTCTCCAGCTGTCTGAGAGATTTCTGTTCCACCAGCAATTTTCCAGAGTACTGTCTTTAAAGAAAAATCCAAAAACGCCACAAACTGTGGCTTGCCTAGCACATTCTTGATATTTTAAAAATATGGTTAATCCTAATTTCATGAAACTGATTCCAGACAATTTCAGAATCAGAAAACCTTTTGTGATAAATTCACAATTTTCCTTTCTGATCTGATTAATCTGTTTATATACTGCTTCTGTATCAAAATTTACCTGTTTTTTCAATAGGTATTAAAAATAATGTTATAGATCAGGTCTCTAGGTCAGAAAACCCCTACATACTAATCAGAAGATGGAAAAGATTTCTCTGCTTTCCCCTATTTCTTAACAATGACTACAGCCTTCTATTAAAACAGTACATGATATTAGATTAATATTTGCTATGAGTCTGTAAGAGTTCTTTCAACTAATAGAACACAAGATAAACTGACCTGTCTTCTCCCATTAGTGTGGATAGGTTAAACTATGATACCACAAATTAACTTTGTGGGATCAAAAATAAGAATATCAGATCTTTATGCTACCAAAGTCATAGTTTGGTATGCATTATGAAATTTGAATTTTCACTGAGAAGTTTGGCTTTTTTAGCAAAGTATTTGCTAATCTTTGCTTACTGTCTTTGAAGAGTGCAGTAGGGAGGGGAAGTATCAGACCTACTTTCTCTCAAAATCTTTCTGTATCTCAGAAATTATTTCAAACATGTTGAAGTCTTTTTCAGTGTGACCAAAATATCGAAAGAACCTTTGTCACTGACAACAAAAAAACGAAGAAAATTCTTATTCTGCCTTACTGACTTATTTTATTTATAAACTGCTTTATTGTCCTGTTGGGATAACAGTGAGATGTTTCATAAATGATCATTTACATAATGATTCCCCTACCCATCATTATGATTAGCAGTACCAGTTAAGGGCATTTTCTTGTAAGGTTAATGCAAATGCTTTGCTCCTTAGGAGAAATTTCTTGATAATATTCCTAGAGAAGGGCACAGCTAAAAAATATTTCTCCCCTGAGATGGTTTTCAAGATTTGATTTTTTTTGAGAAGACATGGAAAGAAATATTTCATTAAAGCTCTTCAAAATTCTCTCTAGTCCCGCCTCATATTTGCACTTGCAGTTTGAGACCAGGCATTGTCATCCTTCACTCAGGTGTGCAAACTGCCCACCAAGGAAGGGAGTCCTTTCCTTTTGGCAGCTGAACATGCAATGGCAGTAAATGAGCAATTGCAACCAGGACTGCTTGACACAACAGCTCCTAGCTTTACTCAGAACTAAGAAAAAGCAAATATTTTTGTAATATTTTGTACAGTAAGGTGTTCTGTAGCTAAGTGAAAATCCTTGCCTATTTTTTTTTAATCTTTGCTTAGTTTTCAACTACTATCTAGAACCGAGAAACATTTGTTCTGCTGAAACCAATGAATTCTAATTGAATGTTTGAGTCTGAAAAGATAAGGGTTTTTTTTTATATATTCACATTTTTCTCAATTAAAGACATTTTCTAACAGATATAGCATCTGTATGTCTAAATAGTTCACTTGTTACTGACAAGCAGAATTAAATTTGTGTCCATTGTTTCTATTACACAAAGAATGTGGATCTGAAAATTAATCAGTTTAGTTTTTTTCTCTTGGTAAGCCAAATAACTTCTAAAGAAAATAAAGATGTATGGACATGCTGGGATTGCAAACTAGACAGAACTTTGAGATGGAGCTTCTGCTTGAAGCTTAAAATTTATTAAAGCTAAAATAGCATTCATTTAAATATTGGTGCAATGAATTTCATTCAACAAAAAATATCAATCAACCTATAGAAAAAAAAAAAACCAACAATTTTTTTTTTTAATCCCAAAACTCCACTTTGCTCTTCTTTTCCCCACTGTTTATTAGTTCTGATTCCTATTCCCGGCTCTTCTTTCCGAATCTCCTTATCCACACCTGTGATGTGTTTGTTTCCTGGGGGTGTGCCTGCCCAGCTGAAGTCGTTCAGGTGCTTCTAGAAAGGACTTCCTTTCTCTCCGGGAGCAAAGCTTGTTCCACAAATTTGGCTTAATCTCCAGGAACAGGCTATACCACAAGCCTTGAAAGATTTCCTGCCCCAGACTCAGTCTGACTGCTCTTTATCTGATCAGCTGTCATACCAAAAACAAAGTATACAACTACAGATGAGTTACAAGGACCCTTTTTGTCTCAGCAGGATGTTAAGGTAATTGCATGATTAATTTCACATCCTTCTTTAAGAGAGGAAAAACTAATAATTTAGCTAGAATGAGAAACTTCAAGTGTGTTTAAAATGTGCAGCGAGGTCTGTAGTGATGGATGGACATCTATATGGGCTGCTGACTTTAATGACATGCAGTGCTCCTACTAATTCTGAAAAGAAGTTTAAGATGAGATATTGTGAAATAGAATTAGGCAGTTTTTGCATTAACCTTATACCGTGAACTTTGTGCACCTTCTGGATGTTCCCAGATTGTTTATCTTGCTTTACATAACTTAGAGTGGAAACTGGCAGTGATGAAATATGAACAGGTTGTTCTTAGAAGCCTTTCTGTTTCCAAATGCTTTCAAAGGGTGTGGCAAACTCTTTAAAAGTACAGCAGTCACACTACTGACAGCTTGGTGTTTTAGAACAGAGTCTGTGAGCATAGTTGGCAATCTCTCTTCAAGTAATGGGAGATTTAAAAAGAAAAGGAGAAAAATAGGAGTAATAACATTATTTTGTGTGTTGCTAATCCAGACTTGTCAAAAAATAGATACCTTGGTGGTACTGGAAGTTATTTTTGTGTAGCAGTAGATGTTAGATTTTTTTACAAATTATTTATATATATATATTTTATTTTTTTTTTTCTTTTGGCTAGCATGTGGTTTGGAACTCTCAGGACACCAAATGGGTGCTCAAACTGGGCTATAACTTTTTCTTTTTTTAATATCTTTTCCTCAGTAGTTCAGAGTTATCATATTTGTTCTAACGTGAGATGAAGTTTGTTATTTTCTCATGAAACTCTACTTCTGTCCTCCAGGCAGCCCTGGAGGACAGTGAAAGATTGGTATCTCAAAACTTTCAAAATAATCCACATTATTGCTGGCAGCTCTGACAAAAAGATTGCTATTAGTTGAGTCCCACAGGACATGTTAGTAGACCAGCCAGTCCCACTCTGTGAACATATTTATTATCTTCATTGGTTTGGGGATTATGAAAGGGACAATTCCAGAGGGCATTGCTTCTTCTTCTGCAAATAGAAGCTCCAACATTAAGGCCTTTCCCAGTGCACAAAGGTAAACATCTGTGTAATTTCTGAACAGTTGAGAAGTGTCATAAAGAAACATAAAATATTTTAAAGAAATGTATTAAACAGGTAAAGAAACTTGGTTTAAAATAAATAAATTCTTCCAAACACTTAGCTCTTTGGATCTAGGTTTATGTTGATCACTCTTCAAAAAATAACAGAGCTCTCAGCTAATTAAAGAACCACTGTATTACAATAATTTTATTACTTCCAAATTCTTTTAGCTATTACTATTTCTTAGTTTATTAATATAAATACAGCTATTACTATTTTTGCTTTGATTAGAAGGTCAAATTCTGCTTACTTAGGTTTGGCTTGATCAGAGTAAAGAATTTAGTAATGAAATAAAGAAATAACACCCTTTAATTCTGATTATAATATAAAGGAAAACAAACTTCTGAGTAGCCAAAATCTTTATTCCATAATGTTAGCTGGAAATGCCACAAGAACTCGTTAGATCAATGGATTAGAAGAGATTAAAATGTTTATTTGCAAAATCTTATCACTTCCAATCTACTATTGAAACAAGGAATGGAAATTCAAGGTTATAAGGACATACTGGGGGAAAAAATCCCCAAAACCCCTCAAAACACAACCCCTCCAAAAGAAAACAAACAGTAAAACAATCAAACCACCCTATCTTATTCAAGTCTGTTTTATTTAAGCAGAACATCACATACACAAGAAATTTACTTAGGATTTATGAAAATATTTGGCTTCTCAAGCTCACCTAGTTCTTCAAGCTCTAAAATATTGACAAATATTTTGCTTTTAGCACTGTACCTGAAGTTTTATCACTTTTTTAGTGCTAAAGTATGATTTAGTTGTAAAAGAGGGCCAGGTACTGGTATTGCAGAAGTTATCACAAATGCCTTTCTTGGTCTATTTATGAACTTTATGGATCTGTAGGTTTTTTCTTTTGACTTGCCTCTATTTAATTTGACTAATTGATACATCAGAGATGCTAATGCATGTTTAACACTTCTTAGCCACTGGGGAGTTAGGCAATCTTTCCTTATGCACAGAAACACTTCTATAATACAGAAGATTTTTGAAATACGTGGTTTTTACAAATGCCACTAAGGAAAGGAGAGTGTATGCGATTTCCTAAGAGCCTTTTTAGGTTTTTCAAATATATTTGTGAAGTAATTATAGCCTGATTGCAGCTACTGATCATATGTCATAGTAAAATGTCACAGTAAAATATCATAGTATAATGGTACTAAATCTTTTTTTTGTCAGAACAAAACTCATAACGTTGTAGATGAGAATAAAATTCGGAGTTTAGCAAAGGAGACATCCACTGGGGGATCATAAGTATCATTCAGTGTAAAAATGCTCCACCACTTTGCTGTATTTTATTATTCTTCCTTTGAATCCTGTCATCAGAACCACCTTTCTTTCAGCTGAGTAAGAACTGATGCCTCTCCCATTGGGGTCTGTCTCTCTTATCCAGCCAGAAGGATCACTTTTAAGTTTCATGAGGTAAGAGGTAGTCCCTCTCCCTATGAAGTTAAGTGAGCAGTCAGTTTTAGCCCCTGCTGACTGAGGAGCAGAGAACTGAGATCACAATAGTACTTCTGATATGCTGGGATGTCAGGAAGAGATTCATTAGAACTAAAATGCCATTCTTAAAAGCGCAGCCTTCAGTGCAGCAGTTGCTTTTGTTCTCTGCTAGCAGTGTGCTTTCACTCAGTGGCATAGCTAGACCACATTTCCAACAGCTAAAAGGCTTTAGCTGTCTTATGTAGACCAGGCTGACATTGGCTGGATAAGCCATGAAAACTGGTGGAACAATCAATCTGTATAATTTGCTTTATATAAGTGAGGTTAGAATTAATGCTCTTTGGTATGTTTGTCTTGGGGGCTTTTAATAGGTTTGATTGAGTACAAGTGTTTCTTGCAGCTTTCAGAGTTTGCTACCAAAATTAGAGGCACACTGAAGAATTTTTCCTTCATTTGATTTCCTTTAAACTGTTCAAATATCTCACTAAAATTTTAGTTTTAATTTTAAAAAAAAATTTTTTATTTTAATTAAAATAACCAAATAGATCACAGTATATCTGATGTATCTTAGGAGAATTTATGGTGCCATATAAAATTAATTTTTACTATATTATAATTTCTAGAGGATTTATAGAAGGATAGATCTTCATTCTGAGACTTAATAAGACTGTCTCTTCTTACTAAATGCCAAAATAATGCAGCAACAGCACAGAAAAAAACATACCTTAGTTTTGTACCCACACATTATTATGAAGTAATTTAGGCTGTTCTGTTTTTAGTAATGGAGTTTTGAGGCGCCTACTAATCCTCTTAAAAATTATTAATCCTTCCTGTTTTTAAGGAATAGCCATTTAAGTCAGTTATGCAGTGGGTTTCAGGATTCTAGTTTTCTGTGTTTTCCCTTGTAAAATCAGGATAATAGTCTCACAGATATCACATGAAGAGAAATCCTTCATTGATCATGAAGCTGTGCCACCTTTGGAATGGACATTTATTAATATCTAAAATGGACTTATGAGTCTTGTGGCAAACACCAAACTTTTCACTGGAGTTTTGCATGGCTTTTAAATGGGGAAAGTTTGAAGACTGCAAACAGTAACCTTGCTCCTGCACACTAGGGAATTGCTGATTTATGCTATATATGTAGCTGCGAAACAGCAATGCATCAAATAACCTTATGAGTCTGCCTAAGCACAAAATCTTTCATTTCTCTGTAGTGAAGGAGTGAAACAAGTTTGCAGCAGTTCTGGGGACACAGCATCTTGGGAAAAGCAGGGCTATGAGAAACTATTGGCAGGCTGAAATTGTTCAAACACAGCTGTCTTTGCTGGAGTTCTGAAAGGGATGTTACACCTGTGAATTGTAAAATTTGCTGCTGATGTTGCTATCAAGACACCTGCTCAGGCATACAAATAATTGTGAATAAATCAACCTTGGGAATTCAATATTCTCTGCTGTAATCTGCTCATTTATTTTACAATGAATTAATTACAGTACCTGGAATCAGTTCTTTTCCAGTCACTAGGAAGTTACAGAAATATTTTCTTCCCCAGAGTTTTTGTACTATTATATTGTATCATGTTCAACATATTTTTTATATTTATGCTTTTTGAATTTTTATGATTATGGTTTCACCATTTAATGTACATGAAATTCTCCTGAAAAATAGAAGAACCTACCAGGTACTCCTTGTTACAAAAAGACTATTTAGCTTCCTGCAGCCTGAAGGAATGTGGAAAGAGCCCTAGGAAGGAGAATCACCAGTTTAACAGTTTGAGAGCTTTTTGCTAGTTAATGTCAAACACTAACAGATCCTCTTCCTCCACTTATGTCTCACTCTCAGCTTTTTCCATTGCAGAAAATCTAAAATGCTCTACAGAGACAACTGCTTGACTTTATCACAGTAATCCTTTACTTTAGGGTTTACAATCAGGATAGACTTTTTTATTGCTTTTTTTATCTAGAAGACACTGGATGTCATAGCACTATGAGAACAAATTTTTGTAAAGATCAGAGTTCTTCCCTTAGGCTAATACAACTTGGGATATTTGTGAATATTGGCAGGTTTTATTCACATTCTGATTTCATGTAGATATTTTAGGGAAACTAGAATTTTCTGTAGACATGATAAGGTTTAGCTTCATGTGTTTTCTTTTCATTTGCACTTATTCTTAATCCAGTCTTCATTTGAAACACAGACCATATTCAAGTTACTTATTTTATGACTGATATCTTTATCTTTTCATGTTGTCAATTCAGACCTATAACAGTGTAAGCAAGCAAAGTTAAATTACAGCTCAGTAAGGCCTTTTGTGCTGTTGAACATAAAGCTTTTCAATTCAGGAATTAGTACTCTAAGAACCCTTTTTTTCCTAACCTGTTGATTCCTGTGCCCTTAAATTAAAGTAACTATATTTTTGTGTTGAGAATTACCTCTAAGTAAGGAGTGGAGTGAGAATTCTGAAAGTGTTTTTTTTTTTAATCAAAGATGTTTTAGGTGCATGGTACTTTCAGATAATGAGCACTTGCCTTCCAGAAATCACACTCAGAATGGGAATCCAAAATCACTAGTAGCAAAATTGTAGGCAGGTTAAAATGATGCTTATTTTCCTATGGGTCTGAATGCTATGAGGAACTAATCACTGATGTTCACTTGTTGCCATTTTTCACAATGCTAGTAAGAGATGTCATTGAATAAATTTCTAAAGGTATTTATCTAAAGAGGCACAATCGGCCTGATTTAAAGGTCCTATGCACAGCACAGGACCCTTTTGATGTCCTGTGTCATTGCTGCAGGAAATATTATATTAGCCCTCTAATAAAACAATTAAGTTCTGTTTTCAGAGAACTCTGGAAGGTTCTCCAGAGTCCTTTGTGGCTAAATAATTCTTATCCTAGATCTACAAAATTGTGGTGGGTTAACCTTGGCTGACTGTGAGACTCCCAACCAGCTGCTCTTTTGCTCACTCTCCTCAGCAAGACAGGATCAGAAAATAAGGTCAAAAAGCTCAGGGGTCACTATAAAGATCACCTGCTAATTATCATCACGGGCAAAATAAACTTGACTAGGGAAGATTAATTGCCAATTAAAAATAGGAGAGTAAGGAACAAAGACAAAAATAAACCCTCTTTGCCCTCATCCCTCCCCTCTTCTCAGGATCAAATTCACTCCTGGTGCTTTTACATCCTCTCCCACCAAGCATCAGTGTGGATATCTGCTGTGTTCCTGTCCATGGGCTGCATTTGGATAAGCAACTCCACGCTGTCTACATGGGCTGCAGGTTGAGCTCTGTTCTGGTGGTGCCTGAAGAAACTCTTTCCACACCTACACTGACACTGGCATCTGCAGGCCTTTTTTGCTCATGTTTTTTTTTCTGTCTCCATCTCATAACTGGCATGCAGCACTTTTTGCCCTTTCTTAAAAACATTATCACAAAGCTACCAGTGTTGTTGATGGGCTCAGCTTTGAATGTCAGTGGAGCTGGCTGGGACTGGTTCTGTCTATGGGGGTGGCTCCTGTTCTCTTGTCACACAGGGCACCCTGGCAGGTCCCCACAACCATAAACTTGTTGCTTAATCCATTAATAACTTCTACTGAGTAGTATAAGGTTTTCCTTTATCTGCTTTCTGCTGTGACACTTTCCCTGTGGAGCAGTAAAAGTGAACTGGCAAATACCTGTGTGACCTGATGTTTGATATCAACACTTAAAACAGAAAACTTTTAAAGTATATTTTTCTTGCATTTTCCCAGTACATGAAGGAACTGGTTAGTGCTTTCTGTAAATTAGTTTTAAGTGTCACTGAAGAATATGTGAAGAAAGAGTACTGTAGGGATTACAATATCTCCTGTAACCTTTGTTGCCTCCTGTTTTCCTTGGGTTATAAAAAGGCACTTTTAAAAATATGACTATGCTCAACTTAGGTTTGACTGAAGAACTTATAACAATTAAATTTCCTAACTTGGTATTGTAATTATATATACACACAAAAACATATATATATATATATATACACACACATAACAGCTTTTTGCATCTTGAGTTTTCTTCCAGTTTATAGATTTCATTGAAAAAATTAATTTTTCAGCTGAGAAAGTGAAAAAAGTTTAAATTGTCTTGTATTTATTAAAAATATTCTATAGCAGTGGAAGAAATTACTTGTAGTTTATAAATGTTATTAAAGTAAACCAACTCTGAAATTTTGGAAATTACTATACTGCTTCCTGTTAAAAACAAAGTACTTTAAATCAGAGTGTGTTCTTAATATTGCAATCACACATAAGCACCCATTAGAAGAACCACACATTATTACTAATTTTCAGGAATAGTGGAAGTTTTACGAAGCTTTTAGGTATGGTAGTAGAAAGTTTCATCAACTATGACAGTTATGGATTGATAAAAAAATTTGCCCATTGAAAAGTGAAGGTCATACCAGCTATTCCAGTGGTAGTTTTAAAGCACTGAATAGACCTGCTTCTATAAAATAATGTTTTTATAGGATATGCCTCACTTCTTGCTCCATTTAGGAGTGATAACCTTTATTTGAGTAGTTGAGTCTGCTAGGCTCTGAATAAGCTATTTCACTGAATATTGACATGGACTGCCCATGCTGCTGCACTACTGCAGTAGTGCTGCAGAAAACTCACACCATGACACTCCACATGTACTTCCTTTTGCTGCTTTGTCCTATTTCATGGTATTTACTTCATCACTCCAATGAGTCTGCTGTGCAGATATTTATAAATCTCTCAAGTGCACCCTGACAGTAGGGAACTGAAGAAAGAAGTGAACTGAAGACAATATCATAGACTATCCTGAGCTGGAAGAGTCTGACTAGGATCATAGATTCCAATTCCTGGCCCTGCACAGAACACCCCAAATGTCACACCATGTGCCTGAGAGCATTGTCCAAAGAGTTTTTAAACTCTCTCAGGCTTGGCACTGTGACCACTTCCCTAGGGAGCCTGTTCTAGTGCCCAGCCATCCTCTGTGTGAAAGGCTTTTCTTACATCTAACCTAAACCTCCCCTAACACCACTTGGTGCTTTTCTCTTGGATGTGGCATCGTATCTTGCACTTACTAGAGATTTTCTGTATCTATTATGGGAGACATGGTAACATCTTATTCCTTTATGAAACCACTTGTTTATTTTCAATTTATGAATGCAAAAACTTGAAATCTTCTTTGAATATATCACCGCAGGATCTCTGTGATCCAAAGCGTAATGTTTCTCTGTGTCTCTCTGAAACCCTGATGTGAGGAACAGCTTTGAGCTGCAAAGTAAAATAAATGCTTCCTTTTTTTATTTCACCCTTTTTTTTGTCTAAGTCTTTCAGTGAAGGTTTTTGCACTTTAGGCACTGATTTATGCATCATGCAACTTCTGTTTGACCAAGGGATGAACAATAGGAATGACTTTTACACTGGGGTTTCCTCTTTGTCACCAAGTGAGGGTTACAAGTAACAGCACATAAGTGTTTACAAAGAAAGCCTGTCATCCTTTTATAATTTTGAATGAGTTAGTGAAGTGTTTCATTTGGATTTACAGACAAAACAAGCATTTAAACCAAAGAGTCTTTATTGGCCAAGAATTCTGATTTTCTTGAAATGTGTAGAGGACCCTAAAAGAAACGCTTGTTGGCTCATATTTTAGATGTGACTGACAAACAAAACATTTTCAGGCCCATGAATAGTTCCACTCCACAGGCTATATCCTCCTCTGGTGACAGCACTGAGTAAACAACCACATTTAATTGCTGTTATGGGATCTCTGTAAATCTCAGTGATGAATGACAGTAAACATATTCTCCATAGAAATTCTAAGCATACTATAACTTCCCATCAATGACGGCAGCAACAACAAAAGATTCAAGACTAATTGAAAATAAGATTTCCTAGAACTCAACACCACTTACTTTAGACCAGCTTTCCATGACAAAGAAAATGTAATACTTATATTATCTTTTTAACCAGAGTTCTTCCCTTGTTTTGAGTGGTAACTCCACTTTAAGTCTTCAGATGGGCTAAAGGGACAACATACGTGGAGTTTTAACCTGTCCTGGAGATGAGCATGCAGAACAAACTTTACATTTAAAAATGAAGCTGGGAGCTTGAGAAATAAATACACAATAGCTAAGACAGATATACTAATTTGTCATTTGATGTCACTAATGTCAGTTACCACACTTCACTGATTTCTTACTTACTGATTGTTTTGCTGGTGCTGGGCAGGACAGCATCAGGAATGGGCAAATACCTCTGCCTTCAGGTGGGTTTAGTAACCCATCCATGGAATTTTCCAGTTACTGAGATAAGAAGTTTAAGAAGGACATACATCTACATGAATATAAGATTTTATTTTTTTTTAACAGTAAAAAGGTAATACTTTCAGATATTTTTGACACCTCCACAAAGCCAGTATACTTGAAATGAAAATGAATTCTTCCTTAATATAAAGAAAATTCAACTTGAGAAAAATGTCAGTCTTTGAAGCTATGAGTTTCTTTATGGAACATCATCTTTAATGACTAATACATACCAAAGTATGGTTTTCAAGAAGCAGCTATATAAAATAATCATCCCCATCAGATGTCACAATGTAACATAAGCTTCAGAAAACTGCTTTTACTAGTTATAAAGTGTGACTGATCAAATAAATTTGAAGGTTTGCGCGTTTTGTAGGTTTGATTGTAGTTGCTGCTGTGTAATCCTAATTCTCCTAGGGTGATTGCAGAGGACACTGTACCTAGAATGGCAGAAGAAACTGTCTAACAGTGAACATGATGCATTATACTCTTTTCTACTGAGTTTTGCCCTTTCTGCTTTCTTCCTTCGATGTTCAACAAAACATCTTGCAGATTTTTTTCTGTTTGAAAAGTCTTTATAGTTGTCAATACTTTGTAAATACTGAGATGCACGTGTTACTTGTACTCTAACTGCAGGTCATATTCTAGGATTGTTTGTCTGGGCTTTTATTCAGCAAATGTGTACCAGAACTTGTTACTTTGCCAGAAGAGAGAATAAAACTGTAGTATATACCTGGAAGAAAGCCAAAGAGTTTCTAGTTGTGCTCCAAGCTACACTCCAAACTGCTCAGTACACTTCTCAGTGGAAGATGGTGGGCAACTATGGGCCTAGGACTTCTTGTTAGTGAACATTCCTTTGGCCCACAGCGCTCTGGCTGGACGTTTTAGAGGATGTGCCCAAAGTGTTTTACTTCAAATATCCAAGGGGTTCTATTACTTTTGAATGCATAGAGTAATTTTGGAGATCAAGAAACATTACATTCCTTTTAATTATTTCTGCAGCATCAAAGTAGGAAGCACAGTTGGGCAACAAGAGAGATCTGCTGGGTAGCAAAAAATATTAAAATAGAAATAGTTCTATCCTACTTTGAAATAAATTTAAAAGAACAGACCAGTGGGATTTTTTTTTTAAATTCAACTACATGTATTTTTGAGAATATTTAGGAATGTGACAAATTTAATACCAGAAATAAAGCTTTTTTGTGCATTACCTTAGAAGAAAAGCCATTACAAGACAATCACACTATTACTTAAGTTACTTAAAAAGGGCAAATTCTCCTGTCAATTCTAGACACAAAGAAAAATTCAGTACTAGAAAGGAGTATAGAAAATGCATCTTTTAAACTCTTCTGAGGGGATAAAATGTTGCTCACATGGGTTTTTCTGTTGGCCCCTGTGTAAGCAGAGCTCAGGAGGTATGTATAAACTTTGGTGCTCATAGAAAGATTTTTATTACACTGTTGAAAGAGACTTTCTTCTTTACAAACCTATTTCTTTTAGTGCTGATGTTAATACTGTGGTTACTGAGAAATCATTCCACACAACTGACTTCTGTTATGCTCTGGAAACAGCTGACATTTGACCATGGATTTTTCTGAGCTCCTAATTTACACTTCTTTAGCTTCTAAGATTTTTAAGAGTTGTATTTGGATCTAAATAGTTCCACTATGTTCTTTGTCAAGCAGAACAGCTTTCCTATGAATTACCAAGTTTATTTTGACTGCCATAACACTTTAAACTGTCCTTTTTTTTATTTTTTTCTTTTTTTCCCTTAGAATTTACTATTGTAACCCCAAATTTTGCCTTCTTTTAATACAGATAGTCTCCTTACTGCCTATAGGTGTTGGAATAATTTTTTGTTGTTGTTTCTTTCATCACTTCATGTTAAAGTTTATTTGCCAATATATAATCTTGTGTTTCATAAAATCTATTTTAAACAAAGTAATTTCATAAACATAAAAGTGCTTTTTTCTCTTTAATTAGTAGTTTATATATTTGTAGTGTTGATTAGCACATAACCCAGCACATGTGAAGCCCTCAACACAGTAGGTCTCCACTATGAAAATTCACCTTTTCTAATCTTTCAACAAATTGTACATGACCATCCTTTTATGCCATGACTACTTAGCTTCTTTAAGATGCTTTGACAATTAATATTCTTGAAAGCCTTGTAGTATTGGCCAGATATCCCTTTTCCATGAACTTAACTTTATTTTAAATGCTAGTTTCCAAGTCTAATCGTGCTCCTTTATTTTTGAGAAGCCATTCTGACTTTATTCAATATACTAAGCAATGCTTCTTTTTAGATGAGTTTTGTGGTTGGTGTTGCATTTATTTTCCCCCTCTTCTGTTAGTTTCTGCTGCTTTTCCCACTGCAGATGGAGAGTTTACAGGAGTTTCTTTTACAAATTAAAGGCACTTTTTTTCCAGTGACACTTTTTTGTTATGTCTGCCTGGGTACGTGGGTGCTATCAAACAGTGCTGTTTTGGTAGCATGTAGCTCAGCAGCTGAGCAGCAGTGGCACTGGGATAAGTACTGCTACAGGTGCTGTGTCACAGGAATCACCTTTGTGCTTTTGAAATTGACTCACATATCCAGGTGAGTGAGCTCTGCTTGCAGCTTGGCCTCGTAGGGAAAAAAAACCTGGGAGCTTCCCTGAAGAGATTTGAACTTTAACTCTGTAGAGAAATATTTCAGCTACTGAGGGACCTCAATAGGTACCAGAGAAACAAAGGAGTTGTTCTTTCAGTATTAGGTAACAGTTCAAAATGTTGATTTTATTTTTTTGTTTACATGGCACACTTTGTGGGCCAAGCTCTTAGGTTTCTTTGCAAGTGGGAATATGCTTTTAACCTTTGAAGAGTAGTATGAAAATACACTTAAAATTCCCACTTCCTGTATAAAAGAAAGTTACATAGATGCCAAATAAGGATTATTCAGATACTTGTTCAGTTGGTATTTCATCAAACAAAATTAAGAACATGCTTATATGAGGTACAGTAGGTTTTTTTCTTCTGCTTGGTGGTCATATCTAGTTTCTCAGTAGCCTCAATCGCAATTATTTATCTGGTGAGTCTTCATTTGAATGGCAAAGTAGAGATCTAGGGAAGCTGAGAAGAAAGGCTCCCAATACATATCCAGAGAAGAGCATTAAGCTGAAGAAAGATTTGTGGCACAAGTCTGATGAGGAGTGTCTGAGGGAGCTGGGATTGTTTAGCCTGGAGAAAAGGAGGCTCGGGGGTAACTTATTGCTCTCTAGGACTGCCTGACAGGAGCGTGTAGCCAGGTTTGGGTCGGTCTCTTCTCCCAGGTAACAAGGACAGGACATGAGCACACAGCTGCAAGTTGCACCACAGCAAGTTTGGATTGGATAGTAGAAAAAAAATTCTTCACTGTAAGGGTGAACAGGCCTTGGAACTGGCTGCCCAGAGAAGTGGTGAAATCACCATCCTTGGAAATTTTCAAAGTATGTGTGTGACACTAGAAGACATGGTTTAGTGGTAAATGTAGCAGTGCTCAGTTAATAGTTGGACTCAACAATTTTAGAGGACTTTTCCAACCTTAAAAATCCCCAGGGTCGTCAGTGAACAAAACGCAGCTATGTGAAGTGTCACACATACTGTTTTGAATGTCAGTGTGAAAGAAATTGACCTTTATACTTCATTCATGATACAGAATGCCCTTAGCAAATCCAGGGAAACAAATGGATTTTCTTCCAGATAAAGGAAAATCTTGGTGAAGATGCTAAAGAGTCACAATTTTGTATAAGCTGATTATCAGTAAAGTTCTCCACTTATTTTCACACTGAGAGATAATGTAATACTTAGCTTTATCATGCTGTCTTGGGCCAGTGAAAACACAAGTTTTGTTAACTTGGACCTTTTACCATCTAAAGGCTTGAAAACAGCTATCCAAAAATAAAGGTATAACTACCAACATGGTCACCATGAAAAGCTTTATCTTATGAAATAAACAAAAAAATTGCTTTGTGCTTATTGCATAGACCAAAGACTTTTCTAAGGTGTGATGTATGTCGTGTAGGATTTGATCCATCAAGTCTTTTGGGAAATTCAAAGATGGACAAACCTTAGGACACAGTTGTGCTGCTTTGACTAAAATAATAAATAAGGTTCTGGCTGTTACTTTTAAATAGAGTTAATGAAATTCAAGCATCATTAGCAAACTTCCTGCTGTTTAATACATTGTGTGAGCATCTGAGCTAGTAGGTTATAATGTCATGATCCCCCTTTCTCTTCACTTACAACCTGAAATGAAAGTATTACAATATTAGGAGTAATCTGCATAGTTTGAATGTTTTCAAGTAGAGAAGAAAAATGAAATAGCATCTTGGCTTTAATTATCTTTCTGTTCATTAGCTGAAAGACCTGTCTCGCTTCTTTATTTCCTGAAAGCCTTTTTGGAAAGAAAACTTTTTGAAAGAAAGAATTTCTGAAGTCCAGAAAAGGATTCAGGGATGTAATCCCCAACTAAACAGCCAACATTAAGAAGTCTAGGCACTAGAGCAAAATGAAATTTAAGACTCATATTTCCTGAAGAGCTGTTTCAGCCTTTTCAATAATGTAAGCCACATCTGAAACTCACTGGCCTAAGGATAAAGAGAAAATAACTTATTTATTTCAGGGACCTTGAGGGAGAACAATTTCTGCAGCAGAAGTGATTTTGGGGTTGCTAATACATATGGTTCTGAGATTAGTCAGAGGAAGTTGGAAAGGAGCTTCAAAATGACTCTAAGGTCATTTTTTAGGAGACTGGAAATCTTTAATGCTCTTGAAGGTATTGGATCCCTCTGTATTCCACCACCTCCCCAGCTCTGCCGAATCCTTCACTCACCACTCTGCAGATCCTCTCCCACAAACCTACCAAGTTCATGCTTCTATAAGATCTTCTGCCATAGAAAAGGGAAAAGTGTTTTGGGAGGAGACTGAATTTTGCTGTTACAGCCAGAAGGGCTGAATCTCACTAATGTCACTTGCAGAGCCACAAAGCAAATATAAGCTTGAACCACAAACTAATTTTAAACGTACTACTGCCCAAGCATTTCCTGAAGAAACTGGAAAATACATTTAAAAAATTAAAATAAATGTATTTTTTTTGCTTCTGCAAAAAGGGGAAATGAAGTATCTACATTGATCAATGCTCTGTCTTCTGTAATTGGGCTGTTTGTTTTAGGTTTTGTTTTGTGGGGATTTTTCCCTAAGCAAAAGAAGATCTATATTTCACTTTATGCTGGGAGCCAACATAAAAAGTTTTCAGCTGGTGAGCAGGCTGAGTTGTTGAAAATCCCTTTTTTAAGTGCCAATTACTTGGTGTGATGACGATTTCATTGGTGGCACACCACAAACACCATAAAGCACAGGCAGACTTCAACAGCAGAATCCTGAGCACAGGGGCTTAACTGCAGTATTATGCAACTGCTGAATGATGCACTTGTACCTCTGTGTTGGAATTTATATAGACCCAGTCTTTTATTCTTATGTCATGGTTTACTGCATTGTTTCTTCCCTTTCCCCTTTCCCCTTTCCCCTTTCCCCTTTCCCCTTTCCCCTTTCCCCTTTCCCCTTTCCCCTTTCCCCTTTCCCCTTTCCCCTTTCCCCTTTCCCCTTTCCCCTTTCCCCTTTCCCCTTTCCCCTTTCCCCTTTCCCCTTTCCCCTTTCCCCTTTCCCCTTTCCCCTTTCCCCTTTCCCCTTTCCCCTTTCCCCTTTCCCCTTTCCCCTTTCCCCTTTCCCCTTTCCCCTTTCCCCTTTCCCCTTTCCCCTTTCCCCTTTCCCCTTTCCCCTTTCCCCTTTCCCCTTTCCCCTTTCCCCTTTCCCCTTTCCCCTTTCCCCTTTCCCCTTTCCCCTTTCCCCTTTTTTCTATTACCATGAGAAATAAAGATGCAGAGATTGACAGAGAAGGACTTGTAAAACAGCAGGAATCCCTCAGAAAATCACAATTTAGAACTGATTATAGGACTACCTTCCTTAAAATGACATCCCTGGATGGCTGGAGTTGTATATATGAGGTGTGTCAGCTCTTCAGAACTGTTGAGGAGAATCAAAACCATGTGTCTGTTTTGAGAAAGTCTGTGCTGTCTTTGATTTATCAGCTCCATGCAGCAGAACTTGTTTTCACTGAATGTACAAGATCTGATGTGATGTCCAAGCAGATTAGTTATGAGGTTAAGGCAGGCAATGACAAAAAAAAAAAAAGAACTGTAAAGAGGAGGAAACCAAGAAAACAATGCAAGTAAAATCTTAGCATCATATAACTCAATTTAGGTCCTTTTGTTAAAGTATTTAACTGCATAGTCACTTGAGCTAAGAAACTTTTAAACATTTTGTGAATCATCTCTGATCTTGCATCCAAGGAGACAAAAGTACACTATGAATAATCTCTGCAGTTTCTGCATTGGTTAAAACCAAGAAATTAATTGAAGACACAGAGATGATGATTTCAGTCAGCTGGCTTAAAAAAACTATAAATATGTATAAGCTGTTGTGTTACAGTAATAGTGGAGAAGTAAAGAATTTTTCATGCTGAGAGATTGTTCACTGAGAATAAAGATATGAAAGTGCATTGAGGTGGAAAAAAGGTCTAAAAATCAAAGTTCACAGAAGAACAAGTCTTAACTAACCAACTTTCCTACTTCTTGATTCAAGTGAGAGTACTGAGGAAGAGGTGGTGTGAGGAAGAGGTATAGTCTATGCTGCTATGAAGTCAGCATAGTTCTGTACTTAGAGTAGCTCAGTATCTCCTCTGGGAAGAAAATGCAGTTTTAACGTGGTAAAGTGAAAGTCTTAGGCTGAATATTTTAATATCAGCAATATGGCCAGGGCTTTTTTTTTTTTTCCTTTAACTTCAAGTGGTTAATATTATATTTCCTCTTACTGCTTTCTGCAGCCCTGCTCTTGTACCTTTCTTTGTCAATGATTTGCAGTGATTTTCAACTTGTAATATGCCTTCCTTATATCTTATTACTCACTCTACTATCCACTGATCCCAGGCAGCAATTCTAGTCCAGCAGCTATACCAAATGCCAAAGCTAAACTCAGGACATTTGGGATTCGGATTTGATTTAAGCAATAATTCAATTTAGTGAAGCATAGTTATTAATGCTACTTTTATATACACTTCGCATGAGGTAAAAATAGACTCATGATCGCACTTCTTGTGGATGTACTGGTACAATTTAAGCAACTTGAGGAAAAATGAGGATGGTATGGTTTGCAGCTTTAAGAATCTGTTCTTTGTGCAGAGCCTTGAAAAACTTAGTGCAAATACTTAAGTGGTAGGGAAATGAGATATAAATGGACTAGAGTTTTTATTGTCAACAGGATTATTTCTAGTCCTAGTGGAGAATCCTCTAGTACAATAGACTATTTCTTGAGAGGGGTGCCATTAGTGAGTTATATATCCCTTTCTGTCTCTTTTCAAAAATATTGTACATCAGTGGCTGGAGTGTTTTGGGGGAAAACACTCAAGGTTTTTTATCATATTCGCATTAGTTGACAAGCAAAAAATGTACATGATGTTTAATAACCTTATACTATAAACTTGATGGTGTATGAAGTGCAAACAGATTTTTAAAATTTAATAATTTCATATGATTTTTACGGTTTTTCTAACATTAGTTAATTCAACAATTAGAATAGAAGTCTATAAGATATAGAAATATTTGACCCCTTAAAGTTCTTGTAGACAGACCTTATCTGAATCATTTGAATGTATACATGTCTAGAATTTTGGTCACACATGTTTTAATTTCTCTGCCAGCTGACTTAATTTTATTGCATCTTTTTACATATTTGCAACTCCAGTTGATCAAAATATTGTGGGTTTGACAGTTTGTTTAAATAACATGGTCATGGACAGTGATGTTAACACACTGAAAAATGTGGAGTGAAGGTTTTTGTCTGCATCTAATAGGACTTGAAATGCCTTCTTGAATCCTTAAATGTAATTCCATACTGACACAAAGCATGATCTCTTTTATTTATTTCTAAATTATCATTTTTCCCTCTGTGAGGCAAGATTTCTATTATATGCAGTGATAAAGAACACTCTGGACCTCTATCATCTTGTGCTTGACATACTTCCATTCTCTGAAGAGACTTTGTGAATTTTTATAGGTGATCATATGGAGATATTCAGAGTAAAAACAGGGATTCAGCAATGCTGCTTTGTTCAGCCTGTGATGCAAACACCAATTATTGAAGGATAAGATATCTCCAAAGAGTTTTATCACTAAAACGTTGAAGAATGCTTGGCAGATCAAAACACATTATACACTTTCCAATTAAACAGTCCTGCTTAAGTTATGTGATAAGTAGTGTGTGCACTCTTGAGTATTTCTGCTCAATGATGCTTTGAGAATCCTGTTTTTTCTCCTATTGAGACACTTTATCAATCACATTAACCACCTGCAGAAATTCAAGACCAAAGCTAGAATTGAAATAGAATAGATTTTGGCATTGCAGTAAATTAAAATACTCAGCAGAGAACAAAGGCTGAAGAAATTTGAGGGAGGTAACTGAACTGATTAAAAGACCATTTTGTATTTTGATTTATAAAAAGCTGCTGATGTATTGATTTCAAGTATGACAACTTGAGTAAGACACTTTGTCCTTCAATGCTTTAATTTTCCCACCTGATGAATTCAGTAAATGAAGTTTCTTTTTGAAGCATGCCATATTTTGGTGCTGGAAAGTACTTGTATTATTTACACATATTAGTAACAGGAAAAAAAATCAATTTTGAAAGAACATCAAGCCTGATATTATAATATACCAGATACTATATGTGTTCTAACACTTTTTCTTTAAACTATTTCAAAAAATTATATGTCAAACAAAAAATTTAAACTAAGAAGGGGAATGTTAATCCACCAAACATCTGGATGAAGAAAAGGAGAAAGAATTAAGAAACAGCAATAGAATTTAAAGAAACTGAGAAAGATTGCATTAGATAGACAAATCTGTCAGAAAGGGTCCAGAAGGTTTAGAAACATAAGATCATGCTGGTGGCCTCCTCTGTTTCTCTATTTAACCTCTTGCCTCAGTTGCCCCAAAATTTAGGCTGGTTATAAAGATACTTGAGTCCCCTGTCGGGCTTTAACTTCCAAGAAAATTTTTGAGTAAATATCTTATTCTACTTAATTTTGAAAGTGATGTGTTTAAAAAAAAACTCAAAAAAACCTGAAACAGTGTTTTCATAATAACAACAGAGTCTAAACTATAGATTATATCTTGTTGTTGGATATAACACTAAAAAACACATTGTACCCAATGGGTCTGCTGACAATTCTGGTTGTCTCTGTATAACCTGAAAATTGAAAGTCATCAAATATTTCCTAACATCACATAAAAGACTTCAAGGGTTTTCTTTTTTTTTTTTTTCTGAAGGCCTTAAGTCACAAATAAAGAGGAAGATGAGTTTTTTGATGATTGTATTTGCAACTAAAGCTTGTGTGTGCGCTTACTTTTATGGTTTAACATAATTTTTCTTTTGTATCACTTGACCTATGAACACATCAGCTTGATGTTTAATAATTTTAAGTGAGACTTTTTTGAAACAATAAGAGATTTTAACACATTTACTTGTATTAATGAAACATGGAGATTTTACCATGTTCTTTACTGTGTATTGCTGGGTTTTCTTCAGATGGGTCCTGTGATTGACATTTGGTGAAGATTTGGGTCTGAATCTTTTATTTATTTATTTTGACTTTTAAAACTGAACCTTACTCTGTGGAATTATTTTCCCATTTGTGTTCAGTTGCTGGTCTATATACAAAAACCTGTGAAGGCTTTAGTTGTTTTCAGAATCCTGTGATTAGTTTTTTAATAAGCAAATCTCATGAATAGATGAATCCTTAAATTCCTACTTCAAAATAGAGTGTAATGTTTATTTTTTACTTGATTTTTCTTATCTAATCTCATTATAAAAAGTGAACTAGTAGGAAAATGACTTAACAAGTAATGATGATTATTTAAAAATAGCTTTACATTGAAAATATTATTTTCAATTTTTAATGAAAAATTAAACCATTAACATAGGTTAAAAGGGACAGGGACTATATCTGGTAAAAACTAAAAGAAATGCCCTGTAAAGTAATGGCAAATTAAATTTTCATCTGCTCTTACTAGTGACAAAAGAAATATGAAATTTAAAATACAGAACAAAACTAGATTATTTCTGAGTAACTGCAAGTTTCTTAAAAATTGTATACAAAGTAGTCATAGAAAGAGAATAAATTCTAGTAAATGATAACTTAATGTATTCACAGAAAGTATGTCTTAGTGTGCATAATGCAAAACTAATAAGATAGATGTGATACAGCTTGTATGACATTTAAAATGCACTAAAAAGCTCAGTTCTGTTTTTAATTGCTCAATGAAGCAGAATTTTTTTTTGTGTACCTATTGATGCTAGGTATTAAAGTTTTTAAACTCATTTTTTTGCTTTAAATACAAAAATAAACACCTCATTTTTATGCATTACAGTCCATACTAAAGCTGAAAATTTCCCTGATTTTCATCACATCTCATATAAATTTAAAGTCATCTTGCAAGAAGTTATACTCTTATGTTGCTAAAGGGATCAGGATTGTGAATAATGTTAAATACAGCATGCAGTTATGTGCTATTCTAAATTAAACACGACCATGTGTGTTACAATGTTAAATATAGATGGTTTATTTTGGAATTTTGAATGTTTTCCTGGAGTTGGCTAATTTGCTGTTGAAGGTCTGTGCCAGACAAGTGAACTGTAAACCCCTGGCTCAGCTGACTTCTGTGAAATTCACTTTAGTCAGGGCTTCAAGGAACAGACTACTGAAGTGAAGAACTGCTCGTAATGCCTAAGAGTGTTTCAGAAATTAGAATGAAGTTTGGAGATTTAGGAACGAGTACTCTTTCATTTCACCTATATCACAGCAAAGTAAAAGGCAGCACAGTCAACTTTAGCAAAGCTTGATAAATATCCTGAGCAGGGACTTACTATTATCATTATTATTTTTTTTGATCTAGTCCCTCACCTTTTTAAAGTGTAGAAGACAAGGTTATCTAATGCATTTTGTACACCTTTAATTATTATCTGGATTTTGTCTTAGAAGCTCCCTTCGTTACTTGCAGTCAGCCAACACCTTTGGACAAACACAGTTTTATAAACTTTTCAGATTCTACCTCATCCATGTAATGAAAAAAAAAATTTTGCTTAGATATTGTGCAGTTTTTAACACCTCCATCATCTTATCTAATGCCAATGCACTGTTTGAGTTGTTGCTAAAATTTTGATATAAGTGCTCTACCTTTCAGTATCTTATAAAAAAAATTGTGAGTGTGGGGAGAGGTGAATAAAACTTTTAAATACAATGAAATCAGTAGAAATAGAAGGACAGATAAGAGCAAAATGCAGTAATTCAGTTTAAGAACAAGAACTGTCTGTATTTTGGAGAAATAATTTCCATATGTGTGATTTTTTGATACCATTTCTTTAAAGAGCTATTTCAATTAAAAAAGATAATCATAATAGCATATAGATACATAAAATATGAACAATATAAAAAAAAAAGGGTGACACAAGTTTTTACCCAAGTGTCCTCAACTCTTCAGAGCAGCCCATCCTCATGCTGTTTGTTCCCTTTGCTGCTGTAACCGTAGGTGTTTTATTTAGGAATACAGGTCTCATTGGTTGACATACCACGTGCAGTTACTGCTCCAAGGAGATTACCTCTGGCACATACAATAAAAAATAGCTGTTGACAACCAGATCACGGGGAAGTGATAACCTACCTTATTAAATATCACAGTTAGTGCTCTGTGTGTATGAACAACCTGTTCGTGTGCGTTCAGCCAAGTGAATAGCTCAATGAAAATGAGGTCTTAAAATTCTTCTTTAAGTCCATCCCTACAACCTCTTCCAGAACCAATCAGGCCTGTTAGAATCATCTAGTTGTAATTCTTGTCTTTTTTCAGTAAGATTTAAAAACAGAAAATGATCAAGCTTTGTGCAGCTTTCTGTGAAAAGCACTGATAACAAAAAAGAATGAAGTTAGCATTGTGTGGGTTTTTCTCTGCAAACCAGGAAGTGTTACTTGGAAAATATGATGCTGTTTGTCACTGACATGTTCTTTACTGAAGTTATTTTGGGTGGGTGGGCACAAAACCCCTTCTGTAGCTGCAAATATGTTATCCTGTTTGTATCCATAAGAAGCACAAGGATATATATAACCTTCTATGCTGAAAAGCATTGATTCCGAAATCTCTCCCGACGTTAATCAGCTGTGCGTTGGTGGGGAGTTCATCTTCTGTGGGGGTGTTTTTTTAAAGCACCTAGAAAAGGGAAATGGCACCCTGCCATTAACACTGGTATTAGCATTACATTGCACATAGTTCTGAATTCAGTGAGAATGCATTTCTAAAGGAAGTAAAGCTGCAATTTTCCTTAAAAGAGAGCAAACTGTTGTGATATCTTTCAGAAAGAAAATATATGTGGAAATAAAATCCTCCCATATCTCTGGTAAGAAACTGAGAGATGCACTTAAGCAGTGTTCCTGCAACATGTGTCAGCTATGGAAAGAAAATTTACGACTCCTCTGGAAGCTTCAACAGGATATCACTACTATTAAATAACAAATAGAAAAATACAGGCTTATATCTACTTGATTCTGTTGCAGTAGAGCAGATTTAAAGGAAGAAATACAGGATAGCAGAACTCCTTTGTGCAGCTGGGTGTTAACACTTGAATACCATGAAATTGCAAGCACTGTGGAAATGACAAATTTCTAAAAATTGACCCCATAAAATATACAATACTCCAGAAAATCTGAGATGAGCAGCAAGTTTTATTGCCACCTTATATTACCTTTGGTATACCAGGGCTATTCCACAGATGAGAATAAAAAAGAGTACTTTAACGACACAAATCTGAGATGATGCTAATAATGAAATCTTGGTAGGTTTTGCACATAAAATATTTATTTGTTCCTGCATTATTTTCTAACATGAGCAGCCAAACTGTAGGTGTATATAGCCAGCTGTAAAAAAAGACAGACATACATTCTGGACCTTTATTTTGTCCAGCTAAAGAAATTAGTATTTCCATTTACCAGTAATAAAGGTATTCAGTTTGAATTGCAAGAGAAAATGATAAATAAATGTTCAGTAACTCCCTTCATCTTAGAAAAGGAGTTAAAGGAATTGATTACTATTACATACATCTTGAAATCCCTTTATCTTTTCAAGGTAGTGTAACAAGCTGATGGTGAAACTGAGTTATGATCTATATGTTGCAGTATGATCTAATCAACATTTTTAGATTACAGTTAGTTTGAACTTAAATAATCTCAACCACATGTAAGTGAATTGACATTTTAGACTATATTGTATCAATAGAATATTTCAGTATTGAGTAAAATATTGTTTGCTTCATTCCTGCATATTTAATTGTCAAAGTCAGTTTACATGCTTGATGCATGAAGTATTCTTCTTGTGCAAGCCATAAGATAAAGTAATATAATATTTCCTGGACATTAAAGCATATAGAGGAACTGCTTCATCTTCCCTTTAAGATTGTGTTTGTGGGTTTTAGTGTTTTTCAATATGATGCATTTAGTAATATAAAAGTTACCAAATGCATTCAAAGGATCTTTAGTGCATTGATAATAAAATACTGTGTTGTTTAAAACTGTAGTTTTAAACAAGAAAAAATAAGTTGTTTCTCTTGTTCTTCGAGGAATTTGATCAAATGACAATGGAAGAGTTATGTGAAATTTTAAAGGGTAATGGATTTTGTTTTTCTAAGAAAAAATAATTATAAAAGCCTTTTATTTCTACATTTAGAATCTTGAAAAGTGGAAATAATTTAGAAGTGACATAATGGAACTACATAAAAAGTGCTAATAGAAAGGGCTTGATTGCAAAGATTTAAAAAAGATTAAAAGAAAGAAATATCTATAACAAATCTTGTTGTTAAGAACTTTGAGGTTTTAATTAAGTATTCTTCTGTGCCATCAAAACCCTTTCTCAAAATCATTAAAAACGTGTATTAGATAACTTCCTTTTGATCTCCCATATTATCATTTCCTAATTATGTTTGCACATTTCAGTACTTGTGGTTGAAATAGCAAAAAAGAAAGCACAACAATTGATGATGTATTTTAATATTGAGGATTACAAATATTCAAGGGTTAACTAAACTTCCATAACTTTCTTGTGGCAATCTATTTTCTTGGGACTTGTTTGAGAGGAGAAAGTTTTTCAGACGGCAATTGAAAATATAGAAACAAGTGTGTTACTTTTGGTACATGAGGTGGGGAATTACTGGTAGTGGTTTTAATTTTTTGTGGTGTTTTGTTTTAAAAAACCTGTTTGTATGGTCCTTGTATGATCCTCTATTTGAAGAAAAAAAATATTACTTATTTTTGGTGTAAAATATAAGGATAATTTAAAAAGAAGGGAGGACACAAAAAAGACACAATGCTCACAGTTCTGAGAGAAAATAGTATCAACCAATATTTCTGTAAGTTGGTTGAGTTGTTTCCTGTTCCACCACTGGTGGTTTATAATTTTTCTTTATGCTATGCTGGGAAACTGGAATCAAAAGCCTACTGTCTTTCTGATGAGCAGTTCACTGATGCCTGAAGAATATTAATGGTGGAAGTCCTCCATGTAGTCAATGACAAGTGCCCCCACTCACTGGGGGGAGACAAAATTTCTTCATGATGCAAAGATTGCTGCCATTTCAGTGGCAGTGCCTGAGAATTCACTGCTAATTTGCAGTGAAGGGCACAATCTCCTTTACTTTCATTTGCAGTGGAAATTATTTTCTTTGCCCATTCTAAGGATGGCTCCAATATCATGGTATTGCTTTCTCCAGTAACCTTGTATAAGATATTCACTTTCCTCTCATGGTTGATGGAAAGGATGTGGATGACTGATGGTTCCATAGGACCAGATTAGATCTGATCTTTCCCTGTAAGCTTTACTGGTGCTGTGCCTGGTGCCTCTCCATCCTGTTTGTTCCCAGCAGCACAGGATTCAGCTCATGAAATGTAGTACTCTTGGACAGGAGATAACCAGAATTCCAATTTGGGGAAGTTTTACAGCACTTGTTTATACCAGGAAAAAAAAAAAAAAATAGATGAAAAAGGAGCAGGTAAGGTCCAGGCTCCTTTAGTAAGTCTGTTCCAAGAGTCAAAATCCAACTACCACATAAATTAATCCCTCCACAAAAGGTCGCTATCCATGGAACGCCAAAATTTTGCAGTGATTAAGATCCAGCAGTTTTAAGTTTGTTGTACTTAAAACTTTAAGTTTGTTTACTCCTACAAAAAATAATTTGTAAAATTTTAAATTTAAACTTTGGCTAAGAGTTTGGTAAATTCTATTGAGAGAGGGGGAGAAAAAAAGTTTTGGTTTTCTTTCATGTGGCATGAAAACACCCAAAATGCATTACTAACACACAGAAATGTTTTCATTAATAGGCACAACTTTTGAATTTTATGAATCAATACGTTCCAATATGTATCAATATGTTACAATAAATATCTGAACAACATGTTTACAATTCCCTAGGTGGATATTTTGAGTGTCAAAAATTACTTTTGTTTCTTTTATTTTAAATGAATTATTACTTTTAACGAGATTTGTTGTTTTAATTTGCCTCCTAAAATTTATGTAATTTAAAATTTTTTATTTTTATCATGAAATTAGTTAACTTGTTTTTCCGAAAATGGCCTTTTAAGCATATTAATGTAACTGGATAAACTATCAAAGTTGTTAAGGTAACTTTTTTAGCAAAAACAACAAATTCTTTTTCTTCTCTCTGCTAGAGGTAGTGATTAGATCTCATTGCCCTTGTGAAGAAAAAAATCTATCTCAGATTGCACAAAATGCTGGAGAGGACCCTGGTGTGCTGCAAATTGACCAAAAAGCTGCTGAATGTTGAATTCCGACAATAGTTAAAACAGCTCCTTTTTTCTGGGAGATTAATATTAAAAACTGCCAGTAGAATAGGACTTCACAGGACTTGACTACTAAAAATTTTAGGCAATTTGAGGTTACTTAGAGTTACTGAATAGCTAGCAATGTTTTAAAGGCATATACTCAAAAACTTGAACAGTTTTTAGACTAGTGCAAGATTATTGTGACAGTTATCATTAGGGGACAAGTAAAGAAAAATTTAAATACCTAAATATGAGTTTTTCCTCATAATTTCTCAGAAACAGTAAAAGTTGACAACTTAATCAGTGAGATTAATTTAGTCTCATAATGTATTTACATTGATGCTGGTGTGTGAAGATTAACTAATACTAAATGTTCAAAAATATCTAGAGCTTGCAAAGTTGAGAGATACAGTAGTTCCCAATAATTGGTTAGTGAAAGGCCTTCCCTGCCTTATTCAGACATTCAGGTTGGCAGTAAGGGGAAGGGTTCTATAAAGGTATTATATTTATAAAGTATTATATAAAGTGTTGTGCATTCATGCTTTCAGTGAGTGAAAATGAACTCTGTCACCTTAAGAGTTCAACTGCTGTCCTAGTAACAGAAAGGGTACACATGGTACAGGTATTGCAAGTGCTAACTCTGAGATATAATGAATATTTGCTTCATCCTTTACCTTGCCAACTTATGGCAAGGTAAAAGGACACTTTAGTTTTAAATTAATATAAAATTTTTCAACTAAAGATATTATCAGGATTGAAAACTATGTAGTAACTCAAAAAGACCCAGGAGTGCTATGATAGATGTTCAGACATGTTTGCATTGGAAGCTTCTACAATTTTGTTTGTTTGTACATTTAAAATCTAGCTCTTTCATTGTAATAGCTCATATTAAAGAAATAACTCATATTAAAAGAAATATTTTGAAACATTTGGTTTAAACAATTAAATTTAGGAAAAAAAATCAAAGTTATTCATAATAGGGAGAAATCTAATTTAAATTTAATTTTCTGACACACCACTTGTAAATCTCTGTATGCAATGACTGAGCTGAAAAACATCTGTCAAATGTTAAACATCATTAAGAATTGAATGAAGTATACTCTAAAGTGATCATAAACCCTCTTCTTTCAATGAATTCCCTAAACAGTAATGAATAGGGAGTTAATAAGAGTGTCTGCTAGCTCTTGATGTCGATTCTTTGTGAACTGATTTTTTTATAAAAGATTTCAAGCTAAGATGAGAGGTGAAGCAAAGGTGTTTATAAGGAGATTTTCCTGAGTTAAAAAACAAATAATCAATGTATTTGATACAGTCCTCAGTGGCAGGAAAAATATTGCCTGTCTAATGGAAAAACAGTGATGTAGGAATTTATGAAACACAATACTTGGACATTTAAAACTTTTTTTTAAACCATATATAATCAATTCCTCTATGTTTGTGTTGATCCTCCAGCTATTAATGTTCATAGTTGTTTGAAATGAAATGTAGATGCTTTTAGTTGGTGTTTTCTTGGTAAAGAAGCATAAAATTATACCTGGCTATTAAGGAAATTTTCTGTTCATGTATTGGGTTTGCATGGTCAAGGTTGGGTAACAGGAGGGGGATACATGAGTGGCTTTTGTGAGAAGCCGCCAGAAACCTTTCTCATGACTAAAAATGTCAATGCTAGCTGGCCCAAGATAGACCTTCCATTGGCCAAGGCCAAGCCAGGCAGAGGAGATGTAGCAGGGAAAAAACTGCTGCAGAATAGCAGCTGGAGAGAGCAGAGAGAATGTGAGGAAGAACAGCCCTGCAGACACAGAGGTCAGTGCAGAAGGAGGGGCACGAGATGCTTGAGGCATCAGAGCTGAGATTACCCTGCACACTGTGGTGAAGAGGATGGTGAGGCAGGATGTGCCCCTGCAGCCCAAGGAGGACCACTGTGGAGCAAATATTCACCTCCAGCTCATGGAGGATCTCATGCTGGAGCAGAAAGATGTCCACAGGTGGCTGTGACCCTGTGGGAAGACCATGCTGGAGCAGGCTTCTGGTCGGGTCCTGGGACCCAACGGAGAGAGGAGCTCACCCTGGAACTGGTTTGGTGAAAAGTCTTGTGACCCTGGGAGGAAACCACACAGGAGCAGTCTGTTCCTGAAGGACTTCACCTGTTAGAAGAGACTCGTGCCAGAGTAGTTTGTGAAGGACTACAGCTCATAGGAAGGATGCACATTGGAGAAGTTCATGGACTATTGTCTCACATGAGGGGAAGAGTGTGAGGAGGAAGGAGCAGCAGAAGCAATGTTTTATGAACTGACCATAACCCCCATTCCCCATCCTCCCTCACAGCTAACGGGGAGAAGGAGAGAAAATAGGGCATGAAGTTAAGCCAAGGAGGAACAGAATGGGGGCATAAGGTGATATAAGATTTAGTTTTATTTCTTATTATCCTACCCTGATTAAACTAATTTCCTTTAAGTCAAGTCTGTTTTGCCTATGAAGGCAATTGCTGAGTGATCTCTCCCTCTTCATTTTAAAATTTTATTTTTTCTCCTGCGTCCAGTTCAAGAGGGGAGGGACAGAGAAGCTTTTGTAGGAATCTGGTGTCCAGGCAGGGTTGACCCTCCAGAGCTCCCAAGGGCAGTGTGGAAATTTTAAATGTCTGTTTTCATTAGAAGAACTCTGTGGTTAAATTATTTGAAATTCATATGGGGATAAAGCTTTAAGAGTAAATGCTCTTTGATACAAATAACTTAGTTACACCTGAAGATTGAAATCCTCTCTTAAGATCAAATATTTACTCTTTCTTGTTATGTACACCTATTTTATTAGTTTCATTATCTGGAATGAGTATAAGCAACCATCCAGATGCTGATAAAAAAAGTTCAATCATGGGCAGTGACTTGAGTTCAGATGGTTCCTCAGTATTTCCCCATGTCATTTAGTAGGTAGGACATATCTAATGTGACTTGCAGTTTCCTGAACATAAATCCTGCTACCACAATACTTTGTCATAGAATAGTGTCTGGTGTTATTTCTTGCAAGGTATTTTCTTCTTGCGAGCTAGGGGAAGAAAGAGACAGACACTTTCCTCTGAGTGACAATTCCCACAGTGCCCAGTATTATTCTATCCAAGTAAACCTGAAATTTTCTTAAGGCTTACATTAGACATCTGTTGTGGATGGATGCCAGACACACACTCAAAGTTCATGAGTTGAGAAAATATACCAAACATTCATGAGTCCAGAAGAGATCACTCAGCAAACACTGTCACAGGCAAAACAGATTCAGATTGGAGATATTAATTGAATTTATTACCAGCAAAATCAGGATCATGAGAAGTAAAATAAGACCTTGAAAGCACCTTCCCCCCATCCTTCCCATCATCCCAGCTCTACCTCCTCCCTCCAGTGGAGCAGGGAGGAACAGAATGGGGGTTATGGTTCATCACACGTTGTTTCTCCCACTGTTCAGGGAAAGGAGTGAGTCCTTCCCCTGCTCCAGCATAGGGTCTCTCCTGTGAAAAGAGCTCTCCATGAACTGCTCCAGTGTGACATCACATGGACAACAGTCCTACATAAACTGCTGTAGCACAGGTCACACTTCCACAGGGTGCAGTCCTTCAGCACAGCCTGACCCAACATGGGGTCACAAGTCCCATGTGGAAATCTGCTTCAGCCTCCTATGGGGCCACAGCCTCCTCTCGGGCACCCACGTGCTCCAATGTGGGTCTCCCCCACAGGCTGTGAGTGAACCTCTGCATCTCTGTGGTCCTCAATGGGCTGCAGGACAGCTGCCTCAGTCATGGTCTGCACCATGGTCTGCAGGAGAATCTTAATTCTGGCATCTGGAGCACCTCCAGCCCCTCCTTTTATACTGACCTTGGTGTCTGCAGAGTTGTTCCTCTCATGTTTTCTCACTCTGCTCTTCCCTGGCCTCAATGAAATCTGTGCAGTAACTTATTTTTCTCTTCTTATTAAATGCAATATCACTGGGGCATCATCACCATTTCTAATTGGCCAGTGGCATTGGCTCTGCCAGACATGGGAGAATCTACTGGCAGCCCCTCAGAGAAGCCACCTCCACAGCTCCAGCAGCTACCAAAGCTTGACCATGCAAACCCAATACATCTTTCACAGACCAATTTTACTTGTTGTTCACTAATTATGTCTTTTAGGGTAATATGTTTAAGAATAACACTATCTGCTTTTTATTTTTTTTTAAATGGTCTGACTTTCTTTGCTTTCAATTCTGCCAATCTCCTGTCCCATTCCTCTCTTATGATGCATCAGACTTGTGCATGCACAAAGCCAGTCAGAAAAATTACTATGAAACTCAGTCAAATACCACTGTGTTAACAATACCAAAAGAATTCCAAACAAAGCAAGAGATGGGGATGTTATGAATTCAAATGAATTGGAAATTTTAACTCATAGACAGTTTATACCTTAAGGTACTGTTTAATTGCATTTTAATTCTTTGAATTATGAATGGAGGTTTCCATTTTAAGCTTACATTCTGTGTAATTTGCTTTCCTGGTGACATGTAAATACTTGAAATTCATGACTGTGTTTCTGTCTTTCACACAAGCACATAGGTCTAAAGCTGGTTCACACAAGCTGGGTCTAAAGCACAGTGAAATCACCTTGCTGACTCACAGGAATTCAAGTGGATGTCTATAGACATTGAGATGGATTTCAGCATATTAAAAGTAAAAATAATTTTTTCCATCAGTTATTTTTAATTGACTGTGATAAGACATGAAAAAAAAAGGTGCTTGAAACTTCTACTTTGCCTGGCTTCGCACAGCCTTGCAGGTTATACACACAGACCCACTGGATTACAAAAGGTGGGGTTTTCTAGTTTTGATTTGTTTTGGTTTTTTGGTTTGGTTTTGCTGTTTCAAGAGGAAGGGGGATTGTAGCTCTCATAAGCAAGTGCTTATGTTCTCAACAATAAGGAACAATAAGCATCATTTTTTTCCCAAGTTCATCAGCAGAAAAACAGTTAAAACACTGAGCTGAATTTTTCAGCTTAGGAAGAATGGCAGCTAGAGCTGCATACATGTATTTCAGTGTTTCATAAAATGAAAGAAGTACTTAAATTAAAGATGTTCTTCTGTATGAAGAGAATAGTTGTAATCATTACTTGACTGCAAATGTTTTTTCTCTGCCTGGAGCATTCTAGTGTCCACTAGCAGAGTTCTTTAATCCTCCAGCTTGCTGATTTTCTCTCAAATTACCAGTGCTAGAAAGTGTATTAGATTATCTGAGGATTCCTCATTTTCTACCTATATCCTGGTTAGTGAAGTATCTGTAATATCCTTCTAGTTCACATTGTGACATACAAAAAAAACTTACTCCTTTTCTTCACCCCTTTTGAAAGCCATTCTTTGAATCACTAGTGAGTCAAAACCATTCTGAACTTCGTGTTTGATATTGCTGTTTCTTCCTCAGTAAATTCAGTTTGCTATCAGAACAGTATATTTTCCTTTCACTTGTATATTTAAACACCTGCACATTACCCACCGATAAGAGAACGGTTTTATGCAAAGTATGAAAAGTATGAAAATGTTCAAAAAGATGTGGATATGGCATCTGGGAAGATGGTTGGTAGTGGACTTGGCAATGCTGGGTTAATGATTGGACTCTAATCTTAAAAGCCTCTTCAGCCTTGATTTTTCTATGATTCTGTGTCACTGTGGCAATCTATATTGTTTCAACATGTCCCAGATGCAGGAAGTACAAGCAATGTCAAAAGAATAACAAAAAATTCAAATGGAAAGGTGATATACCTTTGAATTTCAACACAAAGTTTAATCAAAAGACTTCTAGCAATTTCCTGCAAATTACTTAGTAGAGGAAGCCTCTCTCTGATATTAGCTTGGCTGAACATAGTGAACTGTGGGGGAGAAGAGGTCATCAGGGATTGATTATAATGGTCAATCTTGGTCTGACATCCTTCACAGTCCAGACCACTTGATATACCATTTTACCCTGTACAAGCAGAGAATACAAGCAGCTTCTAAACAATACAGATTTACAAAGCAGTTGGGGTTTGGCAAATGTGCACAGCTGATGAGACTAAGCTAGCTACATCCTAAGAATTAATGTTTGTCATTCCTGTGATACCACAAGTGTCTTTGCTGCCTAAGATTTCATAGGTTGTGTGCAGAAGGGTCAGTCTCTAGTCATCCTTGGATGAACCATATGCCTTTGCATATTTGTATTTTCCTCTTTAATGTCTGAGTTTAGCTTTGACAGCAATTCTGTCTTTCTTACGTAGCTTTGCTCTAGTCTATTTTCTCACAGCTTAGCCTAGGTTTAACAACATGAAAAAAACATTCCATAGCTGTATTCCTTCAAAGCTGGACCATGCACTAGAGAGAGCTGAGTGCTGGAAGGGAGGATCACACAGGATCACTGCATTTCACTTGTAGCTCTTGGGGGATGAGGAGTAACACAGCAGATGAAGATTATCTGCTATTTCATAATGTTTGCAGAAGTAGAAGCAAGAGGCTCAGTAGTGTTAGTATGGAGTTGTAATGAATCTGATTGCAATCAAATAAACATATCATCAATCTCTACTATTTCCATCTCAGAAAAGAATAGGAATGACACTGCAGTTTTGCCAAATGATGAGGTAACTCAGACAGTAAAGGCAAAAAATGTCGAAGCAGGAACAGAAAAGAGAAGATTGGGATGGAGGAAAGCAAGAGAGGAGAAGTATTTGTTCAAACGTATATGCAGATATAACTGTTGGTAAACTCACATGTGAGGCATTAGTATGATTCTAACTAGGATCAGTAAGCAGAAATCAAAGACACATTTGAGTATGGAGTAAAGAGTAGGGAGATTAAGAAACTAACATTTAAATTTTTGGTGTAAAAGAAAACAAAGAGGATTAAACAGATGAACTATTTAGATAGTGAAAAGATGAACTCAATATAGAAGTGTTCTGAAGGCAAATGATGGAAATGGAATAAGGATTTGGAAAAGTGAGGCTCTATAAGGATTAGCAATGTATTATATAGAAAAAATAACTTTGTTTCTCCATATTACTCTATTAGAAAATTTCTCCTACTTCTTAATATATTAAGAATATACTTGATACTTTCTTGATGAAAGAAATAGGCTGATTTTCTTTGACTAAAAAAAATTAAATGCCTGGATGAAGCTTTAAAGACTTAATAATTAAGGTGGTTTTCTCTGTTTTCCACCTATTTAAGTAGCTACCTTTGTCAGTCACTGCTGCCCAATTGTCTTTCTTAATGTTGAAATATCTCTCTATCATACAAATCATGGGACCATGATATTGTCTGGTTGACTTCACATATGGCTAAAAGGGCACAGCAATTCTTACCACTATATAAATAGAGGAGGACACAATTTTTTCAAATAATGTTAAAATCTGCTTCCACTTGGTATCAGGAAGTTAAGTACAGTGTTAAGATATCTCAGAGGAAATGTTTGCACATGTTATGGCTGATTTTCCTATTACTCATGATACTGTTGGAGGCCACTTGAATGTGTGGTTCACATTTACAGCTGCACACAGGATGTCACAGAAGTGGTGTCTGAATGTTATCGTGGAAGAACAGATTTGTAACTTCTTCATCCAGAAAATCACACAAAAATGAACACACTACATAGTAAATTTTTACAAAGAAACCGTTTCACAGCCAAATGTTAGGAATGTATCTTCAAGTAAGTTTTTACATATTATCATTTGTATCATGAAAATTTCTGTCCTTGTTGATTGAATTCCCCTGATGTTTCTTCTAAGTTCCCCAGTATTAAGACCAGCTGCCCAAAAATTATAAAGGTAAGAAATGGAGAATTTCCAAAAGCAGTAAACAAACTGCACGATTTGGCATTGAGCAATGAATGCTCTGTATTGAAAAGGAATTCTGAACATAAGCATTTGAATAAAAGTCCTTTAGAATGATTAATGTTATTGGAGGGTTTATCTAAAAGGCAGCAGCACCAGTAATATATTTTCCATTCATTTTCCTACAATTTATAAAATTATTACTTTCTTGGACTATTACCTACTTCTCCATGTAATCATAAAAATTTATGATGTAAACCTTTCAATTGCTTGTGTAGGAAAAAAATACTGAGAAACAATAAAATAGAATAAAATATGGTTTGTGAAGGGAGTGGAAGCTATATCCTTATTTTTAAAGATCTTTTTATTTTCAATGAAGGCTATTTGATATTGAGGTGAATTGTCTACCTCCATTTAACAATATGAAATCTGTCATGTAGCTCTATTCTTCTTATCTGCTTAATGAATGAAGCACAATAACTGTATCATGTAAATGTGCACTGTATCATAACAAGGCCTTTCCAGCACTATGAATTCCATAGAGGTGAATTTTGTAACTTCAATGAAAAAAAAAATCTACTTATTTTTGGTGTTTTTTTTGTTGCTGTTGTTGTTGGGGTGGTGGTTATCATATGTTTTTACTGGTTTAATTTTTTTGGTTTTGGTTTAGGGTTTTGGGGGGGGCAGGAGGGGCAGTTTTGGTTGTTTGGTTGGTTTGGTTTTTGTAAAAGTACTGTATTTACACATGTGCTGACAACCTGTACAAAGCTAGTATTTTTTAAGAAGAAAAATGCAGAATTTAGCAGTATCTTTCTCATGTTAACTTGTCCTCTAAGTGTTCTGGACTGGGAAGAAGAAAAATGAAAGTAATAAAATATGGATGGTGTTAATGGACCTTTAGTGAATACAGGTGGATAATATAGTAGAAGTACTCAACATGTTCTTGAGTTTACTTGCCCAAAGGTACTCTTGGAAAAACTCATCAGCAATTTTTGTATCCCATGAAATTATTTTAGTTTCAAAATCAGAGAAAATGGATGAACATTCAAGTGTTAACTCTCTCTAGTTCTCAGCTTAGCTTTTATTTCCCTTTCCTACATAGCCAAATTTTCTGCAGCCTTTAAATTGTGAATTAATCAACACCATCTCTTGCTTCACTTTATGAATTTCCAGAGTGGTAGTATACGAATATACTTTTTATCAATACAGTTGCTGGTACTACTACCTGTTGGAAAATATATTGGTATTCTTATGCTGTTTCTATATCGTCATATTGTGACAATTCTTTTAAAACCAAGAAAACTATGGAAATAAATTTCTTAATAAAGATGATAGAATATTATTTTAGCAATAAAACTTATTGATACAATCCTTTAGGACAATATGGGAGTGGAGAAAAGTCCTGCACATAACTCTGCTCCCCAGCTGCTGTGTGGATGTTTCATATAATAACTAATGTATGATCCTGAATTACTTCTTCAAATATGGCTACAAAAGCACAACTCTGTTTGTAGTGAAACCCTTTTAACATAATTTATTGAAAAATCAAGGTAAGAAACAAACTTTAAATTTCACAGTGTCGGATTAATATGGGTATGGGGTTAAAATTGAGCTTGTGACCTTTAGGCACCTTGTGTATATTTTTATCCTCTTGAACAAATAAGTATTTAAGAAAAGGACAATGTTAAAAATAAGTAGCAACTTGGCTTTTGAATTTGTGGCAGGTCTTTCATAAAGAAGGCATACTTTGACTAAAGAGTGATTAAAAAAAAATCTATCTGCAAAGACCTTACTATGATCAAAAAGAAAACCAAACCACAAAAAAGAAAAGGGAAGGTTATGCTGGAGTTAGATACTTGGTATCTGAAACAACTAGGATTTCTCATTTCTGGCTAATGTACAAACACAGTGATTCAGAAATTTTCTACACCTTTTGTGGTTTAGTAGTCTCAAACTGGACAGCATTGATGGACAGACTTTAATAAATGTTAGTGTTCAAGACTAACTGTGCAAAATCAGGTAATAAGAATGGTTCTCTTCCCTCGG
This sequence comes from Cyanistes caeruleus, assembly GCF_971803275.1. Taxonomy (NCBI): domain Eukaryota; kingdom Metazoa; phylum Chordata; class Aves; order Passeriformes; family Paridae; genus Cyanistes; species Cyanistes caeruleus. The sequence continues at coordinate 39,980,067 of NC_141705.1, forward strand.
GATGCTTCTTGCAGCCTGATAAGAGCTTGGATGAAAACAGCAGTGGTGGTATAAAGGACACAGGTCTCTCACAAACTGTGTGAGCTGATGTGTTGCTGCTATGAAAGGATCCAAAACCAGAAATTTTCAAAACTAGCAAGACCTTCATAAAGCAAAGCATGTGACAACTTCAAATCTTCTATTCAGATCATTTAGATATCAGCAGACTTCACTGATATACCAGTAGCTTTCAACCTTAGCAATTATCTCTTCAGCCATGAGTTATAAAATAAATGAGTATTTTCCATGAGGGACCTGTGTGAATAGATTGACATCTCTGGAAAGTATTGGTTTATCTTTTCCAGTAAGTAAGTGAAATAAAATGAAAAATTCAAAGCCATAGGCTCTCTTAGGATCTAGTACAGTGTAGAACTGTTTCTTTTTTTTTTTTCCTTTTTTTGGGCTCTCCCTTTTTCTCCAATATGTAATGGGCTACTTCCATTCAGATAAATTATATAGATACACATCAGTGGTAAGTCAAACTGCCATTTGGAATGTGTGAAATGTTCATTAGTAACTTCAAAATCATGTTAATTAAATTCATCTTCCCAGAAGCAATTAAATATTAGGTGTTTCATTAAAAAAAAAAATTAAAGTTTTGCCATCAGATGTTTTCATTTTTCTAGAACAATTTTTTAAATTTTTTTTTCATATTTTTGTTTCTGAAGAAAGTTGAAGGTAATGGGATTTGTTGGTATTACTCATTTGTTTGTCTAACTAATGATAGCCCTAATTTCTGAGTTATGTGGGATTGTATTGTTAAGAACTGAGAAAAACCTGTAAAAATATTAGGCTTTTAATTTTAAAGACAAAATGAATTTTGGATTTCATGTTGTTAATAGAAATGCTTTAAATTTTTTTAAGCTTTCTGTTTCATCATCACTACTTTCTTGGAAAGAAGGTTGTATAGAAGGTTGACAGAATCTGAAATATTTTTTAACATCTGTTGCAAAAACTTGGTATTTCGAAACAACATAATCATGTAGTGTGTTGAAAGCTCTTTACAAGTCTGTGTGATTTCCATAGTAGTGAAAACAAGTAATTGAATTTATGTGTCTCTGAGATCATAAATATAGAAATACACAGTAATTTTGTAAGAAGTAACTACAGGAACTTTGGCTTTCTCCTTAAGCCTGACTTGTGCACTGAATCCTCCACCATCAGCCCAAAGAGGGGCTACTACAGCTACAGGCTCTCCTTCCCCAAAATGTCAGCCTTCCTCACTGCAGCCTTTATGAATGAAGCAAATTTGTCATTTCCCACATGTTGGCATCTCCCTACCTACTACCCACTATGTCTTGAAGTCTCTCTTCCAGCTCTGGGCCACTGGAGTTTATAAACTGTTCTAATAATGTCAAAAATAAAAAAAAGCGATCAAGGATCCAGTTCAGTTTTTAATATGGGTGTCTATCAAGGACAGGCTATTAAGGAAAAGTAAACAAATTATTGTAAGAGATCAGTCTGACTTCCAGCTGCAGAAAGAAATTTAGGAGGAAAATGGGAAAAGTATGGAAAAACTTATTTGCTGTAAATCACCAGATACTGAAAAACTGCAGGCAACTAATTTGCTCTTTGAAAGTCATTGTAAGACAAAATAATAGACAGCTTAGAGTAAGTTGTATCACAGCTTCCCACCCTTGCCATTTAAATTAAGTAGGTTTATTTCACCTTCTCACAGCTGTTTAAATCATAAATGGCAAATGGAAACATACCTGGAAAAGAGGAATATAGGCACACTGGTGCTGCAGTGCTGCAGTCTGGAAAATAAAGCAGTGTGTTTTCCCACCACTGGAAGGGTTAGTTCAATTTTAGTGAGTCATTTTGGAGATGATTCCCCTTTGTGCAACACAGGGAAGGGAAGAATAAATGAGATACCAGAAACTGCTTTCAGTCAATCATTTAAATGGTTTTTGTATTTTAAAACATTCAGAATCTCACTTTAACTATACAATAATTGTAGCATTTTAACCCCTGCAATCTTCCTGATTTTGTTTCATAATAATTTTATCCCATCAGCTTTTTGTTTGTTTCTTTTCACTTTCATTACTGTAATTTTGAATTGAATTTAATTTGGAGCAAACTCTTGGGGAGCACTTATCCTTAAAATGAAGTAATGGTTTTTCATTAATGGTTACAGTCAGATCACTGGGTTTAAATCTTATTTCTGTAAGGAATTTGCAAAAGATTAGTTTACCTACATGTTGAATATTAGCCTTGCTTGGGTTCACAATCACTCTTTTCCCATGCAAGGAGTGCAGTCAATAAACAATAAATTGTTCTCATAGCCAAGTTTTATTTACATGAGAACTACAGGTCTGTCTTTGTTCACTTATTTCCTTTAATGTTTTGTTTTATATAAATCTGTCTTCTGAAGCTGGCATTCTAATAAAACAAATATTTATTCAGGTGAGGATAGAAGTGGTATAATTCACTGTGAAGATTACTCTAAGCAATGAATAACAACTTCAATGCACATTGAATCGCCAACAAAGAATTTCATTGCATTACTGAAAATGTAGATTAACAGCATACCTTGACCACTTATAATGTTTCCAAACATCTTAACCAGAGAAAATTAAGCATTTTCTTTTAACAATTTCTGCAAAAGGATGTATATTGCAAGCAAATACAGTTTCTAGTTGAGATGTGCATAGCTGATAATATAAATAAGTATTTTGGAATGACCACCAGTTTTTCTTCACTGAGGATGCAGACCCAGTTACTCTTATCTCTAGACAAGACTGCTTTTATAGGTCAGTATTGAAATGCAGTGGTGCAGCACAAGGCAGAGCTACTAACAATAATAAAAGATTTTTGTCTCTGGAATTTCATTAGAAATAAAAAGGATTATTGTGGAATTCTTGAAGTCTAAGCATCAAATTTAAAGCTAAATAGAGAAACAAGGAATTAAAGCAAAATTTTTTCTAGCAAATATTTAGTATGTAAGAAACTAATTTTCCCAGCTTTTCCTGTTTATGTCTCAAAACTGGAGGCACTGGTTCAGCTAGAGGTTTCAATGTCTCGTGTAATTATCGCATTTCAGCTGAAGGTCTGAACATTTTTTGTGTGGTTTCTTTATTTTATTTGCCTTATTTTAGGGGAAAAATAGTTGTTGGGTTTTTTTTGTTGTTATTGTTTTCTTGGGTTTTTTTTAAATTTATATATTCTGTTTGATTTTTCTGGTGCTTTTAAGTCATTAACTCATTTCTGGTTAATGTTAAAACTAAGTTATGATCACAATAGTACAGTGATAAAAACCTCAGGCTTTTGATTCTGGTGATATTTGTACTTATCCTTTGTTCACTGCACTTTTTGAAAATTATTAATTATTGCTTCAGCCAATGCTTAGTAAAATAAAAGCTCTGAACTTAAAATTTCTGTCCAAACCCTTTGGTGATCCACCAGTTTGTTAGTTGTCTTTGCTTAGAGATCACATTAATGCATGTGGAGGAATGTGGCTGAAAGACATTTGACCCCAATTTTAACAAATATGTGGGGCATCATAATTTCTTTTTCTTCATGCTGTCTTTGTTGAAATAAAAGTTGGTACTTCATGAGACAAGAAAGGAAGCTACCTATAAATCTACTGACAATTCCTATAACATAATTTGTGCTGGGTAAGTGAAGCTGAGATACATTTGTTGGTTGTCATGTGATTGCTTGTGTTGATCTTGCCCTCTCAAAGCTGGTGCATATTTTGACTTGGCAGTGAAGGGGTGAATATCCAGCCTGTGTTGCCAATTATTGCAATTTACTAGATAGGTGAAGGAAAAACATCTCAAGTAGTCTGGAATACAATCTCAGATAAATGAAAACTGGTGGGCAAAGGTGAAACAGTTTTGGCTAAGAAAAAGTTTCAATTTTACCCCAGTAAAGATTGTCTTCTATAGACAGAAATATGTTTTCAATTGTAAGTGAGAGAGACATAGTGATAAAGTGGATATCTTAGGGTATCATAGGATAAGTGAAATACTGGAAATACTTGGTGGAAACCAGGTCTTGGATTTGGTTGAATCCAAGCTGAAATCTGGATGTTCTTCATTTCACTCAGAGAGTAAACAAAAATGCTGCATTTCCTAGAAATTGCTGAGAAAATTTCCTAGAAATTCCTAGAGAAAAAATTAAATTCCTGGAGCTAGACAATAATCAACAGCAGAAAACTTTACTCTTTTTTGTACCTGTTATTTTTACTGGAAACTACTACTTGTAGAGCACAAGGCAAAGGGAATATAAAAAGTTAGATAAATGGAAACATCATGACTAATACCTTCAAATACTAAAATGGACTGTATGCAGGAAACAGGAGAGATTTCTGAGACCTCATACTTCAAAAGGTTGTTGCTCCCAGGCAGATACTGAAACTGCTCCTTCAGGATGTCTTCTTATGGTTGAAATTTCTTAGTACTTCTGGGGTCTGGGGCTTTGCTTGCTGATGTGATTCAGGAGGAAAAAAAAAAATGTTGCTATGGTATAGCTGTTAACTATCATAACTGAGTGAATATAGAACACAAAATACAGAAAAACATCTTTAGCTTCAAATAGAAGGGTAAAATTTTAAAAAGGCTTAAGGGGCTTGTTGGTGCGGAGTTGAAAACACAGGCTATTTTTTACTGTAAATGAAAAGTGGCAAATTCCAATTAGGTTACTCCAGAAGTTTTCCATTTCTGAAGGACCCATGTGCAAATAGTTTCAGTTTACTTAAGGCTTTGATTCCACCTTTTCAAGAGAAGAGAGTTTTATAGAGGAGCTGGATGATTTGCCTTGATGAGACACCTAGCTGAAGCTTTATTTTATTTTTTTTTTTGCATTTCTTAAATGTCTTCTGATTAAAATGAATAAATTAAATCTAGTTATGTGTTTCTTTTTACCTAAGCTTGTGCATGTGAAATTCAGTACCTCGATTAGGCTTGTCACATTAAACTCTACAAGCAGTTTTGAGAGCGAGAAGCAATCCATTCCATCTGACTAAGATCAGTGACAGTAATTTTCCTCTGAAAGTGAGGTTTAGGCTTCTCCAGTCTGGCACAGTTATCTTTTAATCAGCTGAATCCCTCCTAAGTGACTATTTTGCAGCACTAAGATGCTGACTATTTAAGAGGATTATAAAGTATTTGTGGATAGTTCACATTTAAGTGTTCTTATATTTCATTTTTTGAAGTGATTTAGAATAAATTGCTTCTGATGAACTTTAAAATATGTTAACAGGTTTAAAAAGACTTGCATGTTGAAAATTTATATGTAATGAAGAGTTTCACTACAATTGAATGAAAATTTGTCAATTTGAAAAATTAATAAAAGTGTACCTTTTTTTGAAAATAGGCAAGTCTTAAGAAGGGTGTAAGTAGATTGGAAAAAATCCCACCTGCCATTTTTTTCTCTGATTACTGTACTAAAGAACATCTAAATACACCAGTGATCAGAGAATTTACATTGTGAATTCCTTATACATATAAATTAGAAAGCGTTCATAGTGCTCAGTGCTGTATCTTGCAACTAAATGTTGTAGCTAAAATGACTGGTTGCATTTCTCAAATTCTTAGCTGTAATATAAGGTGACCAAATCAGTCTTTTGTATGCTATGCTGTCAGAAAAATTCTGGATTTGGAATTTTTCTGTTTTCTGGTATCCAGGTTTGAAACTGAAGGCAGATGCAATCAACAAAATTAAATTAGTGTCATGTTCATAAAGTTGAATGTGTAAATATCTTTTTTTTTCATTTATAAATTTGCAATCCCAGAATTAAAATTTGCCATAGACAAAGGTATTTTCAATACTAGCTTTGTTGAAAACAAATATATACAATACTGCCTTTTAAATTTTTTCTTTTATTTAGAAGGGGAAAAACAACATTTACATTGCTCCTTTTTCTCCAGCATTTATTAAAATAAACCCAAAACATATTCATGTGTTGTTTCCATCCAGTTTCACTCTAGATGCATTTAATCAGTTGAGCCAAAGCACATTAAAAAAAGGGGAGAGGAGTTCCATTGCATTTTTATTGTATTCTTTAATAAGACACTTGAAACTAATGCCTGTTCATTTAGTCAGTGATGATTCTGTTCTAACTTGAGTTTGTTGTACAGCATTTTGCACTAAAACAATGGGTAGAATTATTCTTTTCTTTTGAGGTGAGTGGGGGCAGAGAGCACAGAAGAAAACCCAACAAACTAAAGAAACCAATTAAATCAGAATTCACTATAGTGACAGCCACTCAGTCCCTTCCCTTCTCCTGTCTTATGAAAGGAAGAAACAATAGCTTGAATATATGTCCTTCTTTGCTGTGGCATTTTGAAGTTCTCACATGTTAAGACCTTTAAAAAGAAAAGAAAGCAAGGTAGACATGTATTTTAAATGTTTAAAATGTAGAAATTGTTTCCTGTTTTCAAACTTTACTTTGTTTTCCTGAACTTGCATTTTTTCACCTTGTATTTAGGGCAGAAATCACAGCTTATATCTCAATAGGCATTATAGTCATTACCAAGACCTGCTTTTCTATCCATTATTATTTTTTGGATGTCACAGAAATTTTACCAGTAACAAAGAATGAACACATTGAAATAGTAGGTAAAGGTGATTTAGGTTTGGGGTTTTTTTTCAGTTTACTTTTAGATTGAAATGGATGACTTGTATTTCTTTTTGTGACAAGCTAGATGATATACTCTAATAGCTCTTTCTGAGACCTGTGCTAGGCATGAATAGAATTAAATAAATCCAGGAACTGCAACGAAAACTGATGGGAACAATATATTATTATATTACTAGTATACTGTTTCTAGGCTTAGCCTTTGGCTTATATTTGTCTGCTTTAAGTGACACTTTATTAGTTGCTTCTTCATGTTCTAGGAGTCAGTTTAGTTATTATGAAATAACATCAATGTCCATAGGTATATTATTAATTTTGTTATTTATTATCAGTTTTGACAAAAAGTCAATGAAAAATAGGTGGCTAAATAATGCAAACTGTGAAGTAAGCTTTTTTCCTTCAACAAATGTTCTTCCTATTCAGATATTGTAATATTTTTTATGGATTTCATATCTTTAGAGAAGAAGAAAACAAAGTATTTTTTTAAGCCAACTGTGAATTCAGAAGGAAGTGAAATTAGGAAAGACTAAAGTTGCTTACAACAGAAAGATGAGAAAATGTTTTGAAATAGTATCAGATAAAAAAAATAAGCATCAACACTGAGTCAAAATAATTAAAAGTTAATTTTAAGTATCTAATGCAAAATATTAAATTACGTTTGCATACATGTAGCAGAGGTTTTGGCCAATCTAGATGTAAAAGACCATTTCTTTTTTGGTGAAGATACTTAAAATTGAGAAGGAAAATCTGATGACAGAGATCTAATTTGTGAGGTTATGTTGATGCTGACCTGGCTTTGAAAAATTAGAGGCAGGAGATAATTGGACTACTTGGGTTTATCTGATATATAGGGATTGTTTGCTTGTGTGTATAGGGTGGGGTCTTTTTTTTGTGTGAAAAGCCTAAGAAATGTCAATGCCTAATCACCGAAAACAAAGTGTAGTTCAACAAGAAATACACTTCATTAAAACAGAGTCAAAATTTGTAGTTTTAAGACATTGTACTGATAAAACAGAGCATTAATGTAATATTTGCATTTTTATGCATTTATTTGGGTAACATTGTAATTGGTGTAACAGAGCTCAGAACCTGGATTCTACATCAATGACTACAGGAAATTATTTCCTTCCCTGGAGCTGTCTTATATTTTCACTCAAGTTCCAGCTGTAAAAAGGAAGGGCATCACTTAAATGAGTGAAAACCCAAACCAAGTACCTCTGTTGAGGCAGTGGGTTTTATTCAGTCTGGGGTTTTTTTTTAAGTGCAACAGAAGTTGCCCTATGCATTTTACTCCCTGACCACTTTTCCTTCATTACAAACATACTTTAGTCCCTCTTGACCATTGTCCACAAATTTCTTCACCTGCCTTCATCCCAGGTCTTTCCTTGTTTCATGTCTGTTGTTGCATTTGCCTTTACTGTATATTGATGCTATGATATCTGCTGCCTTCTGTTAGGCATGCAACACATGCAGAGGTTGCTCTTTGAATATCTGCAATTTCAGAAATCATATATAAAATATAGGAAGGAGGAAATCAAACAGTAGCGTTCTTTTTTGTGCTGAAGAGGAGGTAACTCCACATGGATGAGGAAATATTGGCACTGGTCAGGTATTGCATCCTTAACTTCAGAGAATAATGCTGCAGTAATTCTCTCCTGGTTCTCATTGTCATAAAGACAGTGAGTCTTTTACATGTTTTCCTGTTATCACTTTTGCATTGTCTCTGTACCTGACCATTTCAAATTTATTGGATATGCTCTTGTTGTCTTTTATAGCCTGTAAATAAACTTCCACACAGCTGTGAAGACTACATTCCTTTAATCACCAGTAACTTACCTCCTTGGGTTGTGCTTTTACTCTCAGAGAACTCTGTTAGCATCCTGGGCTTCTATTATTAGGGATTTCTGCTGAACTAGAATTATTCTTGTCATTCCAAAGACCCAGTGAATAGAATCCCATGTTTGCTTTCAGTAGCACTAACACCATGTCTTTTTTATCCTTTTGTCTTTCTATCCTTTTATCTTGCTTACTCTCCCCTTCCCTCCCCTCTCTTTTCTGGCCTCCATTATCAGATGTTATTGAATTTGGAAGTAATTCTGGCAATAAGAAATCATATTAAGGATCTCTCCAAAAAGGGTTTAGAGTGATTATGTTAGCAGACTGTCACAGGAATGATATTCCCCACATCAAGCTACTCTCTGAACCCCAGAGCATTGCTGTCATTGAACACAACCTGTGACATATGGACACACTGCTTCACTTAAATGCTAGGGGAATAAGATATCTTTAGACAATATAGGAACATGGTCTGTTCAAGACTTAGAGGCTTTACTTTATTCTTTAGGTTTAATATATTCTTTAGTCATTTCCACAGATAAGCAATACACAAACTTGATTATTAAAAGCAATGATCTCCTTTATTATTTTGTTATAATTTATTGAACAGTTTTCAGTAGCTGTTAATGAGAGAGGGCAATCAATAGCTCTCAGAAAACTTGAAGTTCACTTATACTTGGCTCCTTTTATACTAATTTATTTTTGATGTAAGATAAAATCTATAACAAGCAGCAAAATGCATTTGGAAAATTGAATCCCTGTATTAGCATAACTGTAACAATGACTGCAAAAGCAGATCCACACAGTGTTAGCAGTATCCAGGATTACTTTTTTCTGCTCTCCACTGAATATATGTGTTAAAGGTAGTTGCTTTTTTTTATAGAGGAAAGTAATTGCTTACACTTTGCTCTCTATGATGTTCTGTGTGAACACTAATCAGTCTCAGGGAAACTCACAGTGCTCTGGCTGATCTGAAGCAGAGAGAATGAAATACTCATTAGATGTGCATTATCTACATTGTTCAATACAATAACTGTTGGGAAGCAGGCAAAGAGGTAGCAATAGTGTTTTCCTACAGCTCTTAATGCAGTTAAAATAGCTTAAAAAAGGAAATAGAAACCATACTGTTTCTGAGAAAGCCATGGATTTTATCTTCACTGCAGCACTGCACTGCTTGAGCTCCTGATTCTGATGACACTGCCATAATGTGATTTTAAGAGTAGTTCCTTGCCATGATAAACATCGTAATGTAACATTAATAAGCTATGCAGCCATCCTATTATTCTTTAAAAATGGTCTTATATAATTCTTTAATTTATAAGGTGAGCTGCTACATGGATTAGCTACATGGTTGAGCAAATCAAAGACTAATAGCTGGAAAAGATATTCAGAGCCTCCTGTTTTCTTTTGGTCATCAGCATAAATGCTTGTATAATTTGACATGTTGATAGTCCATAGGTGGATGTCACTGTCATGTTTAACGATCCACAGTTTGCTTTTTCCTCAGTGTATAAACCAGAATTTGGGAAAACTGGCTGTGTTACCTTCCTTGGGTTGTGATGTGTCTGCTCATAAGGCATACCTCTGGGAGCTGACAGGTGCTCAGAGGTGTCTCTTGCTTCATCAAGACTGCTCTGGATAAATTCCTAGGACTATAGGTTTGTTTTTCTTTCTTTGGGAACCTTATTCAACATCTTACAACAACTTTAAGAAAATGGTCACTGACATGCAGGGAGTGGGCCGTTATCAGTTAATGGTAATAACTAAATTAAATTAATGATAATAATTAATAATCAGTGTATGGCCATGTCACTATACATTGTGCTGTCAGCTATGTTGAACTAGGGTAAAGCTTCCTTCAGCTTTTACCCAGGACCAGTGGAAATAATTTTTTTCCTGCCCTGGTGGTGATTGTGCAATAGACAGCTAATACGGTGTATTTGAGACTTATAGCTCAAATGTTGACTCCAAGTAGTGGAATGTAATGTGAACACTGGTAACTTAGCATCCTGAATATTAAGAATTTTCATATATAGGGAGAATAAGGAAATAACATATGCCTGGGAAAGTGTTACATCTTTGCAAGTAGGAAAAGGCAAAACAAAATAAAACCCTTCGCATAAAAGATGTTCTTGGGGAGGATGAGACTATTGATAAATTGCTGCATTTATTTATGACACCAAAAAGAAGAGCTAGTAGGATCATCTTTGGCATGAATAATAGCTCTGACATTGGAAAAGAAACATAATCATGCCATAGTGGACATGTTGATTTAGATTGCTTCTTTATAAGAAATCAATAGAAGTTATATCATGAAAAGTGTAGCAGGTTTGATAAATGCTTCTCTTTTGTACCTTTCATCTTTAATAATTTAAAATGTGAAATTCTCAGTAAATTAAGTCAGTGATTACTAGAATATGTTCTAGTTGAGTGAATTTAATTAACAGTTGTTATTGCAGTAAAGTAATGTCAGAAGTCTGTGAAACATCATGATAAGGAATTTGCATCAGTTGTCTGTTTCAATCACTCAGCAACAATATAAAAGTGGTTATGTTTTCAAAATCTCAGAAATGCTTAATCCTGGTTTTCAAGATGTTTTATCTGCATGGGGGTTTGCTGCTGCTCTGAGCACTTGTACTGGTAAATGCCTTCAGTCACACACTTCTGAGGGCAAGGCTTAAATAGTCAACAAATTTTATCCTTCCCCTCATTTTGACAGAAAGCCTTAATATGTCTGCCATTTAAACCACTGCATTGGCAAGTTTCTTACTGAAAGCCGCAATTTGATTATTTTTTTAAGCACCACACAGTTTTCTGGAACATTCCTGGGTGAAAAAGTACCTATTTAAAGGTAATTTGGAGGGTTGGATTAAAATACTTCTCCATTTGGGCCACATTAAGTAAGTAGATTTTTTTTTGCCTGATAAAGGTTTGGTTTCCTCCATAAAAATTTGAGAAAATTACAGAATTATACATTTTGAATATTCTGTTGCATTACATGCAGATTCACCTCCCATCCCTGGGTAAGAGGGGAAAAATTTTAAAAAGATGAGGTAAGGTCTTCCATGAAACAAAATTTTCTTGGTAGCCTTTGCCTACTATATGTCTCTATAATTCAAGTGGAACAGTAGAAAATTATGAAACTGTTCTACTTGTAGAAGCAGAGAGAAAAAAAATTTTGACCTTTTATTTTCATAGATTTCAGTGATTCCAATATCTAATTGAAGCACAGTAACAGGAAATAAATGTTCCCACCATGTTGGAGCAGATGATAGAGCCCTAGGGGCTGTAGTGTCTGAATGAGCTGTTTTAAGTTTTCAGCAAGTGAGATTTCTGTAAAAGATAAAGTTCACTTAGTTAAGATGTAATGCAAAACTTGGCCAAAACACAAGAAAAAAAAAAAAAATACACTATTCCTATCAGTGAAAAAATAGAAGTCGTGACATAGAGATATCTTTTACCTATATCAAATAATATTTGCTGTGGGATATGCCATAACAGAAATCTGGATACTAACAGCTTTCAAATTATGGCGATGACCTCCTTTCTGAGTGCCAGGATTCTGCTCAAATGTTTCAAGAGGTCTTGGTTTCTCAGCACTGTGGAGAGCTAACACAGCTTCAGGCTTTCCCTGAAATCTCTCTCAAATCAGCTTTCAAACCCAGTATGCAACATTAAGCTGCCAGGTTAAGTAAAATACTGAGACTTCTCCCAAGTTCCAGAGCATTCATTCATGTGAATGCTCTTGTCAAAGTTCAAATGGTTACAGAAATAAAAAAAAAAAAAAACCAAAAAAAACAACAAAAAAAAACCTAACGAAACCCAAAAAACCTCAAACAAAACCATAAAAAAACCCCCAAAACAACAACAACCCAAAAAAAAACCAAACAAAAAAAACCCAAAAAAAACCCCAAAACATCAAAGAAAATAACTCAAAGCTTTCTGGGTAGATGATGAAATGTTACAAGCACATACCTATTTTTTGAGGTCATTCTCAGCACATAGAAGGGAGCTGGAAGGAGTTCCAGAAAGCTGTGGCAAAAGAATATGTTTATCTGCATAGGTGCACCTTCATCCACCTTATTCCATACACTAATGTGGACATATTTTGTTTTTGTGCTTACCTATCTTCCTTCCAAAATAGGTCCTTATCTGTTGGTGTGGTTAAAAGATGGGCTGGGATGGGTGACTGTGCCTCAGGGTGCCTGAAGAAGACCCCAAGCTCTCCCAGGGAGACAGTGCAGCCATAGGAGCTGGGCTGTGTGGGTTGGTGGCTACTGCAGGGACTTGCAGTATGTCAGGGTGGGACTGGCCTTTGTGGGACACCCAGCAGGGCAGGGAGAGGGAAGGAGCCTTTCCCCCATTTGTTTTGTGAAAGCCCTTTGGGTGGTCTTGCTTTACTGTCTCATTACAGTGTGGTGGGACATTGCTGTGTTTGTGTTCCAGTGTTACCTGTGTTCAGTGCTCACAGTATGTGCTACAAGGAAGAAAGGGTACAGCTAGATATATGAGTGCATATAGATGGCTAGATGAGCCATGAGTGAATTTTTCTACTTTACATCCAGCAGATCTTTTTGAGTAGCTCCATAAACCTGTTGTAATTATAGCCCAGTTTGTAACAGGCTATGTCTATAGTAACTCACCATTATATAACTTAAAATTTCAAAATTATGACGTTTACACATTTAAATTTTGAGTCCACTGATCTCATCTTTTGAGGGAGAGAACTGTTTTCTGGAAACTCAGGTTGGAGGGCAATAAATCCTTCAGAAGACAGGAATAAAGCTGAAGGCCTCATTTAGAGTAAGTAGCAATAGGGGTGTGCTTTCACCTGCAGGAAGATTAGATCTTTTAAATCAACTTTCATTCTTACGGGTTTTTTTTGTGTTTGCTAAGAAGCAGAATTCATTCCAGACCATATAAAAGCCCTTCCTTTTGTTTTGATGTAAAGCCTTTGGGAGCTTATAAATCACAAATAACTTTGCTGTTTCACTTCATAGCTCCCACTTTCACAGTTCTGTGTATTCAGTATGTCATTCAAGGTGGATAGAGTTTCATCAGTCTTCAAAATGTGCAATGAAATAAATTCCCAATGTTTAATTTTTCACTGTGCTCAAAACTTAGATTAATAGGGAAGAAAAGCAAACCCAAAAACCAGATGACTATTGGTGAGTATAAAGAAAAATCTTTACTCATATCCAAAAAAAGCAAAATTTTAACTAGTAACAGAGTGTGAATTACTCTTGTAGTTCATCACAACTCAGGGTTTTAAAAGAAGTCTTTGGTTTATAAAAAACAAAAAAAGACAAAGAGCAAACTAGTGCCAAATAACAAAGTATTTATTGTGAAGCTTCTTGTATCCTTTTGGAAGGAAGATATTTGAATTTTTTATTCTTTTGTTTACTATAACAAAAATTTTTTAATCATTGAAATACCCTTCACATTTTAGAGATAGAGGTTTTGATCAATGATAGAACAAACTTTTGAGTTAAATAATTAATTTAAAGCTGTTAAGGATTTGACTAAACAGGACACTGATCAGTGTCATAGGAAATCCTTTCAAGTTTCCAGAAATATAGGTATTTCATTGTTGCAGCTGGAAATAAATTGTCTTTCAGAGCCTGTTTCTTAGTGAAGTAGTCCACTTTTGATAATAAAGGAACTATGTCTAATTATATTTAGGTATGTTATCAAAATGTCCTCTGGCTGTCACCAGCTACCGTACTATTTGATCCTCTGTGTAACTTAGAGCTCATTTTATTCTTCATTATGTGACAGAGTAGTATTCATTTTGCCATTATTCTCACACTTTATATACATACTGTGTATAGTATAGTAGTTTAATTTACTGCTAGCAAATAACTGGTCTGTAGAGCTTTAATCTTACACATAAAAACCAGTGTTGGCAATTTAGTCTTTCTACAAGTATGTTCTTACTTCATTCTTAATATCCCTTTAACTATCATGTCAGGAAATGTGTCATGGATTTTTTTAGGAAAAAAAAACCAAAACAAACCAGCAATCATAAAAATAAATTAAGTAACCTTCCTGAAGTTCATTTCAGTAGGCTCATTTACAACTAACTCCATAATAAGACTGTACTATGGGGTAGAAGCAAAATAAAAAGGTTGCTATGGGCTTTTCAAAAGGCATATAGTTTTAAAATTCAATGTGTCAGCCAGGGAAAAGTAAGAGGAAAAAATGTAATTAAGAAATACACAGGATAAAAGAGACTACACTTGCAAGAGAGAGAAATTTATTCTCATCTGCTTTAGGACAAGTGGCTGATGTGACTACTTGCACAGCTTCTGTGGGTCATCATTTCATCCCATGACAGTGGTTTATACTGCTCTTGAGTAATTACTGTGTGCTGGTAGCAAGCTTGCATTCAAATGAGAAAAGGAGAAGTGCAAAATTTGCCCTATTTCAGGAATATTGAAGAAAATAGTGTCTAGATCTTATTATTTTTAACTTATAAGCTTTTCCTGTCTAGATCTTATTCTTTTTAACTTAAAGCTTTTCTAGGCTCTGTCTCACGCTCCAGAGATGATAAAAACTTTAAAAAGTTTCTTAAAAATATTTTCATAACATACTACTATATCTATGTTATGGTTGTTGTCCTAAAGGTCCATTCTGTGCTCCTGTTTGTGGCTTTCTTGTTTGTTTAGTAGAAAGAAAATAACCAGTTAAAGACCATTGTTTATCCTTGCAAAAATAAGTGTAATAACAGTACAGAAGGGTGGCTGCTAAATCTTGCACTGGCACAAATTGAAAAACTATGATGATGTCTTAAGTTTTAGCTTTCATATTTTCCAGATTCTGTACTGCATTGGTATAGAACTCTGAACTTCATATAAAGTGCTAGTAAGTTCTCTTCATGGTTTAGTCAGACAAAACAATCCTTTTCCAGTTTGAGAACCAAGGACACCATTGCAGCTTCAGGCCCAAAAAGTGCAAACAGTGAATTGAGGAGAGTAAACTGGGAGGATATGACTTCATAACCTGAAGCTGTAATTGGACAATTAACCCCAATATGTAAATGGACCAAAACTTATATAAGTGTGAAAATGTATGATCCATAGTCCATCTTGGGTGAAGCCTTGGCCAGGCTCTTGTACTGCCCAAGATGTATCCTTTGAAGGCCTTTTTAATAAATAGTTGCTTTATTCCTATAACACTGTCTAGCCTCTGTTCTAGGTGATGATCCAGCCTCCCTTCCCCTTGCACACAGAGTTGCTGATATCAGTTATTAAATTCAGAATATTTATTTTATCTTGTGAAGGAAGCCACAGAACAAAGTGATTGTACCGTCTCTATAAAGTTCTGAAACTATTTATGGTATTAATTTAGCTTTTCTATTTCTTGCAACCAAAAGTATAATCTCATAAATGACTATGCTACTTAGCTATTTTGATATTTTAGTGTTTAATCTAAAAATAATTAATGTACTATGTAATTAGAATTTGTATTATTTAGGAACTGTTCAAAAATGTATTTACACTCTTTGTCATACACTCCATCATCAGTAATTATTATTTCATTCACAGAGTCAAGATTTCAGATCCAGTGCAGCAACAGTTGGTGGTATAATCCATTTTCCCTGTTAATCTCCGTGACAGCAAACATTCTCATTCAGGAATGGCATCATCCATTTACTTTCTTACTTACCCGCAAACATTAAAAATTATTGTAACAAGTGAGATCTCATTACAAGGATCAGAGCAAATTTTAAACACAGATTAATACCAACAAAACAAAAAAAACCACAAAGCCAAAAACATCCCTTGAAACAAACTCCTTAAACTGAACATGAACAGATTCAGCTTTTGAAGTTTCCAGGGATAGGAAAGAGGAAATATTAACCACTGTTCTGCTGCTACAATTTCTTGATGCTGGAGGACTAGAACAGGTACAAAATGTGTTCTTTAAGCACTCAGCTCTGCTTTTGAGTCATAGGAGCAAGCACACAGGAATCCCAGCTGCTAGTCCAGCTCTAGGACTGCTTTGTTTTTGCAGCAGAGTTTCGGATTACATGCTTCCAGATCTTATTTTTTTACTTTGATGTCAGTATATCAAAGAAATTCAACCTGGAGACTATATGGAATGGTTTGGGGTTTTATTAACTTCCTTTTTGTGAAGTACTTTATTAATGTATTTTTGGTAACACATTTCATATGCATAGGTTATGTGTATAAAATTTATGAAAAAGTTAATATTTTCCTGTAGGGAAAAAAACCTCTTACATTTCATGTTTTCTGAAACTTGTTTGATAAGAAATTAATGTTATAGAATTGCTGTCATTCATAGCATGTTTTGGTTTGAATTCACTTTTAGTTTTGTAAAATTAATTGAATTTTTGAGATAAATACTTCCTGACAGGTGATAAAAAAATTGTGATTCTCTGGTACAGAGAAATAACTTCAATTATTGTTCTATTTTCAATATACTGCTTTTGTTGCAATAACATCAGAATGGTTTGTCTAAAAAGGGAAAAAAAAAATCAGTTGAGCTAAAACATACTTAAAGTAACAGGAAGTAAATAAATATATTCTTGGTTTTCTGTCTTCATTCTGGAAAAAAATAACAAAAAGGAAAATCCCAACCTCAAAAAGAACAAATCCTAAACAGATTCCACACAAAATATTATATCAGCACACTTTTCTAAAATTTCAGGTCAGAAGACTGGATAATGAAGTCTCTGTTTGGGCATCAGAACCAGTGTCTGTTTTACTGTAGTGTCACATATCTTATGAATATTTAAACAGAAACACAGGATCATACAGCTTTCTGTAAATTTTTCTTTGCATCATAATATCTGTAAGGCTGCTCAAGACTTCAAAGAATGACTAATCCAATTCTTTTCTAATACATTGCTCTGATCATGAGCCACCTTTGATTTTTGTGTTCTCACTGAGGTAGAATTTTGAACTTAATTCAATTTCTTCATTTTGGGCAATTTTTTATATAAGAGGTAAAATACTTTTGAGTCTGAAAATTAGCCTTCCTCTCAGAGATAATCAGGGTTCAGTTTGAGACTTAAAAGTCCTACATTTCAATATTTATGATGGTTGCAGCTTTTTCCAGAAGTTTTCCTTATCAGTTGGAAATAAGATGTTGTTGGTGAAGCTCAGCTTCTGGGGAAACAGTGGTGAAGAACATATTAGTGATGCCATAAGCACTAAGCCTCCTACCTATTATTCCTTTACTGATATTTTGGACTCAAAAAAAAATGTCCCTTAATATTTATTAAGACCTGATCACAGTTCTATCTGGTTTTGAGAAAACACTGACATTTAGGAGCCAGTAGCCACATACAGATACATACATACAACCACATACAGCATACAGGTGTAATTTTTCAGGAGAAAATAGGTTTTCATCAGAATTAGGATTCTAGGGGTCTCCCTTTACTCAAACTGAACTGCCTGGTACGAACCAAAGCAGAAAGGTGCTGCAAAAATGAGCAGGAGAAAATGTGCTGTCTGTCAGAAAGGGATAAACACATCATGTGCACAGAGAAATTAGAAGTCAGGGAAGTGAGAGACCCTTCCACTCACCCCAATTTTAGAGAGCAGCTGAGTGCCATGAAGGAATATCAAGCATAGTCCTGTGCAGCATAACACAGGCCTCAGAAGTTACTCCTTGGCTAGGTGGCATTGCAAATATCAGAACTCATGCAATATAATTTTAAAAAAAATAAAAACTGAAAGTAGAATTCAGAAATATCTGCTTTGCCAGGACACATAAATATATCTGATTTTGCTATATGTATTCTTTAAAATAGGCCAAAATACTGTCCTCAAACTGTCTTAAAAGTAATTGGTTTTTTTGTGTTTTTTTAAAAAGTTAAAAATAGTCAAGGGAAAAGAAAACTACATTTTATTTCAAGAAGAATGGTATTTCACCAACAATTATAGCTTTTAGTATGCTGGATCTCAATATGGTATGTGATAGAATCAGCCATCTACAAAAATCCTCTTGAGTGTGGAAAATATTGTTCCAAAAATATATTAATATATCTCATTACTTAAAATTAATCATCTTTTTCTTCTTTTTTTATATAATCTTGCTCTAAGGTGTAAAAAAACCCAAACCAATACCAACCTCACCCTCCCCTAACACCTAATATCATGTAAGAACTTCATGGATCCTTTATTATGGAGTCATTTGGTTTCCTTTTGGAAACCCTGTCTTTTTTATTGATAATAAAAGGCTAAACAAAATTATTCAATAGGAATACATGTAATCCTAGTTGCTCAACTGTGGCTCAGAGTCAAGGAATGGGATTATATTGATTAATTATTAAAAGTGACGTAAGACTGCATAGTGCAAAAGATTCTTGTGTAATGTAGATGTATCATCCAAAGATTGCATACATCTATTTAAAATAATGTCCCTTAAAGAGGCAGGAAAGGAGTTGTATAAACTATCAGTGAATTTCAAAAGTAAGTGGGTGGCTCTCCCTTGTAAACCTTCTTTAACAACATAGGTTTATAACCCCACTGCAGATAGAAAGCCTGGGCAGGCTTTAATTTAGAAAAATTAGAAGGATAACTGTAACTGTATTTTTTTTTTTTTTTAATGTTCCTTTAAATTAACATTTTATTTCAGGAAGTTATGTTGAAACAATTTTATTTTTTTTTTTGATGAAATGTTTCCTATGTATGATGATAATGACACCTGTAAGCGATGTTAAGTTCAGCCTGTGTTCCTTCCAATGCCCAGTATGGATGGAACAAATATTTTCAAAGATTTCTCATTTTCAAGATCATTTAGCTACTCTTTGCAGGGTGCAAACTAATTAGGCTTCTTCATAAAGGTTTCTGTTTTTCAATGTACGAAAGCCTTTTTCTGTGCTGTACCTCAAGTTGCCTGCTTGTACCTATTCTAGACACTCTATGAGCTTTTAAAAATCCATTTGGCTACTGAAATAAATCATGAGCTCTGAGAACAGTACTTGGAGTTACTGCCAACATAGCATGTACTAATCTATTAAAAAATTTAATATTTTTTATTTTTCATACTTTCAATGATGCACTTCAAAGAAAACACAAACTTTAAATGCTCAGGAATATCGCACTGTAAGTCTTGGACCTCTGTGAACACTTGTTTGTAAGTGAGAGGTAGCACCTGTAAGATTTTAGCACTTATTTTTAGCTGTACAAAAAAAATATATTGTATTTTTTTAAAAAAAAAATACAAAGTGACAGTGTACCTACCACTAACATATGCACCAATAATTTATGGATAAATGCACACATTCCCCTTTGTCCCCTCTCCAACTCACCCTCCAGTATGTTTCTGTACTTGTGCAACTTAACAGTTTTCTCAGGTTAATTTCAAGTGTATGAATGCAGTGTGCATTTTGAGGTATCATAGATACATATGACTTTAGATGAAGAGAAAAATAGCCACAGGAACATGACACACACATCATGTTAGTGCAATTACAGCTTCCAGTCCCCTTTCAGCTTGCTTAGGGATAGTTCACTTATTTTACAAGACTTTGTCTTACATGCTATAAACAGTCTCTGTGCTGTCATCTCAATTTTTTTCAGACAAGGAGCAGAGCAGTTGTCTTTATCCTTTCCTCCACAGTATTATTACTATGAAAAAAATCTGAATGTTTATGCATAGAAATAATATATATTGTTATATATATACGCACACATTTCTATAGAATACAATTCATTCAGAAATTCCCATTCTGGAGGTTAGTTTTTTCCTGTATGCTCAGACAATACTAGGTGGAAGGTGCACACTTTATGAAGTGAACATATTCTCTTTAGAAGTGGGATAAAAATCACAGTTTATAGGGGTTTAATTAATCTATCTAATGTTGATTTCTTTCTTATCTATCTATTTGTATACTGTTTCTCACTGTATGGAAATCCAAGTACAAAGGCAGAATTGTCCTGGAACATACAAAGGTGAGAAGATAGCCCAGGTTTTGGTTTAGTCCTAAAGTAGCACACATCCACATCATAGAGGAAAGGTTCATCCAGCCACTGGGTGTGTCTAGGAGCTGTTAAAATTTGCCATCCCATGAAGACTGTAACCCCAAGGCAAGCATGCAATTCCACCAATACTCAGCTTCCTGGAAGATTAAGATTTTTATGTATTCCGTAATCTTGGACTGCTTTGCTTTATGTCTGATCAAGAAAATACTCAAGATGAACTCTGAAAATGAAGACCCTGAGCATCTTTCTTTGATGTTGCTCTGTCATAAACTTGTTTGAATTCAATCTCTTGGCTCACAGTGATGCAGCCCACTAGCAGATAGCCTTGACTCAGTTCTTCCAAAGCATGTATGAGTGTTCCTGTTATCTGCAGGAGTACAGTGAACCTCAGGATGCCCTGGCTGTGCCTGTCCTCAGCTCTTGCTGGGGTAGAAGGTGGTGTATTTGCTGCTCCTTACCCTTAGTTTTCAGTAAGGAGAAAAGTTCAAGAAGAAAATGAGGAGGATGCTCCAGGCAGGTCTGCAGGAAGCGTGATGATAAATTTACATAGTGGATCACATGCTAGATTTTTACCTAGAGATCATAATGTGAACTAAAAAAAAATTTATTATTAAATTTATTAGACATACTGTGCATATTTTCTGATGAGCAAGCTGAAAATATATATTAAAAAAAATCCCCCCAGAATAGGTTCTTTTTCAGAATTCTTAATGATTAGACATTAATATTTAGGTTGTCAATAAAGAGCTCCTTCAGTGTTTTTTCTCCTGATGTGTAGAATCTTTGTTAATTTGATCAATGATATAAATAATGAAATATAGTTTCTGTTCCCTGGATAGCTGAATATATCTTAGGAACCAAATAATATCTCAGGTGTTAATCACCATAAAGGTGAGATTCATTTATCCTAAGTATTCTGAAAAATTAATTTAAAATATGCTTTCCTCATTAAATTTCTTCTCCTTTACCAGAGTCAGTCCTTCAAATGTCCTCTATGTAAAAAAAAAACAAATGCCTTTAAACTAAATTGAATATGGTGCTGATAAAATTACAAAAAGTCTTTATTAAAGAACTGACCTTTTAATGTTAAATTGATCTGTTTTTCCAAGCAATAATTACAAATAGAGGACTTTGTTACTTTTCCATATGGTGAACTTATTCTATTACAAGTTTTGGGCAGGAAAAAAAATAGAACTGTGGTAAATAACTATTAGAACATATTTACAAAATATATTTTCTTTTACATATTTTACACCTTTTACAAAGGTGATCTGATTGCACATTATGGACTACATTCTATGTTTTTATTTAAATATAAATATTCTTAAATATGAAGTTAACAGACCAAATGATGCAATAGTAGCAGACATCATAATTATTTCAGTATTATTTTTCTTTGTTGTTAAAACTAAGGTGACAATTTCTAAAATGTAGTCATTTAATGTATTTGATTTAAGGGTACCTTTTTTTTTAATGAAAGCTTTATTATAAAGTGTAGATATACAAAAAGCAGTCAACTCTGTTCAATTTTTTTCATGGATTTTTGAGAAATGTTAGCTATGTGTTTCTCTGTATTGATGACAGGATTTATGTGAAACATAAATTATGTAAAAAAGGTATAGTTGAAGTAAATAAAATAATGAAAAACTAAAGTTAAATAGTGACAGTACAGCTAGTACTGTCCAGTAGAATTGAAAGCCTAATGATTTTAAATATTTGGTTTCTATCTGTAGATAGTGTTACAGAACTAAGAGACCAGCTGTAGAAGAAATTATAGAAAGGGAAAAGAGCCAGTCTTTGGATCTAATATCCATTGATATAATTGATAAGATCCATAATTGGATCTAATATCCATTTGAGAGTTGATTAGACAAGTTATAGACTGGTGGTTGCAAATCAGATTGCTGTAGTTAACATACAGCCTTAAAAGGAAGTGTTACTTGTACAAGGGCAATTTTATGTTTTCCTTGTTCACTGGAAAACGCAGCTGTGTATGTCATGCCCAATATTCACTGTTTGGAGTAGGGCACTAAACAGAAGAGTGGAGAAGGATCATTTGTATTTAATTCTTTTATTTACCACATGTCAAAGGAACTGAACAAACAAAACTGCAGAAATAAACCCAAACAACAAACCCCAAACATCCCCTCAAACACATTTCTGCAGTCTCCTCAGCCTGTGACAATAAAATGCATTTAACAAAATAAGCAGATCCAAATTTTTTGGATAGTAATTGTTATTTAAGAAAGAGAAAATAAAAGAGCATTTTTCTATGACTTAAGAGTTGTCTGAGTGCATTTTGTACTTGGAATGCATTTACCTGGCATAAGCTGTACCACTTAGGTGTTATTAACTTTTACAGTTTGTTTCTTTCTTAGTTCTCAGTTTGAATTTATTTGACAGAAATTAAAATTTGCTTGAGTGAACCAGATACAAAATTTAAAAAGACAAATCTTGGCAATGTTAGAACAGGTTGCAATTTTGAATGTAAAAAAATTTCTGTTTTTTAATATATACACACAAACAAGAACAAAAAGAACATTTGTAACTAACATAAGGTAAAATTTGAACCTCTACATTTTTTGGGTTTGTCTTTTATGTGGAAGCAAAGAGGTTATGTAGAGTTCTTCCATTATGGAGAATGTCTCACAATGTGCTGGTTCTGGAACCTCCCCTTGGTGCCTTTGACTGTGCAGCTAAGAGAATTAGGCTGTCCCATGTAAGCTGAAAAGAACCTGAGCATTTAAGGAAATACCTTGTCTAGAAACAAACAGTCTAGACACCTTGAGATCTTCTCTCAGTCTGGACATTTCCCCTTTTCCCTATTCCATAAAAAGGAGGACACTGAAAACTGCAGGTCTTGAAACCAGCATCTGGGCCTGAAGGATGGTTCCCTGTCTGCTCAGGCTCCCTAGTGCAGAGCTAGAGCACACATGGCTCCTCAGCTCTGCTGCCAGGTCCTGCTTTTGCTTTTACTCATCTAAATTTATTTAGCAGCAGAGGACTCACACCTGCTGATCCAGAACGCTCATCTCAGTTAAACTGCATATAGCTGAGGCTCAACATAATGAAATAGTGCACTTAATTTCATTTGAAGCTCATGCCAGTGTTGCAGCCAAATTTAAAACATTTTTCCCAGTTCGTAAATACGCACAACTGAATTGTTCAAAGCCCTGCTTCTTGGAAGATTCATGTTTGTGCATAGCCTCAAACAATTAATAGTCTTGCTGAAATCAATGGGACTGCTGATTTTCATCCTGGCTCCTCTGAAGACAATTTCAAATTTCCCACTGACTTCAGTAAGGCCAGGCTGCTCTCAAAATATTTTATATACTGCATGCTGGGTAATAATGAAAAGGGATGCAAGCCTTGTGAAACTAGATGGATTTTTTTACCATGGAAGCGTGTTTTGGTTTGCTTTTCTTGAGATAGGGTGATGTACTATAGCATTCAAATAAACATACAGAGAGTAAGGCTTTAGTCCTGCTTCCATATTTTTGATTTTTTTAACCTGCACCTTGCTTGTTGTTTAACAGTTTAGCCCTTCATCTTTAGTATAGGCATTTGTTTTCTTGTGTCCCTCTAGTAAAAGATGTGCTCCCCACAAAGGAAAGTGGCTCTGATATCACATTATGGACAAAATAATAGCTCAGGTTCCTCAGTACACAGTCCCCCCTCAGGTTTATGCCACCGATAATACTATTTATTCTCATTTTATGCTTTCCTCTTCAGCCAGCCTTGGAGATCTGACCTTATCCAAACTCTTGTAGATCTGAATTATGCCTCATTTGTTAAGATACCCTTTTTGCTTCATCTCTGTTACATCTGTGCTACATGTTACACATCACCTCAGAAATATGCCTTTTACAGTCTGGACTATGGACCTGCTGTCATATTTAAAACCTCTGGGATAAATAAAATAATACTTCAAATCTGTCTCCCAAGTACTCTTTCCAGGAATAGGACTTATTTTTAAGAGCCTGTGGCAAGTCATCTTATTCAGTGACTTATTTGCTATCTTCAAGTCTTCTGTCAGACATACATCTTTAATGCAATATGCTGATTGTTTATTCTTTGTACATAAATATACTTTAAAATATGTTCTGTTTGAACCATCTTCTGCTGCTCTTGACCATTTTATTGGTCTCAGTTTATCATGTGGAGATTATTGCAGAGTTTTGATCAACTAAGAAGTTTTGTGTTGAAAATGCTTGCAATATAACTCCTAATATAATTTTGCTATAAAGCTGAAAACTAGATTTTTCACTTCCAAAATCTGTGCATCAAGTTGTACGTTTGTACTCTGTCATAATCACTATCTATTTCTGTCCTGTCTCTAGTAATTACTACAAAGATATGTTGGCTGTGCACTAGCATTTATCCTCATGTTGCTTTACAAAATGACTGCATGAGCACTACATCATTTTAGCATTCAGGGATGGGAGTTTTATTTTATTTATGGTTTTCTCCATCCAACACTTCAGCATATTATCCCACAAGCTTCTGTATGTACCTACTTCAGAAAGATAGTTGATCACGTCCATAAATAATTTCTTTCATGCTTTAATTGGAATAATTTTATTCTCCTCCCATCTTCCCTGCTGTAAAACCTAAGTAACAACTTGTTAGCAATTTTGAGTGTATGAATTTACTTTAGTTGTCACACTAGACTACAGATGCACTCGAAGCAGTCTCAGGTGCTATAATGATGCAGATTCTCTGTTGGGAGATGAAATTCTACATTTGATTCCCCAATGAATTCCAGGTGGGAAAATGTTTCTAGTGCAAACTAGCTTCCTACATGCTTAGTTTCTTAAAACTAAAGATGAAGTATATCTTGATAAATATTAAATTATGTCCATGGAGATTTAGCTCCCTGCTCTTTCACTTGGTGTTAATTATGCTCAAAACCCATAGCACTTATCTATGCTTCTTAGAAATGCAGGATCCTATGTTAACTAAATTTCAAATACTCCTTGTTTGATTCAATTCTTGCTCATTGTAAGCAATTTTAAATAGACATTAAAATTGAGCACTTGCATGATATTTCTGGACTCTGGCACTGTGAGAGTGATTCCACATCTGACTTCACAATCTAGCTAGAACATTGTCTACTAACATAGATGAAATAAGGCAGTCAAAGACACTGCAGCTACTGTCATTTAACTGCAGTGCAAAGCTTTGTCTATTTACAAACTGCACTATAAAGTTCAGAGGTTTGATCTGAATTTGAGCTTTCTTCTTTTACTGAAGAAGTTATGGAATCAGAACATAACTTTGTCCTATCCTTTTATTGATGGCTGTGGGACATTCTTTTTGCCTTTCTATTTTTCCACTGTATATTCTGAAATAGCACAAGTTCTGTAGTTGATTTGTCTTTTCTTCTTTCTTGAATCCTGATAAGTTCTTAAATCTGTGAATTCTTTTATACCAGTGGATGTCAGCATATCAAACTTGTACCTGAACAGTTACACTAGCCTTGCTAATTAGAGTCATCTTTCAGTGCTAACTATGAAAACCCCATGTACTTCAACCCTGAGCTCTGGTCTTCCATAAAAACGTTTTTAATGTTTCAGACACTGGGTGTTAGAGTCAATGTTGTTTGACACTTGGTTTCATTTATAAAAGCAAAGAAATCACCCTTGTTACCTTTCTAGATCCCTTTACTCAAAATTGCAGTTAAGCCTTTTAATCGTTGTTATAATGCTTCAAACAACTCCTACATAAGGAATTTCTGGTTGATTTCTAATTAATATTAAGCCATATAATAGTTCTCCTTTTCCTTTCCCCCACCTTTTCCTTACTTTTTTTTTCCTTCAGTCTCACTGACAGCTCTTAATGTTGGATGAAGCTTGATTCTACATCTGCCACAAAATATTTTGTTCTAAAAACTGCACAGCCCTCCTCAGTACTGTGCTCAAGTTTTCCAGATTTTTTTTTCCCCCTGATAAACATTTGTCAGTAGTAGTATTCACTGCCCTGATGGAAGATTTTAGGCTTCATGAATCTTTCAGTGAGTGAAAAAACGAAAAGACTATTTGTCTATAGTATTGCATGATTCTTTCAATGAAGCATATGTTCCCAGGAAGGGATGCTTGAAGTGCAGATAGCATTCTGACCATGTTCATGCACGTTCCTTTCCAGGTGCCTCTTCTCCATTTGGATTTCTAGTGCATTGAACATGCTCTCAGGCACATGGCATGATTTTTGGGCTGATCCTGTGCAGGGCCAGGAGCGGTACTTCAATGATCTTTTTGGGTCCCTTCCAATTCAGGATAATATATTGGTTCTATGATTTTCTGTAGTGGTTAAGAAGCTGTAAGTCTTTCTCAGAATAAGGTCTTAATCAGAGTTCTTGTTTAGGTACAAGTAGCAGTATTTAAGAAAAAATATGCAATTCTTCAAACAACACTAAGATTTTTAAATATTTTCATGTTGTACGTACATGTGATAGGTATACACCATTTGATTTCTATCTATTGACTATGGAGAAAAGTGCTGCAGATTTATTGCCTTCACCTAGTTGCTCTTCTGTCATAAAGTGTTCTGTGGTTAAAATCAAACCAGAATTATTTTAGCAAATCAAAAGATTGTGGTCTTAATCATGAGGTGGAAGACTGGGTGATGAAGAGTAAAAATAAATAGCAAAATTATCCATATATACAAGAAAAAATCTTCTTGGCTTTCCTTCCTGTTTTGTCTCATCCAATGCAATTGAGATCTGGCTTAGATAAACTTTTAAACTTGGGGATGGATATCTATTGTCTTTCTATAATGAGTCCTGAGGTTTTGCTGTTGCAATTGTTAAATTCCTTTTAGACAGAGTCTGTCTGCCTGGGGTTCTGTCTCATGGATTCTGGGTTATGTCTCCCCACTCCTTCAAAGAGGGATTTTTGTGTCTCTTAGTTTCAAGATTTTCATCTCTTATATTCAATATAATATATATATAATATAATATATATTGGAATGCAGTTCTGATGGTTCTATTTTTCTTGTTTGGTTTGTTTCCTCTGAGCAACAATGGTTTGTCAGCAGAGGTCGTGGTACCTCAGCCATTCTCCATCAACAGAAACAGAGAATTCAATACTTATCTCAGTAATTTTACTACATTAGAATGATTTTAATACATGAATAATACCATATGTGCATGGTTAACACACCATATATAATAAAATGGATAAGACCCACAACCTTTCCAAGCCATTAATTTTCAGCATGGCCTTAGCTCAAAATGCACTAGTTCAACATTTATTCCAAGGAGCTGATTGTTGCAGATGGTTGTAGTGGGCAGCAATAATGTATCTAGGATTTTTAAAGTGTCTTTCCATGATGACAAACATTAACAAGCAGATTAATTTGTGGCTTAATTGTAAAAGGTTACCCAAATAGCATGGCCTTCAGAGCTGTATTTCCAAGTACAGCCTGCTACAGAGCAATTATTCTGGCCAGCACACAGGAAGAACTGGAAACATCCTCTCATTTGTTATGCTGGGATCAGCCTGTGGTAATCCTACAACCCTTGCTTAATTAATCCAATTTTGGCTTTAGACTTCTATCTCTGTTTGGCACAACAAATACAGCTGTGCTGTGAATTTTACTGGAAGCAAACATAACTGTGCTATGCTCTCAGAAGGTTTTCACGCGGAATATTTATTCTTTTGACTCATTTCATAGTTAATATGTGCAGGCACTTGCGACAGGTTGCTACTTGCTGACTGATTGGCACAATTAATTTCTGTGTTCCAGTTGAGCTCCAATCCTGAAACACAGTTTGCTCATTCATTATGGGCTATTGCACAGAAATGGGAAAAAAAAAAAAAATCCTCTCAATTGAAAACTGACCTTTCCATCAAAGACTGTCAGTCCTCTCTCTGGCTGAGATTTTTGAATATTCAGGGGCCTTTCTACATGTTAATTGGGTAGCAATTTTGAGAAGCATATCTGTTTCTTCAGGAGGAACAAATCACAGACACAGTTCAGATTAGTGAATTTGGAGATACTGTTTTGTTAATATACAGAGAATTCCAGACTGTTCTGGGTTTTTTTCATATTTTGCCATCTTCTGTAGAACATTCCACTTCTGTTAAGAATAAAAGAGAAGTTTTCATCAGTGACTCCAAGAAACAGAGGCTCCAGTATAGTAATTTGAACAAACTCCTTGGAATCTGGGTAAGAAACATCACCAAGAAATTCTCCAGTCTGGTGTGATTTATTATCCATTACTGTTTGTTCAGGTGGGCAATGAAGTCACATTAAGAAGTTTGAGGACAATGAATAGAGACCTCAGGGTCTTGGAATGACTAGTTGGGGTATCAGGATCACAAGCAATGTTCTCTATCTTGTCAATTGCAGGCAATGATGGGAGAAGAAACAAGAACATCATACAGATGAACAGAAGGCTTAGAGCCTGCTGTTACTAACAGCATTTTTGGTTTTTTTGATCATGGGTCAATTTACATGACACCAGGCCTGCTGATGACAGACTGGATATTGCTGTCTCAAAGGGAAAAAAGATCTTTGCTTGAGAGTCAGCATGTCCCACTAAGCACTTTAAGCTAGATTTAAAAGAAGGGGATAAAACCAGGAGTGCTAGAGAAAAGCCTGGGGATTGCTCTGAATGTGGGAATTAGGGCATATCCCCCAAGAAGGTGTCAGGATCTTAAGTAATCTAAAATAATCTTAGAGGCCTTTTCCAGGCATAACAATTCTATAATTCTATGAGTATTAAATACATTTCTTAGGTGCTATGCCATGGCTCTAAGCAGGGTTTATTCAAGCACGGTGTTGTGCTAATGCATCTATCTGATTTCTAGGCACAGTGATTAATTTTTTAACCTAGAACATATACTGTTTCTCCTGGTACAGTCTATGTTGTTTACAGATTTTTACAAAGAAATACAAATACCAGTTTACAACTACAGCAGTCATGTTTTTCTGGTCCCTTTTCCATAGAGAAACAAGCATGAACCCCTGGAAGAATGTAGGGAAAATAAGTCATCACATGCTACTGGTTCATCACTCTGAAATCAAGTATCTTGTTTTTTAGGAGAGGATGAAGTAGGTGGCAGTTGTTTCAAACACAAGAACTATCAAATAATAATTCATAAATTACTTGATTTGAATTCTGAAACCTTGATATCATGAATGGATTCTCTTTTGTGGTCTTTATTAATAAGGCCTCTCTGTTGGAATTTGAGCTGCTCAGTGTTCTTTAGGACTACACAGTCCAGTACAAGAATAAAAATCCTATTTAACGAAGTCCGAAGAGCGTAGGGTTTAACCATAGTTTTATTTACTCAAAGAAAGTATACCTACTGCAGCTTATTATGTGACAGAAACAGCCTCAAAACTGTAACAGCTGCAGCAAATAAAAGTTCTGAGACTAATTTTATATGCACTATTTTGCTTACCATAGAATATATTCTGAGAAGCATTCCTTCTAGATCACTTAGAAGAGGTAATGTCCTTATTACTTAAATGATAAAAAATCTTGACTGTTTTAATTTGCATTTCCCTTAATTAATACAATGACAAAGAAAATGTAATACAATGACACAGAACATGTAGAGGTAATGCAAACAGAAAATTATACCCATCACATGAAACCTAGTCAAAACCAAGCAAAGTATTAGGCAGTGTCATTGTCTAAACAAAAATATATTCATAATGAATCACAAATGGAATCTTTGCATTGCAACACAGCACACTTGGATGTGGGTTAGTGTTGTAGTTCTTACTACTGGCCATTAGAGATGACAGAGGTACCTCTTTGTTGGGAAGACTAGAACCTAAAAGAAAAAAGTCACTTTGACTGAGCATATCTTGGTGCTAGTACTGAGAGGGTGCTTTTTCCATCAGTTGTTTTTCATAGTAGCTCACAACAGAAGCGTGTCTTGACTATGACAAAAGTTATGCATTAATGCAAAATGATCAAGGAGAAGAAAGGCTAATAATGAGTTAGGAAAGGATGAAAAACTAAACATGAGGGGTGCTGAGAAGCATGAAGTATTGATCTCCATCTTTTGACAGTTTTCTCCAGAGAAAGCTGGAAACGAGCAAACATTAAGTGCTAGAAACTATTGTTAAAGTTAGTGGAAGAGGAAAGTGTATAATCTGGGGACTCAACATCCTTCATCTGTTGTGGAAATCATGTGGAGTGAATCTATCAAAGGAACCAGTACAACTGAGGTGCTATTTTTTCCTGAAAGATCTTCCACTTCAGAAAGATCCACTGCACACGTTTTATAAGCAGCAACCATGTTTTTTTCCAGTGTCTTGGTGCAGCAAAAAGCAGAGCTGATAATTATAAGGTGTTCCATAGGTCTAAGACAAGTGCAGGGCATGCTGAAGGGTAATTGATCATATCCCAATGATGTCACATAATTAGCAGAATTAATTTGAATACTAAAACTTTATATGATCATAATAATTATCAAAACTGATGAGTGTACTGTGGCAAGGAACAGGTGGGAATTGTTGCTTTTTACATCTGACATGAATGGGTTGGAGTTTACTTTTTAATGTCTTGCATTTTATGCTGCAAATCAACGAGAAAGCAGATAGTGGATTAAGAAATCCCTTTCCATCTTGCCAGAGGTTATGCAACCATAACTCCATCTTCTCATTAAAAGAACTCATTTAGAGTAACAACTGACATTAAAATAATATTCTATATAATTGCAGAGCTCCTAAAATTTAGCTTTGGAGGTAATAGCAGTATTAGTTTCCTAAACTTCCTTTCACCTTAAAGGATAAATCTCAGGTCATCTCAGATCCTAACAGAAGTGCACACTGAGTAATCTTTTAGTAATTTCTTATGGAGTAGTGATGGTATGTCCCTGTTCCCTGCAAGAGTATTTCATCCTATTATGCAGATTGAGTAGCAACACCAAAAATGGTTCAACCTAGGAGTAACAGCCAAGAAAACAAATATTTCTTCCATCCTTTTAGATAAGTGTAGCTACCAGTACTCTTATACTGACTTCAGAAATAAATCTTCATGGCACAAAAGAATCATTTAAGGAATTATATAAAGTGTTATTCATATCCTTCACTCACCACAACTACATCCCTTTTCCTTGTGACTGCAGGGGATACAGCACATTATATAAAAGCACTAAGACTGGCTGTGCTCCTCAATTGACAAACATTTCTGTTGGTTTCCTTGCAGTCCCATTCTCTGAGTTTTCTCTCATTTTCAAGAAAGACGGTTAGACTTTTTTCTGTCTAGTGCTCATTAGCGCAGATAATATTTGGACTTGCTAAAAATACGTCATCTCATTTCCTGGGCTCCTTTATCTCTGAATTTTCATCTATTGTGTTCCTTTTTTTTAATTGCATGTATTAATTTTCTGCCTACTCCCTCGACTTTTTAAAATATATCTCTTCTTTCTCCATTTTCTCCCTATATTATTTCTCCATTTCTATTGAGTAATATTGTTTTTCTGCACAATAGAACTTACTCTAAAGACCAAAAAATCCTCAAAATACTTACGACATCATTTTGAAATATGTTTAGAAACAGCAATTCTTGTACTGTTTTGGATTCTGCACATATACTGCCTAAGTGTGTAGCTTATACAAATTCATGTGATGACCCATGTTTCTAAAGGTTAGTAGGAGATTTTTTTTTTTTTATTTGGACTAACCAAAAGCATGAATGAAATGGGAAAATTTGCAACTAGTTTGATAGCAACTGTCCCCAAAAGAGAAATAGTTTTTCAAAAGTTCTTGACAAGGTTTCTTTGAAAAAGAAGAAATGTGAAATCTGTCAACCTCTGGTGATCTAAACAATGTGACTTTGTAGCCACTAACACAAAGTCATCACCAGAGGGAGGGTTATTCGAAAATATTTACTGAATTCTAAAAAAAGGCATCTCGTTCCTTGCCTTTTGATTTGTTGCATTTGATGTGACTTTGAATTTTGTGTGATCCCACTTGAGGCTGGAATCTAATGGAAGATTTCTCTCAGGAAAAAAAGCCAATTTGCAGTTCTGTGGTATTAGAACTACAGTGCAGAAGTTACGAAAAAAACAACCAACCAACCAAAACAACCTCTAAACTCCCACCAAAATTATTTTCAATATTTATTGGAATTCTTTCACACATTTATTAAGAATAAATGCATTCAGTCAGAACTTTTGGAACAATAAAACTGTGGTGATCTGTAGTGTTCACATATGGTATATTACATGAACTTGAGCACTTTTATCGGACATTTACAATTCTTTGGCACTATAATGCCTCTACAAATGGCACTTTGGATTATATAACTTTTTATGTAAATTGAAGATTTAACATGATATATTTTCATTTGGTGACTATTTTTTAATTGATTATACGCAAGTGGTTAGTCAGTTGTTCTTTATTTGCCATGCCATACTGGGCTACAGCAAATGATTTTTGGACTGTCTTTAACTTTTTCAGACTAATGATGATTGAAAAAAAAAAAATTGTTATGTTTACTTTTGCTTTCCATGGCTGCGCTGTGTAGTCCAGTGCTAATGTCAGGTGTAGCTCAAAATACACAAAACTGACATTGCAGAGCCCAAGATAATCTTTTTTGCAAACAGTATTATGTGCTTGGTAGGGATATTTTTAATTATAGTAAATAGACTATCTGGCAATGTTTTAAGGCTTTAGATATTAGCTCATATGATCTTTTCTATACTGAAACATATGGTAGATTTTTTTATTGTTGTTGGAACAGGCATACTGTTTTCTCCTTTCTCTGGTTTATATGATAATCTTTGATGGTAACTAGGCAATAAAGGAATTAAACACAGTTAAAATAGGTAAAAGCTAAACCAAAACAGTGATCAGTAGTAACAAATTGACCTAAAGCTGATAGCTTCCTCTTCATTGCTTTTTCATCTTTTTAGTTACAAAAAAACCCTCCCAACCTCCCCCCCACCAAAAAAAAAACATGCCCCCCCCCCAAAAACAAAACAAAACAAAACAAAAAACAAACAGAGAGGAAGAGGATTTTTAAAAGGATATATTTTGATAATATTTTATTAAATGATGTTGGTAGTTATGAGCTGTATCTGGTACTGCTGAATGCTGCAGATGCCACTCAAAGGGTAAATTTCTGTCCTCCACAAACAAAGCTCTAGTAAATGAACCTGTGGAGACATGTCCTTGTAAGGTTTAATTGGGTTTGCTTGCATAAAACAAATTTAATTCAAATACTCTAATTGAATAACAGAGCCCTGCTAACAGGGGCCTGTTTCTTTTGTTATGAAGAGAAAGAATTTAATCCTGTGCATAAGTAAGACGCAGAGTTTGCATCTGAGATGAAACTCTAAACTGCAATCATAGCTACATTGTCTAGCTGAACTATATTCTTATTTGATTTATACACCTGTAGTTCCTCAAAAAGTAACTAAAAAAATAAACAACCATCATCTATGGCTCGGTCCAAATATGTCTCCTAATACCTCTTCACTTAAAAGAGAATAATTGAAAGGCTATTCAAAGGAAGACATCAAAATCCAGTGTTTAGAAGCTGTTCCTTCTCTGGATTTCTTAAAAAAAAAAAAGTTTTTATTTACTTTTTCAAAATTGTTCTTCAGAATAATAAAAGGGGTGTTCTGCCCATGTTTCATAAAAATTGACTGTCTTCAGTGCATTTTTCTGCATTGAATAGGACATATGCCTCTGAGAATTTACAGTGTTTCTTGTTAACTTGATATTAATTACATTTTGAAGGAGAAAAAACACTAGGCTGAAAATTGACTTGTTTTTTTTCCCAGGAGACACATTTATCATTAAATTAAGAGGGAACAGTATCAGAGTTTCATTGTGAAAGGACCTTAGGAAATTCTGCAAATTGGCTGATCAATAACCTAGACAGCTTTCTATGAATGTGCATCAATGCTTGTTCTGATTTTCAATTTTTGATTAAGTTAAAACTATAGCAGCTGAAAAAAAAATAAAGAGTAGAGTATGAAATTACATTGGCATAGTTAACTTGAAAAGAATGCATTTAATAAAAACAGAATTAATAAAAGGAATGAAAAAGGAACAACATGGGTCAAATATTGGAGAATGAAAACTTGCCAAAAGATTTTTGAAGATCCAAGTTAGTTATATCAATTAATCTATGTTTGTTAACACCTTCAAAGTGGTCCTCACAAATAGGCAGTAGTCCTCCCAAAAATCTATAAAAGCCATGTGGAGCTTTAGAAAATGTTTCATATTTATCTATCATCTATTAATTCTAGAATAGTAATTCTTATTTTCCTGATAGCTATCCAGTTTGTCCTTTTGTAGTTCTCTAAGCCTTTGCATGAGTCATTTCTCAAGAGTTTTATCTCTTCAATTGTTTTCTATTCCTCTGGACAAAGAGTCTTATTAGAGCAATAGTTTATATGCTACAGTTAGTAACTCAGCAACTCCATACTACACTTACTTCACTCTTGAACAAATTGCCTGGTCCTGAGAATTGTTACTGTTACTGCTCAATTTATCAATTTCTACTAAAACCTCTTCTATTGATGCTTTTCTTAAAAAAATAGTTTTGCCATCTCATACCTTAAGAAGAAGGGAAGCTTCCTGACCTTCTCCATAGTGAACAGTGATGAAAGGATTCCCTTGTGATTTTTGCAGTGGTCTTTCCTTTAGTGCACCTTTTGTACTTTTATAATCTGCTGGCCCCACTGACTCTCCCGACATCCTACTTCTTCTATGCTTGAAAACATTTTATTTTATGCCTTCTTCAAGTTTCATCTCAAAGTATCACCTGCTTTGCTTTATTCTAGTTTTACATTTAGCTGTCTAGGTCTGGGGTTTTTTTTTCTCATATAAAAGTGAATGACAATTTTTATCCTTTTGAACCATTTCTTTAATGTGCTGGATTTTAAAATTACTTTGGTTATTCTTTTATTGTTGACAAATCTTTGTTCAAAGATTCCAGTGTATTGTCATCACCACTTAACTGTCACCCCAACAGAAACCTGAAAGTTTCGTAATGTGTCACTCTCAAAAGATGTGAAATGGAAATTTGGAGAAACCTAATAATCAAGAATCTTTGAGAGATATGCATGAATCAGCAATCCCACATCTTAATATGGGTCATTGAGATGTACACAATTGGAACTTTTATATTTTTGTCAAATTTTAAAAATAAATGGCACTGAACAGAGCTATTTCTGGATTCTACTTCCAGGTAGTTTTTATCATGCATGACTTTTTCCTTTTATTTCAATTTATCTGTAGTACCTTAGTTCTTGGTACAATTTTCATCTTTATAATGAGCCATACCCTTAAGTTCTTGTTCAGATACGGCTCCTTGTAGCTATTATTTCATATTATTAAGTCTGACACGACTTCCTTCATCTAGTATATGTCTGGAGTATTTAATTTCAGTGGCATTCTAAAATCCAAGTCTTCTCAGTATATATATTGTTAAGCACATTAGTAAAGATTCAGATGGGGTGGAAATTATGAGCAGCAAAAATTTCCAATGTATTTTGGGGACATTCTTCTTTAAACACATTTTTTAGTGCTATTTCCTGTGGGCACATTTACATTGTTTCATTCTATATTTGTTTGCAGATGTTATTTTGTAACATATCCACAGTTATCTTTCTAATGCAAATGATGATTGTAAAAGTAAAGAATTTAATGGTATAAAAAAGAAAAGCATTATAGTAACTGAAGGTGACAATGTTTTAGCATAAGTATATCTTGCTGACACATAAATGTGCATGATTCTCTCATTTAGTTTTCATTATGTAGCTAAGTTAAATTGATTCTAAATTGATGCTATGAAAAATGGAATTACCTCTTCCTTTGCCACTCTTTTTTATAGCACATGTAAGTTTTATCCATGAGGAAAGTACCACTGCAATTATAATTTATTTGTTTAGATTTATGACAAAGCTAAGGAAAGAGCCCCTCAAATGCCTTAGGCATCATTGTAAAATTACTTTTGAGGAAATTAAAATAAAAAATATAAATCAGAAGTTTTACCACATCTACAGCCCAACCAATCAAAGCTGGTAAAGATGACATTGTCAGTGGTTGTTCATAATGATGCATTTGTTTGCAGGATCACGGTTGTAAATTATACATTTTAGAGCACTCCTTTCTCAGATATTTCTGTATTTTTGCTGTATTTCTGAATCAGAATGGAATTTCAAAGTAACCTCCATGCTTACTTGTTGGGTTTGGTTTTTTGTTTTTTTTAATTGCATTGTTTTCAGTCAATGAACTACTAAGAATGAATTGCAGCAAGTGAGCTCTCAACAAATGTAATCAGAATCTCAGGAACTAGAACCTTAGGGACCACAGAAAGGACAAAGGAATTATATTTGGTAAAAGAGAGAATAGGAATTGTGAAATGAAACATCAATACATCAATACAATAGAGAATATGCTATGGATGGATTTGAGTTGATATGTGCAGAATTACCTGGGAATTTTGCCTGTGGTTACACCACATATGAGTGAGTCAAATCTGAGTTATCGACTCTTCCTGAAATAAAACATTTGTAGTTCAACCTTTTCTATGTAAGTAAGACTAGAGGATGTCATACATACCCACTTCTAGTCCTATGCAAAAATAAATAGGCAATTAAAAGTAATTTATGAAAAAAAAAATCCTCTATTTGACTGAAAGAGAAGCCCTTGACTGCTCAAGAACCTGGTCTGTTTCTTGAGCTAAA
The DNA here is from genome assembly GCF_971803275.1 of Cyanistes caeruleus. NCBI lineage: Eukaryota > Metazoa > Chordata > Aves > Passeriformes > Paridae > Cyanistes > Cyanistes caeruleus. Next base: position 40,017,155 of record NC_141705.1, read on the forward strand.
GGTAAAGCTCTGCACAAGCACAGCCTGCAGGAAATCTTTTATGCTTGATCTGCAGTTCATTTCTTATCCAGTCCCAGTCTGCTATTATTCTTCAACCAGTGTTCTTGGGTTAAGATCAGCATTGATTTCCATTTTTTGCACTTCCATCAGATGTGTGTGGAGTGCTCCACATAAAAAAAAAAATCTACCCTGAATTTCATCTTTCACTGGAACTTTTTATATGGGCTAGATGACTCACTTCTCCCATATCACAAGCTTTATTTAAAATCAAATGGTTTGGGTATATTGCTATGCAGAAAGGATTTTTTTTTTCTTCATTCCATCCTTAAGATGAGAAACTAACCTTTTCTATTTCTTATGGAAATTGCTTCCTGTACAGTTGATTTTCCTAGCCAGAATAATTGTTTTGTTTTATTTTTTTTATTTTATTTTGGGGGGGAGTGGGGGTGGAAATAATTAAATATTTTAAATAAAAAGTAGCAATCATAAACCAATAAATGAAAAACCTAGCTTTATTTTACTTGACATTCATGCAATAAAGACAAGACAGTTTTCACAACTAATACTCAATAGGAATTTCTGCCCTCCCCACCCAAATAAAAACAACTTATAATTAGTTCTATCTGAACCAAACATGATACATAGCAGACAAATGCATGGCAATTTAGCCTAATGCAATCCAGTCTGGGCAACCTTTCAAGGTGTATGCACTTGTATTCATTGACTGGTTTTGACAATCAAGAAGAGAAGGAAGGAAATAGCAGTGAGGAGCACAATACCTTCAGGTCTGACCTTTAGGAGGTACAATCAATACCAATTTTAAAACCATACTAAAAGGCAGTTCTTAAAGTGTTCAGCTACTAGCTGAACAAGTCTTCTGCATGACAGAACATAAGACAGAAAAATCATCAGTATTAAAATTTTTAATTTGCTTAATACATTTTGCAGTTACTTCTTCCCAAATTTATGCTCATAGAAAATGTAGCTAGTTCTGGGATGCAAGGAAGAATGTAAAGCCATAAAGCTCTCAGGTAAAGAAAAATTACCCTGGAGAGATTAATAATAAAGTCTATGTAGTCTGTTGGAATTTAGTTGCCATTCCCATCATACTGGAATGATGCTGCATAAGAAAGTGTGATGAACTGCTGCTGAAGTGCACCTGAGTTTGGCATCATAGTATTTCACAAGCATTGATTTCCCTTAGATAACAGTGTATTTTGACATCCAAGAGAAGCTTTAGGTATATAAATGAAGGGGAAAAAATTATACAGTGAGAAAAAGTAAGTAATAAATACATAAACTCTACGCATTTAGTGAGCAAGGATGTTTTATATTTGTGGCTTTATATTTGCCCCTTTTATTGATATATTACTAGCCTGCACAGAATAATTAGGGAATACAGAACTTCGCTTCTCAATTCCAGCCTGAAGCCCACAGCTTGCAGTTGATTTATACATGAAGAGACAATCAGATTCTGCTTTTTGAAGAAGCCATTTTACAGAAGAGTAGTGGCTGTGGGTGACAAGCAAAGAGAAACATAGAATATTTCTTTAGGGAAACATTGGAACCGTATAGTCCCTTAGCAGAAAGAATAAAAATAAATGTATGTAGAGTTTTTATGGTTCTATAGGGGCATCTGCTTCTTTACAAATCATAGCCTGACTAATTTCAAGATTTCTAGGAATTTTATTGTCCTCAAGGTAGGGAAAAATAAGCCATCACTTACATGTCAAGTAAAAATTTGTTTTGTGGATGGAAACTCTTAATGTGCATTCATTTTAGTGGAATCTGATATAATTATTCATATATGACTGAGCAAGGAGGAAACAATATGATCCTACGTATTCTATAGCACACTAAATATGACTTCTGTGTATCCCTGAGCAGCAATATTGGTTTTTAGAAATGAAAAAAGCTATTCCAACAGATGATGATAGCAATGACAGTGACAGAGAATCCATTGCAATCCCTGCTTGAATTGTTTCTATGATTAGTTTCTTATCATAAAAAGTGTGCACCGTGTTGCTAGTTTGAATTTGTATGGCTTTGTTTTCCAGCTCTTACATCTTTGTTGTAAGACTGTCTGCTGGACTGAAGAACTCATTATAAAAGTTTTGTCCTTCTGTAGATACTCACAAACTGAGATCGATTCACTACTTAACCTCACACTTGTTAATCTTAAGTAGCTTGACCCTCTTTGCTCTTTCATTCTGTTATCCAACTCTTTATAGGTTGCCATTCATTCCAGTGAGACAAGGGAGTCCAGCTAGGGAAACCAAAAGAAACTGAAAATTACCCAAAAAATAAGCCTCATCTACTCTCTCCCTTCTTCCTCCTTCTCTGAAAAATAGCAATCTACACAATAAATCTGTATTCAGTTAGAATAGCGTCCCTTTTCCTTACATTATTTTAATAATTATTTGATCTGGTACACTTTAAACAAAAGTTTATTTATTATAACAGAGGATAAAATACACAGTACTTTCAAAGTAGTTTCTCTTGGTTCTTGAAAAATCTTATTTTAACCCCTGTTAATATTAACAAGAGCTAGTAGATTTTTTAATTGGAAAGGAAAAAAGAAACTGTGCTGTCATCCTAATTTTTAGGAAAGTGTTCCTGAATGCAGACACCAAATGATAAGTGACACGAAAGAAGTCTGATACTATTGCTTGAACAAAGACAAATGATATCTTCTGTATTTCCTCCATTAGCCTTCTGAATAAGTAAGGAGCTGCACACTGAGAATCACAGAATATGCTGAGCTGGAGGGGATCCATCAGGATCATCAAATCCAACTCCTGGCCCTGAGCAGAATCACACCATGTGCCTGAGAGCATGTCCAAATGCTGCTTCAACTCAGGCTTGTAGCTGTGACCACTTCCCTGGGCAGCCTGTTCCAGTGCCCAACCATCCTCTGGGGGAAGAACCTTTTCTGATCTCCAGCCTAAACCTCTCCTGGCACAGATTCATGATTTTTCTTCATCTTGTCACTGGTCGTGAGCAAGAAGAGATCAGTGCCAGTTCCTCTTCCCCTCAGGAGGAAGATGTAGACTGCAATGAGGTTTCCCTTCAGTCTCCTCCAGACTGTACAGACCAAGTGACCTCAGCCACTCCTCAAACAGCTTCCCTCCAGAGCCTTCACCACCTTTACAGACATCTTTGGAATGCTCTTTAATAGAGCCTTTTTTATGTTGTGGTGCCCAACACTGCACACAGTGCTCAAGGTGAGGCCCACCAGTGCAGAGCAGGGAAGGACAGTCACCTCCTTTGACCAGCTGGTGATTCTGTGCTTAAGGATATTTTCCTTACTGACTGGATGACTTGTGTCACTTTATACTGGGAGTTCCTGGGTCTCTATAAACTTCCAAATTTTCACTGAGTGCATGTGGCCTCAACATTATATTTGAAAATATTTTTAATATTCTATATTAAGATATCCCATTGCAGCTGCAGTCTCTGAAAACTTCAAATGAAAAGTAAACTTGCATTTCAAAGCTGAAATGTCGCCATTTTGAATTGCTGTGATTATAAGATCCATTTCCTTTAAGTATTTCTCTGTAAGTGCATTGGATACATTTCAAAAGCTTTCAATTTCTTTTTATTTTTCAAGAGGGTTATGGGTTTATAAATGGATGGAAAAATGTTTGACTATAAAATACAATTTTTTGTCTCATAAAACTCTTCCAGCATATCTTGTAGAAAGAAAACAGAAGGATGTTCCACATCTTATCCCATATAAACTTCCCTTATGCTGTCTTTTTTGCAACATGCTATCTGTGATAAACCCTATTGAGTGTTTGATGACTCATATTGACGAAGAGACTCCAAATACACAAGAGCCAACCAGCAACTTCACTTAATTTAATTTACTTCTCTATGAAGAGAAGCAGCTGAGCTGATCTATTTTAAACCTTCTTTACTGTGTATTTTTCAGTGCTAAACTGTGAGTAGTAAATTATTAAACATGTCTTTCTTTCAAAGTGACAGGCTAAAATAAAGTAAGCCTCTTAATGAAAACTTTTCAACATGTTATTAGCAAGACAAAAGTTAAAAGCTGTTTTTTATTAGACTTTTGTTGACAAGTAAAAAATCAGAGAGAAGTGCTTAATTTTTTTTTCTCTTTCTCTAGAAAAATGATTTTTCTTATCTATTTTTACCCACACTATGGATAGCAAAAGGCTAGTTATGACTCCAAATAAGAAAACCATAAGTGGCTGTAAAAGTGAAGTATAATGATGAAGCAAATTTACTCCTAGAGCTTTTTCTACAAATGTACTGTCCAAGTACAGTAGTTGTCAAGAGAATTTAAGTAATATTTCCTTTGTATAGAGGAAAAAAAAAACATATAAAAATATTCATAAAAAAAATAAAAATTGGTGTGTTCTAGGAATTAGTTTTATTGCTGGAATGTTTCCTGCTGGTAATTCTGCTCAACTTTTACAGCATGGTGGGATTGCCACTGACAATCTTAAATACAAAATATACTTTGCATAAGAACAGAACCTGTGTAATTTCAAACTTCAAAATAGATGAAGGTACCTCACAGAAAGTTCCTCCTTAAAAAGTGAAAGGGAATTCCAAACAGGCCTTAATTGTACTAGATAGATTAGAGAGGACTTTTTGCTATTACTAGACGTATTGCATAGTACTACAAAGCTTTTTATTGGAATAAAATGCCCTGCTTAGAGATGCCCTTTTATAGAAAAGACCTCAGAATCTTCCAGCTAGGTTTTTTGTCTCCTTTTGGGCTCAGTGCTCCTTACCAATTACCTTCCACTATGAAAATTGGAAACAATAACAGAGCTAATGGTAGATGTTAAATGGGGAAAAGTGTCATGCAAAGGAAACCACCAATCTGCTCCAATCTCTTCCTGAAAATTGCATGGGGAAGTTTCAGAGTAAATGAAATCCAGCTAGTAAACTGCACTCAATGTTTGTTAGTCTTTGTGTTCTGTACAGATCTATGCTGAAAAACCTGCAGAAGCATCTAGGTTTCTGCTTATTTGCAGTAATGTTGTAGTACTAGGGGTTTTTTTGTTTCTCCAATAGAAAATTATTATTATGCTGTGCATATCCAAGGTGTGTAGTTATCATTTCATAATGATGTCAACAAAAGCTGGAAGGAATGGTTGAAAGAGACTTCTTTTATTCACTTAAAATTATTTTATGTCGGTTTTAAGTACTTTCTATAATCTCACACCTTAGACATCAGTGGATTTAATCATGTAACATGGCAGCTAAGTGGAAAGACTGAGATATATTATACACAGATTTTTCTCAGCAGCATGTTATAGGACTGTTGGATGTGGGCAAAAAGATCTAATTATTCTATTTTACTGCTATTATTATTTGGACCATTAGCATGGTTGTATTTAAAATTTAGCCATGTAGGGAACTTTTCAAGTTTAGGAAAAATCCCTTTTTCAGAATGTTAATAATAAAAATATGAAAAAAATTGTAAGAAACAGATTAGGTCATGTCAGGTGTGGGTTAAGATACATGTGTTTTGCAGCAGGACGTTTTGGTGGTGAGGGAATGGAGGAAAAGCATGGCAAAGCTTGCTTGAGATAAAATTTATTAATATTGGTTTATAAAAGACAGAATCCAGTTCAGGTAAAAGGAAAACAACAGACTGACTACTAGCTAAAAACAAACTGTGCTTTCCTCACAGTTTTGGGGTCAGAAAGGATCCGGAGCTACAAGTGATTTTATAATGTTTTGGGTTGAGTTTTGCAACAGCCTGGAGATTCAATAAGATTAGATTTAGAGAGTATTAAGCCTTCAGTATGAATGACTCAAAATTAACTTATCTATAAATTTATATTTAAATTGAGGCATATGTGCATAACTAAGCAGTGGGAATACCTGAGTGGTTGAGATGGGGAAGAGGGCTTTGAAGAGGATTGTCAGACTTTGCTGTTTGACCATGACAGCAGAGCATTCCAAGTGGCCCACTGCATGGCTCTGGTGAGAGGCATACTTTTAGCAAAATTTTATTTGGAAATCAGTGATTTTCAGCTTGTTGTTTGGTATCAGATCCTAAGGCTTCTAGTTGGAAGTTTAAAAAAAAAATCAGGAAAAGCAAGTTTGTGTTTAGCTGACTAAAACTCAGCAAAGTAACATTTACAGGGCTAAAACATGAAAAAGGAAAAAACATAAAAACACCAACTAAGAAAAGACCAAAACTGATAATAACTACGTGAGAAGTGAAGGAGAGGAATTGCAGCTAGCAGACAAAAAGAAGAGAGGAAGATTCAGAAGGTAAAAACAGCAACTCTTGCTGAACCTTGCTTGAATTATTTCATATTGCTATTCTAGCGGTTTCACATTCTCAGCCACTCTCTTTCCTAAACTTATGTGGTCAGGGTGAGGTGAATCTGTATAGGTCTTCCTCTGACTGCATAGTATAAGGCTTCCCCTACTCACTGCTTGTTTTTAAGGGGTTGATCTCAAACTAGTTCTATATTTCTTTTCCTCAGGTGAAGTAGCATCTTCCTGAACTGCTTTATGGGGCTATTTTGTTAGATTTATACTGTTTGGATCTTCTGTGCAGTTACTTTTTCAAATTCTGTTTCACCAGTGAAAGATAGCAGTTAGTGCCCTATAGCAATTATTATGCCACTAGATTTCTTTTGTAATTTAGTGGGGAGGGTGAGGTAGAACTGAGGAGGTAGGTATGAAATACATTTAAATTTTGTCTGCTTTTCCCCCCTCTGTTAAGCCTCCTCTATGAAGTCTAATTTTAGGTCTTAAACATCTATTTGTTGGCCATTCCATTCCCACTTTTTTCTAAAATATTCCTTTCACCCAGGGTTGACTTTGTATGTATGTATATAAGGACATAGAGAATTGAAAAGAAAAGGAACTCAAGCCTGTTAAATTAAAATTCTTAGAATCAAAATTTTTGGGGTTTTTTTGTTATTTTGTTTTTTGTTTGTTTTTAATTTTTGTTTATTTCTTTAAGTTCTCTTAAAATGGACTGATAAAAAAGATATTACAATAAGCTCCAGAGTTGCAAATAGCAATAGTAATTATGTTCCCGTGAATATCAACTTCTTTTGGTTTTATTCTGCAGTGGAAAGCTACTAAGTTCAGTGTTTATCCCAGAAAATAAAATTGACTTTCAAGGTTAATAAATAAATTAAAGCTGAAAATTTTTATGAGAAAAATGTGGGATTACCTGGCGGTAAAACCAATCCAAATTTTTCTGCTTTGTAATGAACGATGATAATATGTATACGTGGTTAAGTTTGTGATGAGGGGGGATGTTACTCAGTCAAGAAGAAGATTACTGATGCTCTTCCACTGGAAACTAAATTTGTGGAGGAGGTTTGGGCTGTGTTGTTATTACAGAGTTAAAAGCACAGAAACTCAGCTTAGTCTGTCACCAGTTCTCACTTCAGTGACATGTTCAAAGGAAAACAGGAGCTCTTGACTCCTAAATTTAAGAATGAGTGTATTCATGGTGTTTGACCTATTAGGATACAGATGTTCTCAACAGACAATGTCATATAAGTGAAAAGTGAATCAATGTGGCAGGTCTCAGCAGAGACTTGAGCAGGTTTCTCAAACATATGGTGAACCTTTCTCACACTGTCTATACAACTTGCTCCAAATGTGGCTTGAATGATTTAAAAATAGTTTACAATGCCTCATGACACCTGCTAAGCATAGAAGATGACCTAGTCAACTATAGAAGATGATTAGGTAACTATGAACTCAAATGAAGTGTTCAATTACTTTTCCTTAAGCATATGTATAAACTTTCCCAGCTACATATATTCATGTTATTGCTGTGAGGGATAAAACATAAAGTTAATCAGATAGTGTCAAAAATTAAGAAATTTTGCATCTGGACACTACTATTTCATCTCAGTTTCCTCAGTCTGAGCAGGTGTCCAGGACATTAACTGAAGGCATTTTCTCTCATAGGAGCAGTACAAAATAACTGACAATTTTATGTATTTTTATGAAGCTGTTTATAGAAGGTGTTTTGACACGATTTATTTACCAGTGTCTGTGTGTTCTTGTCATGCTATATAGTTTGGATTTACTTATGGCAGCTTACAGGTGTCAGTAGCAGGAATCAGAGGAATTTCCACGTTTCATGAAGTTACAAATAGGATTATAACTCTCCCCCCTCCATATCACCCTCAGTTTCAGGAGCAAATGTTATATGTCACATTATACCTGGCTAATAATGATTGTAGTGCATTATATTTTATTGCATCATTAACAGACCTACTGTACCTAGTAAAAATAGGTAGTAGAATTGATTAATGTAGTATAAGTTGAATATTGCTTAATTCTCTGGGCTATTGGTAAGTAAAAAGAAGGCTTTCAGAATATCTTCCAATGTGATGAAATGCACTTATTTAGAACCCTGGGTGCCAGTATGCAGCTTGAAAACTTCCAAAGTCTTTGACAACATGCTTTTTTAAGCCAACCTGTTTTTCTTAGGACAATTACTTATTTAAAAAGGAAATTGAAGACTTTCCAGCTCCCAAAAGCAAAGTGTGCTTTAAAACCTGTTACGAGAACAATAGTCACTGTTTTTCCCCCGCTGTTGTTCATACCAATGGATGTCCCCACACTGTCTATGTGCATATAAAATATTCTGCCTTTTTTTCCTGAGCACAGTAATTTATTTTAATTGTAGAGCTTCCTTTGCTATCAACTGATTTCCACAACCAACTGTAAAGAACTTGTGCAAATATGAGCCAATCCCAGCAACTGAGACACCATACATAAGTAATTTATTATTTATTAATCAATTATTCAAAAGTGATTATCCTTAGACTAGACAATTCTGTTTAAGACGTTTTAGAAGAAGACTTTGCCTTCTGTGTTCTGTAAGCACTATTAATTTATATATTTGAGAAGTCAATTTAAGCCTAAGATGAAAAAGTTGATTTGAATGTATTGGAGCATGCATAGATGTATTTCAAATAGTAATTATTGAATTGTCCTGAAGGTTTTGTTATGGGCTTTTTTATAACTTACCATCTGATGCTCCTGTAGTCTTCCTTTGCTGTCCATTCTTTAAATCTAGAGAAATTAAATATACACTGAAATTTTTCCCTCTAACAAAAGCTTTTCCATGCACAAGAAGTTCAGGGGCTAGATGACAATCAAACACTGCAAAAGATAGAAATCTTTTTGGCAATATGACAATCAAGGTCCATTGGTTTAAGTTACAAAGCACCACAGAGTCCAAAGAAAAGAAATAATATTTTTGAATTATTTTTTCTTACCTAACCCAGGAGTTGTGCTCATATTTGTAGTGCAAAAATGTGACTTGCAATGCTGAACAGACTATTACATGTCAACAGAGTAGCAAATAGCTCACAGGAGCTTGTCCCAATATTAGATTTAATATTAGTTCTGTTGGACTGTTTATTTTTTGTGTGCTTCAAGCTATGAATTTTTATCCCAGTGCAAACACAATTCATTTTGGACATATTTCTCCAGAACTACTCTTTTTACTTTCTTCAGCTCTTCCAAAAAGCAACAGAAATACAGTTCACTATCTAGTGTAGCTAGCTAAGTCATTAATGTTTTGTAGTATGAGATCAGCAGTTCTCCTCTTCCAAGGTTTCTTTATTCTCTTTCTTCATCTTATATGGATGCAAGGACTAGCAGAAGTTCATAACACCTCAAGACTTCTCATCTTTTTCTTGATGGCTCTTTTCTGATTCAGGATAAGGAATAAATTATTAAAGGAAAGACTGATAGCTTTTCCAGTAATTATTTTGCTTAAAAAAGAAAAAAAATAAAAATTTTATGCCCTCCTCTCTGTGGCAATTAGGAATTTATTTCCAGATCACAGAATATTCTAAAATAGGACTGACCTACAAGGGTCATCAAGATCAACTCTTAAGTGAATGGCCCATAGAAGGGTTGTTACCCCAGGCTTGGTGTTATTAGTGCCATGCTCTAACCAACTGAGCTAATCTCACTAGATTGGGAAGAAAGAAAATCAAGAAACTGTAAAAAAAAAAAAAAAAGATTGTTTGAATTTGGAGTAAATGGAATAGGGAATTATTATATGTACTTTGCATAACAGTTATTTTAACAGTTATTTAGTGGAAATCACTCTTTGTAGATATTTTGATGTACTGTGAGGACTGCTTTGTCATGTGTGCTCAGTATTAAGTCCTGTACGAAATTCTATACAGGATGGTGTGCTCACAGTTAGCTAGCAGAAGGGAAACTTGTTTCAGGGCTTGATTTCAACCAGTTCCCTGATTTTCTGTGTTACAGCACACTCAGTCCTCACCACCAGCCCATTGGAAGGTTCATTCTGTCCTGTTCTAATACTGGGCTGTAAATCCTTTTTCTTTCTTTATTTTTCTTTTTTTTTTCCTCCCCTGCAGGCTTCCTCTTCACTTGCTACACTCTGTAACCTCTGAATCAAGCTCTTAGCTTCTACCTAAAGTAAGACCAAGCCTCATTTCCTCAAGGAAATTCTTTTAACCCAGTCACTCTTTTCAGAGAAACTTAAAGGACAAAGTGAGAGCACATATACTGTGTATATCATATCATTTTCTCTAGGTAGGTGGAATAAGGTAGGAAAGGGGAATTACAGAAGTAAAGAACTTAGAGAGATGGTAATATGCATTTATTATTCTAATTTTTTAACGTCTTTAATAACTTGTTTATGATAAATTATAAGGAAATCTGGATGAGGCAACATGGTCTTCAATTAAGAATTTTCTGTAAATAAATTAAAAATTGAGGGATGTGTTAATCAAAAGGAAGTTATTCACAAATCATACATTTTCATGTTAATTTGTTTTCTGAAATGGTATAGAGGAAAATGTGCAATCTATGTAAAAGTGTGATTGGATGTACTGTGAAAAAACCTCACAAACATAAATATAAAGGTAACTAAGAAAAAATGTCCTCTGTTAACAGACTTTATTGCCCTAAATGCAATGCCTAAATGCCCTAAACCTGAGAAATCTTCTGTATCCCTCTTTCTTGCAAAGTGTAGCTCACCATTAGGCAGAAAATTGCACTGCCTGCATTAGCCAAAGCTGTCTCAGTTTAGAGGTGTTTCAGCGTGATTAACAGCCTGCTTTCTGCCTTCCTATTACAGCAACTTATCCAAGAGTGAAAAGTGAACGTGGGATTTTTGCAGCTTTCTCGTAACACAACTAATAGTAAAGAGAATTAAGCTTGAAGAGTTTCAGAATGTTGTGCAAGAAACAGATGAGTCTAGGCAGATGAAAGCAACTGCAACAGGCATGAGCCAAATGACTCAGATCTGCTTTATGCTCTGTCATTTGGCACAACAGTCCAATTGTAGGAAACCACTGCAGTAAGCTTCTGTACAATTCCTAACTGATAGCTACACCCTTGTTGGGCTGACTAATGCAGCCAAAGAATGTATCTGAAGAATGAGGAACAGCTTTGAATGTCCATTAACAAATTACTTCAGAACAGCCGCTGGCACCATGTATGACTCCCTCTCAAGAAAATGAAGATTCTTTTACCCTGTGAAAAACCAGGTTCAACTCAAGCAGTTTTAGACAAAAGAGAAAAAAAAATTAAAAAGACATGCAGTATTGACTTAGGCCAATATTTTGGAACATGTTTTGGTTTTTTTTCCCTTTTCAGAAAATACACCCACCCCCAAATCCCACCGATGTATTCCTGATACATCTAACTGATGAATTTGAGCTGCTTGGGTATCAAAAAGTAATGGGAAATTTGTGAGTAGCTACTTCTTTCCCTGACAAAGAAATTTAGTCAGTTAATTGTGTCACTCCTTCACTCAGAAATTCTCAGGCATGTAGTTGATATCCTGTACTGGGCATCTTGAAGTAATTCCCAGCCTCTACCTGGTAGTTTTACTCAAACCCTAAGTATCTGGTAATGCTGGCCTTTATGCCTTAGTCTAACTATATTTTTGTGCTGGAGATTTTTTGTGAGGAAAGTACCCATTGTACCTCACCAATACAGGTACCTTTACAGTGACATTTATAATTTCCTTTCTGGTTACCAGGATGGACAAAACAAAAGAAACCCCCACAGCCCATCCACTTTAGAGTTATACATTAACTGAAAAGAATTGCTCTGAGGCTGAGATGATCCCTAGGGCATAATAGATCAGAATAGAAAAACTGATAAAGCCTTATGTCTTGTAGTATGAACAGCATTTTTATGATATATTCTGTTCTTCTTTGATACTTCTACTCTTATTTCCTTGTCTACATACATAATTTATTGCTTTCTAGTAGGTGGAAGTGTGATGTTGCATAATTTGTTTAGATTTTCCAGGGGAATAATAAAATAGATTTCCTTCTTTTGTTTTACGGATAAGTAGTAATTTATGTTTTTAACAGAATCTGAGTGACATGTAGAAAATGATGTATGATCTCCATCTATTGCAAAAAGACTCATAAACACTGCTCCAAAACTAGCATCCCATTCTCATTTGCAAGATTATATGCCTGCTGCAGTAGAAGCAGCATTTGGTTGATTTGTAGCAGAATGTGCAGCTAAGATTTTTACTTAACCAGGCAGCATCTGAGTCCTGCTGTGAGCAGCAAACTGTGATGTCCCTAGTTCACACAGTACATGTGTCCCAGAGAATTAAGATTCTTTCTTTTAAAGGCAGCATCTTAATGCTGTGCCATGAAACCAAATTAGTTACTTAGTCCAGTTCTTAAGGACAACGCAACACTTTGGTTCTCATTTGTTTGAAATGCTGATGATGAGCTTCAATAGTGGTGTAATTCCGTAAGTCAGTTAAAGTAACTTGGCTCCTGAGTTTGAAAAACCCTTGCTGGGAAAAATATTTTAGCAGCTCTGAACTATTTGGCTCCTGGAAAAGTTTGGAGCTTTCAGCCAGTTGAAGGCATGGCTTACCATAAAATAATATGGTGCATCAAATTTGTGCTGAAAGATGTATGTATAGATAATACTAGGGGAGATTTGAGAGGGTTTCACTTGCTTTATGTGATTTAGTGGATAATGGGAAGAAAACGTGAGCTATGCACTAGACTGCAGTCAGCTTCAGAAACAGTGATTGTCTGTCTAATATGAAAATAATACTTTGCAAGTTACTCTTCAAGTCTACTGACTGCAGTCAAGAGAATACCTTTTTTGATCCCATTTCTACTTTATTTAGGGTCTGTGCAAGTGCTTGGAATAATGTTTTCCTACACTGTCATACATTTTGTCACATCTACACAAAACTTACAGCTGCATATTTAATTGATCTACAATTAAGCACCCTCTCTGAAGTGAAAAACATTCACTGTTTGTGTGTGTTTCTTCACAGCTCCTTCTAGTAACCTTGTAAATGCTGTGCAGGCTGTGCTATCCAGTTCCCAAGCTGCCAGGCTACTGCCAAGGAAAAATAAGAGATATTCTCGCCAGTTCACAGTTGAAGTTCTTGTGAACAAATGTATGTATTCAGAAGAAAACCATACTTAGCTTTCCAAATACTCTCTATATTTGTGAGCAAACAATTCAGCAGAACTGGAGTTGATGTTTGTATGAGTATTATGTGAGTTTTATTCATTAAGTTTGTCAAGTAGAAGTTGTCCCAGTTTTTAGTCAGTCTCCACAAGCCTATTTAGATTTTAGAAGCAGGAGATCAAGTTGTGTTAGAGGGATAGAGGCCATACAAAAGAGATGCTTATCAATATATTAAATAAAAAAGGTGAAAATAAAGGAAATAATGAAATGGAGGAAAACTCATATCTTTCACTCAGAAATTGTTAGTAGTTACATATTAAGTCAGTGTGAGTTTATAGCAATTTTGTTTCTAATACCTGAAATAATGCCCTTAGTTTTCTTGTTTTCTCCTTACATGCTTCCTGTACTGTGTGGTACAGATTCTGTTCTCCACTAAGGACAAAACTTGAAGTATTTTCACATTAATCTTAAGAAGGATTATTACCAGCTTGCTATTTGAGAACAAAAATAAGGAAGAAAAAGAAGGAATAACAGTCTTAAGTGATTTTACAATTGCTCTGTAAGACTAAAAATCTTACAGCAGTCAAACAGCAATTCTCTCAGTGATGAGCACACTGAGTCTTTGCTGGTTTTAATTGCAGTTGCAAGCACTTTACACCTTTTGAAATTAAAACTGCATACAGATCAAGCAAAGCAGCTATGAAATAGAACAAATATTTTGAGGTTTAGAACCCTTAAAACTACTTTGTGTATCCTTTTCTTTTTAAAGACAAACACTATCTGCAATGTCTGTGAGAAATACATGTGTAAGAGGTGTTCTGTGACCAGTTTTGGGGAGGTTGGAGGACAGCTGCACTTGCTTTTAAAAAACAGTTGCAAAGAGAATAGCTTTGAAGAAAAGGATTGGTTTTGTACGTAGAGAGATGGTTTGCTGATTCATGGAAAGCTATGCTAGCTATGAGTAGAAATACTTATCTACCTATGAATCATATTTTGCATAATCAGAAAAAGGGAATGCAAGCTTTGAATGTTGTTTTTGTTAGATAATATCCTTAATAACATGCTTTAATTTTGCCTTCCAACTGAAATATTCTATTCTATTCTATTCTATTCTATTCTATTCTATTCTATTCTATTCTATTCTATTCTATTCTATTCTATTCTATTCTATTCTATTCTATTCTATTCTATTCTATTCCATTCCATTCCATTCCATTCCATTCCATTCCATTCCATTCCATTCCATTCCATTCCATTCCATTCCATTCCATTCTTCTATTCCATCCCATCCCAATTTTCTATTCTGCTCTGCTCTGCTCTATAGAGGATCTTGCAAAGCAGTTAGATCTCTTTCCATAGGCAAATTTTAACACAGTGCTGCTGAGGAGGAACACACTGTATTGTGTTCACATCTATTTATTGCTGCTAGATACGGATTAAAGTTTTCATTTTCCTTATTTTTTGCTAACAATTGACTCTATCAGAAAACATTATTAAGTTGAAGGAATGCTCCATTCACTCAGTGTGAAATCTGAAAAGTTTTTCTCATCTGATTTATTATGCCACTGTCATTCTGTAAACATAGAAAATGTAGTAGCTAGTCCTTGTCATTTTCCTGACAAAATCTATAACAAAACTAACTAATTTTTGGAATCAAGAGTTAGTATTTGCTCTCAGAATTTTGAATTTCTTATATAGTATAGAAGATTGGTAACATGATGTTAGGGGAAAACATATGGAAAGAGTAAGATGCTTGCAGTATAGGCTCATGATTTTTACACAGGCTATGATTGTTATTATTTTCATCCATTCTGAATGGAGTTGGAGGGAGGTTTGGGAGTGGTGAATATCTGTGAGTAACCCTGTTGTGATCTTATGTTTTTTATTTTATATTAAGCAAAATGCTTCTTGGGAATAAATAAATATTAAGTGTCTGAGATAATACTATTAAATACTTGTTCTCTACTGCTAAAAATAGCAGAAACATATTAAAATAAAACCTTGGGTGGTTACTGTTTATTTGCTTATGCTAGGATACACAACTATGAGATGGCTGCTGTTTCATTCATCTCTGGTTTTGGTCCCCTTGGTTGCTGTGGACATCTTATGTAGTTGTCTCAGTCCCCAGAGCTGCCCATCCATGTCTCCAGTTGTTCTCTGTGCTCTACAGCTTCCCTGGTGTAGTGGGGACAATTATTGTTGTCTTGGTAGGCAGGGTAAAACCTCTTCCACTGAGACTCCGGCAGCCTGCTACAATATTTTCATGTCCTAGAAGCTATACTCAGATAACTTTGTTACACATGCAGTACCCTCAAAGAAGATCTAATTCTACGAAACATACAAATACATTTTCTGCTATTGAATCTTGTGTACTTATATAGAATGGATTGTTTGCTTGTTTGATTTTCTCCTTGAAGTTTTAAATGCTGCAATGCACAGATAGAAGAGAATTAGTTGTGAAGCATTAGACAAGGAAGTCAGTTTAAACTTTTGTCTAATATGATTGAAGTATTCCCAAAGACTGAGTGATTCAATTGTTGGTTCTGTTGTTGTTTGGTAGGAATTTTAAGCTTTACTAATGGAACAAATCTTTTAGATTTATTCCTTTTGAAGTTTACATAGATTCTGTACATGTATTGTGGATAGGAAGGTCTGTGGGTAAGAAATACTCTATCTCCATGTCCTTGAAATGTTTGAGGAAAAACAGATGTTTCAGGCTTAATTCTAAAGAACTGGACATTGAGTATGAATTTTGTTATTACAAACTTGAAATTCTACATCTCTGTGAGCAAGTTTAACAACAGTAAAATGACTATGTCTGATATTATACGTAACCTTTACTATGCATTTCTAAATGCTGAGTGTTTTGCCAAACATATTTTGCAAACATAAAACAGTTCTCAGAATGACAAAAAAAAGTCTTGAGATAACACTATAGAAAGAAATATATGGGAGTCCTAGAAGAGATGTGCACTGTAGCTTCTGTCAGCTGAAGCTGCAGATAACAAATTAGCAGAATGTGAATTTATTTACATTTGCCTTATAAGGCAATATGCTATATGCTGTAGGTAGGTAGAGTGCCTCGCAAAATCATGGACTCTGCACCTGTAATAGATCAGAGGTAGGTCTCAGTAACAGGTAATGAGCAGTGGAACAACTGATCTTAACTGTCAGATGCTAAACAGGTGACAGAGGAGCAGAGAGATCTCTTCAATCTTTAGGCACAAAAAACCCCATACATGTATGTACATACCAAAAAGTCAGTATGGGCTGACAATTCTTGATCAAATTGCACCATTCAATTGCAAAACCAGGACAACATTTCTGTTGGACAGAAACCTGTCTACCTTCATATAATTCTGAGGTTTTTGTTTAACAGAGAGCCTCACAGAAGGGAAATATATTTGTCCTCAAACCCTCAAAAAGATTTATTTTGGGGATTTTAGACTCAGATATAAACTTTTAAGCTTGTAATGTGAAGTGAACAGCATTGTAAATTACCTTTGCCTAAAAACACATTTGATAAGGTGCCAGAAAGTAGATGTTAGGTTGCATAAAACCAACTTTAAAGATATAAAAAAAAGATAAATATGATGCAGAGATGAGACAGGATATGCATGCCACAGTACTGGTTTGGTCTCAGTGTGACGCTTGGGACTTTAATTGCCTGGAGCAATTTGCAGCATGCAACTTTGTTACCTAATATTCTTTGTGTTGTCTGATAACAAGTAAGAGTTAAAAGGCATTCACTAAACTTTGAAGTGGGTATGGTGTGTTGTGTGTTCTTTGCTTTTCATATCAGCTTCTTGATCTTGACCCTGCCCCAGTCTGGTGCTCCACAAGAAAATGCAGCCTTGCAATTTTTATTCAGTCATGGTGAAGTGGAGGAGCAAGAGCTGCAAAGAATGGATAAAAATGGAAATATTAGGGGTCAAATTTGGTTGGTATGACTTTTATTTACTTCAGTGAAATAACTTGGTGCAATTCAGTCAAACAGTAGGAAGAATTTCAGTGAGTCCAAGTGAAAGCCTGGCTTGTTAAAGCTATGTACAAATAAAGGTATCGTGCTAGTTTTGGCTGGGATAGAGTTAACTTCTTCACAGTAGCTACTTTGGGGGAAACTGTTGGTAATACAGAGATGTTTTTGTTATTGCTGAGCAAGGTTCTTATGGGTCCAAGGCCTTTTCTGTTCCTCACTGCACCCATCAGTAAGGAATCAGGGGCACAAGAAGTTGGGAGAGGACACAGCTGGGCAGCTGAAACCCAGTGACCAAAGGAATATTCTATACCTGTGGCATTATGCTTAGCAATAAAACAAAGGGAATTAGTGGGGTCCTGCTGCTCAGGGACTAGCTGGACATTAGTCAGTTGGTGGTGAGGAATATTTTTAATTTTTGTTACTTGTCTTTCTTGCTTTTATTTTCTCTCTCTTTGATATTTTCATTTTTCATTACAAGTTGCTATAACAATAATAGTTATTATTAATGTACTGTCTTGGTCTCAACCCACAAGTTTTCTCACTTTTACCCTTTTGATTCTTCACCCCCCACCCACATGCTCTGTATACTTATACATGGCAAATGGAATGGCAAAATTACTTTTGAAATGAGAGAATTGAAGTTATATCAATGGAAAAAAAATATTTCTAGTACTGAGTTTAAGAAAAGGAAAAGTCTGTGGACTATTCATGATGAAACTGATCAGCTTATTAAATGCTATTATTCCTAAAAATTCAGTCGATAATATCTCAGATGTTGAATTTGCCTCTATGAAATGCATTTGCTGTTATAGACAGGATAAGGCTCCTGTTAAACAGCACAGAACAAGTTGTAAGTCTCTATTTCTAAAAAAAAAAAAAAAATGTTTATTTTGAATGTTGGAATGAGAGGAAGCTGTTTTATTTTATTAGGAAATGTTTATTTCTTGTTGCAGAAAATTCTCTGTTCCTGTGTGGGGGGAAAAAAAGTAAAAACCAGAGAAAGAAAAGACAATGGGAAAAGAAAGATTTTTTATAAGACAAGAACCATTTATCAAATTAAGAATAACAAAAAAAAAGCTTAAAAAGAATTTGCATTGTCTTTCAAATGTGCTTACACCAATATTATCAACACAGAGGAATTCTTATTACATGTTGATTCTGAAAAGTGAGAGCTCTTAAGAAAATGAGTTGCTGCCAGAAGAAAAGCACAAAACATTTTCTTACAGGAAAAAAAACAAACTACTTCTCTTTAATTTAAATGGCATTCAAAACACATTTATCTTATGGCAATGTGAAAACAAAATTGGATTCAGTCTTTCAGCTCAAGAGAGCCTACAGAAGAAGACTTTTATTCCCAGGTGATTCAAACTCTATTTATCTTTTAACCACATGCAAACTGTTCAAACCAGCTTTTTGGATTGAGTGACCTTTTTCAGAAGAGCAGAAATAGCATTTAAAATAACTCTTGTTGCAAAGTGGAAGCATATGTCTGGGTCAAAAGTTAGCCCATTGTCAGCAAGATTCTCCATAGCTGAGGACAGCAGTGATTGCAGTATGAAAGATGTATGAATAAAAGTCTTTTCTCAAGAAATGAAGCAAACTTTTTTCACACTCATAAAACTGTTAGGGCTGTAAATAAAAGATACAGGAAATAAAAGATTAAAGTGATGTCTGGAAGTGTACAGAGAAAATACACACTAAGAAAAAATTCATGTTTGAAGCTAGGTTGATCTACAGAAGAACAAAATCACTTTATGTATTAGAAATAAAATAGTATTTATGTAATCATATGAGAATGATAAAAAAAAAAAAAAGAAACCAAAAATTTAGAGAGAGAACAAAGAACATATCAGTAATACCTAAAGAGAATTTTATAGTATGTACATTCTTAATCTGAGACTAATTCAGGGAACTATAAGGACTGTGCTTTGGAACACCACACTAATATTAATGTTTGGAATGGCTTGAGGTTTCGTGTATTTGTTTTTTAGGGGGTTGTTTGGTTTTTTTCCTTTTTTGTTGTTGTGTTTCTGTTTTAATAATGCGCTTTTGAATTACAGTATTACAAAATAAGTTCACAGACTGAAAAAAATTGTTCTGAGTGTTCTGGATCACAGGACAAAGCGATCATACCTTCTCAAAAATCTCTCAAGTGGAAAAAAGGATATACATATATATATATATATATAGTGAGGAAATAAAGAAAGTAATAAAGAAAATGGATACAAATAAGAAAATATAGATTTTTTTTTCTTACATTACTATTTTCTCACTATTACATTTCGAAACAAAACTAGGCTGCTGGTAAACCTAATCAAACAGATTGTTGTCTTGGGGCTTCCTCATGGCTTTTCAAGCCCTGTGGGTTATGGCAATGAGGCAACTGTTAAAAATAGTAAAACTGTCACACTGTAAGGGCCACACTAATAAACTCAAGGTTAGTTTTCCAGGTCTGATTAAGAAGGATAAGAATGCACATAGACATAGATTAGATGGGATCATCTTTCTCATCATCTTCTTTAATAAAGCAATCTGCTTTAAAAAAGCGAGACTGAACTTCCCAACGGGTTTGGTTCATCAGACACAGAGAATGATTATTATAGTTGTGACTTGTAGATGCTGAGCCACTCATAAAAGTCACCGATTTAATAAAAGAGAAAATTATTCAAAACCGTTTACATGATTTTCAGAAAAGTGACAGAGAAGTGAATTCCTGCTTATTAATTAATGCAGTTTTTCTTCTTTGCACTCTAATTTCATTCTGATGGTCAAAATAATCAATGTTTCATCTTTACATGGTTTCTGTTCTGGTTTTGGCTGGGATAGAGGTAATTTTCTTCAGAGCAACTGAAACAATGCCGTGATTTTTGGATTTAGTACAGGAGTATTGTTGATACTGATATTCCAGTTGCTGCGCAGTAGCCCTTACCTTAAATCAAGGACTTTTCACTGTCTCATGTTCTGCTAGTGAGGAGGTGCACAAGAAGTTGTGAGGGAGCACAGCTGGGACTCACGCTGGCATTAGGGATATTCCATACCCTGGGGCATCATGCTCAGTGTATAAACTGGAGGAGTTAGCCAGGAGCAGACAATTATTGCTCAGGGATGCGATGGGCACTGGTCAGTAGGTGGTGATGGTTACGGCATATTATTCCTTCCTCCTTCCCCTTTCCTGCTTGCCGTAATCCCTCTGCTCCCAAACCAGACCAGGGAAATCGCCCGACGAGTTCCAGTCCACCAGGGGTGGGAGGAGGTTTGGCAAGGACAAAGATAAAAGATGAAGGAGGCTCTCTTTTCCGAGACACTACCCCAGCCTTTTGCAGAATCTCTCCAGGGAGAAAGAGCAGGCGGGCAGTGGTGGAGACTTTTATACCGGGGGAAGGGGGCGGGGAAGAGTAGAATTACAACCAATGGGATGAGAGCAAAGGGGTGGGGCAAGGGGAAGGAACCAACTTCACAAAACCGAGGGGGAGGCACAGGGAAAAACCATTATAAACACTAATATAAACATATTAGTTCAACACGACACCTGCTCTTATCATCATAATTTCACCTTGTACCAATTATTTAACTGTTCTTATCGCAACACATGAGCTTTCCATTTTTACAGTTCTGCTCCCTATCCCAGTGGGGCAGAGGAGGGGAATGGGAAAGTCCACTGCATGGATCTTAATTGCTGGGTCTAGGAGTTAAGCACATTGGTGTCTTATTTAACTTTTCTCTCTCAGACTTTGGAGTTCAATGAAGGTAAAAAAGTCAAGGGAAGCTTTAAACAGTGCATCTTTGAGGGTAGAATAGCTGTGGACATTAAATTGCTTCTCTATGATCTCTTGTTCATCTGGTAGAAAGTAATTTTTTTCAAAGGTCAAATATTGCTTGTGGCAGGGACCACAACATGAATCTTTCACTTACTTAGGATGGAGGTACATTAACTGAAAGTCTGAAACCACATTCATTTCTGTGTTTTCTCTCTAGCCTGATAGATCTTCGTTCGTATCTGCAGTTTGTAGGAATGCCACTGGTTCAACTGAGAAAAATGTGGAAAATGTCTGATTAGCTCCAGTTTCTAGTGATGAATTGATTACCATCTATTGATTTACAAGTCAAACCTAAGAGACAGCCCACAAAGGTGGGTGAAAATGTTCATATTCCCATTTTCCGTTACATCTTGAAACTGAAATTACTGATCTTCCTATTTTTTATACGACTTCTATTGCTTTCTTTTTAGTTATTTAAATGACATCTTACAGAAAATACTTTTCTACACCCCTTATATTATTTTACTTCAGTTTTTGAGTAGAGCTTCAGTTTCACTTTGGGACTACTTTCACATCTTGCTCAATGATATTGTTTCTTTTACTTACATCTATATCTGTCACATCTCGTCTTCCTTCAGTCACTTTTTTTTGTGCTGACTCCTATGTGCCTAATTTGTTGGGGATTTTTGTTCCATCTCTGTAGTTTGTTTCTCTGGGCCTTAACTACTACTGTCTTATTCATGATCTCTGGAGTAATTGTTACCAAATTTTTGCTTACTTACATTCTGACGCATTTCATGCAGGTGCATCCTTTTTAGTGTTGCCCAGCAGGTTTCTGTCTTTGTATGAAGATTAAAAAAAGGGGTTTTTTTCCCTAATTTTCATCTTTCCAGTTGAAAAAATGTTTTTTCTTCTTTTCTTTCTTTAAAAATAGGGATACTAAATGCAGCAGTGTGTTGAACATAATTCTCCTTTTGTTCTTGGCATTTTTACTTATTACTTTAGCTGGATGATATATAGAAGATGGGATTAGGTCTAAAGTATGTATATATTATTCATGTGTAGTGTACTGATAGAGAAAGTGTTATTTGTCTTCCAATTTTATATTATTAGTTATCATCAATTCCTTTTACTTTCCAGGGTTTTTTCTCCTCTTAGAGCTGACTCCTCATCACACTGTTCCCTCTTTACTGCTATCTATATTTCTCTTCTATTATTTAGCACTATTGTGTCAAATCACAACTTTAATGCAAAATTTGAAGAAAACTGTACTTTTGGAAGTACATCCTGTGTTTCCTGATATACAGTTGTAAATCTAATATATTAACATTTCCACCTTCAATAACTTCTATAATACTTGCTCAGTTTATATGGAAAAATATTAATTGCAGGTGTAATTAATTTCATTTGGTCCCTGTATTGCTAAACTCTGTCAAATCTCCATGGCATTTCTGAATTTTATGCTTCTGTGTATGTAAGGTAAAATGTCAGTCCACAATGTTAAATATCCATCTGTAACCAATATTCTCAGCTGATTTTTAGATATTAGTTTAGCTGATGAATCATGGTTAATTATTGCATTTTCTCTAAGTTTCTTGCAATGAAGAGTTAAGGTTGGTTTTAAAAAGTTACTTATAGTTTTGAAAGTAGCACAGAATATGTTAATTTAACCAATTCTTATTAAAAATATATATGGAATGTATACAGTGGTGATTTGCTCTCTCCACATGGGAAAAAATGGGTTTGGGATTTTTTTTCTGTTAATTGGTAGACTTTGTAACAGACCATCTTGGATAGAAAAGTTTGAACAAGCTCTATTCTTAAAATAATTTGCTGTGATCTTAAATCCTGAAAAGTAGGCAGGATCCCAACATTCATGGTCCACTTCCTACGCCTCAGTGGGTTAAGGAAAAATCTGGCTAGACCATTTCTATGTCTCCAAAATGTGGTTAGTCCTAGGCAGTTAGAATGCAGCTTCTTTATTTTATAAAAATCAGTATAATTATTTCAAGAGACCTAAATAAGTTCTGGTATTTCACTTGTTATTTAGAAAGTCAGGATATCGCTATAGAAGAAGAAAACAAAATTTCTGTCATAAGATAAATTCATTGCCAAGAATTAAATGGAATGCAAAACTAGTAACCTGGTGTGGGTTGATTTAGAGGAGACACTTCCTTTTTAGGTCATAGCCATACACACATAGAAAGTATTTCTTATGCTTTTTAAAAGACTACTCACACTGGAAACTCAAATGCCACTCATCCAAATCAGAAAAACTAAAATTGTGTCTCCTAAATTTTGTCTTTTTTAAGACGTGATGTGCAGCAAGGACTGCAAAGGAAGCAAGGAATTCATTAGAGTTCAGGACTTCAGAGTTCCTCATTCTTGTAGTCTTCATTAATTTTTTTTTTGTGAGTTGGGGTTTTTTAACATTTTTCATTTTTCTCTCTCATTTAATGTGAGATCTACTTAACCTCTGAGTTTCTGTATTGAAACTCAAGTGTTATGTGTCATAGAAAAATGTAAAATTGTCTTTATCAGAACATGATCATGTATTCTGAACATTTTAAATCTCTCATGCTAACACAATTGAAATTCACCGAATTACAGAATTTCTGAGGTTTGGAAGGGACCTCTTGAGATCACCACATTTTCTGCCTCTCAGGCAGGGTCAGAGGATGAGATTGTCTTGGATTCATCCAGTCAGTCTTTGAATATCTCTAAAATGGGAGAATTCACAGCTTCTCTGGGCAAACCTATTGTTGTTGACCATTCTCATAGTAAAAATATTTCTCATGTTGACATAGAATTTAATATTTTTTAATTTGTGTCTGTTGACCAATTCCATCCATGAAGACGTTACTGGAAACTCAGGCACAAACTAAATGCAAGGAAAGAATGTAAAGATACTGATGATTTCATCTGACATTTCCTCTAAGGTCATAGATTGTGTGGAATTTCTTTTACTTTCCACCAAGTCCCCTTTTAGCCATTAAATCTGGAGGCAGAGAGAAACTGAGATTAGAATTATTAATTCCTAGTAAATTGCATTAGAGTTTTATTCATACAAGAAAACAAATCTCTGCTAAAAATAGAGGTATTTCAGTAAGTTAGCTCTCACAACAGGTACCAATGTTTTCACACATCATCCTTTCACTGATCTCTCCCTGAAGGAGAGGAATTCCAAAAATGTATAAAGCTTCTAGTTGAAGAACACTATAACAGTCTTTTTAAAATCACAGACATTCTCTGAGAGCTTCTAACAAAATATAAACCAAGTAGATTCAATGTCTTCAAGCATGATTTAAAATCTTAGCATTAAAAGAAAAATTGTTATAAAATAAGGATAATATATTTATTTTTGTACTTATGTTTCAAGTTGAGATGTACACAAAAGCAAAGCATATCTTTTTATATCCTTCCCCCACCTGTCGGCCCTTAATCTTCGTTGTCGTAAATCATTGTGCCAGCCTAAAATATTGAGAGTGACTTAGGATATTTATCTAGTCATACAGCACAGATGGACAAACTAAGAGACTTGGCAGTTAGCAGGTGTTGATTTATGCTGAATTCAACACTACTGTCATAGGCCTATTGCTCTAGTTATTAGGGTTTATTCTGGTAAAAATCTCTGCATCTCCTTTTGGCAGAGTAAGACTTTTCAGCTGATTTCTAAGGGAGTAAGTATGAGCCGATGTTGAGCTTTTCTAAACACTCAGACCTTCTCTAGACATTAGGTAGGATTAGCAGTACAACCTGAAGAAAAACCCTGAAGACAGCAATAGATTTTATTCTCTGAATGCCCTGTGTTTCTTTGCATAAATGCAGTGATCTACTGGGGCACTGAAGTGGTTTGGTAGAGCCCCTCAACAGGGCATGTAGGAAGGGATGGGAATCTCATTGTTTGGCTGGAACTAAAGTCTGGCACCTAATGCTTACTAATGTTTGATTTTTATGGAAATAGTAGGAATTAGACATCTAGTACATGTGTAGACTCCAAACTGTAGTAATCCTAATAGTGAATGCATTTGCATCCAAGAACTGTCTCTGTTTATACATATTTTTGTAATGTGGCTTGCATATGACTCCTGAATATGGGCCTACTTCTGATGACACAAATTTGTCACGTGACTTAGATTTTTGGCTTTCTGAGGAAAAATTATTTCAACCTTCTCCTATTTCATTATTTCATTTCATCATTTCCTATTTCATAACTTCCTATTATTTCAAAAAGCACTGTCATGCCCCCTTGTTGCTCAGCTGCAATAATAATTAATTCATAACCTGCTTTCATGACTTGGAAGAAAATCATTCATAGACAATCTGTTCTCATCTGCTTTTCTTGTCTTCTAACATCAAGATGAGTTCAGGTCAAAAAATAGAAATATATACCTAAGTTTCAAGACCCAGAAAGAAATTAATTAAGACTCCTAAAAGCTGTTTGAAAACAAAGGAAAATCTATTGTCTGAAATATCAGATATAAGATGGAAAAATACTTGAAATGTGTCCTTCTGGGCTTAAAGTATAGCTACTTCTGTGAGAAATGTATATATTCAAAAAGCTTGTTTTGAGAATGTATGGGTTTGAGGAAGTAACAGGCACTTAGGAAAAATGAAAATAGACATTTGTTTTTAAAGTTAACTTTTTAAAAAGTTAAGTTCTTGATTTACTGTAAAGATCACAATTCTTTCAACTTTTCAACCTGTGTAAAATAAGGAGACACATGATTCTGATGATTGGTCTCTTCTGAATTGGGATATTCTGAATTGGGATATTCTGTGATATTCTTTTAAAAAACTGGAACAAAATGCTGCCAAATTTGACTAATATTGATTCCCATGGATTTTATGTATTTCAGTACTATCTTGACCACCTGACCATGCCTGAATGGGACTAATCTGCATATATATAGTCTAAATTAACACGCTTAAAATATCTGAGAGCAGGTTTCAAATAATCTAAATTAACATCCTAAGAGAAGGTTTCAAAGGAGTATTTCTGGAGCTAGGCATCCAGCCCTCTATCATTTTTGCAGACTGATTTGGAAACTCAAATGATACATTTTTCCTTTAGATTATGGTAAAAGTGGTAACCTTCTTCTGTGACAAATAGCTCCTGTATAGAATGGTATTTCTAACTCCTTTCTGCACAAGCCCATGAGATAACATGACCTTAAGTTCCTAATCAATAAATCAAAACTGCTTTTGGATATCATATGCTTCATGGCATTTAGGAAGAGTGGCAAGTTGAGCATTAGGAGTGATTTCTCAGTATCATTTCTATACTTACCAAAATGTCTCCCCATGGAAAGGGAGATAGATTGACTTTATTTCTGCATAAGAGTTCAGTTCTCTGCTCACCCTTATTTCACTTGTAAGAAGAGGAAAATTATGATGTCTGTTTTGAAGTCCCAATTACCGTCATTTATGTCAATGGCAAATTTAACTCTATTAAAGCTTCTTTGTGTTTTAAGCCACTGAAACACAATCCAAACATTGAATGCAGCCCAAAGGCTTGATATTTCTTAGTACATTGTACAGGCATGTCTGTGTATTTCCCACTGGGAGCTTTAAATAGCAGGCAACTAATTTTTAATTATTCAGTGCTGCAAGTTGGATTCTTGTGGCATAATGTCAATTACTAGGAAACAAGCGACCTGCAAATTTGACATTGCAAAAGCTTTCCCTCTGTCCACTGAGAGTTGGTAAGCACAGTAAGAGAAACACATTTCTGTCATTTAGCTTTGCTTGAGCCATTTCTCCCTTGCAGAAACTTAAACTAAGAAAAGTCTGTGGTTTTATTTAAATGCACAGTAAAGACAACGGTGTCAAAAAATCATGTTCAGCTGTTGGGCTTATTCTAAAAATGTCACTCAAGGCACATAAACCTATTAAGACACAACTAAGTAAATTAAAAGTTACATTCTGCACGCAGTGAGCTATTCTGACATGCTGACATCTTCTGACATCACAGATTTGGGTTAGAAAGGACCTCTTGAGATCCTCTGGTCCAACTACCCTGATCAAACAGGATCAGCCACAGCTGGTTGTCCAGGATAATGTCCAGGGATTATACCCACAGATAGAGGCAGCACAACTTCTCTGGGAAGCCAGCATGTACTGGTGCATGGGAATATTCCTCCACAGGAAAATTGAGGATGATTCATTTCACATTACTGGAGATAATATAGACTTTACATGGAAAAATACATCAAGCAATAAACAAAACTTTTATTTGGATGCTTCCCATAACTCTAAGTTAGAAGATTTTGATATAATTTTTTTCCTTGTTGTTTGAGAGAAAATAAAATATCTCACTGTCTGAAAGCCAGAACAGTTAAGGAGGAGGTTATAAAGGTTCCTTTTTATTTTGTTTCATGTTGTCTAATATGACATCTTATATTAGATATATGTAATAATATACATAGTATATTTAGTATATTTAGTATTTATATTCAGTATAATATGTACTAAATACTTTAGGTCAAAATACATATTCTTTAAGAATTAGCTGCTTTCAACCAAATCATGCTAGGTAACTGCCAGAAAAAATAAAAAATAATTTCAGTTCAGTTAGTAATGTTTGTTTTATTTTAGTACTTTCAGTTAATGTTATTAGCAAGTGATTGAATGAAGCTTTAGATTTATTTTGGTTTTAAAAGTGAATTTCTATGCAGTATGTATTATACAGAGAGGACATTTGGCATGCCCATAATGTGTTATGTTGTGCAGGGGTATTTGTATTGTCTCAGAAACAACCAGAAGGAGTGGAGTACAGCTGTGCTATCAGCCTGCTGTTAGGGATAATCTGTCATATCTGTTTAAATGCATGGTGTTTCATCAAGCAATGCAGCAACAACTTTTGTTTCTGTCCTATGGCTGAAAAAATGTCTTTTGAATTACATTCACTAAAAGACAGGGTTGGGGAAAATAGAAGTAGATAAATAGAATTAATTTTGTTTTCCTTACTTTTGTGCTGGTTCCTCATTCCTCTGGGGAAAATTTTGTGAAGCCCAGTGTTTTGGAATCCTTAGAAGTACAGTGGTGAACATTAACACAGCTTTCATAAATGGTTTGTTTACTTGAGAGGAAAGTTTTCTTTTTCTTGGGCTGGCACATGAGAGCAGTCAATGATTATGTTTAATGGACCAGTGTGTCCACTTAAAAAGGCCTGTCTTCTTTTGTTCTTTTCCAAACTGGAAATGCACTGTGCATTTTAGTGTAGGGACAAGACAGGTATGAGCAGTAGAAATTCATAAGTGACTTATTTATTGGCCTGAAAACACTATATAATTGAGCCTGCAATGTAGATCATGTTTCAGAATAATTTGTACAATTAATTGATTTTTCAGACTCTTCAAAATAAGGATTTAATTGGCAATGTAGACCAGAATAGGAATGAACTGTCATTCACTGATATTGCATTCACAGAGCAGGGAAAATCTGCAGTAGCAACTGAAATCTTTAATTTCCGGGTGTATGTTCATTTTCTTCTGAACACCCCTACATGTAAAGTATATAGGTAGATACAAAAGGCAGCAAATGTTGCGAATAGGTTGTTGTGTATGATCATCATGTAGCACATGAATGATAAATATGTTTAAAATACTGCTGACAGCTTGAAATAGTTTCCAGCTATTTTTGACTATCCATATTATTTCATTCAATTTTTGGTTTTGTGTGCTTGGTTTTCAAAAGCTTGTGAGTGTAAAGAAAAAGTCCAAATTAAAAAAACCCTACTTCTACAACCTCTTCATAAATACCACTTCATAAACTGATTCTGTTGCCATCTTTTCCCACAGGTTGTATCTTCTGTAAAGATTACAACAAAATGGAATAAATGTGTATCTTGCAAAATGGTTTGCAGTTTTGGGCATATGAATTAAAATACCATGGCAGGAATGGTAAATTTAATTTATAGGTAAAAACTACAGCAACATAGTCATTAGTAAAAGGAGGTGTTTGTTATTGATAATATTAATGGGGTTATTACTTATCTGCTTCTATTTTAGGCAGTGAATAAAAGGTAAGGGTGATCAAAAGAAAGAGACATGGTTTTGATTTTTATTGCTCAATCATTATGTTTGATTTAACTAAATGGCATGATCAGGTAACAGTTTGAATTGGCATTTGCTTTGTCATTCCCTTTTGAAAGAGTACATGAGTGTATGAGGCATTGAACACCGTGTAGACCAATTATCCTGGCCAGACTTATGTGCTTTGATTCTGGATCTAAATCTGACACAGAGTGGTCCTCTACCTTTCAGAAGAGCTCTGATGAAAAAATAGAGATCATGAGTCTGAAATTCTTTTTAAGATGTGGGGGTGAGATGTGGGGGGTGGAGAGAGGAGAAGTAATGGAGGCTTAACTCGGAGTTCAAGCTAAAGTACACAATATCCTGTTCACCACAGGGTTAATTAAATTAAAATCCCTGGTGGAATCATAGATGTATTTCTGCTTTGTCAGGAATTTCATGGTAAGATAAGCACAGCAATTACTATGGCCTAATATAGTCCATATTTCAGAATAACGATAGTGTAATAATGTTAATTAAACGTAAGTGTATTTACATTTCATTGTTTCTACAGTCCAGAAGTTATATCTGAAGACATCTTATTTGACTGCCTGGTTCCCTTTATATCAATAGTCAATTGGGGGAAAATGCTTCTTTCATAGTTTAAAAAAATATAAAGTTGTCTTTGATAATTAGAAACAGTATGCAAAATGAAATCACTATCCAATTCTCAAAAAATTCCTCAAGCTAAACGTGGGAGATATAGACTACAAATAAAATATTGATTACATATATTACCTATTAAAATTAAAGAAGTTTTTTTATTACTGTGTTCATATAAACTAATAACAGTACGTATATGAAATACTGATTTAAATTTAAAATTGAAGGATTTGTCAATACACTAACATGATGTGACAGTTTTTTTCTCTAAATCAGTGGGTAATGTTCCATTAATATTTGTGAAGCAATAAGTTAATACTAAGATCATAATTAAATTTAATATTTTATCCCTCATTGTAAATATGACCTGTAAATTACTGTCAAAAACAGTGAGAAAAGTAAATGACATACTTCATTGTGATTTTCCTTTGAATCTTTGAATTTAGAAATGTGCTTTATGTATATTTTTCAACAGTAAAGTGGTCAAAATTTAGGATGAAAATATCCTGCAGGGTTAGATCTTTAACTTTTAAGTTCTTTAACTAAAGTTTAGTAGCTTCTCTACTGCAAGAAGTGTCAACGTGTCTCTTCTGTCAGATTTGTAGGCAAACATTATCACCCTTCAGGCAGAACTACATCTTTCCTCAGAGGCTCTCCGTCAGTGTAGCAGCTAACATGTTTAAGAGCACCAAAGGCAATAGAAAGGGGTAATGAGTCCCACTGGCAGTCAGGTTTTGCTCTGAAACCTTGATGCCTGAACCAACATTTTCAGTTACTGTGACTCAGTTCTGGAGCCTGAGTAAATGCAGGTAGCTCAACATTTTGAAGTGTTAAACAATTTTATTTAATACTGTACTTAGTGGGTAGTGAAATTTCATGAAATAGCCTATATAAACTGTGTCTACATGTTTTGGAAAAATACAGCCTTAAGTAAATAACACAAAGACATAAGTCCAAGTTGCTTAGCTAAATGTTAATGAAGAAACTGTAGGTACAAAGTGGAAAGAGCTATATTAATGTACAAAGAACAATATCCTCCATACAGATTATTTGCTGATCACAACCACTACAAAGATCAAAAAGGATGACATTATTTAACCAGCTTTCTACCCTCTCTAAAAGGAACTCCTAATTTATTTTGACAAATTAGAAAACACTAGCTTAAACAAAGCAAGCATCAGTTCTTTTCTAAGTTAAATAATTTTGACTTAATTTGAGACCCATAGCTAGCACAACCACCAGGAGCAATAGCTGCTGGTGTAAGAGTGATAGCAGTCAGCTGGCCTCAGGCTGGAGGCATTTGACAGAAGATGTATGCTCGTGTCCAAGCTATAAATATAGGTTATGATTTCCCATCAAATTCTTTTCTTTCTCTAGCGTTGCTTACAGGTGTCTGAGTTGTTTGATCTGACCTCTAGCTCAGTTTTCCTAGATATAACTCATATCTGCTTGCACTGGATTTTTTTTCCTCTGGTTTTATTTGTTCTGATTAGAAGATAATGCAAAGTTTTAGTAATAATACTACAGGAATTTGTTAAGCTGTATGGCAGTAGTTTTCCACATTTTTAAGATGAAAAGAAAGCAAATTTTGTATTTCAAAGAACTGCTAGTTTAAAGTAATTTTACTAGATTCTTTTCTTTACCCTGACATTTAAAGGTGCTGATAAAGCACCTAATATCATTACAAAATCTAATATTATTACAAAAATAAGGCATTTGGAAGAACTGCTTCAGAAGAAAAATTGCTCTTTTCTATAGATTTGAGAAGGTGAACAAGTCCTTAGATCATGATCTATATATTGCCCCTGCTTTATAAGATTGATTGATTCTCATGTGACAATTCTAATCTTTACATAATTTTCTAAGTGGTCTATGCAAAAAATGTGAAAGTCTCTTAAGATGTGGGGGGTGTTCACTGGTTTCTTTTCAGGCCTATCTCTAACAGTGTGAATTCTATATTGTACTGTAGAAATAAAATTTTTAAAAAAATCCTCTTTAGTTTTCACAGGTGACAGCAAAATGTGTGTGTGCCCTTCAGTGAATTCTAGGACCTAAAAGCCATTAAGATACAATATCTAAGTAACAGCAATAACTCCAATGTTCTCTGAGAAATTAAAGCACGCTAAACCAGCAGGAAAAAGGAAAACTGAATTCAGAAAATTATATTTGTTCAGTTTTGTGGCTGGAGAAAAGGTTGTCTCACCGAGCTGTGTCACTAATGAAATATTAGATCAAGTGAAACAGATGATTTTTAGGTATTGTAATATCAAATATTGTTATTTATTATAATATCAAATTATAATAATTACAATATTATAATAACAAATAAAACATATTGCTTTAAGACAGTTACTCTTGTAGAAAGTTTAAAGGAAAAGAAAGTAAGACATCCAAATCCAATTTTACAGTGTACTAGACCAACACCAGAAATGGTCAGAGAGGATAAATAAAACCCAAACCCTGTGTTTGTGGTTTGTGGTTGTGTGGAAAACGTATGAGTTTTGAGCCTGAACAGAGTACCAGGCTCCAAGTTAAGCACCAATGTAGATCTGCTCGCAGAAGCCAGGATCAAGACCAATGCACAAGTCAGCCTTGTAAGACAGAATAAAAAAATCAGACTTCAGAAGCAACCTCTAAAGATTCAGATCTAAATAGATCTAAAATGGGATTTATTCCTGATGGTCCTTTATTAAAAGACCAAAAGTTTCCATTCTTTGATATTAAGACCGTAAATAAATGAACATATGAATATGATATAATATAATATAATATAATATAATATAATATAATATAATATAATATAATATAATATAATATAATATAATGTATACCTTTACACCTTTATAGCTGAGAAGAAAATCTGGATGAGGCTTTTGCTTTGATAGCCCTTGGATAAGAGTATAATCCCAATCCTCAAAACTGATGCACATTTTGATTTCTCCTGACTAGCAGCACTTACAGCCATCTGTTAGACTGGCAGTACTCCTAGGCCAAGATTCTTCTGCCAGTTTAGAAATGGCATGAAGGAGCAACTGGTGAAAAAAAATCAATTAAAAAAATGGTGTGAAAGAGCAACTGGTGGAAAGAATCAATTTCCATCTTTTCTCCCTCCTGTGGTAGCCTTCATCAGATATTGCTTTAAAATTAGTTTGTTTTTTGAAATAGTTTTAAGTGTTTCTAGTTAACAAAAAGGCTAATTACAGAACGTTAATTGCCTATGTACCCCTTTAACCACTATTAATCTTAGACCTCTACAATTTGTATTTGACAGATTATGTTTGAGTTTTAAAAAGTAAAAAAAAAAAAAAAGAGGATGAAGTTAAAAAAATAAGGCAGTAATTAAGGAAACCATTAGGAACTCCATGAAATGTTTATGTAATGGCTCAAGTTGTGTTACAGAATCACATTTTTTTCTATTTATAAGTAAAGCAGAAAATTTATTATAAAACATTATAAAAAAAGAATTCATTTTATATAAAGACATTCTGTGGGAAACATATCCCTCAATTTTATTTCTAAAAAAAGCAATTTGCTTTATCAGTATTTCTCCAACTGAGCCTGGGATATCATATACAGCACAGATTCTGAATAAGTGCAGTGATTATTGAAGCATCCAAAAGAATGTACTTCTGGTTATCTGGAAAGAGGTATGCAAACAAATATTCTCCAGAGGTCCTTCGAAGAAAAAGGTTTATTCTAGACCTGAAGCACTGCAGGGCTTCAACTATAAAGGTTTTAGCTGTTTTAAACACTTTGAGAAATTGTTACAACTGTTCCTTAATGTGGAAATTCTTCAGATGGTCATACATGGCATAGAGTGCTAAAAGTATCATATATAAAAATATATATTTATATATATTTATAAAAATATAAAAAGTTAGGCATCTGCCCTCTGGTTTAGCAGTTAAGAGTAACTAATATCTGCTGCTCACAGCAGTCACAGAATGGCCTCAGAGTGTAGGCAGACACAGTCACCTTTAAATCTTCTGTAGGAGACACAATGCCAAGCAAACTTGCTGGTATTGAAGGAAATATGGGTACAGAAACAACCAAAAAATGGGTGACTATTGCTGATGAAACTAATTTGGTTCAGAAAATGCTTCCACTATGAGAAACTTTTCCAGCTGTGAGAGGATGAATGTAACATCTCTCTTATCTGCAACTAGACTAATTTAATGTATATTCCATGGAATTTGACTGGATCAAATGTTTGTTTTGAGACTGATTCACAGCTTTGACTTCAATTAACAATATGCTGTTGCTAGTTTCTTTGTGCAGGACCCAGTTCTACTCTAAATTAACAACTCTATTTGAAGAGTTTCTGCTTTCAGTTGCATTGCATGCATCTTTTGGGAATGCCTTTATTTTAAACTGTTACGGCTTCCTGGTTTTATTTTTACAGAGAACTGTTCTGCATTCTTAAGAGTTTCATTTTCAGACTGTTATGTTTGTTCACTAATGTTGTTAATGTCCCTTGCTGAATCACTGAATGCACTTTTACTCTCTAATGTGCATCAAGATCTCTCTCATTTATCTCATTGAAATGAAATCTCAATGAAAATCTGGGACTGTGAGATTGTACTGACACAAATCAATCTGCTCTTACCCTGTACACACTGGCAATAATTGATTGGTTCAGCATTTACTTAATTGTTTAAGTTATGCAGTTATGTCAGATCTTATGAAATGGCAGTAGTCTTAAACAGACCTGTTAGGAAAAGAATTTCACTATGGGGGAAAAAAAATCATGAAAAAAATCCCACTTAATCATATTGAAATATATTTTATAGTGTGATATTCCAAAAAAAAAGCAATCAAAAACCTGGTTGCTACAATTTTCTGCATGATTGGTTGAATCATAATAATAAGTCATAAAAATTAAGTAGTTATCCCATGACAACTTTGTGTATCTTTAGTTCATAGAGGATTGTTTGGTGTTTATTTCAGGCAGTTATTTATTGAGTGCAATAATTTTTGTTTGAATTCGCTTTTTCTCTCTCTCATGCTATAATCCATTTTGAAGTACAAATGGTAGAGTTTATCTTCCAGATGAAAGAAAATAATTTACTATAATCTATTTTTAGCCCACTGAATGCTTAAACAAGTTGAATGCCCAAGAATGATTAAACAAGTTGTTTTCCATGAGACTTGCACTAGGCCAAGAGGGTTGAAAGGGAAGTATAAAGGATGGAGTGAAGACAAACAAAGGCATGACAGAGAAAAATATTGTTTTCAATAGAAAAGATGTGTGGAACCTGGGAGACATATTAGAGAGGGACCTAGCTGACAGGACAGCTACTGAAGCTAGACACAGATACTGTCTGAATATATATCACAAAATTCTGATACTTATGGGAAGTCCTGTCTGTCAGACAGCACAGATTTGTAGTTCAGAAATCACTATGGGATGGGGACCAGTTCAGTCAAATGTGATGGACTGTTAATTCTTGTGTCCTGTGCTTATGCTAGAGTATGTTTATTTCAGGAGTTGGTTATTTCAAAAGAGTTATTATATCACAGTGAGCAAAGATTCCAGGATGCTCAGATTTACATAGCAGGATATATGGTAATTAATATGGTACAGAAAACATACATGCTTTGGAAGATCCCTTTAGCCCTTTTGTGATCATGTATGTTCTTCAAACTAAAAATTAGGAGAAGAATATTTATAAGTAGGTATCTTTTGGCATGTGAAACTGTCCAAATTGCTTCTAATAATTGAGTAAGAAGAAAGATCAAGCAGAGAGTGAATATTTTGTGTAGGTGGATAAAGACAGCTCTAATGTAATGCAATAAATCCTTCCTGAAGAAGAGGAACCATATTTCTCAAAAGTATCTTCCAGCTGTGCATGTGAAATAGTTGGTGGTCTAATGATGCTGGTAACATAAAGCTTGCTCACTTCTGGGTACATATTCCTTCAGATGAGAATCTATTGTTTCCAGCCCTCCACAGTAGCTTTTATTCCGCCTTCAGTTAGTGAGCAAGCACTTTCCAGCCATTCTTCCCACTTGTTAAGGCTTCTTCTCTTAAAAAAAGACAAAATATAAAAGTTGATTCCCAGTTTTAATGTTTTGAGTTCTGAAAGACTAAAGGGATTTCAGGGACCCAGCTGCTATTTTTATGAGAAAAAATGGCTCTATCTGCATATAGGGAGTCTGTGTAGGGAAAGCAGTGAATGAATCTAGTCTTACCAACATGAGTGATTATACTGTCTGCATCTAAATATATAGACCAAAAAGGCTATGCTTTCTCAGATACATTCTTAAGATATCAATTTTTACGGTATCTCTAACATTTGTATGTGGGCCTTTATATGCTCCCCAGAACAGAAGCAAAGTAAAACACATCAAGTTTTTTATATGACTGAGACCAGGAACACATGATGCATAATTCTAGTCTTTGTTTCACTCAGAGGAAAGATAAGAATGCAGTAAGTTAAGCTTTGTCTTTTTCTGTTTTTTGTCTTTGTCTGTTCCCTGAGACATCTTGTATATCAAAGGCTTCGAAGAGATCTAAAGACACAAAAGTAAGTCCTGCCTTCTTGATGATTTAAAAAAAATCATTGAAGTATGAGACTAATGCTGTATGTTACTGCATTGGAAATCTGGATGTATAGAGGCAAAAAATTCTCAGAATGTGCAAGTATAGCCAAAAATATTGAAATACAATCTTAATCTTTTTGATAGTTTCCTTATTAAAAGAAGATAAAAGTGAAATTATTGATACGAGGAGGCTCACTGTGGCAGTAGGAGGCAAAAATAATCATTAATTTGTGAATAAATGTTACCTTCTTGCAGAATGACTCTGTCAATTTAACAAACTAAAAAATTCCCCTAAGGATTAAATGTGTATGTAATTCTGCTTTGGGTAGCTGATTTCCTAAATTTCTCCCTCCCTCCTGTTCATTTGTCATTTCTTTTCATGTATGAGCATACTTTCATATCTCTGCTGCTTATGTCTACAGATTTCTTTGACATGTCAAAGGAGAAATGAGCTCAAGTTCTTTAAACAAATGCTGCAGGAAAGGAAGTCATTTACTCTTCGGCTTTTGCTTATTTCCATTTGCTTTAATTGTAGAGTAAAATTTATTTAGACCAATTTCTTCCGTTCACTCATGAAGAGTAATGCTTGTATAGGGTGATATTTAGAAAATGTGGCATACCATAACACATTGATTCAAAATTACAAAACTTTTATTGCAAGTACATATTAACCTGT
Source organism: Cyanistes caeruleus (assembly GCF_971803275.1). Classification (NCBI taxonomy): domain Eukaryota; kingdom Metazoa; phylum Chordata; class Aves; order Passeriformes; family Paridae; genus Cyanistes; species Cyanistes caeruleus. The sequence continues at coordinate 40,054,220 of NC_141705.1, forward strand.
TAAACATTAAATTATACAAATGTTTGCAAATAATGGTACAGATACTATAATTTTATGTACTTTTATTGTACTGTATTTTAAGCCACCACATATTCCAGAGAGTTGCAAGACCCTTTTGGTGGATTCTCTCTTATTTTGATGCTGAAAGTCAAAAAATATTTTCCTCATTTGTTTGTTTGTTTTTTCCTCCATGGGGTTCAATGAATCTCTAAAACAGCAGTCTTATGTGATGTTAAAACCACTTCCCTTGCACATCTGTTTTCCAAAAAGTAAATTGGTGATTTTCCAGATAAAGTCACTATCCAGACACAAAATATAAACATAAATCCTAAATATAACTTCCTTTTTTTATGGTTTAAATGCAAGAACAGAACAGAACAGAACAGAATAGAATAGAATAGACTAGAATAGAATAGAATAGGAGTGTCAAAATTATAAATCCCGAATGACACATACCTTTTGCAACTCTGTACTAAAAGTTTTTCTGGTTTAAATCCAATTGGGAGGTGAAGGAGGAATTTTTAGGTTTTTCAAATCAATTCCTGGTTTCACAATGACTACATCTTCAATTTCAATTTTGAAATAACTGTTGCATTGCTATCTCTCTACACAGTACATTTCTGCAACAACAGGAAGCAAGCTGAATTCAGCAATCAGATAGCTTGTTCTCTTATCAACAAAGCAGACTTCATTATGAGGCATCCCTGTTTATCTAATTTCTTTCTGTACATACTGTCTGAATGCAGTGTCAACCTCCTCTAGCTTAGTATGTCTACAATTGCCTGTGGATAAATGTTTTTTCAAATAACAACTATTTTATACTTACATATGGGGGGGGTGAGAGAGGTAAAAGAAAAAAATTGTTTGGAAAGATCATAATACAGGGGGCTAAGCATTATTGTAACTAAAGTTTTACTTCCTTTAAACTAACAAAAATCAGGATGGCATGCTGTTTTACCTCTGAGCTTCCTTCCCTCAACCTACCACTCACACTCTTCCAGTCATGTTGTGGCCAGGGATGAACAGGAGACAGCTCTCAGACAAGGCAGTAAGTCTCAGTATTTTTATGATTCAAACCATTTCCATGGTGATAATATTGAGTCCCTAGGTCATTCAGTGGCTCATGAAAGACAGAGTTTATGTTGTTCTCAAAGACCATGGAGATCCAAATACTGTAACATTAAGTCATCCTGCCCTGAAAGGAGACTATGAACATGGTTTAAGTAGGTTATCATGTCTAGTTTTGCACAATAATTTCTAATGATGTAGCTAATTGAAATAAAAATTGTTAGTGGTGAGTGCCTCAGTTTAAAGGGAGTTTTTTCTTGGAAGAAAGTTTGAGTTTAATATGGGACTTCTTACCACACCAGTTATTCACAGCCTAGGAAAGTGGACTTAGCCTGCAGTGTGAAAGGCAAGGTCACTGCTCTGATCCAGGGGGGCAGCAGCTTTAAGGGTGAGAGACAACTGAGCACTTGTCTGTTCTTGGGCCTGTATGGTACTCCTCCACTTTTTCATCAACTTTCTTTCTTGTACATGTACTAACAATGTTTGTTGGTGCTTTTCACAACATTCTCAATGAGACAGTTGAACATTAGTGAAGGGAAGAAATTGTCATTTTTCCCACATTGAAATAAAGGCAAAGAATTCTCCCTAGTGTAATACAAACATTGGGTATTTTAAATTAGAATTTCCATTCTCAGTGATTTTATATTTCTGGATTTAAAGTTCCAGATTTTCAAAGTCATTCCAAGAGAACTATTTTTAAAACCTCTTACATCTAGGATTAAAAACTATTCTCATTATTTAAAATGAGAAATTTACATCGGTTATCTGTCACAGCTAATGTCAGACAGATGTAAGAGAACATTATTACTGTTATGTCAATGTATCTTGAGACAAAATTTTAGCAGAAAGCCATTGTGAGATCTAGAACCCTAAGAATAATTCTGCTAAATTGCAAATATCTGAGTCTGGAATGAAGAAGGAACCACAGAAACCATTCTTTGGTCTAGAAGTTACAACTGATATTTTTCTCTGTTATCTGTAGGGTTGCAGTAGATTTCTTCAAAAAATGGATGCCCTTACCTATTTTAAAGTGTGCAATTAGAAATAACTGGATTTCTCAAATTCAGTAGTTAAACTCCTTTTACTTGAGTTTGGCTGAAACTGTGTGTGTCTGAACTTAAAAGCCTTCCTCAAAATACCCGTATTTTGAGGCTACTGTAATTGTACTTTCCTCCATTAAATATATTACAACTCTTCCCTCTCAAAACAACAGCCAAATATTATTTCAGCAGGCTCCTAAGCTACTGGTCTAGGCAGATGTATGTTCCCTTTTCTGTGACTTGGGGACTGTCATTCAACAGCCACTTGTTTCTGGAAAGGAGCTCAAAGACCTTTTACAACAATACTGGATGGAGAACAGCAGTTATTCCCAATAGCTTGCAGGTAATTTCTGGCCTGAGAAAAAGAGACTTGTATAAGGTGAAACTCCTAAAGTGAAACTGGTGAATGTATATGAATATTACTATACTAATGGAGTATGTCAATATTATTCATAGATATTAATGGGATAGGGTGTTGCACAGAGTTAGCCCCCAAAAGATGTAGGAAGAAAATTTTAATGACTCCTGAGAAATCAAGTATTTCAAGTAAGTTGATTCAAGACAAAATGATTGAATTTCTTTTATGACTGCATTATGTGAGGCTCACCTGTAACTGTTTGGTTTGTAAGTTAATTGTAGATATGGCAAACTTCTTATTTTAAGAGGTCAAAAAATTAGAGTGCTTCATAAAAAAAATTGTTGATTAACCCATGATTTCCAGTTCAGTGTAGCAGTACAGATACGTTTTGGTTTTTGTTGTTGTAGTTTGTGCTTCCTTAACAATATTCTGCCATCTTCCACCTTAAAACATGTTACATGCAAGGTCTCACTTGATAGTTACTACAGTCATCCCTCCAAATGTGCAATGTCTCTCATTAGAACACCAGGAAATCTCTAGGATTGAGTTTGCTACACTAAATTAAAGCATATTTTTGCTCTCTCCACAGTTAGTTTGTGTCCTGTCTGTTTAGGAACCAAATTTTATCAGGAACAGTAGCTCTTCTATTCATGCATCAGGTATCAGTCAATAACCTGTGAGAACCAGCAAATATCCCTGAGGCATGCATCAGTCAAGTGTATGAAACACAAAAGTGGCTTTAGATGTTTGTACCTATGGTTTATGTTTGGGTGTCAGGTTGATATTTAAGCACTAGGTTAGAATTACTTTGCCCTTCATTTAGTCCTAATTCTAGCTAGCAATAGGGTTTTTTTCCAATCTCTCCTGGCACTTTCATATTTTTCAATATCAAAGCAAGTCTATATAAAAAAAAAATACCAATAACAATGAAAACCACCCCAGAACAAAAAGAGAAACAAACAAACAAAACCACATGGGTTTTAATGTTTTATAAAATATATCTTCTCAGGTTTAGCTTACATATTTGTCAAAAATAAGAAAATATTTTACTTTATTAGAGATAATTTATCTATCAAAGATGTTTAAAACACATAAGGGAATTTATTTTGCTGTAGTGAAATAGAAGTGACTCTTTAGGAGTAGTTTATTGATTTAAACAGTTGAGTAGCCATAATTGTCTAGAAAGTAGTACATCATAAAATATATTATGTCTGCACAGAAAAGCAATTGCACTGGAATCTCTGAACTGATAAAGAGAGTTCATTAGAAATAATAGACACTTTTCCCCAAAACTCTGGCTCTGCTGATTAATTTTGATGCTTTCTACATATTGTTGCTGCTTCAGAGATATGAATTACTGGGACTTCATAGAAGATAGAATCTAGATTTTTATAGCTTCTAATCAAAAATTTCTGTCTTCTGCAGTGTTGTATGGCTGTGCATAATAAATGCTGAATTCAATATATAGAGCTTCAAAAGCATGATGCTTAACAGTAGTAGCTTGAATTCATTAGTGTTAAGTAAGCACTTATAAATGTTGTAAATATACTTGCAAACTTCCCAGCGTTCCTAAATGGATTTATGTAGGTACACTTGATATTGTTGCTCATTGGCATATGGAGCTACTAGCACTGAAGGTATCTTGTAAGACATGTTGGTACAGAAATTGTATTTTATGCCACTAGAAATTGTGGCAGTGTTTCATTTAAGAACAGGCTTTCCTGAGCTAGGGATGTAGGAAAGCTATCAATTCTTAGAACGTGGATCATGTCAGTATAACCCTTTCCTGACTTCTCTTGTTCTATTTATAGATTTTAGAGATTAAAAAATTAAAAGCAAGATGATGGTCCTACAATTTTTTACTTAGTTTTATCTCTTACTTTTTTGGTAATCTGGAAAATGTTTCTAAAAATTAAAATAATATATTTATCTACAGCTGAAGCTATTCTTAATTATACTGACTTGCATATAAAAGTGCGTAGTTTAGGGAAAGCAAAGCACTCTAATTTCAGGTTGAAGAGATTATTTTGAACATTTTATCTATGAGTTAAACTCCAGTAGAGGCATAATGAATTCCCCCGTGTATTCCAGTGAAGGTTTTGGCTAATCAGACACAATAAACTGATAATAAACTTGTGCCTTGAATAGTCTGCCTCATATCCTGTATAATTTAGTGTGAGTTATAAAAGAAGCTGGTGGAGGGAAAAAGTCAGGATCAACAATTAATCATTAGTACATGCAGATAAGGGCGCAGCAGACAGGGTCTGTCTCTGTTGGGACTGCAGTGTATTGCTTTCCTTGGTTATTTCACTCTCACTGGCCTAAACTTTATCAATGTTTACTCATCCACTAGAGAAATGCACTTGTTTTTCATAGGTCACAATGACCTTTAAGAGTTTGATATTCACAATATTAACTGTAGATCGTAATTAAATGGATGATCAGGAAGGTATTTAGGAGGGAAGATTTAAGAGACAGAAGTTCAGTTTAAGTCATAATTCTATATTGGTGGCTCATGTTAGGTTCCCTTGGCTGTGAGACTATAATTGCATGAACAGTGTGTGCATTATGTAATTCATATTATTGAGAGTCCTAGATCTTAACTTCTGTGTCAGGTTTGGGTGAAAGACTGTTTCAAAAATAAATGACAACCACAAGCAGTTTTCACTTGGTTAACTTGTATGTGTATATAGGACACTTGCAAATTACAGCATCAAAATCTGCCTTTATCCCTGCCTGCCTGTTATAGCCTGGATTCAACATTTTCTGTCTTTTCTAGTATCTGGTTTTAAGAAAACAAACAATCAAACACAACATTTATTTTTCAAGTGTTTGATTTTTTTTCAAATGGAATATTTCACATGAAAGTGTGATTCTATTTTTTAAACATTCACAGCTAGGTGAAAACCCAGATTTTCTATTCTAAATCTATTGTAATGGAAGACTTTTATCAGATGAAATCTTACAGGTGAAAAAAACCCAAACATCAAAACCCATACTAAAAGCAGTCTCTTCAGTTATAGCTCTTAATATTTAAAAAATTGAAATTTTCTCATATCACACCATACCAGATAAAGAACCTTCTGTAGCTGGAAACCATCTCCCTATGCACTTGTTTAACAGAAAGCTATCACGTCACCCTCTGTTGAAAAGATAAATAGCAGAAAGAACAGCCCAAATACAAATCAATAGTATTGTGTAGGCCTCTGTCACGAGCTCTGTGGTGACCTCAAATCTCTGTTTGAAGTACCACCAGATAATACTTTACACAATACCTTCTCAACCCAGCATGGTTTTTAAAACACATCAGATCATGCCATGCTGATTACTCTAAGTTTGAGAAACCAAAGAAGTACAGCATGGAATTTGAGAGGGTTTTGTTGTTTTTTTCACTGAAATCAACCAGTAATTGTAAGGAACAGAAGGTTCTATTGGTTATATCCAGAATATTTCAGGCTTTTCTAAGGGAGTAAAGGATATAATGGTAAATGCAAAAAACTGAGATCAAGGGGAAAAAAATTAGAACTCTGCCTCCCATCTTTCAGAGGGCTGCCATAATCTGTTCTGCTTCATTCATTTCTTCTTCATAATTACTGAAGTGGGAATTTATAGAAGGTACAAGGGCATTTCACCACATAAAAAGATTGTGCCACAATTTCTTTAGTAGACTGTTCAGGAGTAGTTGATCTGAATTGTGGGGGTTTGAAATTTTAAGAACATTCCATTTATAAGGATAAGTCAATTTTTTGGTGGTTTTGTGTCACTGATTCTATACAGATTTCCCCATACAATTCTGTGAATACTTCTGGAATGACAGAATTCGTGTGTATTTAGAGAATAAAAAATTTTCACATCAAACATAAAAAGGTGGGACCTTTTTACAATACGAGGGTTTTTTCTTTTCAGCATAGGAGGGGAATCAGTGAAAACAAGACCTTAGGTTGCATTTTTGAAGATATTTGAAGGTATTTGGAGTGAGCTTCCCCTACTTACTTACTATCTTGTGTTTCTTGTCAGAATGAACACTTAAGGTACTTGCATTTCTGTCATTCCTGCCAAAGACCTCTTCTTCCACCTTCCTAGTACAAAATTAGGTGAAAGTAAATTTTCCAAAGTTTTACTTTCTTGTATTAATGAAATGATAAAGTTAAGTAGACGTTAGAGAAATAAATATTCAATAGTGATCACCTCGTATTCTGACTGTTCTAATCTGTTGGTATATACTGAAGTTTCCATGCTTGGGGTATTAGTGCAAGAGTTCACAACATTCTTAGGACTGAAAGATGGTGACATTATCCCTCTTACTTATTTTTCCACAGAGCTTGACAAAAGTTTCTGTCACAATGGAGTTCTCAGTGTGGCTTCTTTTGGAGTGGTGAGGTTTGGAGGTTTTTTAGTTCTTAAGAGTATATTGCAAAATTCAACTGAAACTACAAGGATTGGCAGAAATTAATTAACCCTTAGTGAAGGTAATCCTTAGTTGACTGGCAATCTCAGGTGTCAGGTGAAGGGTATTTTAGTCTGTGGCTAGCTTTGAAAAGTTTTCAGGGAAAAATTAAGTGAAAATTGAAGTTCCCCATAGACCCATTTATAGTAAGGCAAGGTTTGTGATATTTCATATTAAAAAAAAAAACCCAAAAAAAACAAACAAACAAAAAAAACCCACAACAAAACCAAACAAATCCAAAATACTAAAGAGTAAAACTGTATTTTCTAAATTGCCTTCTTTGTTAGTAACCTTGACTAATAGCTTCTTCTTCATTTATTGCTTTTTGGAATTCTTGGCAATGCATTGTTAGTCCTGATGGAGCTAGTTTAGTTATGAAACAGGGAAAACATACACACCAGGTTCCTTTTTCTAGGTGTTGTTTGCTACAATGAGGTATACATAGAGTATGGCTTATTTACTGTTGCCACAGTGAAGGTAATAGTATTTCAGTTTCAATTCCAGGTTCTAACATTGTATATATTGAGCCAAAGCTACTGAGTTCAGGAGTTTCCCCTGTATCCTGAATAAAAATCCCATTTATTGTGCTTTGCTTAAAAAAAAAAAAAGGAAAAGTATAGCTGGAGATTCCATTTTTCAGAAACATTCCTGTTAATTCCTGCTCATGAGAATTTTCTCTAACAGATCCTTCATTAGTCTGCTCTGTACCATTAGCAAAGAGACAACCTAGGAAACTGAGTCAAGAGAAACTCCTGTAATTGAATGTGTAGTCTTTGCAATTAATGAGTACTTAAAAACATTTTGTTTTCAAGTTAAGAATTAATAGTAAATATTTTTGTTGTCATCATGTGTTTGTTTATTAAATTAGAGGAATGAAAGTATCTTGGGATAGTTTTCATTCAAAACATACCATATTTTCTGGCTAAAATAAAACACAAAAACAGTAGATGTGTTTAACAATGCATAGAATGTGTTTTGGGAGTCATGGACAAAACCAGGGCACCAAAAAATATTTTGCTTTCCTGGGGTTTTGTTGTGTTTTTAACCTCCAGCAGTACAACAGTGTAAAAGTCAACTACTTCTTCCCAGTGTATTGTTCTTTGGGTTTAGTACACTAAAGGTTTATAATGAGATCTGAGTTCAGAAATTAATAAGGGAAATTGGTACAAATGTTGTCATGTAGTGTTAATCCCACAGTTTGTTCAGTGTCAATGTAATAATTCTCAGGTTTTTAATCAAGAGTAAAATGGTATCTGAGTTATGAAATTTTAAAATTTTGCCCCAGCATGATGGAAAAGGCATTAATATCTGCTATGTACTTGTCAGATTATTCATTAAATGAAATACAATGAAAATATGAATGAAGTATATAATTCCACTGCAGAAATCTTTTGTTTTTTAAAAATTTCTCACTTATTTTCTACTCCACATTTGATTCTATTGATGAGTTTTATAACTATGTTAGAATGCTACAGTGGATTGTTTAATTGAATTCAGTCCCATACCATCTGTTATATTCTAGAATTACTACATATCATACAGTAAAATACATTTGGAAACTAGATTTGTACAAGAGATCTGTTAAATATATTTTGCTATCCTGTTTGAGTCATTCTGAGTGACGTCCACTAAAGAGAAATATCTTACATTGAAATTTCTGATACCATTTCTGTTTTAATTATTCACACTGTTTTAGATGTTGATGTTTTCAAAGCTGAAATTTTGAAATCGTATGGAATTTATAATCCTCCCTAAGTATTTATGGATTTTTGAAGTTTTTTTCCACTGGACTGCATTTGATTTCATAGTTTATTAATTTTTACTTCCAGGATTTAGAGGAAATAGAATACACTGCATGTATATGATTTATATTTAAAATATATTCATTTATAAATGCACTGCATGTGTCTTGCATCACACAGATTTACACGTGTAATACATTTATAAATACAGTTTATCGTTTAGAATCTTTCACATTTATGATTTGATGAGGATTTTTTGATTAATTTGATTAAAAACTTGCTCTGAGATTGTAGCATTTTTTTGTTACATCTTAAAATTTAATTATACGTATGTTTTTTTCCGTTTTATTGGTGAAAACTCATATAAAGGATTTTCATGCATGAGGTATATAAAAAGCCCAATTAAATTGTATTATGTTAGCTTCCATGTAATGCAAAAATCATTGATGTAATAATAGAAATTGCATTTATACTTTTCCTTATTAAAATATTCAGCATGGATAAGATAATTTAGGAGAAAGAGCAGTTTAGAGGAATTCTAACTTGTAGTTTTGTTTTGCACTTTTTCCCCCACTTAAACCTAATAGTAAAAAGAAAGATCTATTCTGTGGTTATAACAAGACTAACATTTATAGTTAGATATTTTTGTGATATTTTGTGTCCATTTGTTTTGTTTTCATTTGGGTTCATTAACATTTTTGAAGCATGCTGTGTTATATAGGTAATATGCTTATTCCCTATGTAAAAGAGGGAAAATAAACATAAGTTTTAATTTGTGAATATTTTTACAGCCTAGAAAGCTACAGTGTACAAACTGGTGAAAATACCTCCAGTATTACATTCCTTAGTCAAGTCAAGGTATAAGAGGAGGATTAATCTTCTAAAGATTTACTGCTACTTGTTTATCTTTCCTACTTAATAAAATATTAACAAAAAAAACCCATAAGCATCGTCACACCCACATAATATATATCTTCAATACATTACTGGACTGGTTCTTCAAAAAGAATCATGAAGTAGCTTTTTCCATCTTTGGAGGAGTCAGAGCTGGGGCAAGTAACAGGGAATGGATGTATTAAGTAAATTTCTTGCATTATTTGCACTAATATATTGCATGAATTTCTGCTCCATGACTAGAACTTAACCTACCAAAAGCTAGTAACTAAGAGCTCCATATGCAAAATGCATTCTGTGTACAGTGAACAAAATGTTACATGCTTCAGAAACATGATTTGTCTTAGAAATGGGGTGTGGCAAATAGGTAGACTAGTTTAGTGAAAAAATGCAAAAGCTGGGATTTTCTTTCCCTGAAGAAAGTAAATTCTGTAGATTCCATGCCTGCAAAGATGCTACACACGAGTTGAATTCACAGTATTGTGACAGCTTCTTTGAAGTCAGGTTTTTTTCTGAAGTAGACAAAGAAAGGCTCAATACTCAAATTCAGAAAAGGCTACAATTTTATAATTTTAATATATTGATTGAATCATTAGTGATTTAGAATTCTAATGCTTTCTTCTTGTACAGAGGCTCAACCTAACTGTTAAACATGCAAGCAAAAGCCTCATTTCAGAAGAGAATAAAAATAGCTGTTTCTCTTAGGAAACACCTCACAAAAATTTCCTTACACTAGTAAAAATACATACAGTCCTACTGAAAATAATAGCTATTCTAGATTTAAACCAATGGAATGATGCTCAGGCTCTGGACCAGTACTCTACATTATTTTATTTACATAAGTTCATGCATGAATTTTGATAGCAAAAGGCTTGAAGAGGGAAAGAAGGCATCTGAAAACATATTAAGGAATCTGTATACACTGCATAATGGGAGAAGAGGTAGCACACAACGTGAACTGCTGCTCAAATTATCTTTCATTTTCCATGGTCTGCTTTTCTTAATGGAAACATTGGATGGTGGTGGTAGCACAAGGAAAGGTTCAATCTATAAATATATTCAGGATTCTTTTGGTTTCTTTTTGAAAAGAGCATGAATTGTATTGCCCGATACAATGTAACAATTTGCTTTCAGACAGTGAGCACACGCACACACACGGAGAAATTGCACACAGTCATTTTCAAACAGAGAGGTATTCTGCCAGGTATTCTGGCAATTTTCAACTCATTACATTTTACAGAACTATTGCTTTTGTGTGCAACTAAAAATTTCAGCATGATTAATAACTTTTACATACATTAATCACTATGTGCACACCTTGAAAGAGCATGAGATTAGAATTATGAAACCAAGGTCCTGCTCTAAGCAAGTAATTAAATGTGTTTTATCTCATTTGAGTTCAAACCTAAAATTAAGCCTGTTTGTCAAGGTAAAGTTTAAATTAGTATGACAAGTCTTCTTAGAGAGAGGAGAAGTGTTTTTGACTGCCATATACCAAAACCAGAAGCTATTAGAGTCAAAGCACAAAACTAGGAGAAAGAGCAAAACTGGATCACTGAAAAGTGAAACCTGTCAGACTTAATAAGGTAAAGAGAAAGTGGTATGGATTATGAAAAAAAAAAAACCAAACAACTGTCCTCAGAGAGACAGGGTACAGTCCACAAAGAAAAATGTTACAAAGAGTTTAGAGGTCATGGAATTGATTCTAAACTGAGTTTTGGAAGGCAGAAAAATGTGGCTGGTGTGCTGACATCCTGGTTATTTTCCTCCAGACCTTCTTTAAATATTCAGCCCAAGTAGTGATCATTTTTCTTTCCCTGTTTTTTTCTATGCAAACCTTGCTCTCATTCTCTATGTGTTCTGCCCTTTCTATGTTTATTCCTTGAATTGTTTATATATAATCTTTTCAGCTGGTTTTTACCCATGAATGCTTTCTGAACTGCTGAACATATATGATGTTTTTTAATGAGAGAAGGTTTCTGCCCATGTTAGGAGGATTGGAACTAGATGATCTTTATGGTCCCTTCCAACCATAACCATTCTGTGAGTCTACGATTCTCTAAGATTGTATGCAAAGATAATGCAAGATATTGTGACAAGGCATTGGTATTGAACAGTAAAAATCCAAGGAAAGAATGGAAAGCTGTATTCCTAAATGCAACCACTGTTTTCGTAGCCAAAATTACTGAAGGGATTTTGAAAAGCTAAAGGGCAACACATAACTTCCCAAAACAACAAAAGAAACCTCATTTAAACCCCCAACACACGCAAAAGACATTAGCCATATCTACACAAAAATGTACAGTCTAACTACAAAGAAAATTCTTAGGAGGGAAAAAGGATCAGTTAGAGCATGAGAAGTTCTAATTTTGGGTCTGTCAGAGTATTCCCTCACCAGGAATTTCTAACCATTATTAAAACCTTTGTATCTCATTTTCTTCCACTTCTAATTGCAGACAACAAAATTTCTTACCCAAGCAATTACATGGCAATATCAGCACCAGAAAAGCCAGATGTTAGTGATGTGAATTTTCTTCCTAGGTTATATTTATTCGGAATAATGTCTAATTTCAGAGGCCTAAGGTAAACTTTGAAAATTGGTACACTTCCTTGTATATCTGGGAATTCATTTTATATCTGCCTGTCAAAGTGTTCTGACCTCAAATATATCAGGCGTGTTAGTACCTGCCAAAATTGCTACATTTCTAGTGGTATTGAATACATCTTTTTTCCAGGAGCTGATTGAGTGCTTGCTTTGTCATCCAAATTTGCCCCTTCTCTGTCTTTCTACTGCAACTATTTCATCAATGAAGAGAGTACCTAAAGCATTTTTTCCAAGGAAGAGCAAATAAGTCTCTAACTTGAGCTGGACCCACATCAACAAATATCTGTAACAACTCTGAGCCCTTGATTCTGATAAAATGTAGGTTAATTTCTCCAGCTGTAGCTTTAGCTAGAAGTGTTTCCACAATACCTGGAAGACCTTACAGAATTGCCTCCTTTGGAATTTTTACTCCTAGATTCTCATATTGTTTGGGATTCTTCAGAAAGTTAACAAACTCCATTATCTCAATTTTTTCCTCCTCACATCCAGCAATATATTTGAACTTAACATCTGTTTTATTCTTAAGGATTGTGGCTGTAGTTTCACCCACAATGAAATGTGGGATCATTCCCTGTTTGAGCCTGAAACACCAAGATTGTGTGTTCAATCCCTTTATGGGTCAGTCACTTAAGAGCTGAACTTGCTGATCCTTCTGGTTCCTTCCAAGTCAGAATATTCTGTGATTCTGTGACTTAAGCCTGCAGGACCTTGATGTGTAAAGTAAAGAAACACTAATCAGAGCTGTAGGCAGCAAACTCCAGAGAAATCAGTCATACCTCTCTGATGAGCAGACTACAGGCAATCTATTCTCCAGTTCTGTTCCCAGGTCTTGCTGCTTCTTTTGTTTCTCCAGCCATAACTCTTGTTCCATTAGCTTTCTTCCCATTGGGAAATTATTTTTCAAATTCTTATGAGGAATGGATGGCGGAGCTAGGGTTATTTGGCCTGGAGAGATGAAGGCTCAGGGGAGACCTTAGCACTCTTTGCAACCACCTGAAAGGAGGATGTGGCCAGGTGGAGATCAGCCTGTTCTACCAGCTAGCAAGTGACAGGACAAAAGAAAATGGCCTCAGGTTGTGCAAGGGGATGTTTAGATTAGATATTTATTAAAATTTCTTCATGGAGGGGGTTATAAAGCATTGGAATACGCTGCCTGGGGAAATGGTGGAGTTGCCATTTCTGGAAGTTTTCAAAAAAACATGCAGATATGGCACTTGCAAAACATGAGGAGTGTGTTCAAGCAGGATGCACATTGTGCTTATGCAGTTGCCCTCAGCAGGAGTTTCCACAGCTCTGCCCAAGATCATGGGGAGTGGCGTACAGCAACTGTGACAGACTACAAAACTGTCAGGTGGAAAAGATTAGAAGGTCCCAACACCTTTCTTGTACTTGTTTTTTTTCACAGAATGGTGAGAATTTTTCTGATAGCTCCATGCTTTTTTTTTTTTTTTTAACAAGCATGAGGAAGATCTTGGAGTTTGCAGGGTTTTTTTAATTGAAAAGCAAGTTCAATCAATGCATTGAAGAGTTTATAATACACACTTGTAACTGCACAGTAGTCCTCAGTGGGGATTTTGCTGGTCATTCCCAAACTCAGAGAGCTGAATGTGAATGGAAGCATGAGAAAGAAATTTAGAAGGCCTTTTACAACGTAATAATTATCACTTCTGATTTCCAGCATGTAGAAGCTAAATATTCTTACCATCTTAGAACAGTCACGATAATTAATAACCAAGGCAGATTGTGTTTTATCTGGTAAGTTTGTCTTCAGCCTCTCATATCATGTTCCTTAACATATGCACCCACTCACATATCCAGTACTTTTTCTTTTGTTGTTGTTGAAATCCTACCAGTTTGAAGGGTAAAGCTAAAGACACTGGATTGGAGGCACAGTCTCTCAGTACAGCTGATGAAACAGCAGCTCCTTGTGGTAAAACAAAGGAGAAAATGTGCGGAGGTAAATCCTCAGGATGCAGCAAATCTTGTTTGCAGAAACACCAAATTTTCTGAACCTCAGAAATCTGCTATGATCACCAATAAAAGGCATACACAGGTGGTTTAATAGTTTCCAAAGGGAAAAATATTAATTTGCTCATAGACTGGGATGCTCTTTTAATTCCCAAATGTGAATGTTAATGGGCTTCCTTATTAAAGAACCTCATTAAATTCAAAATCCCACTGAAAATTAACTGTGCTGTGATAATGCTGAGAAGAGAAGCTCATACAAAAACAGAAAATATATTTTGGATATCCTGTAATCCAGTGAGATTAGCTGTTGAACATGTTGTCTTGGACCTCCAATGACCATAGTAATAGGTTCATTTTAATTTTATTTGCATCATTCTATTTATGCAGTAAGATAAATAAAGCATCCTGATATACCTCGCTTTTGCAACACTGATTAACTGGACTGTTTTGCTATAGGTTTTTCATGTCCAGTGTGTTTCAGTACTTGTCCTCATTTCTGGTAATTTCATTTTTAAGAGGTGGAAGATATAGCAGAATATTTCACAATTATCGAAGTGTATGAAAACAAGGCTGAGATAAGTGAAATATGAGTAATGCAAGAAAAAAAAAATCCAGCAATATTTGACTCCGTTAAAGGCTGAACACTGAACCAGCAATTTAATCATAGGTATACCTTTATTGCTCTTTTTGCCTTTGAAATTTTTTCTTACTGTTCCCCTTCCCTGACTGATGGCCTCAAAGGAAGATCTTGAGTTCCACCAAGGCATATGGCTTCCCTGTGTGGTCCAGACTCAGACAGATTGTTCATGATACCCACTTCTGTAGGGTATGGCAACTCCTTTACATTAAGGAAACTTCTTTCCTACAGAAAAGTGTGGAATTTGAAAGTAGTAATAGTTGCCTCACACTTGAGTGTTACCACAGAGTAATTGTGCCTGGTTGTGAGATGGAGAGAGCAGTGTTTGGGATGTATAGGTTTGCATAAAAGCTTGATGTTTAGTATTTTTCTCTCCACACACATGCAAATCCAGTCATACTGTGACCCGTTCTGCACATTACAAAATCGGTCTTAATATCTTTTGTTGCAGCTAATGTTAACTCCACACTTAGTGCCCACTGTTGTGATAGGAGGTGAATTATAGCTGGGAGAGGCACAGAAGTTAAAATTTTGGATGTGGAAAGCCACTTGTTAGACACTTACCTGTAGCTGTGGATTAACTGCCAAGCAGATCAAAAAAGGAATCAGCTTTACAGTGGAAGTTACAGTACTTTTAAATAAACATGACATATTTTTTCCCTAGTAGGAAGCCAGGTATTTAAGGGCTCAGGCAAAAAAGTATGTTAATCTGTTCCTCTAGGGCCAGGCTTTGTATCAGCACATGCTGACTGACAAATTGCTAGTGCCTGAATGAAAGAAGGGAAAGAATACCACATCCCTTTGACTGTTAAAGAAGAAAGCATGATTTGGTGCCAGGATCTTACCATGCCATTTCATTTCTATATATAATCAGTTCTTCTTTACACTGGTCAAGATAAGGATGGTATGGTTTGAGTTGATTTGTGGGTACATATAATTAACCAGGGCATTTCTAATTTTCTAAAGTTCTCTACAGACTATTATCTAGTACAATGAGATCACTTATGTATTTATGATTAGATATTTGACTAAGAAACATGATGGATTGAGATGTGGACCTTTCTTCAGGGCAAGCAGTGCTTTCTTGCTCACCACAAAAAAAACTCTATTTCCCTACCACTAAAATGATTGTTAAAGGAGACTTGCTGTGACTGCTATTATGTATTCTAATCATTGTGAATGCATTAGAAATTGACAACATTAAGTCCTACACTAGAAATGGTCCCCATACTGAGTAACCATGCTGCTAGCTAAAATGGTTTAATCTACTTCCAAAGAGTTTTTTTGTCTAAAATTCTTATTGTTGCTTAGTTCATGAGTGGGATGCAGAGGTCACTTACAGTTTTATGGTTGATAATATGCCCCTCTCTGGGACATAATTGGCGTCACTGCACTTGCATTCCTTGCAAGCCAAGGAATAGAAAACATTTATCCATTCTAAATGATTATTTCATTAGCTTTTTTTCAATCAAATATTTTAAAATTATACAGATAATCAGGGAAACCAGGAAGCTTGTGACAACAAATATAAGTTCTATTCTAAAGAAATATTCTGTATTGATCTATAAAGGGGTAAAAAATGGGAATATTTTTTAGTTTACTCTGAGAATCAATGCCTCATTTACTTAGAAAAGAGTCCTTTTCTAAGCTCATTTGAACTTATCAGAAGGCTCACAAAACTATAACTTCTGTGCATGTAGTCCATGCACATTTAGCCTGTTAACACAGATGGGAAATATATATGAGAACAATTCACAGTTCCTCAGCACGAGGGAGACATGGACATACCATAGAGAATCCAGCAAAGGGCTGATGATTATGGGACCTGGAGCATCTCTCCTGTGGGCAAAGGCTGAGGGAGCTGGTACTGCTCAGCCTGGGAGAGAGAGGGCTCAGGGTAGCAACTCATCAGTGTACATAAACACCTGAATGGAGAATGCAAAGAGGATGGAGCAAGGGTGCTCTGGTAGGCTCCCTTTCAGGACACAAGATAAAATGGGCACAAAGAGGCTCTATATGAACTTCAGGAAACAGTGTTGTTTTTAAATTGTGAGCACTGGCACCGGTTTCCCAGGGAGGTTGTGGAGTCTTCCTCCTTGGGGATATATCAAAATTGGTTTTGGTCAACTGGCTTTAAGTGGCCCTGCTTGGGAAGCGCAGTTGGGCCAGCTTATCTCCAAAGGTCTCTTAAAACATTACTTGTTCTGTAATAAAAACACACATTAAATGAAACTCAGGGGTGAGATCAACTGATAGAGTTATTTGAGAAACCAGCTATTGCTCTAATAGCATTCTTAGGGATTAGAGAGACATCACAGAGATAAAAATGTATGGGTTTTTTTTTTTCAGGGGGACTCTAATTACTGCTGTCTTTAATGGCTTTTACCATTAAGTATCAGTGACAGCTCAAAATAAATTCTGTTGTCATTTTATGCCACTGGATTTGAAAGCAGTATTTGGCCCATGCAAATTTAAAATCAATTTTAAGCTGCATTATTTTACATTATTAGGCACCCAAATACAGAATATTCAACAGTAAGCCCTCAGATGTTTTTGGAGCTTAAAACACTTAGGATAGTTGACTACCAAACAAGCTACATCTCCTGAATGGGAATAAATAGTTACTCAGATTTCTCATGCTGATTTCAGCAGCACTACACTAATAGAAGTGAAGGAAGAATTTGGCCCACGGAGAGAGCTGTAACACAGATGAATGCATTTAATAGATTTTTCAAAGGCTTATACTAGTGCGACAGCTTGTCTTTATCTAATTTTAACTCTCTAAATTTAAAGAGCAATTTAAACCAGAATGATAGAAGCTAGAGGGGAAAGACACCTATTAGATCATTGAGTTAATCTCCTGCCACTGCACAAATGTTCCTTATTGTGCACTTTCAAGTATTTTGTCCAGAATTGTTCTTAAAGTCAAAACCAACAGGGCTTCCAATTCCTTAGAGAGGATTAGGATTTTCTGGCCCTCAGGATATTTCTCAGACATAGTCTTTCTTTTCTTTTTCATACTGTAATTGATGTAGGTCTGATGTTTTGCGAAAACAGTAGGAAGTTTAATAAAAGACCTTTATTGCGTGCTTTCTGCTGACAGCCTACAAGGAAATGGGAACTACAGCTTTAGGAATAATTCAGCTTTTTCTGATCCAGCAGAGCTGCAGTGAAAGTTCAGCCCCACCCTCTCAGACATTCAGCGTAACCTGCTCTTTCTTATGCCAAATACAAAGTTTTACCTTCTGGCATTTTTTTGGCTCTGCTGTTGCCTCCAAAAGCTCTTTTAGCTTACCTCTTTCTTTTGCAGACAGAAATGTTCATTTTCTTTCTTGCTGTTTAGTAAGAATGTCAAACCTAATAGTGAAGATGTCTCTCCTATCTATTCCATAGACATCCCTGAACTTTTTATTTCTCTGCTCCTTCTTACACAAATAATTTTGTTCGTGTACTGTCAGTTTTCTTTTCCCAAAGTCTTAGATATTTTCTGACTTATAGTTTTTGAATTCTTTTTTCCTGCTGTTTCTGTGACATGTTCATTATCTGGCCATTATCTTTCAGGATTTTCTTTTTTCTCTGTTATTCCCCTAGCCGCTTAATTCCCTTTATTTCCTGATTCAAACTACTCACCTACATCTTCTTCTGCAGCTTGCCAAATTAGTTTGTTTCTTCTAGATTTTGTTCATGCATAATGACTGTTGGAGATGCTGAAGAACCAGGATATTGTGTGGTGGAGATATTGGTATTAAGTGTATTGAAGCTTTTTTTATTTAATAGGATATTCTTAAATGGTGCTTAGATCTGAGTTAGTAATGGATTAAAATCATCTGGCAAACAGGGAGAACTGGATTCTAAACCAAACACAAAAGATTATGAAATAAAAATATAAAAACATCCAGGAAACTAATTAAACTTTATTCATATTTAGTAGAGAAACAGTAGAGAAACTGCTAAATTAGGACTTGTGTTGATACAGAAGATTGCTAGACTAGCCATTAACATTGGAACAGCTTGAAGAGGAGGAGCTGCCTGGCTACAGGGCCTTCACTGTCACAGAAATTGAAGAGTTCACATGGTCTTTGGGCAGAGTAATTAATGCTATCTGAATCTTAAATGTTTAAAATGTTTAAGATGTTGGACCACTGTATTAGAAAGCATACTTTTAATGGGTGGCCTTTTCCATAAGAGCTTGGTTTCTGCATTTTTTAACTTCAGTGACTGGCTGCTAATTGCTTTTTTCCAAAATTGCTATAAGCAAAGTCTAGAAGCCTGGCATTGGGTTTGGGGGACTGTGTTATGTACTGCAGAGCAAGTTATCTAAAAATTAATGCTGCTGTGCCACATTTCTTACTGTGATGTATAAATTTGTTTCTGGGTCTCTGTTTAGTAACTACTAAGACTGCAATGATGCAAAAAAAAATCTGAGAACAGCTGGTGGGATAAGTACACTAATGAAGAGGGAAAAGGAATTAAGAAAGTTGATGAGTAAAATAAGAACCCAAGAATTATAGTACACAAAATGTGGACTATACAAGTACTGGAATGATCTGCCCAGGGAGTTGGTGGAGTCACCACCCCTGGATGTGTTTAAAAAAAGATTGGATGTGGCACTCATTTAGTTGAGGTATTAGGGCATGGGTTGGACTCTGATCTTGAAGGTTTCTTCCAACCTAGTGATTGTGTGTGTGATTCAGTGTGTGACATACTGATAGATGGATATGTCCAAAACTTGATTGACTGTTTTGAAGAAGGCCTTTGTTGTTGAATCTGAGAAAGTGGCTTTATTCTGAAAAGTTAAAAATATGTTGTGTATCTTGTTCAGATGGAGTATTGATCCCTGGCATTGATGCAGAGTAGTTTGACCAATTTGTCCTAAATTTGTTTCATGTTTACCCCTCCCTCAGGTTCATATGTGAAATATGGTAAATTTTGACATCAGTTCTTTCTCTGTAGTTTCCAAAACTGTAATGGGATGATTATTATTTTAAAGAAAAAGGACTATAAAGTTGAAAAGCAAGTATTTGTTAACATTTAACACAAGAAAAGTGCCCTTTTCTTTCTGAAGTTAACATAGTAGAATGCTCCTTTTTCTGTCATGAGTTAAAACTCCTAAACTTTGCATTTAGTATACTGCATATTGTCAGTGGTGCAGCTTTTTGAGTAAGGCATTCATTACTAAAATACTGCAAGCTAAATTTGATAAAATACACATAGGCAGATAACTATGCTTTATGAATAAGCGCCAAAGTATTTTTAAATGATCTTATGATCAGCTGTTGCAAGAATAAATCAAGGCATAAAGGTTTTACAATAGCAGCATACAACTGAAAAGTGGAATAAAATTAATTACTTTACATGACATAAGAAATGTTCTAATCTGATCTGAGAACATGAATAGACAGACTGATAGGGACATGACTAGAAATACATTAGGAAAGAACTGATTCAATCTGGAAAGACTCAGTTACTATGCAGAACTGAGCTCTCAGGGTGTCAAGGCCCTGAGTGCCACTAATTGTCCTGACTAGATGTAGTATACCTCTGTCTTTTGGTCCAGAAGCTTTGTGTAAGCTCAGGTTGTGTTCCTAGCTCTTGTCTGACCTATGAAACGTGTATCCCTGTGCCAAGCTGATTTCCTCCTGGTCCTGTTTTTGTTGGATGTACAATTTGACCTCAGCCCTGACTTTCACATCATATTTGCCTGATGATCACTGGGCTGAGCTTGTTACTGCCACCAATCCCTCTTGGTCCTGTGGAACTGCACCCATGTTGAAGTCCCTACCCTTGTCTGTGCCAGGGTCACCGCTGTAGCTCAGGATGTAGCTCATCGTCCAACGTGTAGGAGACTTGGTCTCGATGCTCCACAACAGTTCCAGTGGTCACTTCCCTGCAGCTGATGGCTGGGGCAGTACAGGATGTGATTAGTCTCCATCACTGAAAGAGTGTGTGGATGGTCTGAGCTCAACTCGTTGCCTACCATAACCTTTCAGATTATTTTGTAGAAAGCCACTTTTCTATGCGTTCCTCAGCCTGTGCAATTGTAAGGGTTTATATCATCACAGATGCAAGGCTTTTCATTTGCCTTTGTATAACTTCATAAGAGTCCTTTTTATATTCAGTCCACTTTTTTTATCCATTCAAAATCTTTCCAGTGTGGACCTATTCACCTAGCATGATATCATTTGCAAACATGATGTGGAACCCTTTTGTTATGCTATCCAGCCTATTAGTGAAGATTTTAAATAGTATCAGCTCCAATATGAAAATTTGAAGAGCAGTACTTGTTACTATCTATAAGAATTTATCTGCAACTGCAGTTTTAAAAACCAACCTAATGCAAAAAGAAAAAAAAAAAAAGTATGAAGTATTTCTAAGTATTAATCTAAATTTCTCATTTGGTGTCTTAGGAATTATTACGAAGCCAAAACGCGTGGAGCAAATAGCCCTGCAGGTGGACAAAGGCAATGAATTCACAAGTTATAGCTATAGGGCTGGAAATCAGGAAGCTCTGAATATCCCTGTGCCAAACAGAGACAATACGCATCTCTATTTTCGCTTGTTTCTCATTGAATATATTGGAAAGGCAGTGTTCTTGGGAAGCAGACAGATATCCAAAAATTTTTCTCATATTTATAGCTTTGAAATGTCTTAGTCACGCCTTATAACAAGATACTTCAGCATTTCAAGCAAAGTAGCGGCTTTTGAAAGTAGCTCTTTAAAATTAAAAGTACAAATATTTTTTACCTATAAGAACAAAGAAACACATTTTTTTTTGCTGAGATATTTCATACAGTTGGTTCAAATCCTTATTATTCTAAATGGCATTCTTCTCTAGCATGCCCAGAATTATCAGAAGGTGTTGAATAGATGTCTCAGTAAGAGGCACAGAGGTGCTGTGAATTACTACTCTCTACTGAAATGGAACACCCCCTTGCCCCTTTGACAATCAAAAAGCCTGTCATGCACTTCAAAGGAAGCCCAGGAAATATTAGTATCCACTTGTGAGTTGTTGTATCTGTCATTTATCAGCTATTTCTTACATCTAGCTCAGTGGAGATGGAATATGAAAGTAGGTACAAGAAAAATTCCTTGTCTTTGCTTGTTTCATTTGATAGCACAACCAGATCCCTACTCAGGTAGCCCAGAGAAGTCAAGCAGGCTCCAACAAGTGGATCCTTGAGGACCATACATGAAATGTATGTACATGAAACTTTCTGAAGATAGACAGACTCCTGGCAAAAGTAGCATTTAAAATAATGTTAAGTAACAATAGCAGGTATGATGAGAATAGTTGTTGCAGACTCTGCCCAAACTCATCCAAAGGGTATATTTGAAGGTACTTTGGACCACTGAATCAGGATGGCACATTTCTGTGAGCTTTTGAGTCCTTGTGGTTTTGGTTCATTACCTATTGTGGATGTCAATTCTGCTTGAACCTCAGGTAGGCTCAAGCAAAAACCTTTGGTGCCAGACATCTGATTTCTGTGGCTTGGATCAGTTTCCACTTGCTGAATAGATTTTATGTGATTGGCAGTCTAGCAAGTACTTTATTTTATGAAATGCGTGGAATAAAAAAACTAGTGAGTTTTTGTTCTGTAATTGACTTACTGACGTGTTAAAGAAGTTGTTTGGAAGATTAAGGAGAAAGGAAATTCTTCAAGCAATGATAAAAAAAGTAAAGAAAATGTGCATTTGAATAACATCCAAATTACTATTTACCTCTTGTCAGTTTGCTTTTTTTCTTGTTTTTCCTCTGAAATGCTATGTATTCAATATTAACAAATGCAGAGGGGAAACAAAATGCTACTATTTTTGTTGTGGTTGTCTGTTCTTGTACTTATGCAGACTCAAGATGTGAAAAAGTGTTGGTCTGCTACCTTTCAGAATTTTTTGCAATTATTAAAAATACTCTATGTAATTTGAGAAGCATGTAACAGTTGTCTTTGTAGCCATCATTTCTAGGAATGATTGGTGGATGAAGTGACTTGAACTATGAGTGGATATCCAAGTGGTTACAAATCAAATGCAAGTAAAATGTAACAGTCATGTAAACAATTAATTTGACTAACCAGAGAAAATACTGAAGTTACAGTTGAGGGAACTGTCCTTCAAGGAACAGATGTATAGATGTATATAAAACAAAATGGCATTTAAAAATGGAAGTAATTTTATTAATTTATCCTTTTCATTTTAAAACTAGTGAAGCTTTCTTTTTGACATTTATCCACATCTACATCCACATCTACAGCGTAATTTTCTGGTTTTTCTGGTTTAGCTATCAGGTCACAGAGACCTTTGTAGCTTCTGTTTATTTTGGGTATTTTCAGAATTCAAACAGATAATAAAGACTAATTAAAACTAAAGCCTTCACAGTTTTATTAGCCTACACAATGTCATAGAAAAGTGAAAAAAAAAATTAAAATTAAGGTGTTGATTGAGATGATTCAGGAGTTGTGATTGAAATATTCATGTAAAGTGCTTTTTTGGACAAGTGCCAGGGCACTTGGTTTTCCTTTCACTTGTGACTCTCCAGTGAGGCAGATCTCTCAGACTGTTGACACAAGTCCTTGGTCCAGTTTATTGTGGTAACTTCAGCTGATACAAAAATAAGGTTTGCATGTCAATTATCAGGAAGTTTGAGGAGAATTAAAAATAGGATTTGAACTTTGATGTTTTGCTCACCTCATATCCCAAGAACTCCAGAGATCCCTTGATGGATTGGCTCACCTTCCTGCCTACTGACACAATCCAAATGAGCTGCAGAACAGCTCAGTGTCTCCTCACCTGAGAGGAAGAGTAGCTTTTAGTTACGTTTCAGTTATTTTTATTTTATTCATCTGTGATATAATTTTTTATGGCCATATGGCCTAACATAGTCTAAGTATGAACAATCTTTCATTTAAGCAGTTAAGAAACATGTAGAAGTCTGTCCACTTCACTAAAATTAAATGCAAAAACATGGTATATTAGTGTTCCTTAAAAAAATTATTCTAAAAAACAAGCCATATTTAAAAGTATTTGAGATGTAGCTGCACTTTTCTTGTTAAAGAAAAGAATTTGAACACAACAAAAAGGAGCTTGAGTAGAAGCTTTAAAAACTGAATATTTGACATCCTAAAAAGCAACAGAGGAAACTCTTGAACACCTGTCAAAAAAATCCCAGAGTTGTATTCCACTCCAAGTATGACTGGAAAGTTTTAGAGAGACGAGAGGTGAGATTGTGTGCATGCATTTTTTATACATAGAAAGCTTTTCTTCCTTTAAAACTTCTTTACCAACTTCTTTACCACTTCCTTTTAATTAGTATTGGTAAGTTATTTTCCATTGCTCTGCAAGGGCTGACAGATTATTTTCTACAAATCTACAAATATCTGCTTCTATCTGATTACCCTTCATCTTAGCTGTGCTACTTTTTCTGCAGTATTCTAAATTCTGATTTATAAAAAATTAATGTCTACCGGAATTTTAATAATAACCTCATTGAAATTTTCTACAACATAGCAAAAACTATTTAATCAAAAAAATCCTGCCTTAAGAAGCAGAATAGCTTTCAATAATAGGCACTAAATTGTACAAAATACTCATAAAATAAAATGCATGGAAATGCAAATCACAATAACAGATTTTCTCTTCTAAGAAGCACATTTGTATATGTTTACTTTAAATGCCCTTATAAATCTCTCTCTTCTATCAACACTTACTGCATGTCCCAGAAAACAGAAAAACACTTCTTTCATTTTAAAATATTCTTCCATCATTGCCATAATCTGCAGGATTTTACTGCAAAATTACTTGTTTCATGGTGGTATTTTGTTTTAGCAAAGTCAGATATTAGATCTCTGGCTCCTGAATGTTGCAAAAACTTTTTAAACTTATTTCAGATATGACATTTCTAAATGAACCCTTTCTGCTTTGTCATTTCCTCAGTAGACATTAAACTAATCTATAAGGCTCATAGGTGAGATCACTGTGGCACTACATTCAAGATAGCAGAAGTGAAGAATTGTTTATTCATTATTAAATAATTTGCAAGTTAGTACTGGATAAATGCAAGTCCTTAACAAGAAATTTTCATGTTTATGACTTTCTTCTTTTACTATTCTGAAGAATATGATTTTTTTTCTTGCTGATATGTAGTGTAATTATTGTTGGAATTAACACAATTTTAACAAGAAACAATACTTCTAGACCATCTTGAAATAAATATGGATATGGTGGTCTGGATATCATGAAATATTCAGCAAGTGACAAGAAGTGCTTTCGAAAGGTAGATACATTCTGGCACTCCAGTAATTGGGTTCATGAATTGCTTTCACTAGGAATATGAAAGTTGCTTTTCCTCTTTCCAACTAATTTCACTAGTGCTCAAAAAAAAACCCAGCAAAAAAAGAAGTAATTTTTAAAGATAGTTTGAGAAAATGAATCTGCTCACACAGTAGAAATACTGAATACTGACCTTTTTCCCTCCTGTGATCCAGGTGTTTAGTGTCACATGCAATTTTTACAGTTAATTTAACAATGCATGCAGTCCTCAGAGGTATACTACCAATATTTTCCAAGAGAAATCCCACAACAATGCTTGTCTTCATTTATGTTAAACCCTTGTAAGGTGAAATTTGGGACCTACTGTCAGGGAATTAAAAAAGGTTAAAAGGAAATGCTGTCTTTTTTTTTTTTTTTTTTTTTAATCCAGCAAATTGAAATGTCTTTGCATAATCTGAGAGAGTAGCACCATTTGGTATTGAATGTCTATTAAATGCACCCTCTCTAATTATTCATGTTTATTTTTCAATTTTTATCAGTTTCTCATTTGTTAAAGATGAGACACTACTACAGGTTAGTATCAAAAGCAGTGTTTTGAAATTTCAAGCTTAAAAACTGTTAACTAACTGTAAGTTAAACATCAGGACACACCAAAAAGCTAAGAAGGAACATAGTGAAGGGGATTGAAATCTTATAAAACAAGCAAACGACCAAAAACTCCCAAACACAGATATTCATTACAATGAGCTTTCACAGCAGAAGATATTTAGCTACCTTTATGAGAGGAGCAAATTATCCCAGAACTCACTGATCAGTAAATACTTCAGCTGAAGCATCAATTGAAAGTAAAATAATTAAATAATTTTGGATGGATAATAATTTTACAAGATTGGCCTTCCTAAGGGGAAAACATGGACCTCTAATTTAATACAATAGAATTCCTTAAGGATGTCAATGAAATGGTGAGTGAAAGAGGCAAGCAGACATGTTTGTCTTAATTTAAAAAAAAAACAACATTTTGTAGTCTTTTACAAGAAGCCATAAAACATTATCAGTCTTAAGGGGAGAGCTACTGTAGTTTCACAGGTCAAAATCAGGATGAGACCTGGAAAACAAAGAGCTTGAATAATTCTTCAGTTTTGTAGAGTGTAAAATGTAGAGGTAAGTTTGAGTGTTGAAAGGGAACTACCCTGGTTTAAAGGACTGTTTGCAATAATGATCTGGAAAAGACATTAAATGAGCTAATTTTTTATTATGTATAATAGAACTAAAAAAAAAAAAAAAGATAATTTGAGAAGTACCAAGAAGATTTAGCAGAATGAAGTCACCAGTATAATCATGGGTATAATGTAAAGCTGGTCATGGTAGAACAATGCTGGTAACAGCACTGGTAATTTTCTAAATGTTTTTGAGTACCATTGGATCTATAATTAAGATGTTTATTAAAGAAAAGAAGTTCTGATAGGTATTTCTCAGCAATAGCTCAACTCCCTGCCATCTCCCCAGAGAACAAGAGGAAGCAGAAGTAGAGGAAGAGGAAGAAGATGGGGAAGAGGAAAGGTAGAAGAAGGAGATGATGAAGAAGAAATTAGAGATCACTGTGACAGGAACATTTGGGAAATAGACCTAAATTAGTGTATAATAGCACAGAATTATATTTGATTAATTCTGCTGGCCATGGTCCTTGCTGATTGTAACCATCAAGGCATTTGGTTTCCAGAGCTTTCACTCAGATGATCAGAAGCCAAATCAGGCATCTCCTTTTACTCCCCCAACATCTGGCCATTTGAAAGACAGCTGAATTTCACTGCAGATTGCAGCTCTTGGTCTGTGTCCCTGGGCTAGGTACTTTCAGGGATGTTACTTTGTGAGGACAGTTCTTTAATGCTGTTTCTCGACTGTTATTTTTCCATGCTGAGCTTCTGCTTCTTTAGCCAGCCCCAGTCCTGCCCCAGCTCTCAAGGCTGGCTTTCTTCGGTGACCCAAACTGACCATTAGTGCTGTGGCCTCCATGTCCAAGCTGTGCCCACATTACCAAAGCCTCTGCTGTTATCCTGCAGTAAAAGTGTGCATCACAAGAGATGGTTAAATAATAACATAAAGATGCACTGGTATCAGGTTTGGGCTCACACAGCCAGGTCTTGTAACGAGCTGGTGAGAAACTGCACATCAGCATTGGCACCTTGCACTGTGAGCTGCAAACATGCCACTGTGGAGCTCCTGACCTCGTAGTGACAGTGTCTGTAATGTTTTCAAAGGGCACTTGTACACACACACACACACACACACACACACACACACACACACACAAAAAGTATGTAAAAGTTTTTCTGTGTCTGTGTGCTTATGTTTGGGTTCAGAAATCAATATTGTTAAAGCCTGCAGAGTGGGCTTCTACTTCTCTGGGAAAATTAGGCTTCTGCATTAGCTACAGGGGATACAGATTTCCTAAAAATGTGTTACTTTGATGGTGAATGTGTACTCTGGGAGGATATTTGGTCTGGCTTTGAGACCCTGTTGTAAGAAGCAAGTATGATTTTTCAGGACAAGGCCATTGCATCAAGCATAAGGATTATTCTGATGTTACCATCTGATTAAATTAAGGAACCAAGGCTTACTTTGGTATGTACAATGATTTTGGGTACAAAGTGACAGGAACTAAAATTACTGTGAGAAATGGAGCTTTCAGAAAATTATTTAACTTTCCTCCAAATTGCTGCCTATTTTCAGTGTAATATATTGAACTACACTGATTACATATTTGAAGTGATGTGTCCATTTTTTTCCTTTAGTGGTCTGTCTCACAGACATGATCAGCAACATCATCTCCTACAGTGCTGTTAACAACTTTCTCTTTTTAATGTTGACATATGCATTTATTGTCTAAACCAATTCAAGGTATAAGTCTCTGTTGAATAATAAAAGTGTATTCGTAAGTAGTAATGCTGTCATAAACGTAAGAATGATATTATTATTCATTTTTTCTAAAAATCTGCAGTTTCTGCTGTCACAAACACATATCTATACTGTAATCGGTGAACATTTGGTGAATTGTAGGCTAGCTGAATGCTATTCTTTCCCTGTAGAATTTTAAGGCAAATCTTTTTACCTGGTGGGACAAGTAGAGAAATCTGTAAAACTCATAGGAGAACAATGCATGGAAAAACATTTCAATTTGTGTGAATTTTGTACAGTGCCACAGCAACAATCTTAAGCAGAACATCCATAGGGAAAAAAAAAGTTTTGAAAAGTTGCAGGAGCTCCTGTTAAGCTCATAAAAGTGATTTTTAGTGCTGATTGAAGCAATACATTAACTAAAATATAGCTAATATTTAATGTTAGTTAAGCTAAAGGGAAGTATTACAAGATCCATATGTTGTATGACATGGTGTGATAAAATCCTTTGATGTGTGTTCAGACTCCAGGAGCTAAATGTAACAAAGAAGATAGCTAACTATAATAAATCTGCAATGGTAAAATTCAGCATTTACATAGTGCTGGATTCTAACCCACTTGCATTCATTTTTTTTTTTTTTTTTTTTCAGTTTGCAGTCAAAAAAATGATTGTTACTTGGGAAAAAAAATCATTTTAATTTGTTTAAACAAGACTCTGTACAGTGAATGACATAGGATCTTGTATAATAGAGAGGAGAGGGCAGGCTTGAGAAAAAGTGTTCTAATCATGCTCATATGGGAGTAAATGTTATACTTGATATCCAAATATTTTTATTTTTTTAAATTTTCTTCTTTTGCAATTTTTTCTGTTCTCTATGCCTTTGAATCCATATGCATATGATAAGAGAGAAGTTATGCAAATTTATGTTTCCAAATATAATGTCAAGATTCCTACTGTCAGACATTTCTAGAACAGGCCTGTCTTTTTCCAGCTGAAGGGGATTTTGGTATTTTGTCCAACTGAAAGGAGGAGGGGGATGGTTTTTTTTTTATTATTTTTGGAATTAAAGTTTAGTTTCTATTGAAGTGCAACTCTTATTAACTGTTGTTAAAAAAGGGACCATAGCACCCTTATTGCTTATGCTAAAATCAGCCTTTTCAAACCAGAGAAAGATTTAAGGGTTACCCAAATGCTTTAAATTATTAGAGCAAAGAGAAGATTATAATTTTTCTCAATTGAACTTTTTCCTTTATTAAACCTAAACACTTTGATCTCTTTTACTGTTCCTCCACAAAATAAGAAGAGCTATATTTTTTTTTTTGGCTCTGCCTCAGTGTCTGCCCTTTCCTCTAATACAAATGACTGGGAAGGCTTGATGGTGACAGAGCTATTTCAACCATCTTTCCACTTCTGAGATATTCTTAAAAGAGAAGGAACTTTAAGAAGTGTTCTGACTATTTTAAGGATAATTTATAGACCAGAAAATTCTGTCACTTTATCCTTCCCCCACCTGCTGAGAAACCCTTCTTTTTAGGAAATCATCAGCTCCATTTGTACTATTTCTTCCAATAACAATTGTAACAAACAAGCATGAAATCATAGAATGGTTTGGGTTGGAAGGGAGTTGCATTTGGGAGCTTTTTCTCATTTGCTGCTATTTAAAAAAAAACATTTGCCTCCAAAAGCCATTTCCTTTACAAAGCATCAGTTTTCCTTATTGAAGCTGAAAATAAAGCATCAGGCTGAAAAAAAAGAGAACATGAACAGTAAAATCTGGGTTTGAGTCTCTTCTTCAGTATCTCTGTAATAAAGACGTACTGCTGCAGTGAACTCCTTATCTGAATGTGAATAGTTTTATTGTCAGGTCTATTCCTACTTCATGTACTTAATGACAGCTTTTCCAGTGTTCTCCTTTTTCTCCCCTCTTTGCCCATTAAAAGAATTTTTACTGATATGGTAAACTAATATTCTATTCAGATTTTGCTAGTTATGATGCAGCAGTTAAACAAGCAATTCTTCCCATTTTTTCCCCACAGACTTTTCTTAGCTTCTGTCATACATGATAAATAGGAAATATTTTAGTAGATGGCTGTTCTTCTTCCTCAAGTTTTCATTAATTCACTAAGATAGCAAAAGACAAATTAAACTTCTGTAGAAGAGTCAATTAAAGCAAATATTTTGATAATGCTGGCACAAGATACAATTGTGTTACTGTAAAAAGCCCAACTTGGTCTGAACTTGGTCTGCCATGTACATGGTAGATAGAATGAGAAAAAAAAAAAAGTTGCAAGTGGTTTCAAAAATGTTCTCAATATAACAATTTTATGACTTTTCTAAATGGTAGTAAACAGTGAAATTATGTAATAGATGAATTGCAACTGCTAAACCCAGCAGAGCTGTATCTCTGTAGTCCTGTAAAATCGTGCCAGGTCCAGTGCTCTATGGTACATGTAGCTCATGCATTCACATGAGTACACATTGTGTTCCCACATACAGATGCAAACAAATTGTTTCAATTTACTATTTCTTGGACAATTTCTTCATATTAGTTCATTTCAGCCTTCTATAATATTTCTTTCTTTACTAGTTTTTTCAGTGGAATAGTTTCTATTTTACTTCCATGGCTACCTTTGTAGGAGCTTCAGAGTTAACTTGTTTGATACTATTTTAAACATTCTGCATCATTTGTCAGTGATATTAGCCCCAGATTAGCTGCAGCACCTGCAGCTGTGGAAGAAAGAGTTAAATCTTTTCAGTGGAGTTTGTATCTTTGCAGGAGATCTCTTTTGGATGGTTATTAAAGGTTGTTGTAGACCAACATCTCCCATGAGCAAGCTGCTATTTGCTGAGAATCAGTCACACAGTTCCCACAATACTAATGGGATATTTTTTTTGCCATACTTGCTGCTGAAAGTATAATCCTTAAAATGTAATCATTTCTTGGGAAAAAAAAAGCCCTTGTGGATATGATAAACATCCCATAGCTCATCTTAGAAATTTACATTATGTCTCATGGAGTAGTCTGAAAACTTCTAGAGCACACTTTTAATAAATGCCATAGGCTGCTATACCCATTTCTGTCTATGAAGACTTTTTCAGACATAGTAAATTTTAAGGAACTTCTGCAAAAGGAACAGTTGAAGGATTCACCGTGATTATGTTGCAAGGACGACATGAGAATTTACTGTGCATTTGTTGCTCCCTCCCATCCAGTCCCTGTGGAATCAGTCTTTTGGGGAGTCTGTGGGAAGTCTTTTGGGTTTATACTGTGGGAAAGCAGTTCATGAAACACTTCAAGTGTAGTAATCTACTCTGAAATAAATCTGCACAATCTCACTGTGCTCTAGTTTCCCTCTATAAACAGCATCTGAGAGTTTTGTCCTTTTCTACAAGGACAAAACTCAAGATTTCTATATTAATCTTCACAGGGATTACATTTGATGTATTTTTCCATGTATCTCCATGTGATCACTTTTTAAACAAGGAAGCAACCATGCATTTGCATTAAAGTGACTCATTAAGAATAGTCTCTAATTACTTCTGTTTGAACATTTAGTACAGATCTAGTTTCTACTGAAGTACTGTTGTGGTCAATTCACTGGAAGAAGAATTTGTAATGTTTTAGTCACAGCACTAGCCAGCTGCCATGTTCCATTGTGAGACACACCTTCAACAATTTATAAAAGCAGCAGTAATTATGTCCATAACTCAGTGAAGAAATGAAAACAATGTCATTTTCCTCCTTCAGGAGAACCGTTTAACTCAGAGAAACTATGTAGCTGCTTTGCCCCATTTTGGGACATATCTTCATAGTAGATTGCACCTGTATAGCCATAACAGGTTATGATTATCTCTACATAAAAGCCTTATTCATCTCTATAGATTACCTTTTAAAAAGATTAAAGACTAATGCCTTCATCTTCTTCAGTCCTGGGGAGATGGCATTGGTACTCTTGTCACACATGATGAAGAATAAAAGTACAAAAAGTACAAAAGAAAGGTAATCCCCTGAATAAAATGTATTTTCCCTGGAATTACTGTTTTAATAGCTTGGCATTTCCAATCGATCATGAACAAAGAATTTAGGTACTCCTTTATTTCTTTCTGATGTTCTCTACAATTACACATAGAGTTAACTACTCTAAATACTAATACTCTGTTCGTATTAGTGTTTGCTGAGTGGTCTTGTTTATATGGACCAGAGTTTCAAATGGTTTTTCCATTTTGAATGTTAATTTTAGAACTTTTCATGACAGTTCCTGTTTTTTTTTCAGTTCAGTACAGGACACTGAATGCAGACTGCATGAGCAATGAATGACTCTGCCAACTGATTCAAAGGTGAAATTGTCTGGCAGCAACTATGATGGCATAAATGAGGAAAATATAATATTGTCTTATTACCTCAAATTTATCTATTTATTTATTTAACTTTTTATTGTGTCCAAGGTCTTCTAATCTATGTGGCCAGTACTCTGGTAATTTTTATAGGGGCCAGATTTTATTCATTATTTTGTCTATTTCAGAGCAAGACTCCATTCTGCTGATTTGCTAAATTAAAACTATTTTTTTTCCTCCATATTTAGTGAATTTTTTTTAAGAGTAAATTTTATAAATTTACACAGTAGAATGTGGGTATACAATTTAAATTTGGCAGAGTCAATTACAAAACTAAGTAAGCCATTTTGAGGAAATTCATATGCAATACATCCATTTTCTCTTCCTCAACCAAATATGGCTAGTAAAAATGTATTTTTTATGTAGGGTGTGTGAAATAGTTTTCTTTAAAGATTTGAAAAAATAAGATTTTTTTCTGTAAGGCTTAAACTTACAGAAAATAAGG
Organism: Cyanistes caeruleus; assembly: GCF_971803275.1. Lineage (NCBI taxonomy): Eukaryota > Metazoa > Chordata > Aves > Passeriformes > Paridae > Cyanistes > Cyanistes caeruleus. The sequence continues at coordinate 40,086,978 of NC_141705.1, forward strand.
TAATAGGACAGGTTTAATGTGAAAAACTAAAAGTTTTGAGAAAACAAGTTCAAATGTAAAATATCAAATATCACTTGATGTTTCTAAACATAGTCATTTTTATGGACTAATGTGTTAGCTGCAGGTTTTGCCTCAGTGTGCTTGCAGTCAGAATGTTTCTGGTTTCTGTTTTCATTTTCTGAGTTAATGCAACAGGTGCTCAAGTTTCCAGAGCTACATAAAATGTTGTATAACATTATACTAGGGGATTCCAAAGTTTTTTATCAACTGTAGGAGCACACAGCAAGTCAATTATAGATTTGCATTAGTAGGAGGAAGTGTGCTTATCTGAGGGCAGAATGTTGCCAAGCTCCTCTAAAACAGACATCTTCAGAGCTGGAGTCATGTAAAGTCAGTTAAAGCAGTCAAATACAATGATGGCTGCAGACAATATTTGGTTTGCAAACCTGCATGACTGAAGGCATTTTTAATACCATAAGTATTAAATACCAAAGGTATTTTTAATACCATAAATAAATAAATAAATAAACTTCCAAGTGAAAAGTTCTAAAAGTTAATACCCATTGATATCACTCCCAAATTATCTTAAATCACAGCAGTACTCGATCTTAGTATTTGTCATGCTTCTTGACAGACTTGTATTATATGCACATGCTTGTGTGCTTTTTGTCTTGTCAATATTAACGTACATACTATTACATAAAACATTAAAAAAACTCTATTAGTAATTCTGCTACCATTATTGTGTAGGCAAAGTACAAAAAGTGATAATAAAGTACATTTTACTGAGATGATTTTGACATTTTAACATAAATAAAAATGATCAATCTATGGCCAAAGCATTTCTGAAATCATTCTCTAGCATAAAGCAGAAAATTATGGATAATTTTCACAATTACAAAATTAAACTTATGTGCAGCATAGCATTTTTCCAGTTACTTTGAAATAAATCTAGAATGATATCAAAAGTCAGTCCTTCGGTATTTATAAAATGTTGCCATTCTGTCATAGGCATCTCACTCATGCATTTTCCCCTCAGCATAAAGAAGGCTAGCAATGATTCAATGGCTTTTTAGCTTTATTGACAAGGCTGGAAACCTAAGTGGTTCAGTAAAGCTGTGGACCACTTTCAGAATCCATGGCTGCCAGGCCTGGATGATGAAATCTCTTCCTGTCCTAGAGCAGCCCTTTTCTCCTGGGCATGATACAAAGAAAGCAGCTTGTGTAACAAGACCCTAATCAGTCACTATTCTTGTTTGTATTTCTCCTGCATTGGATAAAAATTAATTGGCCCTTTTTATGGTTTTTCTCCCTTCAAGCACTTAAAACTCCACAATTATAATAATGTTTTATGTTCCTATAATGGCTGTGCAGAATATATTTGTCCATTTCTGTGTTTCTCAAACACAATTAGTGCTTCTATTTAGTATTAAATATTCATAAATTTGACCTCAGGGAACAAGTGACTATTAACTAGCACAGAGATTGATAGCAGCCCTCAATACAGAGAGCTGGTGGGTTTTTTCCTCTTTTGCAGGAGAGGTAAAGGTACACCTTGCAGCTGCAATGTCAGGAAGAGATGCAATTTGCTTTCTTTTCTTTTTTTTATGATATTATAATTTTATTTTGCTCAAGTACTTCTTTCATGAAAGAGAAATAGGAAACGACATTCTACAAGTGTTTCTAATATGTAAGCTTTCATTAGAGTGACCCATTATTGTGTGGTTGCAAAGCATAAGTAGTTTTGTCTATTCTTTGCCAGAACACTCCTTGGTACTTGATTAACTTATGTTGAAATATCTACTGTTCCAACATTAATTTCACAGGCTTGTGGTTTAGTTTTTATATAATAAAATGCAGTAAGTAGCAATAAACCTAGAGAACACAGTGATCTTGACCAGTTCCTGAAAAAGTATGTGAGACTACTGTGCACAGAGAAGTCAAATTGTAAGTCAGGAAACATTAAAGCATTGGAAACCATCTTCTTCAGCTCTTTAACATTACAGCGTTCTTACTGAGACTGCTTTCCATGTGCTGAAAGGTTTTGTGAAATATTTCCTTTCTCACTATGAGTACATTGAGCTAACAGTGTGGACTGAGGGAGCAGAGAGGGTTAGGGGGCTATGAAGAGCAGGTTTGGATTTTCTGAGCTACTAGTTCAGCTGAAAAAGGTGTCCTATTTTTTTTTTTATCTTATGTCTTGGGTGAGTGGGTGGATTGGTTGGTTGATTTTTCAGGTTGGTTTTTTTTTGTTGTTGTTGTTGTTTTCGAGATTTGAAGCAAGTAATTCATTGAGTAGCAAACTTTGAAATGCTGTCAGGCTATAAACTGTGCTCATATCTCAGCAGCAAAAGAAACTGATCTGTAGTTAAGGACTCAATTGAAATTTAGTCCTAATTTTCTGGAAATGTATTGATGGACAAATGATAGAATTAGTTTAACATTTTTTGAAATGACATAGAGAATTCAAGTCAAATATTATCATTCCAGTGTTAAACTTCCTATAAGAAGGTATTCTGTTACAGTGTCAGCATTAGAGGGCAGGGCAAAAATATCATTGGTGCCTTTATTAACTATTTTTGAATCATTTGAAGATGGAGTTGTTTGTAAGATTTTTACCTGTATAGGAGGAGATGGGAATCTCTGAATATCCTGCCAAAAATCTCTGTAGGCCAATCAGTAGTAAAACTACATCTGTTATCATGTCTTCAGGGTTGTACAAGGATGTAAAATTAGTCATGGAATAGAGAACTTTTATTTGAGAAGGATACAATGGAAGATTACAAGACATTGCTAATTTTGATCAATTTATTTACTAGTTATTTTAATCATATATTTATACTGTTTAGCAGCTGCAAACTCAGTAAATTTTTGAGCTAATATGCCTTCCTGAAACTGGCAAACAAAACCCATTGTGTTTTAAAAGAACTACTATTATTAGTATTAGTATTAGTATTTTATACCAGAAAAGAGATACATAAAAAATATAAGTAATTTCATTGATATATAGGTATTTTACCTAGTTGACTAAAATTTCTGGAATGATTTAGAGTTTAGGAACTTCGTGATTAGTTGACTCTAGGCACAAGCAGCTCATTAATAGTATACGAAAAGAAGTGCAAAATCTGTTCATTGCCAGTGGGTCCTCTAAGTAACCAATGACACAAACAGGCTTTTCCTGAATCCTGACTGCTGTAACTGCACCAGGAGAAAAGATAAGAGAACAAGTGTATGACTTTGTCTCATTTTATTACAACTGAGAATAGAATGAATGTGCTAATAAAATAATACTTGAGATAACAAACAAGGATTCTTTTCAAAGTCAGTATTCTTTTGAAAAAACACGTTTCTTGTTATCTCTTAGTTTGCTTAACTGGTTTTATCTATCAAAGCTATTTTATTTGTAGGTCAATCAAAGTCCTAATTAATAAAATGTACAAAGATTTGATTGGGTTAAGGGTACTGAGCTCATTTTCCTTTTTTTACCTTAATTATAGGAAGTTAATGTTTACACATTATGTGAGATTTGAAAATTATTTAGAATCTCTGTATCACTTAAGACACTGTAGGAACAAATGCTCTATTTATTTTAAATTAATGGCAAGCCAGTACCTTTCAATAAATGAAGAAACAGGGGAAAGAGATTATTGCCAAAGAAAACAGCTATACCATCAGTAAACTAACAGAGTTCTTTCCTTTTTAATAAGCTCTAGTTCCAACCTCACCATCACTAAGATCCAGTTAAAATATTTCTTTGTAACATGTGAAATTTTTACACATGGAGCTTGTTCTCTTTTACTTTAGCTGAAAAACAGAGCAAAGCAGATATGTTTGTACCAATGTTTTCATATTAATATTATGATATACACTAATAGATAACGTTCTGAGCATGTGGGATTTTTTCAACCTCTTCTAGACTTAATGTTTTATACCAGAAATATGTGGGGTTTCATTTTTATTTATTGTATTAATGTACAGGTTTGTAAATTAAGAAAAAATCCTGATTATTTCCCTTTTTTTTTATGCCCTCTAGTCTTTTTTGCAATTTTTAAACTATGCAGTATTACTTATTTATAAAAAGACAGAACAAGATAGTTGAGAGGAAATGACAGATGTCTCTCTTTTTTTCTGGTGTTTCTTGGAACCATAAGAAAAATCCTGTGAAACTGATAAATCACTAGGGAACAGTTGTGTTCCATACATATATATTCACATGCTTATGTGCATATATATGAATGCTTATACATAAACATAAACCCCCCTCTGTGTATCCTGTTTTCTATGAATGGCATAGCTATTAAAGGGTTGCACACTACAGATAGAAGTGCAAACACAAAGGATGTTCTGTTATTTGCATAGCAGTCAGTTTACTTGGCAAGTGTCATACACAGAAAATACAGTAGAAGAAAGTATCACTTTTCCATTGCAATTTTTCAAATTGTAATCAAACAAGAGCATGTTGCATTACTTATTTACAGCATACAAATATAATCTCTAGAAGTTAATGCTCTAATGTTCATTTCTCAGTCTGGACACAAACAAACACAAACAAATTGGAGCTCACCAAGGTGCATCCTGACACTGATGTCAGGACTAAGTGCAGAGACTTCTGAATTCCTTCAGGTATCTATTTCTTCTCAAAAATTGGAAAGATGGTGCTGACATCTTTCCAAAGTGCATATTTGATACTTGAAAAAACAAAACTGTAGCATGCTTTTTTTTTCTTTTCTTTTTCTTTTTTTCCCCCTAAATCTACATCATTATTACTATTTAGTATTTAGATCTTGCTGTTACACATGGATGTTCTTCATATGCATCATTTCAGGGGAAGTTACTCTGGCAGTTTTATCACTAATTCTGCTGTCTTTATGTATGCTCCCTACAATATTTTGAAGTGGTAAATCATGGTTTCTATTTCAGGATGCAAACAAATCTTTGATTTAATTCCTTTCATCACATTTTATTCTTAGTCAAGCAGCAGCAAAGGTTTAAGCCTTGATTCTTGATAACTTCAATGATTCTCTGTAGAAACTGAGCATTATAATGTGATTTAGGTCACTTTGATACATAGATGATATTACAAACCAACTGCACTGCTTTGGAAGGCTTTTATGTTAATGAATGGCAGTAGGATGTCATTTTGGTCTTGACACCTTAGATATAAGTGTGAGCTAATAGTGTAGGAGTAGGATCTGTAAACCTCTGAAAAAATCTTAATTGTGCTTCTGACATTGGCATCTCTTTGCCTGAAGAAAGCCATTAGCCCATCTCAGAATTCCCTATTATGAAATAGTGAAGATATTTAACCTCATGTAAGTATCTTTTACATAACATCATTAACAGTAAATGTTAGAGGATATGTCATGGCATTGTTCTTTAGTTCATGAAGTTTGCATAATACTGCATTTATTTCTTTTGGGTTTTGAAAGTAATGAAGTAGCTTAAGGTTTCCCCTTGGGGTTTAGTCTTTTTTTCGGAATCAATGCTATCGAGTTGGGGAGACCTCTATTTTGAAATATATGCTTATTTCAATGAGTATTTTAAAAATTTTATCTTTCTTTTGATGATACCAATATAGGAGCAAAATATTACATCTCAAAGGTGCTCAGAAGAAGCAGCAGCTGCAGAAACCACTGGTATTTCATGTGAGTGCCTTGGCTTTACACAGGCCCCAGTACTGGTTGGGTGTGTGGGACACAAAAGACAGAGCCAATCCTAAGAGCTGTTCTCTCAGGGCACAGAGTTAAGTGGCAAAGTAGCAGGACAGAGACCAGCATAGTACATTCTCTACGGCAGTGAGAAACTTCCAGAAGCACTTACTTGTTCCTCTCCCTGCTTTGGCTTTGTGAAGTCTGAAATGTGAAGTATGTCTTGAGTAGTAGGGGCTGACTCTTCTCATCAGCGTGCTAGCTTGGTCCTACCCATGCAGACAAATAATTTACTGCAGGCAGCTGCTAGGGAATTGCTAGGGCCAAATATTCACTCCAGGTTGTTGTGGGACACTGAATTCAGACATTGTTTCAAAACAGGCATTTTGATGTATTGGTCCAAAGGAATGTATGCAAACCTATCATCCACAGGTTTAACCTATCAGTTAAACCTGTGGATTTAAATGATACAGGAGTCTGAGTTTATTCAACAAATATGATGTGTATTTTCAAACACTACAAGCACAAACAGACTGTTTCAGTGTTTTCAGCTGTGTAAATATTTCTGAAGGCTTCTCACTGATTGTGTCCACTTCTCAGATTCTGAAACCTCCAGCAGCAGGCTGCTCTGTGTGTAGCCTTGGAGGGAACCCTGTAGAAGCAGTCTGAATAATGAGGAAGAGCTCCCTCAGTGATCAGTGAGCCTTTATAGATGTGGCAGTAGTATTTGAAAGGGACCAAACTATCAAATTGGAATTTCTCATTCCTTGATATGTTAAAGTATCTGTTTAGGTACCTCTATAGGTGGTATGGCTTCACATGCCTATGTCCTTGATGGCTATTTTACCCCAAATAACAGCACTGTAATTGATGTAGAGACATTTCGCTGTAGATAATTGCTTCAGCAACTTTATCTAGTAGTTTACTTATTTTTATTCCTCATCCTTCACCTGACATGGCTCCTTTTCCTTAATAGCTTCTTTTTTTTATCCAGTTCTTCCACATCTGTGTTGTCCTTATTCCTTCATTACAGTTAACTCTGTCTGCTCTCCTAACATAATATCTATTAAATAGATATTAAACAGGATGTCATATCCTGCCAGAATATGTGATGTGCTGAAATTTTGACTTATTTTTTTGACAGTCACAAAATCACAGAATATTCTGAGTCAGAAGGGTCCCACGAGGATCACTGAGTCCACAGTCCCTTCTTTTTTGTGCTTTAACTACTGATAAATTTCAAAGGATACAGGAAACAGCCTTAAAGTAGTTAAAGACTAATATATAAAAATAAGGTAACTCATTAGTTACACTTGTTTCCAAATCACATTTTCCCTCTTGTTAATTTGGATAGTTAAGCCCTCTTTACCTATGTTTCTATCATAAATTTGCTTGCATATGAGGTCATAATAACCACAGGGAAAATTTCTTCTGCACTTCTGAAGCCATGAATAATCAGTGAAAATAATGCCTTAATTTATATTTAAAGATAAGTTTTGACATTCTCTTCTGAAACTCTTTTTACTTGATAAATAGTACATTGAAATTTCCAAGTCAATTGGTTGGCCCTTGATTAACATGTCCTCTTCATATTATGATTCACAGTCACAGCACAATTCTCCTCAGTGATTCAGAGGCTGCAATTCCTTTTCAAATCAATATCCTCTCACTTCTTCCTAAGCAATTTTGTTTTCTCTCTCATAAGTTTGAGTTTGGGGTTGGTGGTCATTTTTTATTTCTGTTTTTTGTTGGGTTTGTTTTTCAATTTTTTGTTGGTTGTGGGGGGTTTGTTGTTGTTGTTGGTTGGTTGTTTTTGCTTGGGTTTTTTTTTTTTGGTCACTTGGGTTTTGTTCCCCATGGGAGAGACGATGCTATTGTCTGGTTTGGGAATTTTTTTTAAAACTTTTTTGTCATCAGGAAACTCCAGTATTTTCAGTACATACAAGGCTTGATAGCTTGCATGTTGCAGAAAGTAGTACAAAGAAAATATTTCAGGGAACTATATTAATTCAAGTTTGATATATGTTAAAATGACAACCAGGCAAAGTGTCTTAGTTCATACGGTAATAAATGAAAAGCCATAAAACTTATGCTTATAAGCATTGGAGTACATGTTAATTAGAAGAAAGAGTTGTAGAGAGTAATCTGGTTTCAGCCAGTCTACAATATGAACCAATATCTTCTTAAAAATCAGGATCACAAATGTGTCTGAAGATTGTAATTCATATTTTTATGTTAGCTACCCAATTTTTGGAAATAATTCCTAGGCACCCCAGTGGATGAAAAATTAATAAAGAACATCTGAGAAATGCAGTGGCTAAAAATTAGATTATATGATTCTTGAATTCTTAGAGAAAGTAATTGTACTGTGGTCAATATTGCAATGCTATTGAGATCCATACTATGATGGCATAACAAGTTTTAGTGTCCACACTCAAAAATGATGTTGGAAAAAAAAGGAAAATATTAGAAAAACTAGTAGAATGTTTTGGCTGATTTTAAGGCAAAGTTGAAGAAGCAATGTTAGCATCACTTGTCATTTACATCAGAATACAATCTTTTCTAGATTGAACTCACTTTATCCAGAGAAAGATGCATGAATCTGTTCCTCAGAAGCTAATGTTGGATACATTAAAAAAATTTTTAAAAGAAAAATATATATATATTAATGTTTAATTTTAATAAATGGGCATAATTTTAAAAGAATTAAAATTCTTGATAGATAAGAGATCATATATATATATATATGTTCTATTTTATATATACAGACTTATTGGAAGAGTGGGTCACACTAGCTAAAACTGAAATAGTTTCTGTTCTCACTTGAAATCCTATGGAAATTTTAATTTTATGATAACCTACAAGCTGTGGTATATTGCATGTAATATTTTGCTTTTACAAACACTAATGTCATGTATCAACACAGAAAGTATGGAAGACACAACCAAAACTCTTTGCATCACACTTGGTGACATTGAATGTTAAAGGTGGGTCTGCTTTTACTGTGTGAAAGTCTAGCTAAGAACTTCAGTGTTGTTAACTAACAGGGAAGATTTTCCAAGCAGTCTAAAATTAATTGCTGTTCTTCAGGATAGGCTCTTGACAGAATTATGTTTAGTGAATAGGAAGTTGGCCAAATACCTCAATCTTGTGAAAATTATTTTCACTGCAACATATTGACATCTGATAACAGCATAAGAGTAGAGCTGAACATGAATATCCAGTATTTTTCTTATAGACCATAATAGTTGCTAATTCAAATTAAAGCATCTTAATTTTTTTTTTATCATCATGTCATTTGCACAAAATTAATACCTGTTGGAGAACGTGTACTTGAAAGAAATCTGTGTTACCACATGGCAGAAAAGACCTTCCATTCCTAGTCATTAGTTTTCTCAGATTTTCTACAAAATTAAGCCATTTACAAGAATAATATTGAATGTTCTGGAGAAGTCTGAATAGTTAATGTCATTTTTTTCTGAACTAATCAGTTGCAGTAATGTCATGTAAGTATTCTTATGTTTGGAGCTTCTGAATTCAGACAATCTAAAACTATATAAATATATATCTAAATGACTGCCATAAGTCTAAAATTTAGGTCATTTTTATTTGAGAAATTTGGTGGTTACTTTAGTAGCAGAGTGGTGGATTCACTGAGTTGAACTCCTGTCTATGTCATTTCAGTATTTGCAACTATTTTTTTTTTTTAATTCTGCCTATTCCCATCCCCTCTCTACCCAGCCCTATTTGGAGCAGGAATCACTGGCTGTATGTGCAGTAACAATTAGGAACAAAAACCAGCTAAAGTTGGTTCTTAATTATTTTTGAGTTGATTTTCATACAAACCAAACTTACCTCTGGCAATAGGAAAGAATTTGTGATCAGAACAGTAGTTTTCAAGTTCACAGTATCATTTTGAACTAAGTCATATATGGACTTGTCAAGGCAGGGGTAAAAAGCAGGAGATAAAAAAGAGAAGTGTAGACACCCTTGTCATCAGTGTTTTAGAAGTCAAATAGATCAAGCTTCCCTGAATAACTGAGTTCTTTAATTATTAAAACATCTTACTTTCCTCCAGAAGATGATAGACTAAATTTAAAAAGAGATATTAAATTTGAGGGGATAGTTCTCAGCATCTTCTGTTCTACATTAATATGATTTAGTGATGTTCATTTTTCCTACTATAGCATGTTACCTTGCTGAAACTGTATTGAAAGAAAATTGTTTAATTCAAAAAATGTTCAGATTTCCAAACTCCTCTGATTTTAGTGGTCTACTTATCAGCCCAGGAGATTTGTCTCCCTATAGTTGCCCTATACATCAAGAAATGGAAAGCCCTTACCGGAGGGTGATTTGTGTGCTCCGATTTGTCCTCTAAATGAATGTCTCCTTTTGCTGCTAGTAGAGACAGTCTTAGGAAACAAGCTTAAAATTGGTCTTTGTTAATAACCCATCATGACCCAAAAGCAAAGCAAGAACAAACCCATATATTTTCTTAACAACTCATATGAGCTAGGCTTTATAAAAACCTTCTTAAGGTTTTTATATAAAGATTTTACAGGTTTCGGTTTGCTTTTACTTGTGGGGAACAAACATAATTGATTTCTGCTGAAAACAGAGTTAAAATTATAGAAAACCCAAGGACTATTCTGTGTTGCCTCTATGACAACAAGAATTGAACTGAATATATAATATCTTCCCATCTCTAAAGCAGAGTGTGTATATATATATATATATATATATATATATATATATATATATAAAAACATAAAGGGCATAGTGAACAGGTATATATTAGTGAATGTTGTCACAAAGCAGTGATCTGAGGCTAATATAAAATATTCTAATATTATAAATCATTATAAAGAAAGTAAAATTCCCATTGAGTAAGAGATAGAAAATTAAACCAAGCATATCTGTGTCCTGTTGCCAAAAATTCTATGAAACATTTGCACAAATATGTAAATATAGACCGAATGGTCATAGTTTCATATATTTTCCTTAAAGTCTGGAACATTTAGTAATATTAAGTTGACAGCTTCAGTATACTTTTGGATCAATTTCTTAAAAGAACCCAAACCAATACTCCTAAAAAAATCAAAGGACAGAAACAAAAATAACCCAAAAACCCCCCACCAGAGGTTATATTTAACCAAAGATGTGACTGCGTAATTGACTGAAGATATTTTGTAGTCACACCACAAATTCATACCAATTTTCTTATGTGAAACATTATTATGTTCCTTTGTATTGTGCAAGTGGTGAATATCTTTACTGCATGTCATTAAACAGAGCCATCATTATAACACAGAATTTCTGAATACTTAGATCATATTGAGCTATAATGATAAATAGCAGCACTTACCATCCAATTACAGATACCCAGAGGAGGGAGCGTAAACAGTCAAAATGTGAAGTGATACTTCCAAGGAATCCCTACTGTTCCAGGTTCAGAATCTTTTGCTGTCAGTGGTGGTATTTCTGTATTTAACAGTCACTAATGTGACTTTTCTCCAGGTATATGTCAAATTATTTTTTCAGGCCATCCAAACACCCTGTAGTAAACATGACTCTATAGAGGGAATAGGTAACTTAGGCACTTGCCTTCTCTTTGCTTGCTTTGCACTTTCTGACTGATGGTTTCACCTGTTGCTTCCTCTTTTTCCAAGAGAAAAGAGAACGAGCATTGATTCCTTCTAAGTCACTACTAAGGAAATCAGAACAAAGGGAATTCACACAATAGAGAAAAATTGTCAAGAAGGTTGAATACGTGGGTCAGAAATCTCAGTTGGAAAGAAATTGCTAAGGAAATCAGACGTAAGTTTCATTTAGGACCATATACAGGTATTGAAATATCACACTCCTCATTCTGAGAAATTTAAATAGTCTTGTACAGACTATAATTGTGAATTCAATTTTCTAAGAATGAGACTGAGAATTAATTTAATTGAACTCAGGTTAAATTGCTTCAACTGAGATAAGATGAATGTTGATTAACAGAGTCAAATGCCAAGTCAATTAAAATAATTCCAACTTAAGAAGAAAACATTTGTGACATATTTATTGAGGTAAAGTCTCTTGAAACAAGATTACATGTGTTAGCTTTGACAGTATTGAAGTTCAGGTATGTTGAGGATATTATATGAACAGAAATTGCTGGCAATAAAAATGGAGCTTAAAAATAATCTTTTCTTAATGTTCGTGAAGTTAGAATCTTAAATGGAAAATGTACAAAAGTCAAATTATACAGGCAGATATCTTTTAGTTTTAAATGTAAAAATGGAATTGCAAACATTGTAACAGTAAGCATAGTCTGCCAAAAGAAATTTGTTTGTTTTACTGGATCTTGAATAACAGCAACAAAAAAATCCAATTTTTTTTTAAGGTTCTTGCATCGCACAATTTTATTCATTCCTCAGATTGCCAAAGCACATCTTAACCTGCAATAAAAATATAAGCTACGATTACAATGGAATTACACAAAATTAACAATTATCGAAATTAAAAGCTGGTGAAAGGATTTATTTTCAGTGTATTAACACACTGTGAAAAGCTATGGGGAAAGGAGGTGGAAGGAAAGTAACACAACACAGTTGTACTTTACCAAGCAATTAACAAATAAACCTCCTAGAGCAAAATTTTTGAGCTCTAGGAGGTGAAATATGCTCATAGTAACTCAGCCTTATATTAGAGAAGTAAATTTGTGAAATCCATTACTATACAACAAAATCAAAATGTATGTATTCCTGTTTGTAGAAATATACTTTTTAAAAAAATAAAATTGTCATATTGAAGGTTTGTGACGGTGCTTAAACAACACCCCATTTTAAAGGGAAAAAGATTAATTCTATTGCCTGAAAAAAAAATTGTTCTCAGATTTTGTTGTTTTGCTTTTATTTTTATTAAGTCCTGGAGATATATGTTGGTTTAACAAATTTTCCTTTTCCTTCATCTGTCAGCAGTAGAGTCTGTTTGAGTGTGGTACTTAAACACTGAGGAAAGGATTTTTCCAGTCAACAGATCATGTATGAGTGCTTAAAGCTTGTGCCTCTCACTGATGATGTAGATTCTCCAGTCAGCAAAGATGCTAATGGAGAACAGAATGGCTGTAAAAGAGTATTATTGATTGAATAATAATTGTAGTGGACAATGAGTAAACAAAATACTACTATTGTATATAATTGTAGTGGACAAAAAGAAACAGTTTGATTTAAAAAAAAAAAGTTTAGAGAAAGGTGATAAAAAATGGTCTGCTTGAATATTGTATGAAATGCATGTTCTTCATTCACAGAAGTTCAAAACAGCTGGCCTGTGAAATTGGCAGTTATTAGTAGGAATTTCTAATGAATTTGCCAAGCTGGAGTGGCACCATATGACAGGAAAATATAATATATAGCTTATAGGGGAAGAAAAACATGCAGCTGCAAGCTGATTAGTCTATCCTCAGCAGCATACAATTTATGAATAAATACTGAAAGTAAGTATTTAAGTCATGACTGTAAATTAATAAATGTTGGAAAACAATGCATCAGTTCATCAAAAATAGATTGTGTCAGACTAACCTTGTATCTGTCTTTGATAAGACAACTGATTGATTGTCTAGACAGGGAAATTCAATTTTAATCTAATTTCAGTAAAACATTTGATATAATACCATACAGAGAAAGACAGAGGTGCAAGATGGTTAAGGAAATTTTGATAGTGAGACAATTGTTGAATTTGCTGAAGTTTGGTAGTGGAACTCAAGGATAAGTACTGGGGAAAATCCTGTTCAATACTGTTTGCTGATGTATTCACCTGGACAGTGGAAGTTTGCTGATGCAATGAAGCTGGCAAAAAGGATGGAGACACAGTAAGAATTAGATGTCTTAATTAACAGAAGTAGAATAAAATTCACTAATTTGAAATTCAGAAAGTACTTCTATCAGTGGTTTAGGATATATAATGGAAACACTGCAGGCAGAAACAAAAAAAACTTTGTCCAGTGGATTGGTCAGTTTGAATAGGGCTTGGGGCAACTTGTGGAAGGTATCTCTGATCAAGGCAGGAGTGCTGGACTTAGATGCTTTTAAAGGTACCTCCCAGCCCAACACATTCTATGATTACTTGAAATCATGACAGCAAAGCAGTTTTAATAAATGGTTATTTAGCCTTAGAAAACATCAGTCAAGCAGGTAAGGTAGAGTTACTGTTCTTGCATAAAGCACTCATGAGACTTCCTCTGGAATGTTATGTACAAGGAAGAAAAATCTTTTTTTTTCAGGATAAACAGGGGAATGAGAAATACATTTAATGAGAGGAAAATAGGTTCAGCTTAAATAGCATAATAAAAAAAATATGAGTGATATATAAATATAGTGAAAAAATATGGTAACTTACAACAGGTAGGTGAAAAACACCTAAAAGCTTATAGACACCAGAACACAAGGATATAAACTTCTCACTAATTAAGATAGCCTGGAAAAGGGAAGAGAGTTTCTTACCAAAAGAGAAGGAATGGGACAAAGATATTGCCTAATTTTAAAACAAATTATTATTTTTTTAGAAAGAATTATGTAGCATTGGTGACAGATTCAAGTGGTTCCTTCAGGTATGTGCTTCTTGAATAGTCATGATGCTTGTTAAATAGATAAATCATTTCTATTAATTTCATTTCAGTCTAAGCTCGGAAATCCTTTAGGTGGGCCTGCATATGGAAAGAAGGAAAAACAAGGTTAAGGATCAGTATTGAAAAAAATTGAGCATAAGATTTAGTACATTCCTTCAGGATCATTTTGTGTCTTCCTGTCTCATCTTCACCCTTTTTAAATGAAGGGAATTATTGCCTCTTCATATTCTCCGTTTAGTGTCAAATGAGTTCCATATGTTTTACTGATAAATAAAAAATTAAGGCGATTAAAATGAATATTCTGGCAAGCAGAGCTAAGATTTTTGAAGACTTACTTATAAGCAGCTTTGAAGTCATTTGAGGATCTGCATAGTAAAGATGGCTATACCTATGAAAAAGCCTACAGGATGCCACACTGATTTGAGACCTTTCTTAGTGTCAATCATTATAATCAGCATGTGGGTCTCAATAAGAATACTTACCTTGAAACTTTTTTTTGTGAGTCATCTGCAATTTACAGTTTTTTGATATTCTGAGATGGAAATTAGTCTGCAGTCAAAGAGGCAACACCATGTAAAACAAGAAACTAAACTAGAATAGCAAACCTAATCAAATTGTGTGTTCTTCTTAGACTATGTAAATTTAGTTTTTCTTCAGTTTTTTTTTACAAACTATTCCATTACAGTGCTAACCAATCTAAATCTTCTGCTCTTAGAGGATAAAAATTTCCTAGAACTACTGCTAATCTAATGCAGATTATAAAATCATAGAAGATTTCTGTAGGTATCTACAGGTATCTGTAGGTATCTGTCTAGGCATATGTATCACAAACCTCACCAAATATGGAAGGAGTAGGGATGAGAAATAAGGAAGGAAATGACAGTGGAAAACAGTCAAGATATGTTCACTTCAGAAAAACGTGAAATAAGGAATCTAAGTATCACCAGTGGTACTGGTGATACTTAGGCACCAGTATCACCTGATCACCAGTATCATCAATGAGTTTTTTTTGAATGATTGAGACCATAGTGAGCTCAAGAGCATGAATTTGTGTGACATATCCAACTAATGTGGATATCATTCAGCTGTTTTTGAAAGCTTATTTGAGACTGTAATTATGTCTTCAGTTTTGTATATATCAAAAGTAAAAATTGCTGTCTGTTAATGTATGATCAGAGGTAGGGAATGTCAGAATGTCCATAATGACTGGAAGAAAAAACCAGCCAAGGAGCATACACAAGTTTTGTGTCAGTTTTGTTGCTTATGTCTTGTGTCTCCAGTGCATCACATATAGTCATACAATAGCCCATTTCATATGGTTATTTGTGATATTAAAGTTGTATCAAGTTGCAGAATAAAGTAAAAAAAAATAACATCATTGATAGAACCACAAAATCATTTAGGTTGGAGAAAGCCTTTTAAAATCGTAGTGTAAATTGTAATCAAGCTACTATAACTGTCAGCTGGGAACAGAAGCAAAGAAGACATTTCTTTGAAAAGGAAAATAAAAAATCTATGCCAAAATTCAATGGGATTAGAACCTATTGTTTATGTTATAGGACTCCTTTGTATAACTACGAGATATCAAATTGAATCCACAGATTTCTCTACAACCTGTCCACATACTTTAAAATTTTTCTTAAAATGTCTGTGCGTTGTAGGCTTTCTGAATTTCTGTTTCAATATTTCAGAAATATAAGATTAGCCTACCATTAGTAGTTCTAGTTTATAATTACTTTCTTGTGCAATACTTTCAAGAAGATACCAACATTCAAGTGAAAAAGAAAAAAAACTTAAGAAATCTCCATTAAGCCCTGTGTCACTCTACTGCAAGATATCAAAGAAGAAACAAAGCCTTCCCTATCTACCTTTATTCCATATAAATATTTAAAATTGTTTTATAACAATAACTGACACAGTTATTAAAATCAGTACCAAAAGAATGAGAATTTTACAAGATTGGCCCATGTGAGCACCTTAGTATAACTTTCCTCATCTGTTACCTGATTGGAATGTATCAGTGTGATTGGTCAGAGTGAGTAAAGTAGAAATGGAATATTGAGTTATTTGTATAGAATGATGATATTGATTGAGCTAAATGTGTACTTTCTCATAGATAATACTCATCAGGTTTATATTGTCATGGGATTTTCTTTGTGGTCTAATATTGTTTGAAAGTTACTTCTTTGTGGAAAATACATAGATGAAACTTAACCTGGAAAGAAATTCTGTCTATTTTCCAAATTCTAAAGTGTTCCTGGTAAGAACTGTTTTAGGACTAGGCTTAATTCTAATTCTAGTCTACTTCTCTATTACTAACAAGCAAAAAAATGTTGACTTTACAAAATCCTTAGAGTCAATGGAAAGATTTTTTGTCTTTCCATGAAGCAGAAGATATAGTTCTGACATTGCTTCACAGCTGTCTATTGTTCAAGATCATACGAAACTTTGTCCTTCCTCAAAAGTCATCAGAATCAAATCTTATTCTATAGATAATAACTCCATTAAAATTGTCACTTTACCAGGAGGTGCAGTAGACTGACTGGCATATAAATTGTGTGGTCATGCAATCATAATATAGAATTAAGCTAAAACATAATCTCTTTTTTATGAGTAAAAAAGCAATTATAGTTTAGGGTAGGAGGAACATCCACTGTGAATTCTGTTTATGTGAATCTTTTTGCACTATGTGATCATGCTTTCTCAAAATACAATAAGCTGAACATAACAGGGCACAAAATTGTTGAGGTCTGAGCTTTTCATCCTGTCTCAAATTTGCCAAGTGCTTGAATATATAAAGGAACTGTTTCTTTGATGAATCCATATTGGGCAATCAAAAAGAGTTGAGTGTTTGTCAAGGCTAATCCTTGTAAATTTGTGTGCCAGAAACAATCAGACCATTCTGAAATATGTACTTCATACATACAAAGGAATGGTCTTCTATTGAAATACAGCAAGGAAAACAATTCAGACTTTATTTACCTGTCCAAATTTCTCATGAGCTCAACAGCTTCTCTTGAAGACTGCTTTTGTGACAAGGTAAAAGAGGGTCGGCAAAGATAATGGTAGGTTTTTATGAGAGGCGCAGAAACATCACATGAGAAATGTTAATTGTTCTAATAAAGCATTCAGAGAGTACTACACCTGCCCTATGCTAAAGTATGGTTTGCCCTACTGCCAAAAAAACCAAACTGAAAGGCTTTCTGAGAAAAGGAACAGAAAAAATCTGGAAGTTGCCAAGATAGATAAAGGTTACTAAAAATAATAATATCCATAAGTAGGATAACTTCCCACTGAGTTTGCTAACCTATTTTATAATTAAAGGGAATATGATGGTGTAAACATTATACTAAAGTTAAGCTGAATAGCAGGATAAAACAATCCCAAGTCCTGAGAAGGGCTTGGATTCACATTACTTCTGTTCTGAGACTGGAAACATCATTGTTGTAGCTTCTTGTGTCTCAGAAAGGTCTAAACTCAGAAAATGCTTGGTCTTCTCTCAGGCACAACTGTACTAATACAACAGAAAGGTAAGTCAGGTGTCCTGCAGGGAAGAATTACTTCTCTTAAATAAATAATAGGGAAGATTGAATGGACTGTCAACAACATGCTAATCATCTTCAATTCTGCCGCCAGTAACTGTTCCCCACAGATCATAAAAGATATTCTGATTTGACTTTTAGATGCCTGGCCATCTGTTTCCTGAACATCTTGTATTAATTGTCTGAAGGAATAGAAGTTTGGCAAGCGCATGTAGCTTAACCTGTCCATTTGTTCACATGAGATGCATCATTAGCAGCATACTATCTATCGTCCACAGTTGTCTCTCCCTTTGACAAGCCCAAAGTAATTAGGTCTGTGCAACATGAATCCTGTCACACTAGGAGAGTCAATTGTTAATACCGTGTCATATTTAGGTAATCTGTCTGTCAAATGATTGCTCACAACAGAAAGGGACAGAATTAGTGTAAGTAGTGTCTCTCTTGACAATGAAACTATAAACAGTATCTTATGTGACAGTTTTTTTCCTTGCATAGGTAGCCCTGCAGTCTTCAAGAAAGCTGGGTTTTAAAATGGAAAAAACCCCACTGATTTCATTGGTGTAGTTAGCTTAGGGTTGTGCAGTCTGGTCATTGTTTTCATATCTTGCATGTTAATGCAAAAGGAATAATCATTAGCAAGTTCCTGTTATTCTCTGACTATTTCAGATGAGTTTGATGCTGCTCTTAGATCTAAAACTCAAAACCACACTGAAATGAACACACTCAGAATCACAGAACACTCTAAAGGGACCCACAAGGATGTCTTGTACAGAGATCAAGCACACAACATTGACTCTAACCAGCTGAGATAACCTAAGTCACGCATTAGTTTTGGTAGGAATTTTTCTCTTTTACATAAAACTATTCACTTCTCTGAATGGTTATGGGGGACCTCAAAGCTTAATTAATGAGTTGAAAAATGCATTAACTATAATTATTTATTTACTTTTTGAAAAAGGGAAATAAGTAGGAAAAGGTTGAAGCCCTGAAATGTCACCATCACAATTGTGCTTGGTAAAATTTCATAGCATTCAGGTCAAGGATACATTAATGTCTGACAAATCACATTATAATCAGGATTTGAACTATATTTAGTCTTATTCCTTGTTTGGATCAGTGCTAGAAAACCTGCAAAGTGCTATTGCAAATAGAACATTCTGGCAACAGATTACTTGCTAACATTATTAGCAGTATACCAGATTTCTTGCAGCTAAAATAAGACTTAAGGAGAAAAATCAATCAGCTATTTTTCACTAATGTCTGCTGAGAACTGAGTCATAATAATAGAAGTGCAGACAGTGAAAATATTCTATATCATAGGATTGGTTTAATACTTGAGGACAAGAGGATTGCATCTATGCTTTTCTTGTTGTCAATGGACACATGTATCAGTTTTAAATGAGGATCTTTAAAAAGAAAGGGAAGGAAAAAACCCTAAAAAATGGCAAAATAGAAAAAGAAGCAACCAAGACTTGAATTTGTACATTTAAAACACAGTCAATAAAATGCACTGCTGAAGAAAACCAGTGCAAATAGTGTGTCTTCTTTTTTATGTTTATTTATTAAAAGTATTTTCTACAATTTATTTAATTTTTTAGGGTTTGAGGACAGATTTCTTTTAAATGCATTGAAAGGACACATGGTAATCTAATCTCATAGGTGATAACTTCATTAAAAGTTTGTGAACTTTCTGAATTCCTTATTAGTAGCTTTGTGCATTAGCAATAACACAAGTTCTGTGTCCTTTTTGTCCCTACATGTGAGCAAGCTGTTATTTGATTGACTCAAGATCTGATTTTTAAAAGCAGTATACAACACTCCACATGAAAAATCCATAACCACTACTAATAATTTATATAAAGGCTATTGTAAGTGTTCAACACAGTTTTGATGTGAAAAAATGTGGTCATATGTACATATTTTGAGGAATTTCTTCAAATATTTCTTCAAATATTTATTTTAATAAGATATTCTGCCAAAATCCACATTTAGTATTTACTTTTGTACATCTACATTCATACTATTTATATACATCATATTGTCCATTAATGTTACGTTGCATTATTTTTTAAATACTTAATATTTTGAAATAAGGACTCAACACTGATCAAGTATCCCTGAAATACTTTTAAACCACTCTTCTGCAAAGTTTTTAATAATACTGGATAATTTCCTTTTTCCCCCTTTGGTTTCTCTTCCTTACCCCTCTTCTTGTGTGAGCTGTGATCAGCTTCAAAGCAAAAGATTTTTTGAGGGACTGAGCAATGGTTCTATGTTGCTCCAGGTGCACCTGATACCTTTTAATTGAGTTGAAATAGGTCCATGGTGGTGCAGGGGGGAAGGCTTTTTTAGTTTTGAGCAAACCTTTCTCTTTTATCCTCTTTAAAGTACCTTCTGTAGGCAGCAGCACTGAAGCCAAGGTAGCAAACTGTGCTTCGTGGGTGAAAATAGTACTGAACACTCGGGCCAACAAATGCTGCCAGAATTTCACATCTGAAGTCACTGTCCATGCTTCAAAAAAAGCCACAGTGTGGTATCTTCATGAGATATCTGTTCAGCATGGCAGAACCTATAGCTCCATTTAAGAAAAAAATTATAAAAAAAAAAAAATCCTAATTTAGAGATGGAATTTGAGGATAAGAATTCTGAATTTTTATGCATTTGGTAAGTAGCTATAGAGAAAAGCATATACCTTGATTAAAGAGACTGATTTCTTTCCTTTATACATCTTTTGATGGAATTCTT
The DNA here is from genome assembly GCF_971803275.1 of Cyanistes caeruleus. Taxonomy (NCBI): domain Eukaryota; kingdom Metazoa; phylum Chordata; class Aves; order Passeriformes; family Paridae; genus Cyanistes; species Cyanistes caeruleus. The sequence goes on from NC_141705.1 coordinate 40,107,521, forward strand.
AAAGGAAAATCTTAAAAAGTTTTACTAGTATCAGTCAATACTGTACTAAAAGAGTTCACAGTGCAGACCAGGAATATTTACATCTTCAAAAATACAGAAGTTTGGGAATTTTTTGACCTTTCTTTTATTTTCATACTCCTGACTCTTCCTCCATATATATATATATATATATATATAAAAATTTTTAAAACTATGTTTGCCTTTCCTTTTTACATGGATGAGCTGCCATTCACTGAGTGGGACCTCTAGTCTCAGCAACTGAGATATAGTAAGAAAGACAGTAGGAGAAGAGAAGGTCATACTGATTTTATGGCTGTAGTCTCCATACAAATTGTTACACTTCTTGTTGCTTACCTACAAATCCAGTCCTGTATAGATTTCAGTTTAAGAGCATTCCAGCATAAAAGAACTCAAGATGACCCACTGCAAACAAGAAGTGTAACCAAAGCCCAAGCACATCAGAAATACTTGTTTTGAAAGGCACAAGCTAATTAGTAACTTTTTATAAGCAACTAAATCAGTTTTTTTTCTTGTAGTCACATGGTTAGAATTCCATAGAAGCCCAACAGGAACACTGAGGTTAAAGTACATTATGCATATGCATGTATGTTTGGAATTGGTATGCATTTTTCAATCTGGTCCTATCTTATAATTGTACTTCATAGGGAAAATACAGAAAGTTTCAATTTTTAAGACATTGCCTAATCCCCCAGATTTTCTATCATTTTAGGGCTGGAAGCCAGTCTTAATAGTAGTTGAAGAATTCTCTTTAAATTAAGCATAGACACTCATTCAGTATTTCCAAGGCTCACTTTGGAAAATCCCAAAAGGACTTGAGGTTATGAGCCTGATATAGAAGAATCACTATAAAACATTTGAGAAAAGTACTGTTGTGCTAAAAGAAAATTAAAATCTATGGTTACAATATGTTGAAAAAGAATTTTTTTTTTCTTTCAGGAAAATATAGCAAATATTTAAAAATATAATTTTAAGAAGGAAAAAGGAGAAACTATAATTCATATGACATTTTTAATATAGTTCCTTTTTCCTTTTTTCTTTTTTTGGAAAGAGACTGCTCACTTTGTTCTTGAAAATATTAAAAGCAGTTATCCTTATGGTTAGGTGAAGGAAAATATAAAAAACTCATCTCAAGGTAAAAGTAAGAAAGAAGTTATAGAAAAAAAGCTTAAAAGACTACCTTTGATTTTACTTTAGCATAATTTTCTTTCTCATTCTTTTTCTAAACTTTAGGGTTTAGATCAAATGTGTAAATCCTTTTAGTATCTTCCATGGAAATTAAAGCACTTGACAACAGATTGCTTTCTTGTATTAGTCAGAAGTACCCACATCTGAGATAATAAATCTGAAGTTCATAATCTCTGGGTCAGAACCACGATATCAGTAAAAAAGATGTTTAAAATTATAAAAAGGAGGAAAAATCCCTTTGCATTACTTATTTGCACACTGTAATAGGATTGAAATAGTATTTGTATCAATCTTTGTTAGTTGCTATAACAAATTTAAAATTAAAAGCACATCAAGAAATTTTGCTGGTTTTAAGTTCATTAACTAGCCATTATTTTGGTATTACAATTATTTGTGTTAGCTTCTTTCTACTTACATGGATAGATTCTTAGTCTTTGAAGTCCCTAACACTATTTACGTGATATTTGAATTATATATTTCTTTCTTTCACTGATTTGCTTCTGTTTGTTACCTCGTGGGTAGCTTATAGAAAGCCTGAATGAATAGTGCAGTTTGAGGGAGTTTGGTTTTAAACCTCATTATGTGAAATATAAAGGAATTTAGTAAGAGAAAAAGCCATGAAATTAGGCTGCCCACATTCTACTGCTCACTGCAGAAAGGCTGAGAAAAGAAAGGATATCTGACTGATTGCTGTTCAAAATGGACATAAAGAGCAAGCAGTGATCAGAGAAGCAATAGCAAGCAGTCTGCACATGACCCAGTAACAAACTTCAAGGCAGACTATCTGGCAAGCAGAAGTCTTGTTTAACAGGGACAGCAGGGGTCTTGGAGCTGCTTAACTGGAGACTTTAGATCTGCTAGCGGCACCCCAGAGAGATGGAGCACCTGGGAGTCAAACACTGGTGAGGTCTGGGAAGGGTTTTTCCCAGAGTCCCAAGACTGGGTGATTATTCAGGCAGCTCCTGTTTGAGGTGGGTGTCTGTGCCAGTCCTGCTCTGTTAATCTGTTTGTAATCAGCTGTGTCTGCAGAGACCTTGTGTGTGCCCATGAGGGGGCAGGGGGTAGTGCTCAGCTCCATTCCTGGTGAGGCCTGGAAACAGGCTGGAGCAGATCCTCTCAGCTCTAGAGAGGATATATATATTTATATATAAAATATAATATGTTGATATATATATAAACAATAATATATATATATATGTTATGTAATATATATATTTGTACATAACATATATATAAATATTATATATATATAATATATATATATTAAATACTCTAAGTTTGCCTACTAATCTTAATATTTCAAAAGATAAGGTCTGCTATTGTTTGGTTTTTTTTCTCCCAGGACTGATTTTAAGTCACTTGTGGGTTTTTGTTTATTTGTTGTTTTTTTATGGCGGGTGTGTGAGGTTGGGGATGTGAGTTTTGCGCACTTTGGTGGGGTGGGGGTGTGTATTTTTTTATTTGTTTTTTCCCCCACTTACTGTATCATTAGCTTGGATCATATTTGGAGTTTTGGCAAGAAAGGGAAAGTTATTTCAAGGTGTTAAACGTGGAGGTGCGATTATCTGTTTTGTTATCTCAGTGCAAAATTCATGTTTCAGCTGGACTCAGTACAAATCTTGATTGTCAGGAAGTGACCTGAGATATCCTGACTCCCATCTCCCTATAGATCCCATGTTTTTGCTAGCTTTGATGTTTAGGGCATCCAGCCTGCAAACCTGGACTGAACTTTTGCCTTCAGAAAAGAGATTCTGCTTCAGGATTCCTTTACTTTTTCAATAATTCATGGTTCATGCATTACTGTGTCATGTCTTATACCACAAGTCTGAGGTGCAATTTTGTTCCCATGAAAAGCTGTAGACCAAAGCACTTTCTTCCATGACTCTTATAAAGATGAATTACTACAGGGTGGGTTATCAAGGTATTGAAAGGATTGAATGAGGTTAGAAATGTCTGCAGGGGTTTACTTCATACAGGAAAACACTTTTGTGAAGAAAAGGGACTAACACATAGTATCACCTAAAAGAGAGAACGTTCTTTTCTGAGTCTCTTGAGGCTATCATAGAACCTTATTAGGGAAAAATAATAGAGAATGAAATATTATTGATTTAGATTTAAAGGGAAGCATAAGACTTGAAAATATATCAATTTATTGTAACTGTTACTAGAAAAAAATTGGCATAAGAAAGAGTTTATATTACACTGATATTTTTATTTGCTCTTTTTACTTGCTTATAACATTCTTACTTTTCTTAGCATTTGGCCAGCTAAACAAGGACTTGTGGTTTACACTAATTTTTTTGTAAGCATTTCTTTTTCAAGGGATTTGCAAACTAGTGTTTTCAAGGCACAAGTAGAAAGCACTCCAATTTCCTTTAGATATTAATCCTCAAGTGCAGAAATACATCAGGCAGCACTCAGGTACAAAATGTTGACCTAACAAGATGTACCATGATATGATCTTGCAGTATTATGCTTTACTTAATACTTTTCCCTGCCTTCATGTCTGGTACATCAAATCAGTTTTGAACAACATGTCTGATACATCTCAGAGAGTTTGTATCTAATACCCCCAGAAGTCCAGAATATTTTGGATTTCATAATTTTTCAAATTCAGCATATTCAAATATTGTTGCCTATGAGAGTATGCAGTCCTAAACAATTCTTTCTTGTGGTCATGTAGTCTCTTCATTATTAGCTCTATGCAGATATGACAATATAATTTGACACATGGGAAATCATTATTGATTTCAGAGATTTATGGCTTACTATTTAAGAAAAATTAAAATTTTGTGGCTGATAACTTTTTTTTTTACCTCCTGCTATGCCTTGTCTTAATCTAGGTTACAGTGCAGTAGGGGTTACCCCATAACATATTATATGCAGCATATCCCTTTACTTGAAAAGAACAGTCTTAAAAAAGTAAGGTCCCAGTTCTGTGTAAATTTTAAAATAAGTGTACTTTAACTCCTGTCAGTGATGGTCTTTCTCAGGGCTTTTTTTTTTTTGTACATGGAGCTTTATTATAAGTACTTCCTGAACTATGGAGTTATTTTAATTATTGAAGAAGATATTAAGTCTAAATGGAAATTGATCACAAAATGGAAATTGAATTTTAGTGGAGGCAATTAAAAATAGCATAGAAGAACCTCTGTATTGGAATAATTAGACAGTTACAGGGAAATATCATGGATGAACAAGTGACAAAAAAAAAATCATGTGAAAATGTTCAGCATCAATGAAAGTGTATAGATTCTTCTATTATTTCCTCACTGCCTTCATTACTGTTGCCTTGGGCATGATTCCATTTAACAGAGGGTCACAAAGTTTTTGCATACTCAAACCTCACAAATCAGGAAGGATTCTAATCACCCCAAATTTTTTTATAGAGCAGCCATCTCTGAAACCACAGGCAGCACTGCCAGAATATTTGGGGAGATAAGGACATTTAAGAGAAATAAAATTATCTGAAATATTCTTCTTCATAAATGAAGGTAATTTAGAATAGGGAAGAACTAATGAGCTGTAAGAGGTCAGAAATTAGCAGTCATATCTCACTGATGCTGTGACTGGTTGCAGTTCAACTAAAACAAAGATGTTACTTGAAATAATAGCAATAAGTGTAATTGAAAATCACTGATAAAAGACAAAAACCAAGGAGAAACTTTGAGTAAAACATTCTTTTTCTATGCCCATGGTTTTCAAACAGGTGTGGCAGCAGTTTGACACCATGCAAGCTGGTACACCAGGCAATCTTGACATGTCATAATGTCATATAGTGTTTGCTCTGCTGTTTCTTACTGCTCTATCCCCTAAGGCAGCTAAAAATACTTTCCTGCTATCACTTTTTATGTAAACAGGTGTTTTAATGGCTAGTGATGACAACTGAGATGGGAACATCCGTAAGTTTTCTATTTGACATTTATTCTATGTTGCTTCTAAATACACCTGTTCCTGCAGCTCTAAGTTAGTTTTCTTGGTGGTATGCTGGTTGCAGTTACGTCTTGAAAGTCTTGAGAAGCTAAATTCTGCTTCATGTGTATTTTTTTTGTCCTTTGGAGTTTGTGAGAATAATCACCTTTGACTCATGTCTATGAATTTTCAGTGAATAAGCTGCATTACCATATGCCAGTAGAGACTTTACTTACAAAAGGAGGAAAAAAGGTAGTTAAGTAATCAGCATGTATTCATTGTGCTTTGCCCTCTGTGCTCCAGGCACTCAAAAACAACAGTATACTGCAGGAATTCTCTCTCTTTTCAGTGTCTCTGATAATTACCAACAACTTTTATACAGGAAATTTGTGTGTCTGAAATATTGAAAGGATTTGTTCTTGCCTGAAACGTTGCTGATGGATGTAATAGGTAACGTATAATAGCAACATTTTCTTATAATTTATTATTCTCTATCTCTTTTTTTTTTTTTCATCTAATTTCTCCAGTCTACTAGTTTCTCATATTACTACTAGGCCTGGGGACATTTTACCAGAGCAAAATAATAGCTGCTGGAGACAGGAAAGCAGGCTGGCTTGCTTCTATTTGCATTCGAAGGAAGGGAGGCAGGAGCAGTATTTTTCCTAGTGTTTTCACTGAAGCGTGTTAATTAAATATTGCAAATTATATAATTTCTTATGGATTCCTTAAGAGATTGTTTCAAGGTAAAGTATTTTGTACTACTGTGTTCCTTTTTTTTCTTTCATTTTACTTCTGCCTTTTCTTTTCTCCTTTTAAGTCTTCCTACACCGTGGACCACTTAATCTCTTCCTTTCCCTTAAGCAGTAACAGATTTAGTTCCTTCAGTAAGTTTGTTATTTTCCTAAGAAGTTATTTTCTAATTTCTATTTTATCTGAGGTATGTATTTTCTTTTTTTCAGTTTCTAAAGTAGCTTGCATATGTTGGCTTAATGTCATTTTTAGAATTCTCTTTGAACTGCTAATGACTTATTGTCAAAGCAATAGTCATTAGCAATAGGACATGGGATCCCTGCCATACCACATATGCAATTACTGTCATAATATTCACCTTATATTAAAATCTAAGAGATTTTCTATTCAACAAAAGAAGTCCATTGCCAGATCCATTACAAGTCTCTCTAAGTGTCTTCTTTCTGTTAAATAGCTATTTATATTAGTTCTGTGTAGTGGATCAATTATTAGAACACTGTAGAATTCATGACTAATGGAGTAGGCCTTGTGAAAAGATCATTTATTCGGGTTTTACAGGGAGTGTAGTATGTTCCTTGGTAAGATACTGTAAAATAAAAGTAACAATAAATACTAAGTTAGCACAGAGTATTTTCAAGGCTCATCACATTTTTCTGATGATGTAATCACAAAAACCTTTCTTTCACTAAAGACACTGGAACTGTAATTTCAGAGTGTGATTGTTAGAGGTTAGAATCAAATATTTATTTTAAGCTTATTGTTCTCTATAACCTTGTTTTTCTAGTTATCATTTCTTATGGTATATTCAAACCCTGATAAATATTTCTACTATTTATAACCTGGTATTACACACGTATTCAAACTTCTATCAGATCAATTAATGGCATTTTATATTACAAGAAAAATACCTTAATTACAGGGGTTTTTATCTCTTTTTGAAACAAGCCAAACAGAATAGACCTCTAAACCTGCCTCGCTTCAAGTGTTATTCAGTTCCACTGATTTTGTTGCATTTTTTTCATATCAGGCAGGTATTATGCTCTTTATAAGATGAGTTTACTTGCATTTTAAAAATAATTAAATGAATGTGTTTGGACTAGATAATTGTATATCCCTTCCAACTGAATGATTCTACTTTATTATAAATAAATAAATAAACTGGTTCCCTAGAATTTTAGAGAAATACTTATGTCTGGTTCCATACTGGTTCCTGGAAAAATCTATTTTTTAAGACCATTTTAAAGGAATAAGGTCCTTAGGTCAAGATTCAGGCTGAGAGTTTGAGAAAAGTAATTTTTGAAAAAAATATCATGTGGATTTTCTGTGAGTTTAATCCCTATGCTTTGGATTGAACTGTGTAGAAAAATCGTGTCCGTGCATCTTTGGAATTTAAGGGAGAGCTAAAAAGAATTTTTATTTGTGGAAGACTTTTCATGATAACCATGGTAGTCTGTGAGCAAAGATTAAAAACTCTCTCCTAATGAACCTATTCCTCTTCATAAACCCACAGGTATTAAAGTGAAAGAGAAGATGAGCTTCTTTTAAATTTATAATGTCAAGAAGAGAGAGACATTTACTGCCATGTAGTAACATATATAAAAGGTTAATCTTGGTCCAGAAATCCAAGTAGAATAGTAAAAGCAATGATTGGTTACATAAAGTATTTCTGAAATTATGGACTTCAGAAACATTTCATAATCTTCATTTTCTTGCAGCACTCAGTAAACAAGGCAGAAATTTTCTGTCTTTGTTAACTAAAAATACTTCATGGAGAACTACAGAATAATTAATCATCCTGCAGGATTTGGAGTTTTCAAAGGCATATTTCTGAGCTACTAATCCATTCCTGAAAGGGTTTTCTGAGTTTTTGCTCTCTCATGAGCTTGGTTCTTAGTAGCCCAAATCTGCACAGAAAAATAATACAACACTTTTCTTAATCTTGGCATTTTCTGTTCCAAATCCTTTTATATAAGTAGTTTTCAATTAACTTGCATTTTGAATTATTTTTTGGCACAGAATCTGGGTTTTTTCAGGTCAGTTTGCATCAACATAAATAGCGTCAAATGTCCTTTTTATTTTTATTTTTGTGGAGAAGGCTTGAACTCAAATATAGAGTCTGATCAAGTGACATTAACATAAATTTATATTTTTCTATTGATATTACTATGTTTTCATCCAGGCCTTTAGATATTCTTTGTCTCTAGATTTTTGTATTGCACAGTTAAGTCTTCTCAGATTTTCTAGAAACCAGCAGTGGCACTGATATTGTCATTTACTTTGCTTTATTTGACACTTACAGCTGTGTAGTGGGTATAGTTGTGAGTAAAATAACATAGGACTCAAAGGAAATTAGTCTCAATTAAACAAGAAAGACCTCTATAAATTAGCACCCTGTGGTTCCAGCAAAAATGATACAGGACCCTGTAGTTCCTGTGTGGCATCCCTTGTTTATTTGCTGAGTAGCACTGGAGTGAATGGACACTGACTCATGACTTTAGATCAGCTTGCTGTTTTCTTAAAACTCTGACATTTGTGGCAAGAAAAAGAAATTTATTTCTGCATTTTATATCTTCAGCAGATAATTTATCCTTCTATCTATTCAGTACTCACCAGAAGTGTTCACCAGTTGATACACTCACCATAAAATGTAGAATGTAGTAACATTCACCAAAACAAAATCTCTGATCCCTCCACTCTGTAATGAGTTGTTTAACTCAAATTCTTTTTTCCTCTGTAAAAGCAGTCACATTGTTTATATCTGAAAAGAAAAAAACAACACCTCTGGCATCACATTAATCTGTGGACCCCAAACCCAAATGGACTCAAGGTGAGCCTGGAGACAGCAGAGGATCAGTGAACAAAGGTAGGCAGCATTTTTTGTTAAGCAATATTTCAAATTCTTCTTGCCATTTTTCATACTCTGGGATTTATAATTTAAAAAAAATATCCACAACAAATTTTTTTATTCAACAGACCTGAGTTCAAATCATTTCACTGTTGTACTAGATGAGATTTAAAAAAAGTCAGTACAAGAATAACAAAGGTGTTGTGCTCTCTGGATTTTTTTTTTTTTTTTTAACATATAGTATAAAGAAAAGCTTTAGTGTCATAATGTTCATGTTGAAATAGTTTAGGTGTGCTCTATGTCTTTACTGTTTCTATAAAAACTTTTAATTGCTTTTTTTTTCTGTGGTTTTTTTTAAAAAAAAAAAGTGAATAGAAAGTAAGGATATTCTTCTGTGAAAAAAGTAATGCCTCAAATGCTGCCACAGGATTAATTTCAAGATCTGATTGTTATGGAAGATACCACAAGGTAACCACAACGCTGACAACTCATGGAGTTCAGAGGTGCAACCAAGTATCTCTAAGCTTCAGGGACGTGAAAGTGTATTAATTGTGGCATTCACACACCCTTTAGATATTTACTCTTGTTTTTAAGAATTTGTATTACTTTGGAGGAGAACTGAAATTGAGGACTGGCTGAATGGCAGATCCCAGAGGATTGTAATTGGTGACACAGGGTCTAGTCAGAAGTCTGTTATAAATGGTGTCTCTCAAGGGTCAATACTGGACCCAGAAGTAGACTTTAAATCTTAGATTGAACTTAGATTTAATCTTAAATTGAAAAAACAGTTATAAACTCTGCCAGACTTCACCGAAATAAAAGCAGTAGGGTTCTTCCCTAGGACAGGTTTCTGACAAGTTTTAAATCTCTTTTTAAGCTCAATTGATTTTTGTTTTGTTCTGAATTTGTTCAAGTTACTGTTCATGGATTCTCCCCTCTGTTACCAATTTCTATTAAATCTGTGCTCTCATTGTTTTTTAATAAAAACTAGATTTCAAATAGCAAGTCCATTAGTCAGAGTAGCATAAGAAGGAGTCCACAAAACATTTTGAAATTAACCATTTAAAATTGATCGTTATAACTCTTGGTTACCTGCAGTTATTTTTTGTCTGTGGGTCCAAGGTATAAGCTCAAACCCAACACCTTTGTGCACAGCATTTAGTTGTTGTTCTCTTTGGAAAAAACCTTATAGAAACTTAGCTCTACTTCTGTTAATTTTTTTTTTTATTATTTTTATGTTTAGAACTTTTATCTTTCACAGCTCTTGCAACCTCTTACCTGCTCCATAATTATTGCCTCTATTGAAAAGATTACTAACTGTAATTCATCTCCCTCTCATTTTCACTTCTGCAACTTAAAATGATGCCTTTTTTGGCTGTTACTCTATTAGAAAAAATTGGAGGTTGGTGGAATTTTGAAATACAATTGGTTTAGTTTCAGCTCAAGTCTTATTACAGTCCTGAGATGTTATGGTGAAGGTATATAAAATAATCGCAAACAAAAGGAAAAAGAAACATAGATCATGGTAAATACAGCTGTGCTTGATGCTGTTATTTAAGATATAAACCTAAAAGCCAATAAAGAAATTAAGCATTTAGCTGGATTGAATAAAGCGGATACATTTATACCCAACTCTAAATATGGAAGTAAGCATACCAATAAAGAAAGCCATTTAGCAAAAAAACCATTACTTGGATGTGGAAATTTGATTTGGGATAAATTATTCTAAGAATAATGAAGCAAGAGAAGAGTACAGGCATGTGTAAAACAGGAGCTTGCTAAGCTCTCAGTTGCCAGATGTCATTTTAATACACCAACTAAAATGAAAGAGGAAGAAGCCTCAGCTAGAGAAAGGCATGCCACTATTAGAAGGAGGAAGACAATGCACATATTTATTGGCTCAGCTGAAGACAGCACTTTGTTCTGCTTTATAATGTACCATGACTGTGCTTTGGAAAGCCAATGGGCAATGCACTCCCCTTCAGCATTTCCCTGTACTGCATCTGAAAGAACAATGGTGGGGTGGTGGCAAGTGGTAGCTCTTCCCACAACTCATCAACGAGGAAATAATACCCTAATCTCACCTTTACAAAAGGAGCAAATGGTCTTGCCACAGGAAAACAGTAAACTGCACCATTGGAGAATTACGCCATGGTAACTTTTTAGATTCCTAATGTGATAAATTTTAATTAGCAAAATTATGAAAGTTTCTCTGTTTTCATAGGGCAAGTGCAGTGTTGAATACCAAAAGATTACTCAGCTATATCAATTAATTGGGGATGACTTAGTATTGAGTTCTCAGTAGAATATTCATGAAAATTTGAAAAGAAATAAAGAGGAAGAAATAGAGAGGAGGATTTTTCTCTGCAGAGGTCAGGAGTCCAAAGTAAGATCTCTCTTCAAAAAGAAAAAGGAGATAGGATTTTCCTTAATTCTCTAACAAGAAATGGCAGGAAGCTCAGTTGACACATGCATATTTTAATTTTTTAGGAGAGAAAAAGAAGGAATTTTGAGTGATAAGGTATAAAAGCAGACTGAAATCAGGAACAGGTATGCACACAGCTGCTAGTGGCTTTCTTTTAATGTGTTTTTTTAATGTCTTTGTTGTTAAACCAAATTCTGCATTATTTATATTTGTGCGCAGAGAGGAAATACAGGTAAAAATGGTACTGTGTTTGTTGGGAAAAATACAGCATGAAATTGATGGATAAAAAAGAATTTTGCTGTGAACAAAAACAAAAGGCAGGAAACAAGTATGATCCAGGCTTAGCAACTTCACTGAATGAGAAATGAAGTTATTGGAAACAGATAAGAAAGAAAATAATGGAAATCAAACAACACCAAAGAAAGTGAGATTGCTAAGCTAAAAAAATAACAAAAAAGGGTCTAAAAAACCTGAAGAAGTATATATATATATATATATATATATATATATATATATATATATATATGCTTTAAAAGTGTAAATCAATTAGTAAGATAGTAAAGAAACTAATATTGTAGGATTTATGTCAGAGTAATAATTGCAAAAAATATATTTGCAGGGAAATGAATGAGTTAACAGTGCTATTTCCAGTATGACAAGTAGGAAAACAGAACAAATTATATTTCAGCTACCTGGGAAATAACATAAGTGTGATGGAAGCAATGGAAGAGAGTGAGGAGTAAGTTTTTATTTTCTCTGTCTCCTAGTTCTTTGGCAGTGAGGTGAAATTGCCATTTCACCTGGGCATCACATCACCTACAGAAGGTGGATTTTGATATTCTCTCTTCATTTCCATTATTTAATAAGGGATAGGTTGTTTTTTCCTTTGTGAGCACATTGCTGCAGCTGTAGCCTTGCTCTGTATCTGTGCACGTATTGACTATGAAAATGTTTTGGCCACTGCTGCAGAACAGATGTGCTTAAACTTCCTCCTGGAGAAACTCCCCAAAGAGATCAAACTGGTTTAGATTCAAAAATAAATTTTATTCCAAAATAGAAGTGTATTGACTTTCAAAATGAAAACAACTCAAAGCAATGAATAAGAAAACAAAAATGGAGAGTTTTATATGCTGCCCATTTTGTCTCTGTAGACTGGAACTTACTTTTGTGTTTCAATTCAATTAGTTTGATACTTTCTGCACAGCAGCAAAATTTGATACTTTCCCCTCTGTCCCAGAAAAGCCCTATCCTCTGTGTTTGTGGCCTTGCTACCAGACTTGTCTCTCTGCTGTCTCTTAACCTCTACATGAGCTCCAGCCTTCAGGCTGGATCTTGCTTGCCAGCTCAGCAACCTTTCCTACCCTGCATACACTCAGAAATTCCCTGATGACATGAGTGGCATTCTTTTCCAAAGGGCTCTGTTGGAGCCAGCCTCTCCTTAAGGCAAGGAGAGAAACATGCTTGGGAACACAGACATAAATTTTAGCAAACATGGTCAAGTGTGCAAGTACAATTGTCTACTATAGACTGAAACACTGTATATTTCAGGATGGATACCTGATGCATTTTTATTCAGATTTTTTTTGGTTTTTTTTTATATTTAATTCTTCAATTGCCTTAAAATTGCATTAGCATACCTTTTACTTATTGGATGAGGCTTGATTTGAATTACTGGGAGGCTATGTGTTATTAATAAAATGTAGTTAATGTTTCAAAATAATTTTAGCTTCTTGTTAAAGTAAGCTTCTTTTATGGTGGTGGTAATTTTGCTAGCCTTTAACTAGCCTTGAAACACTCCTTAGTGAAAACAATTTCTAGGACATTTATCAGACAATTAAAATTGAGATGTCTGGGCAGGTTTTCTAATGAAGTATTAATACTGTACACTTTTATTTCTTTGGTTTGCTGTTATGTTTGTATGTTTTGTCATGCTATTTTGTAAGTCTTTTATCAAATGCTACATTGGTAACCCCCTTTCCAACCTGTCCTTTGCAGTTTGGAGTGCTTTGCTTGTTTTGTGCTCTTGCCACTTCTCTTCCTACAGATTAAACCACTTGTACAGAAGCAGTCAATAGCAGTACCTGATGGTGATGGGAGCACAGAGCAAAAAAAGGAGGATTTTCTACAGCTCAGAATCTCAGGCAAGAATGTAATTTCACTGTGGATAAAACACAAACACAACAACCCAAACCTGCAAATCAAAACTAAAGAGACATAGCCAATTCAACCAAACAATACTAATCTAGATGGCTAAAGATCTAATATCACCTAGACTGAGAAAAGTAACCTTGCTATAAATTCATAAACTACGTTCTTTTAGTTTTCCTTTTAATCTTTTTTTTTATATGTATTCTTAAAGATTGTTACCTACATGAGTTCACTGAGTTGCAAATATTTGGTGTAAATTACCCCTTTTCATGTTTCTACAGAATAGTTTCGTTGAATGGTAAAAGATAGAGAATTTCAGCTGCTTCATTGAACAATCTTCATGTAAAATGACTGGCAGAGTATATTTAGAAGAGGTAAGAAAAGAGGAAGAAAAAACGAGTTCTTGTTGCTATTAAAACTGTTGCAGATCAAATTTATTGGAAAAGTAAAGCATTTCAAAGGCTTTAATTTCATTGTATATTAAGATGCAGTCCATTGATAACAAGTGGTTCTTGAGGACATGCTTTTTTCTCCATAGATAATTTCCTAAAACAAGTACAAATTATAAATCTGTCTCAGCAATATGTTTCATGTCTTGTAGATCAGAAAATGTTCTTCAGCTGGATGACTTCAGTGCTAGAGAAGCTGTATATAGCAAAGCAAAAGAAAGGAGTCAGGGAGGAGAAAAGAACAGTAACAAGGAGAAACTCATCATTTTTGCTTCTACCTCTGAATGGGGGCTGGTGTCTCTCTAGGAATCAAGGTGCTCAAGGTCCCTTGAGGCAAAAGAAAATAAATTGCCAGTAGCAGACAAGGAGAATGCAATTGTATATAAGGTGGGTGAAGAGAAGAATCTCTTTGTGATTGCTTTCTAAACCATCAAGAGGGTCTGGAGTAGGACAGCCAAGTGGTATATTTTTCACTTTACATATTTTGTTCGTGGCTGTGTAATTTACATATAAAATTCATAATACTCTATATTCAAAAATGATGATCAAACCTGGTTTGCAAATTACAAAATGTGTCTATCATTAGATAATGTGATTTACTGTGCTACTATGTTATGCTTAGCTCAATTCTTAAGGAATATCATAGACAGTGATTTGGAAAAGCTCCCCCTCCACAGCAGAAATATAATAATTTCTTTCCTAAGCAGAAACAGTAAGAGCCGTTAAATATGTTGTCAATGCATAATTTGCATTTTAATAGTGATGAAAGTATCCTGATAAATTACAGTTTTCTTCCTTTTTAAATCATGCATATAACTCCTGAATGTTGTATAATATTATCACTGGATCATAGAGATTTTCAGCTTTATCTAATATCATTTGTTATAAGCACCAAGATCGAGCTTCCAGCTCTTCCTGATTAACAGATAGTCATATTTTTTTCGTTTCTGCAGCTAATGTCACAACAAGAATAATATTACTTAAAATAAGTATCACTTTGAAAAGAGGAGAAAAAAAAATATTTCACTTTAACATATTATTTTCCTCTTGCAAATTTTCCTTGTCAGGTTCTTCATAGAACATGCTGTTCTCTCTCGTGACACAATGCCTAACAGTAATATTTAATTCTGTAAAAAAGACTGAAACATGTCTAGAAAATAGACTGCATTTCATGACTCAACAGTGTCTTTCTCATCCTGGACTTTCTCTCTTTATTCAAATTCACACATTTGAGATGGTTCCTAACAGCCTTTTATAGCAGCATAAGGTAGTGTAAAAGGTACAAGCACAGACTAAAAGCATTCTACCTGACTACACATGCAGGCCTTTTTCCTGTTTCACTAACACTTAACTTGAAAAAAATATTACAAAGTAGAGGATCATTACTTTAGACTGAGTGAAAAGCACCTCTTCATCTAGAAGAGGTCAAAGTAGATGAGACAGTGAATGTTTGGAGAGAGGGGAAGAACAGTTACCTCACTCATGACCGCCGACACATCTTTTGTGCTCATTCAGGAGAAATGTGTAGGTGTATTCAAGCTGCTTTTAGTGAGAGGGTACTTTTCTATGAAAGTTTCTTCTGGCTAAGTTCACTTAAGAACAGGTAGTGTTTTTCTTTTCTCCTGCAGTCAGGGGTCGGGAGATTTTTAACTGCTGGTAAAATGCAGTGAAAGGCTCCATGCTCTAAGGCTGTAATAGTTGCTAGTTGCTCTGGGGAAACCTGTAAATACAATGCTGCCTCTATCCACATGCTCCACATAGCTCAGGAAATCCATGGTATGGCCATATCTGAGCTTTCAGTATGAGACCTATAACTTTCTTTGTGGCATGATGGTTCCCCTCATCATTATTGCTTTCTAAAAATGTAATAATACAGTTTGAGAGAATGCAAAATACCGGTTGCTGGGCAGTTGCTCAAGAATAGGATGAATCTTTTCCATCAGAAGGGGACATTACAGGTAAGATATACCATTGTGTGTGGTTTCTGACCTTCTGTGAGTTAAAAACACAAGCAAATTAAAAACAAACAAACAAACAAAATACTCCAAACAAAAAAAAAAAAAAATCCACTGAAACAAACCAAAAAACAAACTCATAGAAGCTTCAAAAATCACAATTCTTAATTAGAAGGACAAGGCCTACATTTGGAATACTTAACAGCACTTGTGAGTAAAAGTGTTCCTTAATCCAAAAGGAGGATCAACCAGGGACTATGATATAAGACCTTGGATGGCACATAAAAACTGATGTGTTCTTACCTGCTTCTAAAATCCTTGCAGCTATGGTTTTATAGCTGAACTATTAGTTTATTTTTATTCTAGGAATGACACATCTGCACTTCACTTTATCCCCAGGCTTAAACATATTATGCTTTAACTACTATTACACCATCTCTTTCATCCCATGGCAGACATATCACTTTGATTTTATTTAGTTTTACTGAGTGCTTATTTTATGACAGGTTTCTGTTTTGTTTGGATTGGGAGGGGGAGGGAGTGTTGAAAGGAGGGGGAGGAGGGAATGTTGAAGGTATTTTCACCTGTATTCAGACTGTTCTGTACCTTGCAAAAGTGAAGTTATATTCCTTTTAAAGAAACATTATTTTCAACTGTAAATATACACTATTTCCTGTGACAAAAGAATATTTCATGCAGAGTAATAAAAGAATATTTCTGGTGATGAACTGCCCTAGAATGAAATGTTTCTCTTTCTTATTATAAATCTATACAAATGCTTTTAAAATATATTTGTTCATTATGATATATGCACAAGCATCCACATTTTTACATTGAAAATGTAAAAATGCCAAATATACTGGTGTGTGTCAACAAATATATTCATTCATCCATGCAAAAACACTTCAGATGAATATTTGTATCATCCTTTGGTTTGCTACACACACACATGTACATATATAACACCAGAAGACTGACTACTTCTTTGGGTTTTTTATCAAATAATTGTACATTAACCCAAAATCATATGTAATATGCTGCACTGCAAATACAATTAACAAAATTTTATTGCAAATGTCTTTAAACATTGGGGAAGGTGTAAGCCAAAGGATATTTGTCAGTGCAGGTTGAAATGAACAATTCAATTTGAATGACAGTTTATTTAGCATCTTGTAAGTGTTTTCAGATGTCACTTTAACAGGTACTGCCTCTGGGGAAAAAAATACTCTGAAGACTTATGATAACCCAGAATCCTTATTTCATAACACTTTTAATTTAACATATTCAGGTGAATGTGGTAAACAATGACTCTAGCCAGTCATTACAAATTGAATGTATATGATACTTTTACAGTGATATTAGTAATTATTAGGGTGCTTGTCCTTCATGTTGTTCATTCTTGTTGAAAAGCAAAATTATATAAAGCTGTCCAAATAATATTATGTTGATAATCTTTGCACAACTCCAGAAAGTCCAACATTTATTCTCTCAATGTCTCTGACATAAATATTTATCAGAAATCCATTTTTTTATAGTCAAGAATAATTATCTAAAATTTCTAGGTTGCACTATGAGCTTGATAACAAACCCAAGCAATATCTTTGAATTCAAACATAATTTTAATGTACATAATGTTTATAGAAACTGGAAAAAAAAATCATGCTCCTGTTTTAAACCTCTAACCCATTTTTCTCCCACTTAAGTCTTATTCCCAAAATATGTCAGTTCTGTGGTGAATATGGAAAATAGCAATGCAATTTTACAGGGTAAAATATATGCAACAAGAAGCAAAATTTTTAAAAAAATTGAATTATTGTTTCATATAACACAAAGTGAAGTTGTAGGATTTATTGTCTCAGGTTGCAGTAACAGTCAGAATGTAGGGACTAAGAAGTATGAAATCTTCTCAGTGACCATCAAACATGACTGTGTGGATGAGATTATCAGAGGCTTAGAAACCTCTGATAATCAATACTTGAGGGAGGCTGGGAATCTATGTTGTTTTCTAACTTGTTTTACATATTAACAGATACTTTTGAAAATACTAGACCAATCAATGAACAATATGCTTAGTAAGTATATATTATAGTTTATAAAAAATTTAAATTTAAGTTTCAGTCCAGGAGATAATGCTAACTGCCATAGAAATTTTCCTAATTTTTTATAAATATATTTCTAAATTCAAAGATGAAAATGCACCAAAAAAAGGTGTAAAATTTTTTCCTGGGCTTTTAAATTGAAAATTAAATGTATGTGAAATACTAAAATAAAAGGAATTCAGCCCTAAGGAGAAGAATAAGAGACTGCAGCAGGTTTCACATTGGTGCTATTATGACATGTGAGCTTGAGCTCAACTTCTTTTGAAACTGAACTCTCTCTATGAATAGTAATATATTAATTATTTTATATGTGTATTAAATATATATATATATTTATTTTTAGTATAATAACTATTATATAGATTACATCAATAATTTATTATTAGCAAAATATTTAACTAATTAAATATCTGTTTCATAGAGCAGATGTAATTTCTTGTATGAACTTGAGTTTGATCTTGAGAAAATTACAACAAGCTGCACTCATGGTCATTTCTTCAGACTGGAAGAAACTTGTAGTGAATAAATCTATCCTCTAAGGATTCAGTCCCCTTTTGCAGGAATAACAGAAGCACTTAAGATGGTGACACGTGTCTCTGTGTTAGAATGCTTAATTTGATTTTTTAATTTGCTTATGCCACTATTCAGTCTATTTGTTATTCCAGTTTCTATTTCCTACTCTCAAGAGAGTAACTCTGCTTTCCTGGCATGTTAGAATGAAGTGAGGTACTGGGAACATACCATAGGTGAAAGAAAAAAGAAGGAATTATGTATAATGTTTCAAAGATTATGTTTTTTAAAGAATATTTCTTAGCTGTAAAATTATCATACCTATGTGTAATCTGTACCACCTATGTTATAGCATTAGAGACTGATCAGTGAAGTTTTCTGGTTAAAATGACAAGTTAAGATATGAAACAGCATTTTCCACCATTTTCCCTTCCTTTGCTTCTTGGAAAAATCTTTATTGCATATTTTAAATAGTTTGTTGTGTTTCATAGTTTATCCCTATGCTAATTCAAACATGGTATTTCTCTCTATGCTGTTACAATGCCTGGAACAGCATATATTTTAGATGGTTGAAATTAATTTCAGTGTAAGACTTTCATGAGTAAGCCAAGGGGAAAATGAAACAACCAAAAAAATCATTTAAAGTAGAATGCAGGAAGAATGGAGGAAATCATAAAGATTTATGAAGGATAAATATTCACAAAAAAAAAAAATTAAAAGTTAATCATCTGGGAACAGTGGTTTCTAATTAAAAAAAAATAAACAATGTAAATTATCTCAAGCTGTTTTGTCTATGAAACATATTTTGCATTTGTACTTATCTTCCTTTCCCTGCCTTTTATATCAGAAGGTGTTTTGTGAATAAAGTCAGGGTGCACCTCTCAGCTGCTTTAAGAGGGGGAGAATTTCTCACACAATTCAGAAAATGTTTTGAGAAAGGTGTTTCTTGATCTAAATATTAAACAATCACATTTTCTCCTTCATTTATAGTAAATTTCTTACAATCTCAGAGAAATTTGATCCATCACATAGCATCCTGAGTCAGTTAAAGGTGTTAACTAGACACAGTTTGGATTGGCCCCTCACTTGGAGGTTTTGGCACCACCACTCAGCTGGAAGAATGTTTATAAACCTGCTGCCATGCAAAGTTACCCAAGCTACTTCAGAACACTTTTAGTGTCTGTTCATACTAACTCCATTCCACTTGAAATTTCATAAAAGAGTAACAGGTTATTAATATGGTATTGGAAGAAAATATTTTAAAATATCACAGCTGTTTTTACCACCTGCCTCATCAAATTTGTTCATCTACAATATATAGTGATATTCAAAACAGAAATTTCAAAGCAGACCAAAAAACAGTATTTCTATTTATATAATTCAGTGCAGCACTCTGTAAAATGCAGTCTTCTCAGCTTATACTTCAGGCTTATTTCACAAGGTCTTCCTTAAAAAAATACAATCCTTATCTCTAGGATGTTTCATGCACAGCCTTGCTGGCTGGTTGAGGGAGGGGATTGTCCCTCTCTGCTCTGTGCTGGTGTGGCCTCACCTTCAATATTCTGTGTGGGTTTGGGTACCACAGCATAGGAAAGATATGAAGCTATTATAAAACATACAAAGTAGGGCTACAAAGATTCTGGGAGGGAAAGAATATATTTATCTTCTCTTTTTTTGGCATTTTAATAGATATTAATCTTTTAGAATATGTCTCCCTTAAAATAATTTAAACGTGGTTAGAGCTTGAAATAGGACTTGGAGATAACCAGTCATGCACAGCTTGGGAGGACAGTCACTGATGGGAATGGCTTACAGAGGCTCGATTATCAGACCATCCCAAGTCATTGTTGTAGACAGAAGTAGAATAAGTTAAATGAAATAAACAAAATGTATTATTTTTCTGTCAGTCTGAATATTGTTTACATTACTGTTAATTTCTGTGCTAAGACTCCGTGTTCTGTACTCTGCACGACAATTGCCATGTTGCTATATAAATCCTCTCTTACTCATGGAAAACAGAAGAACTCATTAAAAAAATTAACCACATGTAACAGGAGATATTTGTCTGCATCTCTTGACTAGACAAGAATGGCTCCAGAAGTTACAGCATGTGGCATCTTGTAGCATTTGAACAAAACTGAGAGTTTTTTTTCATTTATGATCATTTTTCCATTCTAAAAGATAAAGCAAAAATCAGACATTGCTGACATTTTGTAGAAAAGTAAAAAAAAAAAGGAGAAACAGAAAGAGAAGGGGTTTGGGTAACAAGGATTCAGATAAGCTTTACCATGGCAACTACTGTACCACAGGAAAGGTCGAATAACATGAAGCTGGAGATTAGAATGGAATGACAGTGGTGTCACTAACACTCTTCTTCCTTCTCTCCAAGGAGGTATAAATGCAATCAGTTTTCACCGATAGATACCTTTCTCCTCAGGAAAGATGAAGATGACCAAGAGAGATATAGAACATTTTATTATTTTTTCCCTATCAAAATACAGAGAACCAGAAAGCATTTTTCAGTCTGCCCCTGTGATGGTGTTTGGGTCACTCAATTTGGTCTCTGCTGGATATGTTAATAGAAGTCCTGCTACATCCTATTCCTGCGAGCTATAAATTTTGACAGCCTTTTGAAAGCTTGTACAGTAAAGAGTAGATTTTAGATTAAATCATCTTGAAGACTTACCTTGTCCAGAAAGGTTCCAAAGTTTATCCAAGTGGGTAAGTTTTTCTTCTTGACAGTAATAACCTTTGGATAAGAATGTATGTTGGTTCTTTTGAGGAGTTTTCTTGAAATAATTATGTCATTCTTCACCCTTACTGCAGGCTTACTGTTGGATGATAGATTTATTTATGGTGATGACAATTTAAACACCTTCTTCCACTTTTAAGAATATTAAGTGTTGATGCAAATCTTAATCTATATAATAGAAGATGAAAAATGTAATTTAGCATTGGTACTATGAACATAACTTAATGAAAAGATCTTTGATGCTGATAAATACAAACCTAGCTAACATGTCATCATGAATAGATAGTTTATTACAGCAGCTAGAGGGACATGTCTCCTGCTTAGAAGTGTTCCAGTTGTGGTAAAGGGTTAAGCAACACCTTAATCAGCATTTGTAGGTGCTTTCTGCAGTAGCATAGCTACTGCTAATAGAGCAGTCAGTCATCAGTAGGGAAGAGCAATTCTGTACTTAGCTTAAAAAATGAGAATCCTGGACTTACGGAAAGGCCAATGTATATTTGTTCAGTCTGAAAAAGAAAAGGCTTAGGCCTGACCTAATTGTGACTCTCCAGTACCTGAAGGAAAGGTTTCCTTCATGACAGGTGCAGAGAGATTTTTACAAGAGTATGTAGAAACAGGACAAGAGGGAATGGCTTCAAAGTGAAAGAGGATGGGTTTAGGTTAGATATTAGAAATAAATTTTTTACTCTGAGGGTGATGACGCACTGGAACAGGTTACCCAGAGCAGAGCCCCTCCCTGGGAGTGTTTAAAACCAGGCTGGATGGAGCTCTGAGCAACCTGGTCCACAGTAAAGGGGTTTGAACTAGATTAACTTGAAGGTGCTTCTGAACCAAATCATTCTATATTTCTTCACTTCTGTGATTCTACAATGAAAAGTGACTCAGTTGTATTGTAGGTACATATGCATGCTTCTATTCTCCTTGCCTCTGATGCTGGCTTTTTAATAATCACAGTTTAGACAATTCTCAATAAAGTTTACTGACATGGGCTAGCTCATAAATAATGGGGATTTCAGCCTAGCTATCATTATATTTTCAACATGTAACTTAGAATGTGTTACACATTAAAGCATTAAATACCGCTTATCTCACAATTCTGGTAAAAAAAAAAAAAAAACTGGAAAAAACATCAGTGTGGAGAATAAATATTTTAGGATGCAGAGTTTTCAGTTGATGCAGCAAGTCTGGCAGAGGTCAGAGGTAGAGCAACAGCAGTAGTATGCTGATTACAATGTTCTCTTTTCTGACTGTACAAAATGTCTTTTTCTAAGCTGTTGTTTCGCTGAAGTGCATCTGACCTATCTCTTCCCCTAAGTGTAGAAAGTAATTCTTTATAGAAAGCCATAAGCCATAGTTATACATGGAACAGAAAGAAGATGGCAAAATACAGTGTTCCAAGTGGACCTGTGGGGATAAAAAGACCTCAAAACAAACAAAAAAAATCTAACAGTTTTCCAGTCCTAGACATCAACGTTAGTTACCAAAACTAGAATAAGTATTGAGCATAAAGATTGTGTAAAAATTTGTTGGTTTACTGAAATTATGTGATTTCTTATGTAAAGCTTCACTCTGTGCTGCCACAGTAGACACAAAAAAGAAGGCACAGTTATAAAAAGAAGTTCCCATTCTGAAATCATATCCAAGCTGTTCAATTTGTCATAAGCCACCACAACAGGTTCACTGCTGCTAGCCTATGCTGAGGCTTATGTATGACATCAAAGAGTTTGAGATTGATGCTGAGGGAAAGAGACTCTGGAAGTGGACTTGAATTCTAATTCCATCTCTCACCTTCCTGTTGATTGTTTCATGGGATGGATAGTGCAGCTGAAGCTGAAATTGTATTTGCTTTACATCCAGCTCTGAGAACAAGCTCTGGCCACGCTTGTTCAAGTATTCTCAGCCAGGGATGACTTTCAAAGGCTCCAAACTAAAATGAACTGTCTTCAAAGTGTGTTAAGCCTTCTCCAGATGGATTATAAATCCAAGTAAAAGGATAACTTGACAAATTTCTTCTGCTGTCATTTCCAGCAAAACAACATACCCCTTCCTAGATTCTAAAAGTTCAGAATAATGAAGATGCTATTTAAAGGAATTATTTTTCTGGGTTTTTTTTTTTTGTTTGTTTGTTTGGTTGGTTTTTTTACATCAAGCCTGACTCTTGAGCTATGGTATAGTGATTTATTATTATTATTATTATTGTTATTGTTATTGTTATTGTTATTATTGTTATTATTGTTATTATTGTTATTATTGTTATCATTGTTATTATTGTTATTATTGTTATTATTGTTATTATTATTATTATTATATTTTTTTTAAATTTTTCCACGAGCCATTTTACTCAGGAGGACTAATGATGCTTGTGGACACCTGCTGTGACCAAAAGTCCTTTCCTGGAATGAGGAATATTTTGAAGTCTGAAAGGCTGGACTCTGCAAAGTAGGTGGGAAAATTTTCACTAATGTAATAGCAGAATATAGCTATGCTTCTCATGGCATATGTATCCATAAGATATCCGTAATCAGGCATGTGATGAAGCCATCATCAGTCAGCTCAAGGCAGTTAATTTGTATGGATACATTTCAGAGTGGAGTGATATGGATTTAATTATGAGTACCTGACTGGTGGGCTGGCCTTGGCTGGGTGAAGCTGCTCTGTCACTCCTCTCCTCAAATGGACAGGGAAGAGAAAATGTTATGAAAGGCTCATGGGTCAAGATAAGGATGGGGAAAAGTCACTTGCGGATTGTCACAGGTAAAATATCAACTTAAGAACAAGGCTATTTAATTTATTTTCAATCAAAGCAGACTAAGATAATAAGAAATAAACCTAAATTTTAAAAACACCTTCCCCCTATCTCTTTCTTCCCAGGCCAGCTTCTCTCCCAATTTTCTCTATCTCCTCCCCAAAACATCACAGCAGGGTGGGGAATGGGACCTGCGGTCAGTTCATCACACATTGTTTCTGCTGCTCCTTCCTCCTCAGGGAGAAGACTCCTCACACTTTTCCCCTGATCCAGGAGGTCCCTCCCACAGGACATGGTCCTCTGTGAACATCTCCAATGTGAATTCTTCCCACAGGGTACAATTTTTCACAAACAGCTCCGGTGTTCATCCCTTCCAAGGGGTGTAGTCCTTCAGGAACAGACTGCTCTAGCATGAGTCCCTCACATGAGGAAGAGTCCTGCCAGCAAAATTTCCTCAGTTTAGGCTCCTGTCTCCACAGAGCCACAGGTCCCTGCCAGGAGCATTTTCCAGCAGTGGCTTCCCTCAGGTCACAGCTACCTGTGACCTGTGGGCATCTACCTGCACAGTGCAAGGCTCCTCCATAGGCTGCAGGTGATCTCTGCTCCCTAGTAGATTTCCACATGCAGGGGCACATCCTGCCTCAGCATGGTCTTCCTCATGGGCTGCAGTGGAATCTCAGCTCCAGTGTCTGGAGCACCTCCTGCCCCTCCTTCTGCGCTGACCCTGGTGTCTGTGGGGCGGTTTCACACTCCCACTCCTCTCCCCCAGCTGCTGTTGTGCAGCAGGTTTTTTTGCTCTTCATAATTCTGTTATCCCAGAGGTGCTGCCACCATCACTGATGAGCTCAGCCTGGGCCAGCAGAGGGTCTGATTTGGCAGCAGCTGGCGCTGGCTCCATCAGACATGGGGGAGCTTCTGGCAGCCTCTCACAGCAGCCACTCCTGCAGCGTCCCTGCTACCAACTCTTGCCATGCAAAACCCACTGACATATGTTTATCTATTTTAAGGGATCCCAGTATCTTACTGAGAAATTATTTATTGATACCATATGGCAATCGCCAAAATTATAGCTAAATTAAGCTTAATTTATCTCATAACATAACCATTTGTTTTTCAATTAAAAAAAGACTTAAGGACTGAAAATATTGCCTAACATAGCTTGTGGGTTTTTTGGGAGTTCTTAAGATGTTTCAGCATACTTTAAGCTGCATGGTGCTATCATAAAGAAACACAGATGAGGAATGCCTTTTACACAGGAATTCCTAAGCATTCTTTTTAAAGCTGTTGCGTTAATAACTTCTTGCAGGTTGCTTTGAAGACTTTAATCCTCAGATTTCTCCATTTCTAGAGATCTAGTAATGATACATAGCATATATCTAGAAATTTGTTAAAGATACAGAAGTCAGACAGAATATGTCTGTAATAAACTTTGTGATTCGGTAAAACAATCTACCAAGAAGCCTTTCACTTTATCTACATAAAGAAATTTAAGAATAGTTCCTTTCAAACTATTCTATCACTAGAGTATAAGCATAAGAGGAAAAGAAAATATATTTGATGTTATGACTGAAAATAAGTACAGAAACTTTGAAGCATTGTTGCTGAAATATTTAGGTATGTCCTCTGAAAACACTCTAGATAATCAGAAAGGGATGTAAAAGGTACATAAAGGGCTATCAAGTTATTACTCCCTCGTGTGTTGTACCTGTGTGCTGTAATTGAGTGTGTGTGTTGCAAACTGCCTTTTTATATGTGCCTGGTGGTTAGACAAGGAAAGAGAACCTGGAAAACTTGATGCAGAAATAGCTGTTTTATTTTTCATGTGCAATGCAATTTCTTTTTTCCACTACATCATGTGACCTACTCTACTGAAATTGTGTTGATCTTAATGATATCTTAGTGTTTATTCTTCAGGTAGTCCCGTGAGAACCAAGGAGTTGCACTCTGTGGTCCTTATGGGTACCTTCCAGCTTGAGATATTCTGTGACTTTCTATATGTAGTGTCTCGATTGCCAATTGCATGATATATGAGCTCAAAAAAATAAAATAAAAAAAAAATACATTAAATACTAGGTTTCTTCTGAGGTCCTCACAGGAGATTAAATGACAATCTGAAAACAGGACCTGAACAACCACCTAAAAATAACATGGCTTCAGTAATTTTCTTTAATCTGTTTTCACTGTCATATTTTTACATCTAATTTAATTATTAGGAAGGTTAAAATTTTGATAGACATTATGTATTCCACTAACTAACAAATAATAACATAAGCACTGAAGGGAAGAGAAAATTTACAAGTCACTTTCAAAAGTGAGATTTTGTCAAAACAGTTTATATGAAGATTGGTTGCACTTAATACAATCAAAAATACGGTAGAATGGTGCAAAAATATCAAAAGATTCTAATACATGTTTAGGTACATTTTTCTAATAAAAATCAAGACCTCAAAATATCAGTGCTTCTGGCAAGTACATAACACTAAAAATCTGAAATGAAGAAACAGAAATGCAAATTTAATTTAAATCTGTTTTCTTCCTTATCTGGAGTAAGCTACAGGGTTATTTTCCTCTCCACAGGACATGACACATATGTGCCTTGCTTAAGGAATTCGCCCATTGTATAAATCAAGGACAGTGCATCTGTTACACATGCCTACACATTTCTACATCTGTTAAGCAATTTTATCATAGCTGCAAAATAAAAAACCCTGCATTACCATATATGACATCTATTCCTTTTATTTCAGAAGCATGTTTTCCTGTATGTTTGTATAATAACAGACTTATGTAAATAAGCATATAATTTCCTTTAGATAACATAATACTATATTTTACCTTCCTTCTTTTTTTTATCCCCTCCTTTCTTATGATCATGGAATGACTTTAAACAGAAGATTATTAGACTAATTTATTCCAATTATATTTTAGGAGGAGTGCTGGGACATTGTTTTCTTTTATTCTTCATTTATCTGTCAGTTGTCAATGGATTTGTTTTTCCAAATGTAGTTCTTTCCCAAGTCAAAGCTCACTAGGACAGTAATTTAGAGATATAAATTTAGGGAAGGCAGAAACCCCAGGTCCTACATCATCTTTAGCTCTTTCAGGTGCAAGTGAGACTGTGAAATATCTACATTTATGAAGGGGAGGAAAACAAAGGAAACTTCCTTATGAACAATAACAGAGCTTTATATACTCAGCTAGAAATGTTCTTGCCTTGAGATACCTGGTTGAAAAGACAGAATATGGTTGTCTGATTCACCTTAAAAACCAAAAGCAGATCATTTCCATGCTTAACTATATCCAGAATCTGAATTGTTGCAGTGTTCCTGAAGCATAATTGACATACACTATGGGAAGTGATTCAAAGATCTATAAAATAGGCTTATCTTGTAACTTCAGCATCTTGTCAAACATTGTTTATGTATTTCCAGCGAAAATCCACATGGCAAGATCATGGTAAGAAGTTCCTTAGATATAAGCCATCCTGTTCCTCAGCTTGAAGAAGTGTGTAACCCAGATTTCCTGAGTTATGGGAAATGAAACAACACAGAGACATTAAACATTAAAATCATATATAAAGATAAAAGGTCTTGCTATTGTCTTGCAAGGACATCTTTCACAGCCAAATATCCTAATCACCCAGACAAGGGTAAAGCTAAGCAGTACAAGCACCACCACCACTTGCAGAAAAGGCATGAGGTAGCTGCTTTCTGAGCAATACATGTCTTCATGCTCTATGCAGAATTATCTCACCCCCTTGTAATGAAGAGCAGGTTTTCACTCACATCCTTGTACTGGGATTTCCTACAGACTCTAGTCAGTGCTGATTGCTATGATTACTAACCCAAGTTAAGTACCTTTCCTGCCTCTATTGTTTCTGTAGCACAGATAAGCATATCAGCATTGCCAATGGCTTTCCCAGAGATAGCTGTCCATTTCTAGGGGCACACAATGCTGAGGATTACAAGGACCTATTTTTATTTGTGACTTGTTGTTTGTCAGTTTTAAGCCATTTAGATCTGGCATTATCAAACAAAAGACCTTCTCCATAGCCTTAAAATCTAGGCCTGGGAAAAAGTATGAGAGAAGGGCATGCAGACTAGTCATGTTTCACTTGTGCAACTATAAAGAATCCAGGACCTCTCATGTTCAGAACAAATGACTCATAGCAAAAGATTCTGGGAAATAGAAGGGTCTTACTCCTTTGATTGTCATTCTGGTAAACAAAGCAACAGAAAGGAGCAAGGATAGTTGCTATATTATTATGATTAATATGTTTGGATGAGGATCTTAGGAGGATTAGCCAGGATACAGACTGTTCCAGCTAAGTGATTTACAAAGAGCCGGGATAGCCAAGTGCTTAGGATGGCTTGGAAGATCAAGCAAAGCTGTGGGCAAGCTGAGGATAGGTTGGAAGGATAAACAAAAAATCTATGCCAAAGGAGTTAAACATTTTAGGGGGGGAAATGAGACTGGTTTTTATATCATAATGTCTGATGTCGGGATTTCCAAGAGAAATCTTTTTTAATACTTTCAATGTGAAAACAGAAGATGCTTCTGTGCAAATCCATTTTAATGGGGGGTAACTTTAGGAAAAGATCTCCAGAGGAACAGTCAAAGAGAAACAAAGGCAATTCTGGTTTATTTATTTCTAAAAATATTTATTTTTATGGACTAGGGAAAAACATTTTAGTTTGACCAGTGTCTATACTGTCTCTATAAATAATAAGTCCAAAGGAGAGACTGGAGCACTGTCCATGGGGATGTAATTAGTCATTCCTATCACCAAATCATTAAATGATCAGATCATGTCTTTCTTTCTGAACCAGCTGTGACCTGCATTTGGAAATAAACACAAGATAAAAACACAATGAAGAAAATTCTTATGATTTATGAGGTGTGGTCAACCTGTGTGAGATCCAAAGCTAAGTAGTAGAATCTTTCCTGCATTGTTATTTTAACACATTGCTTGTATGAATGTTTGCTTTAAAAAACTTTAATTCCACAGAATCATTTTCCACCTAATTCTTGTAATTATAAAATAGATCCTTTGTAAGGAACCTGAAGCTCTTCTTGTGTGAAAAGAATGAATTTTAAAAAAGAAAAGTTGGATGTGGCAACATTATTAAATACTCAATATTAATTCAAATAAGCAAACTGATGTACCTAATGGACTTTGAAGGGACTGCTAATTTGAAAAATCATTAGAAAGTCATGCAAGAAAGAGTGAGGTAAATTTTAAAAGGATATAAAAAAAAGATTAAGGATATTAAGAAATCAGAACACCCATATATAAGTGAAATCAGAAAGAAAAGAGAAATAGGGACAGTGAGAAAGAAAAGTTTAAGTAGTGGCATTTATAGGATGTAGATGAGAAATTATGAACTTTAGGTTTCATTGCTTTTAACAAAAAAAATATTTACTCTTCTTCTTGGACATGTTCATGGAGGGCTGTCTCCTGTGGCAGATTATGTTTTCCTAGGATAAAACCTTAGAAATCTAACAACCTGCTGCTGATATATATGTTTATATATAAATATAACTCAAATATATTAGTGCTTTTTAAATAATTTTCCCATAATTTTATAATGCCTAAAATCTTAATTAACTAAGAATAAAGGAAGAGACAAAAATAGAATGGACTCTTCTCTTAAACATGTTTTTTTGATTGAATAATTGTAGCTGGAAATTTTACTGTCTATTCCTCTACACTGTATAAAAATAGAAATGTGTATTATTTTTTTGACTATCATTTTTTTAATAAAGTGCCTGAGATCATAAAAAGTTATGGGGTTTTTTTGACTTTTTTGTGGCTTTGTTTGTTGTTGTTGCTGTTGTTTGGTGGGTTTTTTTGTAGATTTCACAGGTTGCTTTGTTGAGAAATTGTATTCCACTGGGATGAAATTTTTATACTGGTTCCCACAGAAGCAAGAGCTAGGAGCTTCCTGATGCTTAATGTGTCAGAAAAACTAAGTGCTTTTCTGGCAAACTCTCAGAAGAAGGCCTTCCTATACCACCAGAAGGAGCATTTTATAAGGTTTGTAAAATTGCCAATGAAATGAAATAAAATCAAGATTATTGAAGTAAATATTTTTCTAAGGTTGAAAGAACATGTGTTTGAAAGTAGTTAAACTGTTGGACTTAGATATTCTCTCTAAATATGCTAACTGTTCCTGCCTATGAAGAAAAATTCCATTATCACTGCTAGGTTTATTTCAAGTTTAGCATTTTACTGTTTTCAAATTTGACTGTTTTCAACACACTTCTATATCATTGCTAGAAGTCATTGCAGGACATTTTATTTCAGTTTTCCAAGCAAGTTCTATAGTTAACAAATATTCATTGTTTGATCCTTCGATTTCAAAAAGAACAGGGTTTTTTTGCTTCTTCCTTACCAATGCCTGTTTCAATTAGAAAAATTATGCAGACACCCCACTTTGATTTTCTGCTCCTGGCAGGTGTAGGCTTTTGACACAGGAATCACTCACTGCCAATGCTCCTGCTAAGGCCACCTTATCTGTCAAAGCTGGTTATTTCCTGATGAGATCTGTCTGATCACCATGTAAAAGATTTTATCCAGAATGCTGACCTTCACTCTCACATTTTACTGCTTCTGTCTGCTGGCTGCAGTTTGGCTGCATATTTATTTAGTCAAGAAATTGATTCGAATCTGAGGTGGAGAATGCTCAGAAGACTTTACTGTCTATTGACCTTAGAGCAACTCATAATGTGTGTTCCCAAAGCTGGCCACTCTGATGGCATGCTTAGAGATTCATGTGCACATTTATCAATCACCCATATTGATATTGTGATATTTATAATGGGGAGAGGGGGCAGTAAAGAGGAGTGTTTTGAAAAGACGTCGAAGATTAGGCAGGTGATGCTGAACAAATGGGGAAAAAGAAGAAAACTAAGCATACAGAAGCTTAAATAACATACCTTAAATAGGTTCCCCATAGCGATGAAGTCTTGAAAGTATTGTGGGAAAAGAAGAAACATTCTGCAAGGAAAATCTGTAGCTTTCAGGAGACTTGTCTTCTCAGTTTTTACATTTAAGAAATCTGTATAGAAGGAT
This sequence comes from Cyanistes caeruleus, assembly GCF_971803275.1. Classification (NCBI taxonomy): domain Eukaryota; kingdom Metazoa; phylum Chordata; class Aves; order Passeriformes; family Paridae; genus Cyanistes; species Cyanistes caeruleus. Next base: position 40,138,393 of record NC_141705.1, read on the forward strand.
TTATGAAAACTATAGGAGATAATGATTAAAGCCATGCTTTCTGCACCTTTAGAAGTAAAATTTAAACAGGCCAAGTTTGTTTTAAATTATATATCCTGCAGTTCAGTCTTGTAACTGCTGTTTTTATGAAGTCCCCAAAAGAATATATGACAATGTTGGAATGAATCTAGTTAAAATCAGTGGGAGCCACCACACTTTTCACCTCAGTCATCTTCTTGCTTTAAGTGTCTTTCTGTCATGAAAATGACAAGATAATGTAAACCACAGCCAGTAACCTTGGCTATTATTCATATGTATAAAAATGCATTTCAATAGTAGAGATTAGTAATCACACCACAGTGCTTTTCCTTTTTTCCAAGTCTTTACAATGTGTTACTGTCTGCTGGACATGTCCTTAGTGATGTTCCTTGAGACAGAATCTGTTTCAATGCAGTAACATCAACTCTGACAAAGAAATGCCCTTCTGACACTCAAAAATGTGTACCTATGGATAACCCAAAGTAACAGTAGGTTTTCCTAAAGTACAGTGATAACTTTGTGATATGGGCTGAAATTTAAAAAGCTTGTGTCTGTACAAAGTCTTGCTGTACTTCTAATCTTATGACTAGCTGACGTTTTTAAACTGTTTCCTCTTTTCTCTCTACATTTGACATAACTGAAGATAGAGAAGCTACCATCAGCCAGCAAGCAACAAGCTGAGATTTTGACACTTCACAAAGATACATGCCAGAACATAAAATGAAGCCACTGAGGGATAAGAAAAAGGTATGTTATTTTTCTGGCCTGCTTAGCTCCAATATTGTAATTTCTATAATCACCAAGATTTTTTTCAGGTATATGGATAAAAAAAATTATTGACTATATTAGTCAAATACCTCTTTTTTTTTTTTTTTTTTCCCCAATCCCAAAAATGCAAAAGAAAGCTTGAAACTGAATTCTAAATTCTTCCTTAAAGAAAGCATATCTTTTTCTTCTCTTTTTGTAGAGAAGATTGCATTTAGATACAAAGTATAATGCAGTATGAATAACCCATGTGAAAATTTCTGCTACAACACATTTCAGTGGTCTCAGCAATAGCTCATAGATTAAACAACACAGAAGAAGAAGTTCAAATGCTTTTGGCTGTCCTAAGGAGTTAGTAGTCTAAGGATGAATGGAAAAAGAATAATTTACTAAAAAGCATATGGTAGGAAATAAGAAATCATTGAGTTTATACTGATAAAGATGAAAAACAGTGGGCATGGAACAGTGTGCAACCTTCATGCTGTCATAACTAAGAATTTCAGGCTCTTTATTCCCAATCTTCTCTCTGCCTTTCATAGGAAATATTTATGCTGGTTAAATGAGGTACAGCACAAAGGGGAGAGGAGCTGAAATGTAAATGCTAAAGAATTTGATAGGCTGTGCACTGAAATGATTTTATAACTTCCCTCTAGATCAGGTCTTTCTATTTGCAGATGTCCATTTTAAATCAGAATAACAGACAAGTCTCTTTGCCTAGAGAGGAAAGCAACTCCTTCATGCAGTGGCTGAGCGAGAACTGATGAATCCAATGTATGTGCAAACTCTCTCCTGTAGCATCAAGTAACCAAACCTACAGGAGCTTTGACAGGGCATATCTGAAATTGCCTTCATTTTCTCTCTGCCAGTGGTAATTGAGAATGCAGAACTGTAACACTGCAGCCGTAGAAATGCAATGACATTGAAATCAACCGTGGAGCTCAGTGTGCCTGTAACTGCTCACTTTCAAAAAGAAATCTTAATTTATGAACTCTCAGATACTAAGTGCACCTGTTTTCAGTGTCAAACCTTTCAAAAGACAAAGTTTGTTGTACTTTAGCTTAATGTTCTGTATTAATCTATAGAATCACTCTGTTGTACAAAAAGGAAATCATTTGCTCTGTAGAAAAGTGAAATAAATGCAGTACTTTACTAAGATGGTATAAGGTTCAGAAATATTAATTTTGTGACCAATCTAAATGAAATCTGACCAATCTGTCATACAAGTTGCTTAGCTTTCCTTGCAGATATCAGGACATGGAAGCAGTCCATGGAATTGCTTTTGCTATGGTTGTTTGGGGTTTTTTGGTACAAAACAGTGTAACCTCCTGGATTCTCCTGAAACATCATTCCCAAATGTGCTTAATTTTTTTTAAGATGTTTTACTTTAAAGTAAATAAGTAAATATTTGCCATTTCTAGAATGAATAAACTAAATATATTCCACTCAGTAAAATCTCAGGAAGAAGATAAAAGTAAACTAGTTACAAGTGAGCCCAGGAGAGGGGGAATTATGGCATGAATTTCTCCCATCTGCTCATTTTGGTGCACTTCCATATTTATTTCTCTTTCTGTCAAGTGCAGATTATGAATGCTTTAGATTTTTATCTTACTTGAAAACTTTAGTGAATACAAGCCAAAGTATTTCAAGTCAGGAGCATGATTAAGAAGTAGTCTCAGCCAAAAGGAATCTTAAAAGGCTGCCCTCATACTGACATTCTGAAGTATCTATTTAGAAAATACTATAATCTGAACAACCTAATCATTAGTGTAGGTACATTAAAATCCTCTACCTACTCGTAATTTATGATTAAAACTACTAAAGTTTTAATTAGTTAGGTAGCACAGACTTCTGAAACTCGTTCTTGAACTGACCAAGCACTGCATCTGCCCTCCCTACAAATATGTCAAACAGCTAAATCACCCAGTGGGAAGTGGTATTGGCAAGTGAAGAATTTGGTGATTGTAACAGTCCAAGAAATTATGCATCATTTTATTTTGATACTTTTGATATATAAAGCAATACTAACAAGGATAAGAATATTAGTATCTCTGTATATAGCTGCAGCTTCCTTATTTGCTGATTATTCTGAAGTTTCTTTGAAAGTTTCTAGATTGGTAGTTACCTACATAACTTAAAAAACTAATCTAAGTCTAGTGTGTATCACTCTTGTTTCAGTCCCAAACCTTTCCTGAGGAAAAATAATCAGGTCATCCTCTGCAATTATGAACACTGGTGGCATAATGTCAAATCACTGGCTTTGTGATAGAAACCAGTTACGTTCCTGATAACACAGGTGACTAATGAAGAGTGTGACTCTTGCAGAGTTTGCTTTTATGGTGTGTTTAGCACTTGGTTAGTAAAATATATGTCTTGAAGCTTCCAAAAGCTTCCAGGAGACTCCAAAAGACTCCAAAAGAAGTCTTCAATGATTTTTGCTAATCATTCAGATCCTCTGCAGATTAGTAAGAGTTTGTAAAACATTTACAGGTTCAGAATAACTCAGGGCATTTTCAAATAAGCAGTCTCAAAAGACAGTTTGATTCATAAGAAGAGGTTAAGAGAGAATTTTTAGGAAATAACTTGTAGCATTCAGTTAAAAGACAACCATGGGTTTGTCTGTACGTTGATGGCTTTAATTATGCACAACACAGAAAATGAGTACACAGAAAATATAGGTGCAGCACTGTGAAAAGTCTCTACCCTAACTACCTTTATTTCTCACTTTTGTGAATGAATAGCACTTAAAATGACATTATGGTTTCTAGGTTCTGTCTCAAAAGACATGTAATCATTAAAAAGTATAATATAAATAAGAGAACAGATATTCTGTAATATAATAGAAATCTATAAAGGCTTGTGCTACTTCTTTTGCCTCTTGTTTACATTGAAGACATGTTGAAATGCTTTTTACCATAATCTTTTTTGGGTTTTTTATTGTGTCTTGTGTCTCCTCACAATCAAATTATTAGTCTTATTTAATAATTTTCTGTGACATTAGGAAACCCTTCTGTGAAGCCCCACATGCACCTGTGAGGTGTTGGTCCCCACTTTCATCCTGTGAAATCCGGCTACTCGCAGGATTTCACTGGCAGGTAGCACTTACCTGGATTAATGACAACAGACAGGTTTAATTTGCTTTCTCACCTAATGCTGAAAAGGTTATTTTTCTTACTATTCAGTTTAAACAGTAAAAGGCAATGCAGTGACTTATTTTTCTGGATTTATAAGCAAAAAATATCAAAGCAAATCAAGACAAAAGTGCACATGAGCTTAGAATTTCAGGTTAGGACTTGAGATTTCTGAATTTTGATTCAGTTCAAGGTCTAGAGATCTGTATAAGATGAAATATTTTCGGGGATTTAGGTAAGTTTTAACTACTGAGAAGGATTTCAACCTGATTTTTTTCTGATGGCTGGGAACATTGGGCAATGCCAGTCTGTTGCTTCTGGATGAAGGATGAGTTGATGAGTATTGTTGTGTTCTCTCTTTCTTTCTCTCTCTTCTCTTTTTTCTTGTTTTTCTTGTTTTGTTTTTTTTTTTAATCAAATACCAGTGAGAAAAAGAAATGTGGACATAGACAAGAAAATGGTGCAGGTGAAACTTATTTCTCCTTCCCTAAAACAGATCACAGTTTCCTCAGGGGGAAAAAAAAAACCCAAAAACCAAAAGCTATACATTTAGAAAACTGAATGTTTAAGTTCTTTACATTCAACTTATTTCAATATGAAAATTAATTCCTGGTTTTAAGAGACAAAATTAACCTAGTTAGGAGAATTGACAAAGTCAGCCAGTCTTACTGCATTACTGTGGCTGAGGACAGCTGAATTGTTTCACAGCTTAGCTCTGCTAAGCACTGCCAGCCAGTTTCACTGGCAATTTTCTTTTCAGCATCCAGAAATCTGTGTGATTCCCCAAGGAACCATGCTGACCCAGCTGCTTCTGAAGTTGCTGCTTCAGAATAGCTCTATTAGAGGCTTAGACTGGTGCTGACTGTTAGGAAGGTGATCTCTAACTATATATCTTATGCTCTTTAACAATTGTAGGAGGCAGTAGACCCCTCAGTCTTTAAACTAGAAAAATCCCAGAAGAGCTGTTCACAGGACTAAAGCTTTGAATTATGAGTGCTCTATCAGAAGATTACATCTTCCTAGATAACAGAACAAAGCCTAGTCAATTCTGGCTACCATTAGTGTTAGAGAAATATATCTGCTTTAAATGCTGCTCATATAAAAAAAAATTAACATAACAGTAGAAGTGCTTTCAGAATATTATTTCAAAGTTAGGAAGTTCTGGAATTCATTGGTGAGCTGTGAGATGGTATCATGCAACTAGAATGCTTGATAGAAAATCGAAGTCAAGAAACTATACACAGAGCTGTAGATTTCTATACAGGCTGTAGGGGGAGATGGATTTATCTGTGCATTGGGGTTTTTTTCCCTCCCTCTTGATCACCTCCTAATTTACTATGTATTACCAGAGCTTGTCTTCAAAATATATATTGCCTATACCTGTTTTTCAATGGCTTTTATTCCTCAGTTGTAATGTTTCAAAAGCACTGACTGATGAATGCTTTCACCAAACACAGCACTCTCTTCATACCTGGCAGTCAATCTTGCTTTGACTTTCACCCCACCCTCATCCTCATCTCACTCTTCAGCTACCTGATGTTCAAGGTTCCAGCACAGAGCACATTCTGTTATTTTTTTTTTCCAAATTATTAGGATTTTACTTTGCTTTAGTATACTACCAGAAATGACACTAAATCCCCTTACTACTCTACACCTTATTTATTATAATCTTGCCTAATATGAGTGTGTATTACAGTATTCATTTCTTCGGGCTACTCATTTCATATCCTGTTCACTCCGTCCCTATTAATTCTCTCACCTCCTCCCCCTTCTTGCTTCATCACCTTTGCTTACTCGTGTTTCTCTGCCAGACTCCTCCTTCCTTGTTCAGACAGAATAATTTCTTCTTGCTCTCTATTTCTCATCAAACCAGTTTTCTACTTTCTCTTTTTTTTGCAACATACAAGCAAAACAACTCATGCCAGGGCTTCCCCCAGCTGTTTAGCCCATGCTCTTGTTTATTTGGGCACAATTCTTCATTCACTCTCAGTGTCTGTGGAACTTTTCAGTCTTTATGCTTCCCCTCCTCATGGACCCATCTGGCTCCCAGCTGAATTAATATCCACTAGCCCGGTTGTAATTCTCATTTCTATCTTACCATTTCCTTTTCTCTGTAACACGTAATATATTCCTGACCAAATCCTATCAAACATCTGAAATCTTTCTTATAAAAAAGTTATTCCCTGCTCAGAGAAATTCCTAGAATTTCTTAACAGAATTAAAGCTTTCCTTTCTTTGCCTTATAATGAATGAATTAATTTTCCTGAAATCTTCCAAATTAAAATTGCACAGTCCAAGTAAAAACATATTAGGTGAAATTCCACAGAAAATAATTGCTTTTTAATTGCATTAGGATTCTATTTTCATTCTTACATATCACAGTTGAACAACCCTACAAATAAATAGTTGATGCTGCATGCTACTGATAATATAGATAATATTTGCTATATTTATAAGCATTACAATTTCCATAAATCACTATATTCTAATCTAAAAAGAAACATGGAGCTGACAATTACAAAGCAGTAAAAGGAAATTGTTTTACAGAGCCTCAGAAATGAGATATCAAATTTAATGACTTTTTTCCTGTTTTGACAGATTTTTAATTATATCATAGGTATTTTGTCCTTTTTTAACATGATTTGGGAGACATATGTTTGTAGTAATAGTAAAAATAAGCATAATCAGAAGGAGATGCCTGAAACTATAATAATAAAAAGTAATAAAAATAATAGGGTTAAAATTACTTTGTTTACCTAAAAATTCCTAGTGCTATAACTAAATGAGCACAGGAAAATGTCATTAAATCAACACTTAGGTAGATATATATTAATACTGGTATGGTTCAAATGTGTCTGTATCTTATTCCTTAACAAATATTATCATTTTAATCTCCTAGCAGACCTCCTACTGAAAGACCCAGATTATTTTGGGAGTTCTCCATATATAAATTTTAGGTGAATGGTTTTTAAAAATGATGTAATAAAAACTCCGCTAGAAATACTTTATCATTAAAAGTAATATCCATCCAAATCCATGGCAATATCATCACAAGTAAAAGCATTTTTGAAAACCTTATTGGTCTTTGTCTTCTAGCATTTGCTTATATTTCTTTAGACAGCTGTTAAATGCTGCAGAAGATAAAGGTAACATATGCCAAATATCTGGCAGGAAAGCACCAGGAAATAAAACTCCTCAATTCCTTTCAAGACAATAAATTATCTAGAACAGTGTAACAAAAGAACTTGTAGAGAAAAAAATGCATAGATAATTGGAAAAAGAAAGACAAACGGGAAAGAAAGGAAAAATAAAAAGGAAAAAAGGAAAAGCTTGAGATTTTCAGAAAGAAAGGTTAGAAAAGGTTAACCATCAAAAAGTTAAGGGTGTTGTCTGAAGCTAATTCCTATATAGTCAATAGAGATAATCTACTCTGAGAAGTCTCCAAAATATGAAAACGTAAGTAGACCTGCAAGTACCTAGTGCTCTTGCAAAGAGAAGTGTAAGGGCATGCTTTAAAGAAGGATAAATTTTGGATGAAAGTATTATATATTAATGCCACAGAAAGAGACAGATGCTTGAAACCTGCTAAAGACCAGAACCTTAAGCTATAGCATTAAAGGAAGGTCATGGTCAACTTATATTTTGCCTGTTACAAGACTTCCATGTTGCCAGTAATGAAATAAAGATAAAAAACATTAAAAATCCCATTGCCAGAGGAGCTCATAGCAGAAAAAAAACAGCTATTCTTGATGGAAAAGAACTTAAATACTGAGCAATATCATTTAGATTTCAGAACTAAAATTTTGAATGCAGTAGGCACAGGGGCAACTTTGGGTGAAACAAGAAGTCACCTGTGTGAGCCAACAAACAGGCAAAGACTTTTTCTGGGTACAGGTTTGTCACCTTCACTTTGTATTCCAGAACCCATTATAGCCTCTTTAAATATGTGATAAAGATAAGACTTTAAAGTACAAGGGGTGACAACAGTGGTGAGATTCACTTGAAATAATGCATTGAATCATTGAATGGTTTGGGTTGGAAGCAACCTTTAAAATCATCTAGTTCCAGCTGCCCTTCATGGGCAGGGACACCTTTCACAAGAACAGGTTTTTCAGAGCAATATCCAGCCTGGCCTGGAGCACATCCAGAGACAAATATTTGGTCAAGTCATCAACACTGAAATCTTGTTAGATAATTGATTGTAAAAGAAATTTTAAAAAGCCTTTTCTAATCATCTCCATCTCAACTGATTAGCCAAACCATTTCATCCTGGTGGAAAATGTACAGGCAGTGTTATATTTTTCACCAGTTCATTTTTCTCCCATGTTCTGGACAAACAGTTTCTTTGATGAAACATTTAACTTCTAGAGTGCTAACATAAGCTGACACCTTAGGCTAAGTATTTTAAAGGAAGAAAGATGTGTTACACTTTAACTGTGAAATACTTTTTGAAGAAATTGATTATTCTTTCCCATATTTCCATTGCTAAATTTTCTACTCAATTATTACCACCACTTCCTTTTAGGCTTTAGAAGGACTGATTTATATCAGGTGTAGTTCTTTGGTGTGAAGAAATGAGATAATTCAGCTTCCCTTCATGGAAGTTCTTTTAAACAGCTGAGTTTTAGCCATCAAAAAAACGTTTCATCAAATGGCCTTGCTACACTACAGTAACATCTTTATCCCAATCTCATTCTTGTTAACTATTCTTTAAATACAGTATCAGCAAAACCATCATAATAACAACATGTGAGCTTCAATAAAGCTCATGTTTTAAAATATCATTTTTGGCTTCTAGTAATAGCTGGCTTTAATCATGCCATATTTTTACTAATTTCAAATTGTTTCTCGTGTTGTGCATCCACACAGAGTACCAAGACTAAAAACCTTTATCCTGTTTTACAATTTCACAATTTTAAGCTAAAATTAATGACTCAAAAGCAAAAGCCCAGTTGACTCTTTAATTTTTCAATAAATAACAGAACAAATATTCAGTTTCCTGAAGAGATTTATGTCCCAAGGAGATAAAGATCTCAATATTTATTTTCTTAATGAAAAATTAACCACTACCTTAATGAGTGCAGATGCTTTAAAGTGAAAAATATAGGATGCTTTTCCAAGCTTGCAACTGATCAAATGTTTTCTAATATTTTAACTTTCTGTATAAAATTAATACACAAATGTGCTTATCTTTTTTTTTTTTTTTTAATGTTTTAGTCACCACGTCCTAAGAGTAGTTCCTTTTGATCTGTTTTTATCTGTTCTCACTGAAAACTGCCATAGTCACCTTCAAATATGGGCTCTGAAGAAAAAAGTCTTATTGAGAAAAAATATCCTATTAAAATATGCTACGAATCTCTTTTAGTAACTCTTTAAGGAGGACATATAATGGAAGAAAGGTAATTTTAAAGCTCACCTCAGAGACAGTATTAAGGATATGTTTTCTGCTGGCAATTCTAGACTATCACTGTGACCACCTTTCTAAAATACTGCTGTAATTCTATTACTCATTTTTCTAGCCTACAGTTACAAAGTGCAGTTAGACTTTAAAAAAATGTAAGTCTGAATACTTTTTCAGGCTGTATTGAGTTATGCTGTGCTTATCACAGTGACAGCTGATTGCCATGTGTTACCTGAAATAAATACACTAGATCAGCATTTTTTTGGCATGTGCATGTTACACATATAAAAACACTTCTACTGTTTGTAAAGGATCCGTTATTGTCTTTTGTTTTTCACACATAAAAATCAACCCTATTTCAAACCAAACTTTCTAAGCTGATGTCTTGGCAAGGATCTTGTGCAAGCTACAGACTTCATGGACATCAGCCCTTCCTTCACTGATGCTCACTTCCCGTATCATTTGAACTCTATGCTTCATGCCCTTTCAGGATTAATTTGAACTCTAAATCCATTTGCATCCCCTTCCTTTTTACTTAATCTCCCAGGAGCTGCTCATAACTCTGATTCTCCATTTAGTTGGCCATCTATCTGACCTCTAACCATGCTCTTACCTAGGCCCTCTGGGTTGCAGGACATGAGTTTTCTATTACACTTTGGCCCACTTTTAAACCACAACTCCTTTGCTCTTCCTAAATTATTTCCTTTCCTCTGTGGTTTAGAAATTCACACATCAGTTCTTATGGTTAACACTGTCTTCAAAATAAACCTAGTGCAGACTTAACCCCCTCAAACAACCTGAAGGTCATGTTAGTTTCCTCTCAAGAAATAGCATCCCCTGAATATTCTAGTGTAATAAGAAGAGGTATTTCATCCTCCTATTTTAGCTCTGAATTATTCTTGAAGAAATACAGAATATAGAAAAAAATATGGAGAAAAAAATTGTAAATGGTAGTAAAAATTTTTGCAATTATTTTTTACCTTAGTCATAAAAAATAAATAAACACGCAATCCTTTGTGGGCTAATCTGCAAATTTGTATCTGGTTCAGGTGAATAAAGTCATGAATGTCACAAAGTACAACACCAAGCCAGTCAGTTTAGAGTCAGATTCCATCTTATATTAACACAATGATGCTGGAGTCAAGGGCTTCAATTACTGAATATCAAAAGTATAAACTAATCCTAAAATGATGAAGACTTAGATCCACTATACAGCTACTTAGCTCTGAAGTGTTCTTCAGCCTTGCCATTATGCATCTAAACAGAGGAGATAGGTTACATATCATCTACCATCCATCTCACCTAAAACTCTGAAAATACAACGAATTAATGTGTTGTCTCTGAGAAGTGTTTGTATGAGTTACCTTTGTCTTGGCAGCTGATTAAGAGGAAAATATTTCTTAAATGCTAACCACTTGTTATTAGAATAAAACACATCTTTTTTCACAATTGCATTTTCCCTTTCTTTCTATGCTTAAAAAAAAAATAAATATATAAACCACTGAGTTGTTTTCCAGATCACAGAATGTAGCTTGGTTACTGGTTTAATGTACTTTAATATCTGGTTCCTAGCTAAATCTTATATCCTACAAAGTGTCAGCCTAGAAATAGCTGCTTGTTCAGAGCGAGTGAGAATTGTCACATTTAAATAGATTCTTCTCCTTTTCAGCCACATAATTCAATTAATAATTCCCATTTCCAGGAGTTATAAATGAAATATGCTTGAATGGTTGTTTTTTTCTTTCACGTTAGTACAGACTTTAAAACTCTAAGTGCTCTTTGAATTAATTTCTACGCAATCTGTGTTAACATTCAGTGCAGAAAATCTGCAGTTACTGCAATTGGCCACAACCTGCTTGGAATAAAAAGGAACTAATCAATCAGAAAACTCATTCTCTTCTCTATGATAAGGCAAGCTGTTTGCATACATTCAAAGTGGATATGCTCCACCTGTTTGTTCAATGAAATGCCCTGGATTTAAGTGGCAGTTAAAACTCAATGGCTCTCGCCTCAACATCAGCTGCCAGGAAATGCCCCACCCATATGAATTTTTTTGCTTAATTAACAATGGAAAAAATGTTCTATGAGTACTTAGCACATGGTTACTTTGCATTGAGGGCTTTATATTTCCCTTTTTATGGGAACAAAGCCATTCAATTTTATGATTTTCCTCACTTATGAAGCACTCATAAATATGAACTTGATCCTGGAAGATGCTGAGCATCTGGCCCAGGTCCAGAAAAGCACTTCACTACATCTTTAAGTACAAAGCTAATCTTAGGGTTTAAGTGACATCATCCCAGATGCCAGTGTGCTTTCATGAATCAGTAGGACTGGGCAGGAAAGATAAGTCTGTGGAAAACTTTCTCTCCTTTCATTCAGTTCACTACAGAGATAGTAGAATTCTGGTGCTTTCCATAACCCAGAAGACTACTCCTTTGTTTTTATTGTTATCTTTTATTCTGTAAGTAGTGTCATGCTGGCCTTGTTTTTAGCTGTGATTTGGTAATCACAAACCTGACAATTCAGGTACAACAGAAAATTATGTGAAATCAGGTCTCTCTTGAAATAACTGGCAAATATGCCAGAGCATACTGATTGTATGGTGAGAGATATACCAGAAGAGATGACAGTTCTGATCTCTTGTAGGTGTAGTCATTGTTCTTATTCCAGTGAAAAACTAGGTTAATTTTATAGTCCTTATCACATCACAGCTTACAGAATCTTTACAGAAAACTCTTGTCTATCTTAAGAGCAGTTCTACTCCTTCATGAAGAGTTTGATGAGAGTATTTAGGTGTATAATTGAGCACAAACTTAAGCATGCCCATCGATTTTAGGATCAGAACTTCCTTCTGCCACTGCAGCATTTGATCCACAAGATCAATAGTTTTGGGAGGCTTCAAGAATATATGAATGGTTTCACTGGCCAAAACCTAGAGTCAATCTAACCTAACATTATTTTTCCAGCAGAGAACCAAAGTAAATGTCTAGACAGGAAGACTAGGAACAGGACAAACTTGTATAACCATGCCCTGTAAAATCCTCTGAAGATCAAACAATATTCATGTGAAAGAATTCCTCAGCTCAAGTATGGTAGGTCTGTTTAACAACCCACGGTTTATCCTTTCAATCTGTTCTGTAGCTTCCCTGAGACCCTCTAAACTTATTAAATCCAGAGCATGTTCTAGCAAAAATCTGTTAAGAGACATCTTTTTAACCTGGCTCCTATTGGCTAGAATTTTTATGAGTCTCTTTCTGAATCTGGAAAGTGTGATCATCACAGAACTGAGAAGATTTTTATCTCAATCCACCCTCTTCATGACAAAAACCTTATTCTACTGAAGATCTTTTTCATAATCTCCCTATGATCTCTTTCTCCACGTCACCCTATTGTAAACCTAAGTCACTCCTTTGAAGGAGGAAACAATAAGGTTTTTCATGGTGAATGTTTCAGTTAACTAGTTTTCTAAAGAGTTTGTTATTTGAATTGTCACACTAATTACTATGTAATAACTGATTTTTAGCAACTGACAATGTCAAAGCTTTACACTGAATCCTATCAGTCCCAAAAGCTTGAATTCCTTGTCTTCCCTCACCTGTTGCTTTCATGTTGCATTAATTGCACTGAATTATATCCATTTAATATGAACTGAAAAATGCTTTCCTTAGAATTTGATGAGATCCAAAACAGAAAAAAAAAGAGTTTTTCTTCATGATTTAAAAACAAAAAGGTTTGAAAATGGTTGGCTGAGAAGAGAACAAAAATATACATAGTATTATCCCTCTCAGGGACTCTAATACAAGTGAGTTATTGAAAAATGGAAGAAAGATGACTATTTTAGTTTTTGAACTTCAAAAAAGATGTGCAAATCAGTTTAAAATATCTGGAGTTCTAGAGCATGAACCTGAACTCAAAGCTTTTGAGATCAAACGATTACTATGACCATTTTTTGCCAGACAGTATATCCTATTTCATTCACTAATTAGTTTGCCTAGGAGGAAGATAAATCTTTCCAATAAATCCAGGTATAGCAGTGAACTATATCATGTTAGTGCAAAATTTCAGCAGATGGTGTGCTTTGGAAGAACATGGATTGATTCTATTTTCCTGTGAAACTTTTATTAAAAAAAAAGGTATGTACAAAGAATATCATAGCTGTCATTTGCCTGGTCAAAGAAGATTTTATGGCAAACTAGGGATTTAAAGTTATTATTTTGATTCATGTTGAAACTGGTTAAGGTCTCTTTAGGAAGCAATATTTGTAAGGGTAAATAATTTCATCTTCCAGTTCTTCTAAAAAGAAATTTCAGTCCACAAAAGAAATCAAAACAAGATAAATCACAAATCTAAATTAAAAATAATTTACAGTATATTGACATTTATCCCCACACAATGGAATTCATATAAATATTGTATAAAAATGAATGCCAGTGTTTAGATGGAGTACTCTGATCATTAAAAGAACAAAGACTAAAATGATACCATCTGCACCTTCAGCTCTTTAACCTAACCTATGATTAGGTTTGGATTCCACACCATTAGTTCTTATCTACAAGAAAATTAATCAAAAGCTGTTCACTCCTATGGACACAACCCCTAAACTTTGTGGTTGGTTAACAAATGGCTTATCCTGCTTTCTTAGTAGGTAGTCTGTGGGACTGTAGCTAACAGGATGTGAATGAACCACTGCAAAAGCTGTGGTCAGTACTGCAGGGACTGACAGATTCTCTTTATTGAGGCTCAGTGATGTCAGTACTTTTGGGATGAGGCTGGTAAAGACTCTCACTGTTTCTTAGGACAAAGAAAAAGAAATGGAATATTGATAATATTCTGAAAACAAAAATCTTATTTAAACTTTTTGATAAGATGGGTTGAATACATTGACTCTGTAATACATTTCACTGTTTCACCTATCTAATTATTTACTATTATTTTCACCTTTCCATTATTTACTTTGAGTGTGCTGTCTCTGTCCACTGCTCTGTTCTCATGTGGAGTAGCTCCAGTAATGCAAGAGTGCCACTCTTGCAATCTAGGTTGAATGATGATGATCAGTGAATTCCAAATTGGCAAGAATGATCTCTAAATACAGGTGTTCCATTTAGTGAAAGATATATGGTGGAAAAAGTGAGGCACATAATCAGTGTTTTAATGTGTAACTTGAAACTGCAATCAGAATGTGATAAGAATGATATGAAAACAAAAAAAAAAGAAAAAAGTAGTACTGAGTAGCAACATGTATAAGCAGTGCTACTCTAGTGGTTAAACTGGCTCATAGATTCCTTTCCTTTGATCCAAGCTGTCAGTTTTTCCATTATGCCCCAAAGGTCTCTCAACTACGATGATTCAGCTGATTGCAAATTCAAAATCAAAACCATTTGTTCTTTTCATTGGTCTTATAACACAGTTCATTGTAGTTCACTTTATGTCAAAAGCCACAGTGCCACAGATGCTCCACAGCAGTGGATATAAGTGACAGAGATAGGAAAGATCTAAATCTGTCAATCACACCATCCTTGCAGTGTACCTTGCCAACCAGAAAGGAGGAGCACATGGAGTTTAAATTGACCCTCAAAAGAATTTTATACACAGAAATGTTTTTTTTTCAAAGCTATAATTATTATAAAGACATTTTCTCTAGCAGTTTGCCTGAAGTTAATCTGTACTCTTCTCACATGCTATATTAATACTAATTCTCAGTTTTTACATTCCAACATTATTGTCATTCTGTTCACCATTTTCCATCTATTTTTCACATTCAGTGTCTTCCCTATTTTCAGATTCTTCTTTGTACTCATAAAAATGTGTGTTCCATCCGTGGAATCTAAAATACAGTACTTCTTAAAAATATTAGCTACAAGTTCTGGATTTATCTGATCTGATGGTCTCGAAATGACAGGGTAGTTTTTCACTACTCCATATTTTTCCTGTAGGAACAGGAGCATGTTCCCTGCCAAGAGCCATTCTGAGTATGAAGATTTTAACCACTCTTTAAAGGGCATCTTCACTACTACGTAGAGAGTTTTGATGTCATTCCTCTTGATATAATTACAAGATCAATATTCATTTTCTTGGCAGTATTCTTCACAGCTGGCATTAGATGACCTCTGAATTCATCTAGGACAATCATTCTTCTTTTTCTTAACAGCACACCTGGTCTTCTGGTCCAAATATTGTTCAGTCAGTCCTTCATTAAATCTGTAGATAGCTAGCCTTGATTTTGACACCTCACAATTATTCCAGTAGCCAGTTACTCATTCGGCATTGCTTTATGCTTCCGTATCACATACAGAAGTAATATTAGGCCATCCCTCAACACTGCCAATGTTACTGTATCAAGCATTTCTTCATTCCCCAAAGCTTTGATAGTGTTAGATTTTGTACCTACTTTTTCAATGATACAGTGGATGTTAGATAAAAGTAAATCAGTTTTCTTATTTGGCTCAGCAGATAACAAAGTAAAAGGACTGAGAATCTTCCCTGTAGACAAAAAAAAAATTAAAATCTGGTATCATTTGAACACAACATTCCTAACTGGTCTTGACTTCTTGCTGTGAAAAGCTTTGTACTTGTGCTAGCTCTTGATCTTTCTGTTTAATCATTTCCCACGTATTCAGATTTTCGTTTCTTCTTTGACTGTGCACAAATTATGCAACTTTGTTCTCACTCTCTATGGCAGTATCCTCTTATGGATCCAATTGGATTGATTTAGTACATAAAAGCTTTTAGTATATAGTATTTTAGTACATAGAAGCTTTGATTGCTTCAATGTTCTCACATTTTGTTCTGTCATTACATTCCTTCTAAGCCTTACCTCTGTAATTTGTGTTCTGCACACCATACCACCCCTGGCTGAAAATTTGCATCATATCAGCTTCCTATATCTTTTTTTCCTATATCTTTTAGTATACTACCTTCTGCTCTCGTACCTTTCATTTCAGGAACAATTGCCAAATCACAATTCAATTAAAAGTTTCTGGGAGATTTATGACACTGCCATAAATGCCAGTGGAACTGCCTGAGCTGCAGCAGGTCATCCAGCTGAACCAGTGAGGAGGTGAGGAAAGCAGCAATAATCATGATAACTCTGTCCTACCATCTTCATCTGGGCATGTGTAACATATATCAAGTCAAGGCATCATTTGTGGCTTGAGAAGGAAAATCAAAAGTGAATATTTAGAATATAAATACTTTATTGCAGTCCAGCTCCTGAAGTTTGAATGACAGGTTTTCTAATGATTCTAGTACCTGGAAAAAGAAAATAAAGCCTACCTCTGAGGTCCTTGGATTAAACAGAAGAAGCTGTAAATTGCCTGGCAATAGATGACATAAATTGGTGCTGCACCATGTGTTGGAGTTGTTAGGTAAAAAATGCTCATTTTCCTCATTAAGAATTCAGCCTTACTGCATAAATATTATAGTCCTGTCTCCTGGATGCTATGATACTTATTTGAATTTGAATATATGGTCTAGTCTTCATACCAATATGATAGAGACAGCCTTTGGAGATTCCTCTTTTTCTTTTGTCCTTCCAAAGAAAAGGAAACCGCAGAGAAAGACAACAGTAAAAGTTGTTACTGGACATTAATAACAATATGAAATATAAACCTCTATTGAGTCAGCTGCTGGATAATTCTCAAGTTATTGACTTGAGGTATATTCTCTCTTTTGAATAATTATTAATAGTATAGACTTTGACAGAATGAGCTGTCAAAATAGAAGATGTTTCACTGGTTTGGAAAGAGAGACTCCAGCTTTGGTTTTTCTGTTTAAAACTTCAGTCTTTTTTTTTTTTTTTTTCAAGGTGAGAAAGTGGCATCAATGACAACTAATACCTAATGTGTCAAGGTTGCCAAGTAACAGGCTTAGATAGGTGTCAGTGAGGCTGTTTCTATGAGAGAAATTCAGTAAGTTACAGTTTCAAGTACTTGGAAATAAACTTACCCTGTCTGTTTGTCTGCCTGCCTCAAACCAATGAAAATTAATGTAGTCAAACAAAGGATAGAGTACGTCTTTAAGACACAAGTCTAATAGTTTGAGTCACTTCTAAATCTTAAAAACAGTGAAATAATTAACATATCCAGTTGCAATTTCCAGAAAAAAATTCCCAATGGAAAAACTACTTGAAAATATAATCTTCTGTGAAGTTACTTGGATTAAAGAGTTACTGTAAGCAAAATTGCTGAATCAATTTTGAAAGATGAGAATCTGATTGAAAGGAATAACAAGGTGATATACGGTCAAATGACCATGGAATTTATTAGGACTAATCACTAATTTTTGACAGTGACTTTCCTGATTCATAATTTACCCTCAGGCTACATTAGGGGAGTTTTGCTGTAGTGGAAAAGACAGTGGTTAATATCTCCACCAATGCTTTTCTTTATGGAAGAAAGTGTTTCAGTATAAAATCTGATGTGAATGTTTGGAAGCACTTTGGAGGATAGGATTAGACTTAATAGCAATCTTGATAGACTAGAGAAGCAGATTTAACTCCATAAATTAAAATTCAATAAGGACTAAAGATGAGCATAAAGTACTATATGCAGGAAATAAGGCAGCAGGTCCTTCCAGCAGACCACTGGCCTCTTGCTGGATGTTGATGAGCAAGAGGATTCCTTTATATTTCTGATAAAGGACATTACAATGAAAGGCAATGTACACTATGTTGGACTCTGTTAAGAGTTTTCTAACTACAAAGAGAGAACTCATGTCTGACCAATATAGCCATGATGGTCTTAGATCCATCCAGTCTTGAACTGCATGGGGAGACCTCAAACTGGATACTGATGAGTGTGCCAGAGCCAACCACCTATGATCTATGCATGAAACAGCTAAATTAGACTAAATAGGTCTTTGCTGTGTATCTGGCTGAGAATGCTCTCTGCATAAAGAACTTACATTCACTGTTGTGCAGGCTTGAATTTTCATGAAATTTAAATTCTTTGAATGCAAAGCCACATTTGGAACTACTGATAGTTTTGCTAGACTATATAAAAATTAAAAATTATGCATACTATCTGAAAAATTCAGGAGACTATGTTTTTTGGAAGGCAGGCTAAAAGCTTATTCCAATGCACTGTGAGTATGCATGTCTGCCTACTGTAAAATGTATCACCAAGGGAATAGAAAAAAGGAAATACCAGAAATAATAAGGTTTAACTGAAATCTAGTAAATTCAACACATATCACCCTCACAAGACACTTGTCTGCATACATCTAACATTGGGATTTTTTTCTTTCTTTTCCCTGAGTTCCTTCTTAACATCTTGCTGGAAATGTTAATCACTGCCCTTTTTGAACATTGCAAATTTCACTCACTTTAAGAAAAATGCATCTAAAATTACATTAATTCATCAGATAAAAAGTACTTTGGAAAAAATATTGTACTATCAAAACTTGTATGGATGAAACCTAAGCTCTCAGGACTTTACCCCATTTTTAAAATGAGAATGACTGTGGTGGAGCACTCCATAGCTTGGTTCAGACCAAGCTATGTGCTGTATGCAAGACATATTCAAGTCTCAATTTGCCTAACTCAGAGAAATGGTACTTTTGAATTTTTTTATGTTTTAGAGCAATTCATTTGTTTGAGTTTCGGGTAATGGTTGGCTTTTTTCATCATTATATTTCCTTCTCTCCATTTTCAATACACATATCTGTAAAGCAGTATAGCTGTAATAAAAACAAAACCAAAACACAAGCCCACACAGGCAAAATCCACCTGGAGACACTTGTATATTTGCATACCTGTCTTCTGATAAATCATTTCTCAGTATTGAGGGAGAGGCATTAAAGAAAAAATAATTTTCATAAATGGGATAAACTAAATTTATCTAGAGCAAGGTTAGTATTACCCCAGTAAATAACTACCTCTCTTGACAGTGCTTGCTTTACCCTTCTGAAGACGGTGGGAACTAGTTCTTTTAGCAGTGAGTGTAACTTAGACCATCACCTGCTGCCTCTTTGTAGTATTCTCTGTTGCTATGATGTTGATCCTGAGGGACTCACAAGAAAGCTTCTAAAAAGTGGCTGTTCTCTTTGACAGTCTCATCATCAAACTCTGGCTTGCCTAAGGTAAAAGCACACCCACCTTGCTCCCCAACCTCCACCATGCTTACCTAATACCAATCACTATCAGAAACAAACAGAAAAAAAGACTCTTTAATCTCCCATTTTTTTATATGTAGCCCAAATACAGTTTTATTAACTTTTTCTGGTACCCCCAACTGATCTCGCTTTTCTGAAAATCTCATTGACAAATGGACAGCTTTGTTTTTCTACTTTCCTGCACTATCAGGCTAGTGGCATTTGTGACATTGACACTGGTCATCCACCCACTCACTCCCCTCCCAGCTAACTAAACTTTTATAAGGGCAAAAAACAGAGAAGTTCATGGGTCAAGATAAAGTCAGCTTGATAAGTGAAGTAAAATGTGTGCACTAACAAAGAAAATTAATGAATTTGCTTGTATTTGGCAGGCAAATGTCCAGGTATTTTGGGGAAAACCCAGCATATGGAAAGTTTACTTGGGAAAATGAAAACCTTTACCACAAATAATCCCCCTTCCTCCTGCTTTCTTTTTATAGAGGAGCACAATGTCACATAGAGTGGCAGGTCCCTTTGGACAGCTTGGGTCAGCTCTCCTGGCTGTGTCCACTGCCAGCTTCTTGCCCACTGCCAGCCTACAGCCTTTGAGGGGGATAGACAAGGAAAATAAAAATACCTTGATGTGCAAGAATTGCTCCTCAACAGCCCCAAAACTGGTTTGTTATCAATCCTGCTTTAGTCAGAAATTCAAAACACAGCACCATACAGGCTGCCATGAAGAAAAAGAACTCCATTACAGCCAAAATCAGTCCAGGGAAGACTTCAGTGTTGTCTATGTTGCTGGAAGATGTCCAGCTTGAAGTTTGAAAGTTCAGAATGAAAGTTCACAACCAAAGTCCAAAACAAAGCTGTGGAAAACTTTGAATTCTATAAAGAGAACTGATACTTCTGCATTAACAATGCCTTTCAAAAAAATCTGATTATTATTACCAATCTTATTTCTTTCAGTGAAAATCCTACCAAAGTTCTTTCTACATTCTTCTAAATTATAGCACCTCAATTTTAAAGTACGGTTCAAGGAAAATATGTATTATATACACATTATTAGTAGTAAAAATACATATAAGGCTAATATATGAAGGAAAATAATGGTTTGATTTTCCAATTTAGCCGTACAAAATGAAAGTATATCTCTTTCAGCAAACTAAAAAATTGCAGAAGACAGTTTATATAAGATTCCACTCTATTTCCATAGATTGAGATGAAAATTTTATGTACTGAACAACACATTTGAAATAATGGTAAAAAATAACTACTCCTGCCTTCTTCAAACATCCAAAAATACATCAAGGGAGCATTTTAACAGAAATAAAGGACTTGTCACTGATGTTTCAAATGCAGTCATAAACTCAATGATTACCTACTATGCTTTCATTCTCATTTCTTAAGAGATTTACAGGAACATCATACCACTGAATAAAGAATGACAATTATTCATTATTTAGCTAATGATAGAAAGAAGTTGTCCTCAGCTCTCATTGATCATCATTTTCCATCAACTTAAAAGTAAAGGCAGCACTTTTCTGGAGAGCATTCAGTATCGTGTCTTATTCAATGTGCACACTAGGTTCACCCCTCAGTGTAGTAGAGTGAACAGTGACCATTCACAGAAACCAACCTACTTAAAAGCACCAGGAAAGGGTGGGGAAAGAAGACAAAGTTTTCTTTCTTATATCTCATTGCCCATGGCTATTCTGTTTCTGATTCAAAAGATGCCAAGATTTCCAAGTCAGTAAGTACGGTACTATGTTCAGCCAGCTGCCTATGGTTGTTTAAATAATCACTTCTAATCAAACCAACCATCCATAACTACTTAAAATACCCACTCAAAACATTATTCTATTCCTATGTATATGTACTTAGACTTGATCATTCCAGACATCATTGTGTTTTGCTTCATACTTACCTGAAAGATAAGGAAATTAGGTGACTTTTCTTTATAGTTCCTACAATAATGGATTGTTTCAGAAAGTAGAGAGTAAATAATTTTGAAACCAGAGATAATTCTCTATACCAAATTCAATTATTTCCCCAATAAAACTGTATCATTTTATTTTTCACAATGCAAAGGAGATACCACAATGCTTAACAACCCTTCTGTGTCAAGTATAAGGTTTTTATTTATGGGGCTCTTTGTCTCTGACCCACATAGTAATAAAACAGTATTTACTGAAAGACATACCATAGCAATCCTGGTGAAGGCTGTCAGTATAAAGGACAACAAAATGTATTGATGAGATAAATAGCTCATTAGAATTTACTTTTCATGTTCAGTGTGTTCAAACAGCTTTCAAATGGCTATAATGCTCTATAGTTGCATATCACAGCTGGACTTTCGAGTCAGCTATTACAGAATCAGAAAGTGATTTGAAAACCATGGCTTCCCATGCCCAACCAAATCCATATTCTCAGTTGTGTCTGCTATTAACTGCTATGTCACTCTAAGTACAGTATTTAATATCAGAAAATGTTCTGCAATCAGTAAACCCTCATGGTTATTCAGAGCCTGAGGTACATACAGCCTCTATGAATAAAGACTAGCACAGCAACTGTCCAGATGGCTGCTCTGTGCCCTGAGAAGAGGATCTATGAGAAGGATTTATCCTTCCCATAATCTCCATGTTGTCCTTAGGGCCTTCAGTGTTCTCATCCTAACGCTGGTATTGCACTAACAGAACAAGGGGAAAAGCTTCAGATGTCACAGAGACTGATTCCTTCTCCTTCCCATGCAGCCTATTTTCTCCACAGCTGATCTGTAGCATTGATCCAATCAGCAGAAAGGTGAAACTTTATTACTTGGCTCCGTAGTGAAATGATGAAGGAGGCATTCTGTAACATTAATATCTGCAGATTGGAAGAACTGGGAAAAGAAAAAAAAAAAGAAAAAAGGGCTGAAGTGCAGGGTTTTCTGCTGAGCTTCCATGTTAGGAGCATTTTGCAGAGCTTGTTCTCCAGCATTACATGTTGAGAGAAACAACTGTAAGGCATCAACAAGTAATCTGCACATCAGCAGGGCAGTTCTTCCCTTAGGTTTTGCTTTTTCAATTATATTAATAAATACAGATCTGAAAATCAACAGGACACCTTCCTCCAGCAAATATTTTGGAATGTGTACAGCAGATGATTGTGGAGTTTTTTCAGCTTTTCCCTAGGTATACTCACCTTCTCATCTGTAGTGTCTATTAATTTTCTTGTGAATTTCCAATATTTTATTTATTTTTTTCTTTCAATTTCTGGGTTTTCTTAGTCTTCTTGTTTGTCACTCAACTGCTTTTATTTATTATATCTCTGTCCTTTTATCAGAAATTGTTTCCTATTTTGCTTTAATTTAGACTCCACTGTTTTATTACTTGATTTTTTTCATTCTCAACAGCCATAAAACCTTGTTTTCACGTTCTACAAAATTCTTTACTTGTATCAAACCCAAACATTCATTCTTAGCCTATCCTCTCTTGAATTCAAGAAAGTTCTAAATTTCTCCACAAATTCATGATTTGAAGACAGGGCAAGGAATTGTCTGCTTGGTGTCCTCTTCTACAGGCAAGCAACCAAATGTTCCAGTATTTGTTTCTAAAATTCTAAAATTCAGATAAATAATAAAAAAATAAAGCAGAGTGGCATCAGAAAATTGCAAACAAATGCATCCAAGGCACCTTCCTGATAATAATCCATTGTGTTTTTTTCCTTTGTTTTTTTTAAAAAATATTGAGGGTGTAAGATTGAAATCAGAAATAAGCAACAAAATTTAAGTTCAGTGTTTGAGTCAGACATCTGAGAGATTTTTGACTTGAAAAATTTTCTAAGTCTCATTTGGGACTCACAACTAATTTCTAGAGAAAATGGGCTGACATTTTGATTAAATGAGGAAAATACATACTTTCTATGGAAAACAATAGTAACTCTTCTTTTTCCTTGGGCTTCAATCAGGTAATAATCAAACTGTGGCATCTTTAGATTTGTAGGTTTGTTTAGAAAAAAAAGCCACACTGAAGTGCTAGAAAGTGCCATGGTAAATCTCACAACACAGGACAGAAAGAAGGACACTTTGAGCTGACTTACAATTTAAATAGTTCAAGGGATATGTTATAATATCAAGTAATGTAGTTTGCTTATTGTGTCAAATTGCCATTTTTATAGATAATGATCATGATACAAAAACACCCCTTTTTTTAATAATACCTCAACAAGGTAATAATCCTCAACAAGGATAAATAATGTTGCATAAATAGAGAAGAAGTGTCTGGCATGTCAAAAACATCCCAAATAAACAAGCAGCATTTAAGTGGTCTTATAGTAAAGATAATTATCTTTGGGTGAAATTCCTATGCATCAATGTATTTTACAAAAAAAATTGTAAAATTATATGAACAAAAAATAAAAACATCTTTGCTAATATCTTTATTAGAAACATTATTTCTGCTGTGCTGCTTCTAAGAAAAAAAACACATGTAGTTGCAATTTAATTTTTCTTGACATAAAAAGATTAAAGCAAAAAATGAAAATAAATTAGACTACAAAATGTTACTGTGAAAAGCACATTGGTAATTTTCCCTTAGTCCTTCTCAAATTTAAGCCTTAACTCTGGTAACAGCTTTTGTAATTGATTGGGATATTATTAAGCAGACTGTGTTGTAAATAGCATAGGATTTTTGTCTCTATTTTTCAAGACAGCTTTTCTCAGACCTTAGGATTCTTGGACACTTTTAAGAGGAGATTAAAAACCTATCTCTCAGGAACAATTTTGATTTAGTGGATCATATCTTTTGATGGAGAAACGGCTTAGACAGCATTTTGAGGTGCCATCCATTTCTATTTTCTAATTTTGTGATCTCCCAGAAAGATATTCTAGTTTGGAAGTAGCCTCTCTCTCGTGTACTCCCTTGGTTTCTTTTGGTATTGTTTGTTAAGGAATTGTATTCTTAAACTCTGTTCTTTTCTGACAGGTAGTGATTGACACATCTATTTTTAAGGTATCAATTGGCTCATGCTGCATTTTTAAGCAATTTCTTCTTTCAGATATTTGCCTCTTTTCAAGAAATTACCTCTGAGATTACCACAGGTCTCTCTCCATTATCCTATTTCTTTCAGTTTTCAGGATAGCACATCAGGAATCAACCAAACTGGTTTCATCTCCATTTGTCATCTGTATGACTTAATTAGTATTTCACTTCTTTATCATTTTGTTTGTTTTGCATTTCCCCTTTGTTATAAGTGTATTTTATCTATTTTCTGGTATTCTAGCACAAAGTTTTTACCGGAAATAATGGGACTGGCTGTTTTTCTTTTTCTTTAGGTGGATTAGGATGACATTCCTATAAAGAAACACAAGATAATTTATATTTTACTCAATTTAATACAGTTCTCAAAGCAGGGGGTAGAGAATGCATCTATTAGGAAAACCTTTGAAACTAAGCTAACATACAGTGCTTCTCCTGAAGTATTCAAATCCATATCAGTAGATCTAGCAATGACACACCCTGTGACATTAAAGAATTGAAAAAAAACCCACACAGATACAGAAAGCTATCTCCATCACAGTAATTCCCTTGGGTTTTGGGTTTTTTTTTTAATGTATCAGTATCATTTTAAGTATAACATAAAATATTTACATTTTGCCATTGTGCGTCTGAGTTAATGGAAATTATCTTTCACGGAGTCCCCTGGGATTTCAGATCTGCAGAAATGATAAGTGAATCATAAAATAAAGTATTTTTCCCACTAAAAGAATTTTTTTCAAACCTTATTGTTCAATGTCAGGGAAAAAGAAAACCAAAGCAACTGCAGCAAAACAATCACAAATACTGCAAATATTCCAAAGTATTTAATGGTCTGACTACCGGCTTCATTTCATTGCATGTGATTTGTAAATAATGCCTAGGATTTATATACTAATGTGGATTTGTTCTGAGGCTCATATTTAGGACTTACCTATAAAGGGACTTTTTTTCCATTTGAATACTTAGCAAGATGTCCTCTGTTGTTCAAAAGGATTCTCTGATAAGGATGTGAGATACTAAAGGTCACTGGGAGGAAGGATGGCAGGAGTGATCTGCAGCCCATTTTCTATGGTTCTGCACAGGAAGCCTACACATAGGCCTGCTATATCTCAGGCATAACTGTGCAATTCCTTGCCCAGAGACTGAATTGTGGAACAGGACCTCATCTTGTCCTGTATGTGATATGTCAGAGGGATTTTCTGATAAAGTACTTTAGAGCCATGGATAGAAATTTTTCTGACTGAAAACATTGTAAATTTGCTTTTTTTCTCAGTATAAGCAGGTATTAAAAAGGATTCTACTGTTAATGTTTGATTTCTGGTATAGAATTGTGCTTGGTGCTTCTTAACAAGAAGTCTGTCCTAAATGGATTTCCTGAAAGTAATTAGCAACTTTAAGCAGCCATCCTAAAGGAAGGCAATCATAAACCAGTTCCTAGTGTGGTCACAATTCCCCCTCACAAGAGACTCACGGAGTTCTAATACCACACTGGAAATACTGTTCTTTTATAATGAGCAGATTTAACTTTTTACTTCTATTCAGAAATATGGATCGGGTCTGTGGTTCAATTATACAAGTGCAATGCCACAGCAGGTTCCTTTACCTCTTTCTTTAAGGCCTGCACTTGCTTCTACAAGTGCTTCAGCACTCTGCTTTATTCATAGTGTTGATGTAGTCACTTTCAGGATAGACTTTAATTGCCAGCACTGCTTAACTTCTCAAGTCTCAAAGCACTTCAAGAGCAGATGGTATCGGAATTCGACTTTCACAGAAGTACTCTTGCCCTTTTTTAACTTGCATCTTCTAATCCTGAGTTGTTTTAAGCATAAATTGTTCTTCCTGAAAAATTAAAATCATAGAAAATAAGATTTCCTCTGTCAATGAGACATGTATTATAAAAGATTATTAGAAGATTTACTAGAATAATGTAATGCATATAACATTGGTCTGATTAATGATTAAAAGAGCAATTTGAAACACTTCGGGTTCTTTATCAAACTGACACCTCATGCATTAAGTGTGGGTCAGTTCTTTAAAACTGTCTTGGGACTAATTTGTATTTAAATGTGTTCATGTTGATTTTGAAACACCTCTAAAACACAGGAAATTAAAATATTAACGAAATGTGTGAAAACAATGATTAAGAATTGAACTGTTAGGAAAGATTTCCTCAGTCAAAGATAGGGCTTTCAGAAAGACCTGTTAACATGGGATAATTATTCCTAGCTATTGATAAGTATAGAGTGAATTATTGAAGAGATTAATGGTCTAGTACTTTTTCTTAAAGTCTATTAACTACTATATTAATGCTCTTTCCACTGCACTAATATTAACTAGTCAGATTGTCAGTCCTGGTGTATATTAATTCTTGGCATGCTCATGTTTAGGGATGAGGTCCTTAGGAAGGGGGAGACAAAAGAGATTATGATTATTCTTACAAAATGAAAAAATAATCAAAAATTATTCTTATTTTCAATATTGTCATATCTAACTGCTTAGTAGTGTCTGCAGCAGAATAACCTACACGTGTTGTTTATCTCATTAACAAAGTTTGGAGTTTACATCTTACAAACAGTTCTAATATATTGATTTTTTAAACTTAAAAGGTGATGGCAACTGCATGCATTTATAGCTATTTAATGTAGTTCAAATACAAATATGTAACACCTACCTAAGCACATTTAGGAATTACATAGGTGATTATCTTCTTTGTGATTGATTTTCTTTGTGATCTTGTCTGGTAGCTACCTAAGATTTGAAAAATGTTCAAAACAGTGCTTTTGTGTTTGACTCTACCTTGCTTTCCTTGATCTTCAAATAGTATTTAGTGTTCTTCCTCACTGTCTAAAACTGGATATTTTGTGAAACATAGGGTTATGCAATTGGTCACCTATCCAGGACAGGATTCTGTGGTCATTTTAGGCTCAGAAAAGTTTGGAGCCATTGTTTCTTTGTAAGGTAAAAAAAAAAAAAAAAAAAATTAAAAAAAAAATCATCTCTAAGCCAATAATATTAGACTAAATTAAATTAAAAGTATAGAAAATTCTCCTGTGGAAGAGTTCCCATAAACTTACTTCTGTAAGTTTATGGGAAAGATAAAACACAAAGAGGAGTTAAAGAAAAGAGGACTAAATTAGAGAAATAAAAAACTTTCAGCAGAGCTGACAGGTTTCTGATAACATTGAACAGATTTCCTTTTGGTGGTGGTTTTTATAGCCTACCAAGAAGAAAGCACTCTTGTAGGGTGTGAAAGACAAATTATCAAAGCCTCACAGCTGACTTATCTGCTTCTTATTTACTTCTTAAGTTGATACAGGGCTCCATTATGTAGCCAGATTCTGTATAAGTCTGGTTGACAATATCTATAGAAAAATATCTGGGAAAAATCTATGGAAAAATATAATTTATTGGTGTATAATCTCAGTGGTTAACTACAGGCACATTCATTTCATTTGAATGATGTAAGTTCACAAGAAACTTCTCGGAAGCCCCTCAGTGCAGAGAGCTGAGGTGTGGCTTTCAAAGTCTTTCTAAACCATAGGACACAAAAATGATAGACAGGAGAAGGAATGATATATTCTGACCAGCAGTGAGGCTTAGTTATGGAGATGCACGTCTGTCACTTTCAGCATTGCAGGAGCCCTTCAGATAGTCATGTACTGACAAGCATGAAAGCACACTGACGTGAAAAGAGGACTTAAGGGAGAAACTGAAAAAGCAATTTTATGAGCTGGTCCTTTCCAGAAAGGTTTATGCATTTTATTCAGATTGTTTTTAAATACAAAAATCTGCTAGACATCCAGGAAAATGGAGGATCTACAAATTATCAGGTCACCAGTGCATTAAACAGAATTATACAAGTTTAATCAGTTTCTGCTCTCCAGGCCATGATTTGCTTATGCTTTTCACATATGCATTTTACAGTGAATCTGCTGATTGTTCTGACTAGGTATCATATCTTCTGACCTAATTTTTCTTTCTTTTCCTTTAAAAAAATAATAAGATACTTAATAAGTCTGTTTGATACAGACTGAACAGGAGTTGTTTTGAATTTTCTGGCAGCATATTTTTTTCTGAATTACAGATCTCTCATATACATCTCTGCCTGGTGTCCTGTTGAGACACAGAATTAATCACGTTTCCCAAAACAGATAAGTAATGGCAAATCTAATGGTAATTTGAAGTATAAGATTACCCATTGAACTTGGCCACAACAACAGCTCTGCAACTTGTTAAATGAAATAGGAAATGGCTGTCTACAGTGGTATGTTATGTGCTAACCTTGGAATCTCAGAGGGAGCATTGAGTTGCAGCTCTCTACGGGTAGGAGGAGGATGCCCAGCACACTGCAGTGTACCATGAGAGAGAATATTGCTGCAGTTCCTCCTCTAGCTCAGCAAGATACACTGGCACACCCTGGATGAAGTCACCAGAATTTATAGCATCGAAACACCCAGCAAAGCTCTGAAGTGCCTGCATTTCTGCTGTGCAGGATGACAGAAATGCCTACAGTAAAGCTGCCCTTTTTCTATGATGCATCTCAGTGACAGTGGGATTCAGAGATTAGACCTCCAGGGCAGGACCTTGCAGACAAGCTCAAAGCAATCTGAAACCTTTGGAAAAAAAACAAAACAAAAAACACAAAGTGTCCACTCCTGCCATAGAGCACAGCTGCAGAGCTGACAGGGTGCTCAGCTGGGACTCAGTTAACGTCTCTTCCATATCTGATTGCATTTTGATGAAAGTATTTTCCATCTCAGTGGAGTGCCCTAATTGCAATGTTACCAGATAGTCAGGGACATATCTCTCTTGCTCTAAATTTCTCCAGCTGAAGGTATTCAATTAATTACCCTATCAGAAAGTAATGAAATAGTCACTGGGACAAAAAGAAAGGAGAGGGAAGAAACAAAAGGTTGATTCATGCGCAGGCTTTAGTTCTTGCTCCAATGAACACTAAAGCCTCTTAATTGAAAAGCAGCATTTTCCACAGGAGAGAAATTTAGCCTGGAATACAGCTCAGCCTCATGGTTAGGCTGTTTGGTAACGTATTAGCATAGACCTGAGCTGTGCTGACTTACTTGAGATTATAACTGTCCTGGTTTAGCCAGCTACTGGGGGGCAGCAGAGGTGAAGGAAAGGAGCACTTCTTACATTTACCTGCTTATGTATTCTTGGCTGCTTCCTGTTCCCTAAAAGGCCAAATATATTTATTGTTTTCAATTGAGAACCTAAACAAGGCAGTAGAACATACATGAGCAGTCATTGCTTCAATCTTCCTGTCAAATATAGCCCCCCATGAATTTTAGAAATGCACATTTTTTGGAGTACTGCAAACTGTAGTCATTCCCCCTACAGTTCAGCAGTGGTGATTGCATCTACTTATCCAGCTTCCAAAAAGGTAATTTCAATACAATATGAAAATGTATCAGCAATACAAAGTCAAGCTGGAATGAACGCATCATTGCCAGTGTAAATAAAATATCGATCAGACTGTATTTAAAGGCAGTGACACAATGAAGAGGATGTCAACATAATCTCCTGGTTGTTGAGGTTTTGTATAATTTCTCTTAATAGTTTAATACAAACAGGTCTTTTGCAACTCAGTAATGAATGAATGGTCAGGATTCAGAAGGCAGTTAAACAATGCAAATTTACTGTGTCCTGTGGCCTATATACTGTCCATATTCATCAGCCTGAAGGCTACATTGGACTGTACTTCAAGTGAATTTAAATGCAGTCTCCCTGTTGTACCTTCAAATGTCTCAAATCATTGCATGCTTCAGTGGAGTTGTATCAACACTGTAACTATTTTTCTTTAGCTGAAATCACTCAGAAAGAGTACGCATTGTGCAAAACGTCTTTCATTTACAAATAAAATATAATGTTAGAAAATGTGATTGCATGAAAACTTTACCTGACCCAGGATGTAGCATGCCATTTTTTTTCACTTATAAACATCACAAAAATATAAATAGCTTTGAAATTAGACAATATTTAATTCAGGTTTCTTCTTAAAGATACAACCATTAACTACAGTTATTGTTCAGATATAATCAGAGTATCCCTGTCCTTGTAAACAAGATAGAGAAGAAAATAAAGTAAAAATAGATTAAAAAAAAAAAACCAAGATAAGAAAGTTATTATTCACTAAAAAAAAAAACAACACATAAAGACAGTGTAGTCAATAAAAAAAATAATAAGAGGGTTTTGGCTGTTAAAATTATTATGCCTATGTATATAATACCAGTCATAGCCAGAATATTAAGAACAGTTGCTTGGACTGGAATAAAACATTATTGCTCACTTTCCAGTCATAAAATCATAGAATTTATTGTCATGAAATCATAGAATGGTTTGGAATGGAAGGGACCTTTAAAGGTCATCTAGAACAAATTCTCTGAAATGACATGGGATATTTCCAACTAGATCTGGTTGCTTAAGGCCCCATTTAAACAGACTTTAAAAGTTCCTAGGGATGGGGCATCTACAATTTCTCTAAGCAACCTCTGCCAGTGCTTCAGCACCCTCATTGTAAAACATTTTTTCATTATATCTAGTCTGAGGCTACCCTCCTTTATTTTAAAACTATAACCCCTTGTCCTGTTCCTGGAGGCCCTGCTAAAAAATCTGTCTCCATCTTTCTATAAGCCCCATTTAAATACTGGAAGGCTGCTATGATGTCACCCCAGAGTTTTCTCCAGGCTGAGCAACTCCAGCTCTCAGCCTTTTCTCATAGAAGTGTTCCAGCCCTCTGACTGTTTCTGTGGCCCTGCTCTGTTCTCACTCTATCAGGCAGGTCCATGCACTGGATGCGACAGAGCTAGATGCAGCAACCCATGTGAAGTCTCACCAGAGCAGAGCAGAGGTGCAGAATCACTTCCCTCACCTGCTGGCTGGTGGTGTCCCTCCACATTTCAGGGATCAGAGCTCCCAGTGAGAAAATATTAACACTTATCCATCTGCTAATGTTAGTGAAATGGATGAAAATAGTGTAGAGGATATTATGTAAGGGAGGAGAGAAGAGGAGTAGAAATATTTGCCATTTTAGATTTCATCTTCCACATTTCTTAGCACTTCTGGAAGTAACTATTTATCTGTCAACCTGAACCAATATTCTCCCAAAGCATCCAATATCTTCCCATCAAGACCCCCTTCTTTTCTATTGTACAAGGATTATACTTTTCTGAACCTGGGTCTTGGTTTAGTTAATATTTATAATAATAATCCTAATTCAATGCACATAAGTGTTTTTTTTTCCTTTCTGCTAATATATTCACACCCAGGCTTAAGTACATTTGTTTTACACCCAAAAATGATTTGACAGACTATTGTCATTTAGTTGTTTTCAAATGTTTCCTTTAAATTTCTTAAATACTGTGGTGACTGTTTCTTTCCAGTCTCTTATGTCTAAAGGTTAATCACATGTATTATACTGTACTGGACACTCATCTTCACTTCCATCAATTTCTTCTGGACAAATCAGCCTTATGTATCCTAGTATACACATATCATCTACTTTTTCCAATCTTATTAAATACATATATTTTTCTCTATTAAAAATAGCTTTATATGTATTTTAATTAATTCATTTACACTGACAAATCTCTCTTTTCTAGTACTGCTTGAGTAATGGAAACTGATACATAAATAAAAACTGACTTTAGCTCTCTGTTGCTTGTTACAATTGCCTCATTAATGTTTTGGGTTTTTTTCCATTCCCTGGTTAAATTTTTACACCCTGACAATTCAAATGGGGCATAAAGTACTAATTATTTTTCTTGTTACATCATTTTTTATATTGTTGCATTCACGCGTATCAGAATTAATACTGCATGACTCAGGGGAATGGTTCTCCACAAAGGGTGAAATAACACCATCAACCAAAACATTGCTTTTTAGCCTGTAAATGCTTATGTAAGTAGCAAACGAATTATTAAAAAACAAAGTTGATTAATGAAGGATTTTCACATGTGAAAGCTAAGTTTTTTATCCCTATTATTTGAAATAAAAAGCCTAATCAAGTCTACAGAAACATAATTGGGAGCTGCATAATAGATGCTAAGCTAGCAAAGGGTCAGCTGAGTTTTCACTGAAGACAACAGCAATATTTTATTTGTTCTAACATGAATAGCCTTAGATGATAAAGATATTTCATTGCATGCTTGCATAACATGCTCCTTCATGCTTCAGGCTTGAAAGAAAAAGCTGTTTTTCTAAGAATGAGCTCATTCACATACAAAAAAAAATAAACTATTTAACTACAGATGATACACAAAATTCTTATTCTGCTTGGTATGTAACAGGTAGAGAAGGAGTACTAGATAAACATTTCTCCTGTATTTAATTTTCTTTGTTTTTAAAGTTCCCAGGAAAGTTTGTGAAGGTACACTATGGAAGTAGAAGTGATTTCCTGTGTGTGCTACTATTGATGTAACATTTGTACAATCCTAATAAGTGGTACACCTCAGCTTCATTAAATTTTTGATGAGAATTAGACATATAAATAAAATCAACATATTAGCTATATGATAATGGCCAAAGTGATTTTTTTAACACAGAGTTACTTTTGTCTGCATCTGATTCCTGGGAATCAATTACACAGCTGGGAACTATTGCCTCTGGCAGCAAATTTCAGTTAATGATTAGAAATTAGTTGGCCAGTGCAAGATATTAGGTATAGCAGTGTCTGAATGACTTGTTACAGATTAATTATGATTTCATAAATACTGGCAGCTATTCAGCTACTTCTTAGATGTCATATTGGTGTAGCTTCTGAAATGATGAGCAGAACAAATTTTATCCTTTAAAACATCCAACATGATGTTGGAGGCCCCATGTTACAAAATATCTCACAGCCTTCCAAGCAGTGAGATATCTGGGCCCTTCTCAGACTAAATCTTAAATTGAAGTTTTACGTTGTTATTGTCTCAAGGTAGAAGCAAGGATGAAAAAATCCACACTTTTATTCTAATAATATGCAAGATGTCACAGTTAATTTCTGCAGGAACTTATATTCTAAATGAAAAAGCCCTCAAACACAATGTAGAAACAAAGAGCTTGGAGGAAGAGGGTGCTAGGGTTAATATCCCTGTCACTAAACAAACTAAATTAGTATTCATCTTTATGGCTGTGAGTCACTTGAAATTTTTTTTTTCCTTTTCTTTAATATATGTTTAAACAGTAGTGCATGCGTGGATGAACACATATTTATAAAACAAATCATTAAGGCTGGCACAACAGACTCAAAATAGCAGATTAACAATTCTCCTCTTTTTATAGGTATTCTAAGTACTAAAGAAAGGCTTTAATTAAGGTGTTGTTTACCATATTCAGTATATCATATGGTACAGTAATATGGCACAAACTGTGTGTGTTTGAGGGTGTATAAAATTCTCCCTGGCCTGGCCTCTGTCCCTTGGCAAATGCAGTGAATTGAGCTTAGCAGCACAATGCTGTTTTTGGCACGCCAGTGTTGAAGGGCTCGCTTGTAAGTGCTGTATGAGAGCTGGGTGCCATTCTCTAAACTGAAAGGTCTTCCTCAGGGAAGCATTTTCTGCAAGAATTAAAGCATAAGGATGAAAAAATATTTTTTTACACAAGTGCCAGCAGGCACTAATGACAACATGAATTATGTGACAAAGAAAAAGCTGGTAGACTACACAAGGCTGGGGGCCTCTGGCTCTGAGGACAAGTTGTGGAGACTTGGCTGAATTTCACCTATCTAGTACCTGATTTCCTGCAATGCTTCTCAGACCTGACAATCACTTGTGTGTGTGTGTAAATGTGTCTGTGCTTAATTTAAGGTATATAAATGGATATGGATGGGCAGTAGAGGCAGTTTCTGAAAAGTGTCACAAAGCTGATGGGTGTGTCACGCCACAGGCCATGCATTGTGAGGAGGATGGAGGACAGAGGGCCTCCTTTGCTAGTGTTGGAGATTTCTGTCTGACAGAGACATCCCTGTTACAAGCTTGTCCTTGATGTGGGACTTCCTACTGTGGGACTTCCTTGGTTGGTGCTATATCTCCTGCCTGGGGCCAGAAACTGCTAGTTGACATAGAGCAAAAATCTCATGCCTTGGTGACCACTGAGCAGTGAAGGCATCAGAGGTCTCGTGCACAAAATCATTGAGGTAACATCAACAGTAACTGGAGCCAATAATACCAGGAATGCTTCAATCACTGGGAAGAGAAAAGGGACTACTTAATCAAAGGTGTTATTTAAACATAAAACACAGATAAAAGAAGTTATATAATCAACTTTTTTTGTTTAAATTATTACAAACTGTTGCAGTGTATCTGAGTGACTCCCTGTAAGCAAGAGAGTTGCAACACACAACTCTCCTGCATTCCAGGCCATGGCTGTAAGTGCTTATTTCTACATTAAGGCAGCATTATACATATTGTTATGGAAAAGAAGCATTGTATTTCCCCATTTTGTCCATGCATTTTTAACTGTGTTCCCACTAGGAAACATCATAAGAATGTAACAAAGGACCCTGAGAACACCTACACGCCACACCTCACTGTCCTCTTAAGGACATCAATGCTAGTGCTAGGATAGCACACTGAATTTTAGTAAATATCTGGTAAGAACTTGCAATTACTTACTCAGAAAGATTTCTTATCTTTGGGGTTTCTTTTCTACAGTACAGGTGAAAAGTTAGATCTATTTCTTGTTAATACAAAAGCTTTGCTCCTGCATATCCAATAGCTCTGTAAATTCAGGAGTCTGGTATTGATTTTTTGAAGATCATTTGCTGTAAATTATTCGCATGGAAAAATTGACAGTAAATGTAATGAATGGGCATTTATAGAATGCTCAGAATACTTCTATAATGTAAAAGCAACTGAAAAGGGATCTCTTTTAACACAGGGTTTAATTCAGTTAACAGAGAATAACCTGGCTGGGTCATAGCCAACATATATCATTTTCTCAGTCTGTAGTTATTAGGTCATTCTTATTACATCATTTAGCTAAAATATAAAACCAAATTCTTGCTTTTTCAGTGAAAAGTAGCTCTTCCATCCTGTGGCTGGCAGCTAGAATTTAAACTATAATAAATCAATCTTTAATGCAATTCCATTGCTATAATTTAAACTGCTTTAGAATTAAGTTTGTCTTTAAAAGCCATTTCGTGAGGAGATCTTGCAGGTATCCTAATCTATTTGCTTTAACCCAGCACTTTCCCATATGCATGCTTTAAGGCACTTTGACCTTACCGGAGCTGGGCTTGTGGGCTGATAGCACTGCGAGGCTCATCAGTACGGTGATGGTAGCCACGGTGAAGAACATGGCTGATTTCCAACACCTTCCCTTTCACCCTTCAGAGGTCACGTGCTTCTTCAGGAAAATATTAATCTGAGAATGGGGACCATCAAGAAGGGGAGCCTCTGTAAGGTCATGAACAGTCAGGGACTTCTACCACCCAGCTGAGCCTCTGTATCAATTTGAAGCAGGGCAACTTATCTGAATCAGGAGGGTGAGGTTTTGGAGTTCTTAGGAGTTGGGTTTTTCATACTAGGACACTGTGGTGTGCATCAAGAGTGATGAAGGCATAAAGGGTGCAGCAGTGTGTGGTGGGGCAGCCCATGTTGAGACCTGTGTGGGGAAGAAAGTGGCAGCTTAGAAATATTACATGGTTTTGACCATACTGTTCAGTGATAGAGAATGCTGTCATGCTTAAGATGTATCTCCTGTGCCAGAAAACAGGAATTATTTGCTGCTGATAGTCTTAGCTGACCCACATCAGCCACTATTTTAGAAATGCAATAGAACAAACATTTATGTGCTGGGCATATGTCATGGCCTTGTCACATTTTCTTGGATAAAGTAGCCTTTTCTACTAAACATTACCTTGAATCGTAACCATTTACTTTATATAAGTACTTCTCTTGACATAAGACACACTGAGGTCACACATTGACCTGCAAAACAATGGAAGAGAGATGTACCAAGAAAAATGCTATGTGAAGGAATATGTGATTTCCTACCAATCACATACACACATAAGAATCTAGGTCTGCTAGAAAATCTGGATCAGGTTTGGGTCTCCAGGATGACTAGAATGTCTGTTTTCATTCTTTCCCAGTCTGTGTCAAACACAAGCATTTCTTTCATCTAAATATCACATTTTCCTTGTCCAGCCTAGTAGCTTATGCTCACTCTATTTTATAACTTACTTTTCTGCTGTGTTAGGGCCAAACTTACTCAATGTTAATAAATGCCTTCCTGAATGTGAATGTGCTCTTGAATTAAGACTGAACAGTGATAAAAACTAAGTGCATAAACGTTGAACAAAAACTCCACCTCAGGTATTTAAAAAACTTTCATACATCTTATTTTATGTATAGTATGCTATTCCTGATAGTCCATGAATCCCTAGCTTTGATCACGATTTAGCAGATTGTGTCAGAATAACCACTCCTTTCTTACAGTCAAAATGCTTGATAAGATGGAGACTTTCTTGGAGGAGATCCAACCTTTTTCATATATGTATGAAGCTACAGTTCTGTTGAGCAGATTGTTCATAGGAGGACTGTGTCCAGAAGAAAACCAAGTCCTCCAGTACAACACTTTTTTCTGACAGTTCAAGGTCCTTTGCCGACTCAGCTTGTAATGTTTTAGCTATGCAAAACTCCCAAAAGAGACACAGTTTATTGTGCAAGAGTACAATATTTTGTGTATGCTTATTGCCATAGTAAATCAAATGGTATGTCAAACAAATTCATTGTCATGGCAATCACTGGAAGGGCAAGGCCAATTTCAGGCAACAGAAAAAAAGAGAATACAAGTAACTCATCTAACTGGCAAGTATGACAAATGAAGACTAGTAAATTCTACATTTTTCTGCCAGAATAATTTCTTTTTTAGAATGCTTATTCGTACTTAGTAATATAAAATGTGTCATGGAATCACTGAATTTGGAAGGGAGAGTTTCTACTTCATCCTTCTACTAAGAGCAAGGCCCAAATGCAAGTTGCTCAGTGCCATCAGTCCAGTCAGGTATTTAAAAGATCTAAGGAAGGAGACTCCACAACCAGCTTAGGAAACACATTCCAGTGTTCAATCACCCTTACAGAAAGTAAGTTTTTTCCCTTTGTTTAAATAAAATTTCCTACATTTCAATTTATGCATCCTTTCATGTGGACATCACATGAGTCTGGATCTGGATTCTGTACTCATTTGTATACATTGATAAGATCCCCTGAACCTTCTCTTTTTTGGGCTAACCAGTCCTTGGTCTCAGTCTCTCTTTTTATCAGAGATTCTCCAGTGCCTTAATACAATTCTCATATAATGCAAGAAAAATATTTTAAAATAATATTGCATTCATATTTACTCCTTTGGCAAATATGAAGCTGTCATAATTAATAGCAGGAAGTATTTATAGCTGAGAGTAGTTTTTCCTTTGTTCTTTAGCATGTTTACCCAAATTCTGGCATAGCTATTTCCAGAAGAATTCTTATTCTTTTATAAATCATGCCTGAACCTAATTAGGACCCTATCTTTTTCCTTTTTTACCACAAAAGCTGCATTTCCTTGTGCTCTGTTAAGCAAGTGCAGTTCCTCCTAGAAAGGTACAGTCATACTTGTTTATTTTTCTGTTTTCCTCATGCACTGCAGGAAAAAACAAACAGTGGGGGAAAAAAAAGCAACAGACAAATCTCTTTTCCTCTGCCTGAAGCAGAGGTCCAGTCATCCTCAAAGTCTTGGTCATTGCTTGTTGAACTCATTATTATATTAGGCTGATTTATTTTCACAGAAAAATGAGTCCCAGTTGCCCAAGTACATTTGCCACTCATATGTTGTAAAATTATGTATGCATGTAAGAGTACATATTTTCCTATTCCTGCCTCCACTAAATCTCATTTCTTTTTCTTTTAGGTCCCTAAAATGATCACTGCTGTTTAATCTAAACTCAGGTCCCAGCTATTACTAAGAAATGTCTGATTTTTTAAGCACAAAGTTCAATTAAAAAGTGATGTCCAGCGAATAAAAAATTCCCCTTCTAATTTCTGATGCATTGAGCCAGTTTTGTGATTTAAATCTTACCTGAAAATCTTAGCGTGCTCTGCAAGTTTTGTTTAATTCTATGTTGGTGCATTGTGATGACATGTAGGGTTGATGATATAAAAATAACCAATTTGTGTTCTATTTTTGACTGAAATTCTATCCATAACTTAGCTTGCAGCACTGAAAGATGCCAAGGTAGATAAATTTGTGGGATTTTTTTTCTTTTGGTCTATTCAAGGGAGAACCACAAAGCTAAACATAGTTTTAGTCTTTTATGTTTGAAAATCAAAATTGTAAAAAGGAACTTTTCATATTTTTACTGCATTTGATGCAGAGGCTCTTTGACCATTGTGTTGAAAATGTTAAGGATCAGTATTCTGCATAATATGCTAAGTATATATATTGCAAAATATCCTCAATAACATAGGAAGATGTCATGATTCTTGTGATGCTTTATCTATGTAAGGAAGGAGTAAAAGAGAATAGGAAATTTCTGCCTAAACAGTTGCCATTTACCTACCTAAACCTTCTGGGGATTTTACCTCATCACTCTCATAACCATTAGGTGCAAATACAGTCCTTTTAAAATATAAGAATCTTGGTTAAAGCAATTTGAATATAAACTCTGTTGAAGGACAAGATATTTTTAGTCCCTTCAGCAGACATATTACCAAATGGACATTTCAGACCAAATTCTGGCACATGAGTCTGGAGATTACATTTGAATTGAGCTCCATTTGCATATCTTCCACACTGATCATGACAATTAGTTGCACCTCAAAACATCACTCTGTTTGTCAAATTCTTATCAGCCTATAAAACACATCAATGAAGACACTGATGTTGTCATGTCTAGCTGTGCATGTAACTGCTGTGATACACAGTCTTTGTATCAAACCCAACTTTTGAGGAGATACACCTTTAGCTCCCAATGAACAAATAGCATGTAAAAGAATTTCCTAGAGGTAATCTTTCATCTTCCAGATAACATTCAGATGAGATTTTTGTGTCCTTGGTTACTAAGTCATTGTGTCGAGATTCATTTTGAACACTGCAAATAATGTTACTTTTTAACCTTATCCTTCAGCACTTAAATTTCCTCTTGTCAGAGTTCAGTGACAAAACACATATGGTTTCAAGTTAGACATGAAACCCAGCACTTAGTCTGGTCTCACACCTAGGAAGTGATCTGCCTGATATAGAACTTTGCATCCAGGACTGTGGTTGTACTCATGTAAATACTAGTGGCTGATAGTGAAAATTAGAATCAATTTCAGTTTATTGCAATATATTTATATCTGTCATGTTCCCCAGAAGAGAACATTTCATATCTCTACTTCACTATTATTATCTGGGCATATAACAGACTTCAAGAGTGTTCAAAATACAGAGGAAATTTTACTGGCAATATAGAATTTTTTTTTTTTTTTTTTAAATAAAAAACATTGCAATTTTGAATTTACCTTTATGTGATTTAGTATTAATGGAAACTTATTAATTATTTCTGGCACCATCTTTGTCTTTTTTTTTTTTTTTAATGCTAGGAATAAAAGCAGTATGTCAATACACAGGCACAAATATGTAAATTTAGATGATAAATAAAATCCATCCCTCTATTCCCACAATCCCACCTTATTTTTCTTCTCTCTTACAAAACTTGTCCAATGCTAACAACAAAAAGAAGAAAAACAAGATGCCGTTTTTAAAATTGGAGTTGGTTGTCATTTTCCACACCAAATATTATAGTAGAAAGGAAGTACTTGTTCAGACCCTTACAGCTCATCATATTTGCCAACACTTCATGCAGAAGTGCTGACAGCCACGGAGGGTCAACTCCTTGTTGAAAGCTGGACACAATTTTTCTGGTTTATTTCCATGGAAAGACTATTCTAGAAACTTGAAAGTGTCTCAGCAGAAGGCTTTATGGAATACTAAGCTGTTCAGCAAACATGAAACAAAAGATTTCTTTTTATTAAATACTATTTCTTTTTACAAACAACCCAGGTGTGTAATAAACCATCAAGTGGTATTTAATATGACCCTTTTTAATAGTATAACCAATGGTTTAATATAACCATTCAGTTACATTTATATCTATTAAAATCCATTTTGTTAGAAGAGATGCTCAATGTTGTCTTTGATGCTCATGCCATGTCAAATGTTCATAGAGCTCTGCACCACCACATCCCCTTTAGAGCTGTTACTTGTTCTATTATATTTCCTTATTACTGTTAACTGTAATATTGTCATTACTACTGAAATATTTCCCCTTATAAGTTAGTTAAATGTGGGCAAGGATTAAAAAAGTAAAATTGATTTTTCATTGCAACACCCATCTAATTATTCTTAATGTGATTTTTTTTGTATAACATCACTTACTGCAGAATCATTTTTAATATGAGTTATAATTATTGTAAAGATAAATTAATTCCTACAGGAGTATTATTTAAAACTACTATGTGATAGTAACTCACATATTAAAAACATCATATTTTGGAACCACAAAAAATAGTGGTGTAAGTAAATATTTCATAATTCCATTTAACATAACATTTAACATTGGTTAGAATGAATTCTTAAAGATGTTCTCAGCTCCATTACCACGTGGAACATAAATTCAAGATATTAGATTATGTATAATGTAATGTGATTAAATCTGTTTCTGCTTCTTTTTATTTCAGATGTTCTTGCCTCATTTTCTTGTTGATATTTTAATGGAATTTCCATCCCACAGAATTATGCAAAAGTATCTCAAATCCAACTTTCCAGTTCAGGATACATATGGATATTTATTCAAATGGCCCCTGGTTATAACTGTTCAGACTGGGGAGAAGGGAGAATATGTATAATTAATTTACTTAGAAATGTCATAAAACTCAATGATGTATAATGAAATAGCACATCAATAAATACAGAAATATCATTTAATTCCATCATAAACTCTGATGTGAAAAAAATAATGATGAACAGTAATATAAGATGAAGTCTATTATTTATAATAGAACATTTTTATGAGACAGGTCAACTTTATGGTATCTAATACTACATATTTCCTTAAGGCATGTATATGGATGGGTTCATATTCATCAACATTTAAAATCTGAAAGATCCACTGATAATTATCCAAAATGACTTTAGGATTATATTTTTCTCTGGTGAAAACTTAAATGCATTATTGATAAACAGATATATACACATTAGAAGAAAACTTCCAGTAATTAATTTTAAATTGTGTTCTTATTCAACATACAAATACTAGGCCTCAAAACTCTCCCCATACTTACATATTTGTATTTTTTGTAAAATGTTTTACAATGAAAATATTGAATCACGTAGTATTGCCAAAAGAGTATGATTCTTTCTAGTAAAATCTAATCAAAGCTACCAAGGAAAAAGAGCTTTAGACTAGGGGAACTAGCAATTTTTAAAATTACATAAATAGCTTTGTTTTACTTAACATTAATCTTTCCTCTTAAATATTTTTTATTGCACATTTTAATCATACTGTACCATCACAACTAAAAATTTTCATCAGTTATTAGAGAGTTTATGATAAATTATATGATATAGGATTTTGCCCACATGTTCCTCTGCATGGTGTCTTCTATATATCCTTGCTGTCTTTGGGAGGAGTAGAGGAACTGACTTCTTGAAATATTTGTCAGGTTTTTTTCCAATGAGTTTGTGTGAAACAAATAAAATAAGTTTTATGCCTTGTTACACATTCTGCCTGGACTTTCAGAATCAAAGTATACATTAGCTGAAGTGAAAACTATCATAAGGGATACTCTTAAGAGCCTTTTCTCAAATCCTGGTGCAGTACTCATGTACAACATGACAATTACAGTGAAAAAGTGGCTTCTACATTTGCTGTGTTAAGGGAGCTGCAGAACTGTGTCGCTGCAGATGCATACTAAAATGCTTAATAAAAAGATACCCATAAGACTGTTTTAAAATTATAAATTGGTATAATTTATCAGAGTTCATCTGCAATATGGAGATGCCAACAGATGCAGAATTGAAACTGCCAGCATTAGCACAATATCTGTATTTTCATTCCTGACCCTCTCACACCTTTCAGCATCAAATAACTGCGTTCAATTTAAAGCGCTCAATATGTGTGTTGGAAAGTTCATGTTTTTGAATCCTTAATTAAAATTCAAGTTTACTTCAGAAAAGCTTAAGATATGATTATCCTGAAATGTCATAGAAATTGGTCCCAGTTAAGAACAGTGAGAAATTATATGTAGTTAGCAATTATAACAGCAGCATGTTTTTCTAAATAATTGCAAGTCTGAAGTTACACTGGCAATAGCTATGCACTAGAGAAAGTGAAGAAAGTGGTGAGATTGTCATGATGAACCTTCGGTACAAAGTCAGATAACCTGAAATGCTTATTTGCAGGTTAAAAGGAATAAAAGTAATACTTGAATAAAGCACTATTTTAAAATTAAAACTCACTACAGTCAGTATAATGCACCTTTTTTAAGATTGCCAGACATATAAAATTTTCCTATTCTATACAGTTTCTCTAGCATAAAGAAATGTGCAGTTTCTTGAACACTCACATTATCTTTTGAATTTAAGGACATTATATCACATATCTTTTTTCCAGACATTGCATTTAAAAAAATGAACTATTTTACTGTCACTAAACCCATGTTATCTTCAACCAGTGAGTCTTGGTTAATCCTTACCAAAATGAAATCTGATAAAGAGTAATCTCTTACTGGTTCAGTAATGTGAGCAATACAATTTTAAAAATCCTGACACAACTTTTATAATTTTTCTACCTTTTATTAAAAAAATAATTTGGTCCAGATAAATTCTGCAATTAGTATATTTTCATTCCATTTTTTTTGTGTGGATTTTTTCATCTCTTTAATGCTTTTTCCTCCTTGAACACTTTCATACTGCTCCTTGATTTTTTAAATTTTAGTAATCAACTTCCATTGTTAGTGTTTAGCCCACCAGGTTTCAAATATCCATATAATAACTTCTTTCACACTTGTAGTTCTTTTCCTTCTGTTTATTGACCTTCCCAGATCTCTCTTTGGACTTTGCAAGCTTTGCAATTATTTCTTTTTGACTATATTCAACTATCTACATTCAACTCTTCCATGAACCGTTATAACCTACTTTGATATTGTGTTATTATTAAACATTCCTCCCTCGTGGTCATTTATCTATTGCAACATGTCATGTGACTTTCTTTTTCCCCTTTTCTTTGTGTGTTAGAAGTAGGGATGGCAATTGCATAGTGAGTGCAAATTTGTTCCCTTTGGTTTTCAGGATCTTTGCAGTCATGGTAACCTGAAGTTGGTTTTTCTCTAAAATGGATTGCATCCAGTCACTGTGCTGTGTTTCTGAACACCTGTCTATGGTTGAAGGTCTTGAAAACCCAATGTTATTTTATCTTCACAGTCATCTATCTGTAATCACAGTTCATTCAGTCCTTCTACCTACATTTTTTTTGTTTTGTTTTTTATGTAAAAAGAATATAAGAAAAATAACACTTGAAAATCTTTGCTATTATAATTCCTTGGCCTCACAGTTTGGCATATTCTTGATACTTTGATACGAGGAATCTGTCAAATCTGTCATGATGGATGAATAGCAGATTCCACTGTGTTCACCTTTGCCTCTTATTCAGCCTCAAATAAACTCCTGCTGCTCTTTCCTCTTTCATCTAACTTGGTCTCATTTTTCCTCTTTCTCAAGCTGTAGCTGTCTCACATCATCCTTTTCTATGCCTTTGCAGTATAATAGCTAGCTGCTATTTTATTCCTCAACTTATTATTTTTATATTTTACTCACAAACTCATCATTTATACCACATTTTATATCCAGCATCTAAGCTTTTTCTGCGTATTCTTTTCCTCAGCTCTTTGTATTTTTGGAGATGTTTCTATTAGCTTTTCAAATATAAACTCCTTCCATTTACACAGCAACTCAGGAACCACCAGGTTCTGACCAAGTCCCTCTACAGTGCTTCACTGGGGTATCATTCAAGATTATCATTCAAGAGAAAAGGTGACCTCTTATTTTGTCACCATTGCTGTCTCCTCCATTCTTCAGACTCACTGTAGCTCTGCATCATTATCAACATAATTTCCTTCGTTTCAACTCTAAAACAAAAAAAGAAGTCTAGTTTTTTTTCCTCTCAGATATCAGAGGATAAAGGACAAAAGATATGAGAAGAGATATGACAAGGAAAAAAAAGATGCTAAGACAAGC
The DNA here is from genome assembly GCF_971803275.1 of Cyanistes caeruleus. Classification (NCBI taxonomy): domain Eukaryota; kingdom Metazoa; phylum Chordata; class Aves; order Passeriformes; family Paridae; genus Cyanistes; species Cyanistes caeruleus. The sequence goes on from NC_141705.1 coordinate 40,183,068, forward strand.
AAGAGACAAAAACCCAAGCAGAATCTGTGTCAGTCACAGCAGTTGAATAAATGAGAACTATCAGAAACAGAAGATCATATTATGGAGTTCTGTGTGATTCATTGACAGTTTCCTATTTTGTGTCTGAATAAGATTCACAAGGAAATTGGATGAAAAATTGTAAATAAACCATTTAAGACTTCAATCATGTTAAGATTACCTCAACTAATTTGGATTCTCATCTAGCTTTTGTTAATTGACTTAATTGCATATATGTCAATTTACATTGTCTGAGAAACTTGTCTATTCCTGGTTATGACATGAATTTAAATAGGGCACATATCACGTCAGATAGGGATGCCAAGAACTTTAAACACATAACAGGAAATATTTATTGTTGCCAGTGAGTAGTTATCACCACTTCCAAAATCACATGCAACAGATATTGAGTCTGTTTTCATTTGATTATGAAGACTTCTAAGAAATATTACCAAAAAAAATTATATCATTGTAGTTTATACTAAAATTCAACTTGTTTGAAAAGTTAGGGAAATGCTATATTAAAATATTATTCTGGGAAAGAACTTTATGGTGGTTTTTTTGTGAGTTTGGGGAAGGGGTATTTGGTTGGTTTTGAATTTGTCTACTTTTTGGTTTTCAGCTAGAAATCCAAAAGCCAGCCAAAAATTCCACAATGCTTCACAAAATTTTCTTGTCCTCTATATTTCTTGTCACAATGATATATCCCTAACTGTAGCTTTGTGTTGCCCTTCATTTTGAACTGAATTTTGAGTTACATTCTTGGATAGACATAAAGTATTTACAGAGATATCAATATAAATAATATCAGTACATCCATTTCTCCTTAGTAAGCCTAGATGAATCTTTAATCTCAAAAAAAAAACAAACCAAAAACCAGAAAAAAACCTTTCAAGCTTTTTTTCACAACATTCAGTTCAGCTCTGCTTGAGCTACAGTGGAAGGACAGATGTGCTGTGGTAAGAACTGATCTGGTGCTGGAGCTGGTCAGTCTCCCCAGGACTGAGACTGTAAGAAATACAGTGTAGAAACACCCACATGGATTTGCAAGTGCCAGCTTGTGCCTTACATGTCTTGTGCTAAGCCAGACAGAGCTAAGAAAGTGCTACTGAACCAGGCTGACTCTGTTTTGTCTCTGTACTTCGTGCCTTGATGTGTCCTGTAGTATCTACATTTTCAGAGGCATCAGAGGTTCAGGTTGTGGATAGTTAAAAAAATAGAAAATGCCAAATCATTTGGATTTGGGATTTGGAATCTCCCCAAAGTACAGAAACAGCACAACGAAGTTCTGACATTTGTGGAGCTTGTTTCCTTGCAGCCATCTACAGAGGAGGAACTTTACTTCTATTCATTTGGAGTCAATATTATCCTTGAAATGCTCAAGTTTCTGCATTAAATTTGACTTATGTTGTCCTTAAGTAAGAAGGTGAAGAGCCAAACTGATCCATCCTTCTGCAAGTGAAGGAAAAGCTCTTTGTATCTCTCTATCCTTTTGATCTTTTACTTCCACCATCCTTTGCCCAGCCTCGGTCTCCTTCAGTTTAAGGAAGGAGTTAGAATCCTTATGGGTTATGTTCAACCTCTCAAAAGATATGTTTTTCTACTTCAGATTTCCTCTCTAAATACCTTGTTCAGGACTCTTGTTTCCTAACTGTTTGATATTTAGTCAAATTGTGGCCCCAAATAAGAAGGTACAAGTAAACTCACTATAACAGCCAATGGAATAGCAAAATATTTTAAAAGTCTCTATTTATAACAATTTTTTTACATATTTTTGAGTTGACTTCTACTTATTACCAAAAGACATTATAAGGTACATCTCAAAATAAAGCTGCCTATTCATAAAATTAAAATATTAATCCCCTAAATAACTAAGTAAAAAATCAATATTTTACATGTTTCTCTGTTATGGGTAAGTAATGCCTGGAAGTGTCACAGGCTGCTTGTTAAATCAGAAAGAACAGAAATTTGGGCAATGTTTTGGTTTTTTCTAGCAAATATTTTCAATAAATACTGGTAGGTGACCAGAATAATTTCTTTCCATAGAGATCTGCGTATTTTTCTGTAGAGTGACTATAAAATGGGGATAATTTTTTAGGAACTAAGTGTTATTTCTAAATTATTTTGTAGATGCTTCCTCATTTTCCTATATGTATGCTGAAAAATACATATTTCCTTTCAGAACAGGAAAAAGATGCAAGAGTTAGGGCGTTACATAGGGTTTTGGTGTTTTACTATCATTCAAGATAGCAAAACATAGAATGAATGGAAGGAGTTTGGCTTGTCAGTGTGGATTGACTCAAAGTTATGCAGAGTTGCAAGGTTTGATCTCCCTAAAGGACCTTTCTTTTGCTTTATTCACTGTTTTTTATAGTACAAGCCAGAGAAAATTGGCAATGATATTTTTTGACATTGATGATATGTTGTGATGATGTTTCATTGATGGTGATGCAATGCTATTTTATGACATTGCAATGGTATTGCAATCTGATTGCTGGAAAAGTTCTCATATCTTAATCATAACAGGACTTTCCCCATGCACTTTTTCCTCCCTAGCTAGAAGTCTGAATCTAGTTCATCAAAAACATGTTTCCTTCTACTGTACAGTACCGTCTCTAACTATGAATAATACTTCCCTGATAGGAATATAGGCAGACCTTGTGCATGTAAGAGTGCAGAAAATAAAACCCAAAGCTTTTAATAGACATTTGACTGTTCTTTCCAGTGGTAGCTGCCATTCTCACAATAATTCTATTAGTCAGAACTCTAAACTTTTTACTGAATGTATAATTAAACCATTAAAATTGTAAAATGGTAGTTTTGACATCTCCCAGTCTCGCCCAGAGATACTATGCAAGAAAACAAAATACTGAGTACCACATCTGCAGCACCTCAGTAGATTAGCTACGAAACACATTATTCACCTCTGTTCTGCTAGCTCTTAATACTCAGAATTACAATGGTCTAAACTGCCTTGGGTAACATGAATAAAACAAAAAAACCTACAACTGTCATAATATATATTTGAATGTGACAATCTGTGTTAATTCAAAAGGAGTATGTTTGATGCTTATATTAATAACCTATTTAAAATCCCTTACCACTAGAATAAACTCCATCAGAAACAACAGGAACACTCTCAGCTGCAAATGCAATAAATCTTAAGTTATCACAGTGATTGCACAGGCTTTTCCCTTTAACTGGTATGTATTTAAAAGACCACAAAGCAGATCTGTTTGCTTGTTAATAGCTGATGAGTAGGTCTGCTGAGCTGTCATGGCTTAACCCCAGCCAGCAGCCAAGTCCCACACAGCTCACTGCCCTACCAGTAGGAACTGGGAGAGAATGGAAGGGTAAAATGTAGAGAATTTGTGGGCTGAGATTAAGACACACAAGCAAAGCAAAACAAGGAATTCATTCACCGCTTCCCATGGGCAGGCAGGTGTTCAGCCGGCTCCAGGAGAGCAGGGCCCCATCACATGTAAGGGTTATTTGGGCAGACAAACACCCACCACTCCAAATATCCTCCCCTTCCTCCTTCCCCCCTCTTTATACACTGAGCATGATGTCATTTGGTCTGGAATGTCCCTTTGGTCAGTTGGGGTCACCTGTCCTGGCTGTGTCTCCTCCCAGCCTCCCATGCACACCCACCTTCCTCACCAGCATGGCTGTACAAAAAGCAGAAATGGCCTTGGCTCTGTGCAAGCCCTGCTCAGCAAGAACAAGAACATCTCTATGCTATCAACTCTGTTCAGCACAAATCCAAAATACAGCTTCAAACAGCCACTCAGAAGAAAATTGACCCTACTCTGGCCAAAACCACCACACTGAATTCAGGATGTTCAAGGATGATAGGTTTGAATTAAACTTAGCAAAATTGCTTTGACCAACAATTGACAGTATGAAGACATCTCCAGTTCAAAAACTCACATTGGAAAGGGGTGATGTTTTACGAGTTGGTGAGAATAGGATTGATACTTGAAGGTATTGAGATTCATTGCCAGGTTTTTGCAGAGAGACTCCACTTTTGTGTATTGCTGGTTTTGCTCAATAAAATTTACATTTTAATCTACAGGGCAGTTCATGTAGTTCAGTCAGAGTGGCACTAGGTACTCCAGAAAGTGTTCTGTTTACCAGCACAACTACCCTGGCATTATTTTCTTTTCATGTAATAAAATCTAGGCGTTTTGCCTTGAAATAACAGAGCAATCATATTGAATTCTTCAATTCATATTGATTCTTCAATTTTGTATTGCAGTGTGGTTAAATCAACCCTTGGACAGTCCCAGAGATACAGTTCTAAGTCCCTTTTGCAATTGTGTTTCCCATTTGTTCTTATGAAACAAAATTTTGTGTGGATATTGACAGACACCCTGAAAATGTGCATTCCTCTGCTCAACTTCACTATGACAAATGTCAGGCAAGCTACGTGCTGCTCACTCTTTCCCCTCTTCTTGCACAGAGTTGTCAGTGTAAATATTTTAAAATTAATATTTTTACTTATATTTGTATCCACTTATTATTTCTTTAACTAATACTTAATACATGTATTTACATGCAGAAAAATATTTACATGTACATTTTATGCCATGTGATTTTACAGTGAGGGCTAATTTGTCAGCTTAAATTAAAGGCTTAAGTTAGCCTCTCTGACTTCCATAATTCTCTCCTATTTTTTCTTACTCCTTCCATTTGATTAAGTCTATGCTTTGCCCTTCACTACCTCGAACCTTCCTGAATTAGACCACTCACTTTTCTCTCTCTTTTTTTTGGTCTTGACACTCACAAACTTTCATATAAGCTTCTTAATGCTCCCTCATCACCCTGTGTGTGAAGGAAATTGAGTTCTATGTGGCAGAGCACAGTCAGGGCACAAACTCTAATAGTATAATTTAGAAAAGGTCAGAACAGTATTGCTGAAAACTATGCTTGAACAGCTCAAAACTACTCTTCTCATTAACAGGATGATTTTCTGATCCAACTGAGAGAAAAACTCAGTGGATCTTTGTAATCAGAGGTGCAGAATTATGAGGAGGAAAATGCAAAAGAAACAGCAAAAAGTTGAAATGTGTTCTGGAACTGTATCAGTGTTCTGCTCTGCCAGAAACTAATTTAGTAGAAAAGTTTTGTAGAAGTTTTGACATAGACTTTAACAGGAAAAGTCCTCAACTCATAGTTAAAACTAATGTCTATTTTGTGTGTGTTTGCTTGTGTTTTTGTGACAAGCCTTTGAAAACATATTACCTGCTTACCTGCTGTCTGGCAGTGCCAAACATATATATATATATGTGTGTGTGTGTGTGTGTGTGTGTGTGTGCAAAATAGCTTGCAATGGCTTGTATCCATTACTTTGCTTTTAAACTTCAGTAAGATTTTAGATGAACACGAGGAAAACATATCTAAGTTCTTATACCTTATCCTAAAAGCACAGCATGACAGAAGGCAGACTACCTGTGGTTATATTAGAGATGGCATGTGGATGCATTCAGTTATTAAGACAGCAAATTTAAGGAGGTTTTATTTTAAATCCCTAAATTCTTCACCAAAATAAACAGACATCCTAACTCTGCAGCTTCAACAAAAAGAACAAAGCAAAGTAAAACTGTGGTATCCCTTTTTTGTCCTCAGGATTGGATATTTGATATACCAGTATTGCTAAAATATAACAACACACACAGGCTAATGACACCTGTCTGTTATTTGCTTCCTGAAGCAGCATAGTTTACAGATTAAGGATTAAAGATAAAGTTTTGATAGATGATTTTGGGGTATTGGATTTGAATGTCTAGTTTTGTTGGTTTTGTTTGTTCACTTTTTTGGTTAAACTAGCACAAGGAAACTGGTAAAATATTTCCAGTTGATACTATGTATCACAAAGAAATTAGAGTCATTGCTATTGGGATTTTTCACTCCATATTTGCTGCTCTGGAATAATAAAATTTGATTATGTACTTACAGTTAAACTATCCAAGCAGATGTTTAAATCCATGCTATCAGTTTTTTTATCTTAGATGATGGTTAGAATATTTGCTGAAACCAAAGGACAAAAGCTTATTTTAACATCTGATTTAGTTCTGTGTGTGATGACCTCCTGACTACTAAATCAAGCATAAATCTCTCATTGACTGAAACAAAGCCAAAATTTCATCCTGATTATATCACTCCAGCAGTATCTACTCCTTTTTTATACAGTTTTGTTCTTCACAGTTAATGTCAGAATTTAACTTCTTCTGTATGTGACACAAACTATTTACCCCTCACGTCATGCATATTAAATCCAAATTAATACCATTTCATGATCCTACACATACAATTTCTTCCCTAACAGATATGAATGAAAAACAAGACAGAAAATTCAGCAGGATCTCAAGCAGCCCACAGGGAGCTGCAGCACAAGCCAGACACACAGGCAGGCAAAGGCCTCAAAAACACCTTTTCATCTCTAACCCCTGCTGTGTCATCCTTCCTTAAAATTTCAATTGCTCCGTTCTGTCCCGTCCTATATCAAAAGCCTCTGTATCAGGTAAAAAACTTCATCAAGTATTTCAATATTCAGAAAAATTAAGGCACGAGGCACAGGTGAGGTAGAGCAGACACTAAGGAGATGCTGGTGCCTAAGGCCCCATACGGACAGAATCGCTGCTGCTGCTGCTGCTGCGCCAGCTCTTTCCTCTCAAGCTCTGCAGGGCCAGGCAGCTTCTCTGCCTTGACATTTGTTTCCTTCTTCTGATCTACATCTCTTCCTGAATACATATCTTTCATGCCTCTAGGCACTAGCTAGGACATCTGACGGGTAAAGGGAGAAAAATATTAGCCAGTTATGCTGACCCCCTACATAAGGGCATTAAATAGTATTCCTTTGGAGCTGATTTTAAAATATCTTTAAAAAATGTTTGCAATATCTCACAGAGAAAGAAAAAAAGATGACATATGATTTCAAATAGCCACCATCATCTTAATTTTGGATTTATTTTTTCTGGAGTTGCTCCTAAAAAACTTGAAAGAATTAAAGGTTGTTACTGTCAGTTGTAGGAAGAAAGGATACATACACAGAGCAATGTAATGATAGTTCATCTCTTACTCAATTGAAGCAACTTAAAACTCTGTTGCATTAAGGATATTAAAAATGCCAATTTCAAGTAAAATAAATTTTAAATATCAGGATTTTGTGTGTGTAATCCTAATTTCTAATTTGTATTGGCATTTTTGATAAGAAATAATGCTCTTAGTAAAGCATGTCTCCAATCATCGTTATACTAAACAGAAAGGTAGAAGTGGTGAAATTAAAATTAGATTTTGGTTTTGAGGAGAAACTTCCATGTTGTTTTAAATGTGGAGCACTAGAAAAACTTGTCAGAACTTTAAAAAAAATTATGAAGCCTTTCTTGTCTTTAATGTCATTATATTATCTACCAAATAGGTTTTTTCTAGGACAAGTACCTTATTTTCAGTTTCATTCCTGTACAGCTTGAGGAACAGTATTGCAAGAACCCAAACCAACTGTTCCCACTTGGCCAAAGGAAAGTTGGGAGCTGGAGGAGGTAGGGGGATAAAATTTGACTACTTTCTGCTTAATACAGGATTCAGAAAATAAAACTATATGTACAGTTGAGCTTTCTAAATATTATTTATCAAATACCATATTCATTGAACTTTTGTAATTTTTCATTGACTAATTTATTCAACAAATACTGCTTATGATAGTCAACCAATTCTGCAGCAGTCAAAACACTATTTGTCAAATAAATTATTTGATAAATAATGACAATATTCAAATCCCTTAGTTAAATGTAATAATTTGTTTACTTCTATATTTTCAGCTAGCTTCAACCTCTGCCATGGAGTAAAGCTGTCTAAATACAAATTGATGATGTACATTAAATGCTAACATATAACACAGATGGTGCTTATTTTCCATCAGTAAATTCTTCTTAGAAAATTTGTTAAAGAACAAGCTGTAATTGTATTTTCTTTCATCTGTTCTTTAATACTTTGCTTGTTTCCTCTGGTCCTTCTTTCCAGCTTATCATATAATTTTCTAGATGATAATGGTCGTTTTTATATCATTTATAACCAGGAGGTTACTTGATGCCATTTTTGAGAAATGCTTTTCAATTGCAATCTTTGGCTATCTATAAAGAGTTAATTACAATTAAAGTACTCAGATATGAGTTCATAAAAACAGAATCCTGTGAATGTATGTTATGCACTAGAAAATTATCTAAGCTCTGCTTCAATCATTTCTGTGACTGAAAAACAAGGAATTCACAGCGCAGAAACAAATGAGACTATTTTGCAATTAGGAAAATATTACTATAGACAACTAGACAGAAACCTTATCCATGAGCAGGATGCTGAGCAAGTGAACAAGAATTTTTATCAATAGTCATGTCTTCTTCCTTTTCTATATGCCCAGTATGAGACAACTGGAACTGCATATGTAGAATTAGTGAGTATTCATTACTACATCCAAATGCAAGAGTCAATTTCAAACACGTGCAATATTGCAGATTCAACCTGACAGGGAAAAAAGTAATAAATTTAGACCTAAGGAAAAAGCCTCCAATGCCCAGCAACACAAGAATAGCTTTATCAAACTAAGCATGGAAAGTTTGTATGCCACTTAATAGTTTTGGCCTTTGTCAATAGATGCCTCAGTTCTCTCTTCTTGAAAAGGGGCAGCTGTAAATGTTCCTATGTGTTTGGATTCTATGCAATAAACCTGCAATATTCATAAAGCACTTATATTCCTGAAAATCAACTTTTCTGTTTTCTTTACGATTAAATATTTTCATAAATGTTAAATAACTTTTGCAAACATTTGGCACAAATGGTAACCCTACTCCAACACCATACTCCACAGAAGCACCAAGTCCCAAACTGTCCCTACTCAAAAGCCTGACTCTGAGTGACTAAACTCTTGATAGTGTTTGCCTCTTGATATTTAACCAGATTGTTAATGATTCAGCTGGTAGGTAGCAATGATCTCTGTCTGATGCTACAACTCACTTAGCAGTCATGATGTTACTTTTAAGGATAAATGGAACCACATTAACTGAAAATATGGACATGTGTAACAAAACTGCTAATAACATGATTTAACTACCTGAGAGGCTTAAGAGAACTTAGAAACCAAAGCAATCCCCAACAGCAATATGATTTATTTACGTGCTTTCTGATCGTTGTTATGTTTAAACAACATTTAGCAAATTCAGCAAGATAAAAAAATACAATTTTGTAGTAAATTTGTTCTTTATGAGTCACTAATCTTTAGTTTAATGAAGAAACCACCTTAACACATCTGAGCTGCAGCATGTCTGGCTGGCTTGTTTCAGGTCCTGGGGATAACATGCCATCTGTCTTTTTTCCTGACTTTTTTTCCCCAGCATATGGGCCAGACAGAATTCATGCTTCAACCCCCTAGCTTCTCTGAGGCTGAATGCTGTTCCAAAATGCAGAGTGAGGGGTAGCACACTGGTAAAGCTATAGCTAGGGAGAGGGGTTGTGCTGAGGGACATCTCTGCACCCCACTGTGAGGTGCCAGTTTGTGCACAGCCTTGTAGACAAATGAGCTCCAGGAGGCCTTGCCTTCAAAATCAAGTCATGATTGGTCTGAGCCATACAGCTGTATGCCTTGACATGTTCTCACTCCAGGATCCATATGCCTATTTTTCATATTTTACATAGCTTTTGATCTAAATAGGCAAGTTATCACACAAGAGGGAGAAAAAAATTACAAAGGTATGTGCTGCTTTGTTTGCTGGGAGTTTGCTGTTTCAGGCTATGGCAAATATAGGGTCTCACACTACATCTTTTAAAGGACCCTGCACTGAACTGTAAATGCTCAATTCTGCTACCCTGCAATGATGAGAATCACTGGAAATTGTCCTGAGAAATGAGATATCTCCAGATTTACTTGGCAGTAAACAAGGAGAGGAGGATTTGGAGTTGAAGGTAGTCATCATCTAGCCCAAAGCCTGGCATCTCCACAGCTGAAGAAAGGAGACAAAGCATATGCTGCCTCATATGAACTAAATGTCACTTATCTTCTAAAGCTGATTTTACTGTAAGATTGCTATTACTTGTTTCCCCACAGTCCCCATTGGTACTGTAAAAATTTAATTTCTACTCTAAATGTTTAAATCCCAGTCAAACCTGTTGACATTTTGAAGGATAAACACGAGGGAGATGCGCAATTGTTCTGCACTGTTCTGGGTCCCGATGAAAGGCTGCATCAGCTCTAACTCCTTTTGGGGTTTTGGGGTATAGTTATTTCTTAGTCATTTCAAACTTAATACGTCCTGGAATAATTTACTTTTTCCAAGAAAAGTCAGTTACAATCAATTACTTAACTTTTGGGTACTGGAGTGTTATTTCCTGCTTAGTGAGTCTTTTGTTTTGGGGTTTTATTGAGTTTTTTCCAATAAATTGAAACATTTATGAATCAGAGAGCATCACCTCCTCAAGAAGTTAGAATTTTACAAATATTTCCAGTGTTTAAAATAGCATCACTTAAATTATTAGCATTTTTGTTGTGCATTACCTTATTTTTCTGTTGAGATTAAAATTTAACATACAAAAAAGTCTTTCCAATGTAACAGGAAGCCAGAATTTTCTGAGACACTACAATTACTGTGTAATTGATCTGACACAGTAAGACCTTACAAGTGAATTCAGATGTTCTCACCCATATAAAATTGTGATAATACAAAAATATGTGAAGGCATGATACTGATCATAGGAGCCTTATAGTCTAAATGAAAATAATTATGACCAAAAATGGTATACAAACAAAAAAAATTATCAATCTGAATGCTTTTGTTAATGAGAAAACCAAATCATTTCCTAAACTAAGTATACCCCAAATGTATGAACCCAAGAAACTTACAAGTGGTTTCCATAATGACATTCTTGAGAAAAAAAATGTAGTTTCTTGTAACATAAGAATAACAAAAACCTTAAATCCCAATAACATTCTATTTTCCTTCTCAGAAAATCTGCATGGTTTAATATTTTTTTCCTCATGCTATTTGTTAGCTTTGTTAATTATAAAGCAAACAGCCTGAAAACATCACAGCTGAAGGCTATGAGCATTGCTTTGAGTGCTTTTGTATTGATTTCAGACCACTCTCACTGAGTGCATCAGCATAATATTACTGCCATAGGCAGGCAATATGTGTTGATTAGTACAGAATCAATTTTATCTACTTTCATACTTGAGATCATATTTAATTAATGAGAAATGCAAGCAAATACTTTTTGAAACAAAATAACTCTGATCCCTCTTTAGGGGTTCCATTAATTTATAATGTTCTTTAGAACCTGAAAATCGTTCTGGCTTGTCTTTTCAATTAATAGGGGTTTGTTCCTATCACTATAAAGAAATATTCCTTCAGGCAAGTTTCCTGAAATTCCGTAACACATCAATCGTTACAGAAAATAAAAACATACTTTAAACAACCTCAGCGTGGTTATACCCATAGGCACAATTTGGCCAACAGAAATTTAATATCTGGGAAAACAAATAAATATTTCTGCTTGCAATTTGCATGGAAGACAGCTGAAAAAAATCATATGTTTACTTAACTTATTTTTATAGCTTTTATGAATTTAATCTAAAAATTGGCAGCATAATTCCATTTAATCTATTACAGGTAAATGAAAATCTATTGCACTGATATTAAAAAAAGTAGTGGCTAAAAAAATCATTACATTTACATTAATTGCACTATTTTTTATGTCTTCCTTGACAAAATACCATTATAAGCTTACCTATTACCATAAAATCTGGGAGAGATGGTGTTCACTAAGCATGACAATGTAGAAAGGTGGAAGCTGAGAGTGGCGTAGAGTTGTTAAGGCAGCTTAAATTCCCCCTGTGGCCTCCTGGGGGATCAGTAGGTTTGTAACAATGATGACATCCAGAACTGGCACTCAATTGATCTGCTGGTCCTCCTTTGAACTGACAAAAATACTTGGCTTGGCTAGTGCACCAAAATTACTGAGTCCTCCAGAGGGCAAAATTGTGTACATTATCTCATCCAGTGGTGATATCAATTAATCCTATTGTTTTATCCAAACAGGTCAGCAAGAACCTGTAAATCTGATGAACTGCAGTTGATGACTTGTATTGTTGATCCATGAAGAAGGAGGAAATGGGGAAAATTCCAGCTCCCTTTGCTGTTCTCATATATTTCTGCAACTGCTTTTGCTCCACATTGTGCTCCAGTTTGAGTCCATGAGCACCACCAAGGCTACCAGCCAAGTACCCACCTAACCCACTCTCCACTCTCCGTGGGAGAGGGTTGAAAATGCAACATGAAGGAGAAATCCTGTGGTCAGGATAAAGGCAGGGAAAATTCTTACCAGCTCTTCCTGTGATCAGCACAGGCTCAACCTGGAGAAATTTAAATTAATTGTGTTGGTCTGTTGTGTCAACACCTTAGCCTCAATTGGTGTTGACCTCCATCACACTCTTCTTTGTTCTGTCCACCTCTCTTTCCATAACATAAAACACTATAAAAGGGTGATTTATGCCCTTCCTTGAATACTCTTTCCAAGAAGTGCCATGAGTGGGACTGAAGGGCTCAGCTATGCCCTGTGGTGGCTCCCTGTGGTTGGGATGGGATGTACCTGGCACGTGGCAGCCCCTGGTCTTTTCTCTCCAACCCCACCCCTGCAGCTCCTCTGTCGGTTCCTGGGTGCCACCTGCACCTGGCAGGAGAATCTTACCTAAGCATTTCCCTCCCACATATTGAAATGTGGATATACAATGCCTCCAATTTGAAACTGAGCAGGGTTTTGCTTTGGAAATACAGCAAGTTATACCTAACCCCCCACCCTTTTTTAAATCACCAATCAAAACAAAACAAAACCAAAACAAACAAACCAAAACAGGCAAATTGTCTGGCAGGACCCAACTGGGTACTATATAAATCATTAATTTTCCACTCATTTCTCCTTCCATCCACAAGCTAATCTGTCCCTGTGTTCATGTGTGCTCCTTCAGGAAAATGTAAAATTTTTGATGGTTGATGTTAGAAGGCTATATGTATTTTAGATTTATAGCAGTGTATTGTTTTATAAGCAAGTTACATTATTTACAGAAATCCCTTATTGGTGCAGTATTCAGTCAATGAAAGAATTATTCTCCCTTACCTTTGTGCTGACACCTGAAATAAAGTAAATAGCAAACACCAGTGAATGAAATGTCACTATATGTTTATTTGAAATCTACTTGGCCTTCATGCAAGATCATCATTTGCTACACCTTTTAGTATGCCAGACAACAGGATTTTTAATTTTTTTTAAGTATTCTCTGGCAAAATGGAAAATATAGATTAAATACCTAAATAAATTAAAAGACAAAATAAGATTAAAAAAGAGGAAACATTTTGTCTTAACAAGCTCTCCTGCTTTCAGCTCAATTATATGAAAATGATACACTGGAAAAGGAAACCTGGAGATGGTTTGTGGAAGATAATGCAAGGATGAAGAAATACCAAAGCATGGATAAAGAATAGGCACTTACAAAGACAAAGTTTTTATCATACACAAAACAAAGGAGATACAGTAGAAGTTTTAGAGTTTTTCTCAGATACTATGCATCTGAATCAGAAACTATTGTTTTAAAACAAAACAAATCAAACAAACAAAAAACCCAAAACAAAAACCAAAAGAAAACCCTAAATCAATTGCATAAAAGCTCCAAACTAGACTATAGTACATGGAATTATTTTCTGTAATATTCTTACTTGAGTATGATTTGAGTTAGTAATGAAGAAAAGCTAATTTCATTTCCTGGCTGTTTAGTGGACTGTGAGACAGATACAGAGAATGATTTCAGATGTATTCAATTTGCAGTGGGCAGCATAACACATACAACAACCTGCAGACAGTAATCCCAGTGGAGAAGTGTTGTGGTTTACCCCCAGGAGGGGGGAGAGAATCAGGAAATAAAAATGGAAAAACTTGTAGTTTGAGATAAAAGCATTTTAATAGAGAAAGTAAAAGGCGCACTAGCATAAGCAAAGCAAGACAAGGAATTCTTTCACCACTTCCGATGGGCAGGCAGATCTTCAGCCATCCCTAGGAAAGCAGGGCTCCATCTCACATGAGGGTTACTTGGGAATACAAACGTCATCATTTCAAATTTTTCTCCCTTCCTTCTTCACTCCCCACCTTTACATGCTTAGCATGGGCCATATGGGGTGGGACATCCCTTTGGTCAGCTGGGGACAGCTGTCTCAGCTGTGTCCTTTCCCAATTTCTTGTGCACCCTCAGCCTCCTCACTGGTGGGGTGGGATGAAGAGCAGAAAAGGCCTTGAGTCTGTGTAAACGTGGTTTAGCAACAACTAAAACATACCTGGACTATCAATGCTGTTTCCAGCACAAATCCAAAACACAGCCCCATACAGAGGCTGCTGCAGAGAAAATTTACCATAGCCCAGCCAACACCAGCACAGGCAGCTAAGGACTAAAGGGATCTAAAATCTAAATCTGCTTCCCTGAAGTAGTTGTAGCTCAGAGCAAGGCTAACTGAAACAGCACCACTGAGATTTGAACTGTTCCCAGGTACCTTGTGTCATTTAGGGAGGCAGAAGCAGGGACAAGAGTAAGGCAGTATTTTTTATAAATAAAACAAAACTCTACAGTAAGTCTCCTTACCAGTTGACCAGCTAAAATAATCTTGCAGTCACATATAATGCCAGATTACTTTCTCTGATCTTGACAAGTTATTTTTGTTCCATTGAGGAAGGATTCTATAGGAATTAAAGTATGAGTGTAGCAAAAAGAAGAAACTAATTATTTTTGCAACCTTATTGTTTACAAAATTGTATTATAGTAAATATAAATTCATACATAAATTACAGTAAATTAGAAACTATTTTTCAAGAAATTTGTTTTATAATTTACTGAAATTTATTAAGTTTATATAGTTATAATTATTTGACTTATTTAAAAAAAAAATTTACCAGAAGGTAAAGCAGCTATTTTCACTTGGAAGCTGGTCTTTTTGTTTCCTCTCAATCTTCAAGCTTCTACTTTTCCTTCATACTTCATAAATAGAACATACAGGGCAGGGACAAAGTAAAGACATTATATCCAAAATCCTGGTTTTAGAAGACTTTTGATGTACAAGTGTATTATTCTAAAAGGCAAATTTCAACTATGCAGGCATGAAAACTTGCAAGGATTTTAAAACTGTAAATTCTACAGCATAATCAAATTATTCCATGAAGGAGAAGGTAAGACTTTGCTGACATGGATGGACAATGAGATGCAAAAGAGTGTGCAAAGAAAGATAAGCTAGCCAAATTATCATACCAGAGAAAGCATCTCAGATACATTGCATAAAGAATAGAAACGCAGTAGTGTACACCCTAATTTCACAGAGTTAGATATTTCAAAGGAAAAGAGTGTGGAAAGATCTGAATGTTAAGAGTTTTTGCCCTTGACCAATTGTTCTCCAGAGTTTCACTCAAGGGACTGCAGAGAGCAGAGATGACATTCAAAATGTATCCTCAAAATTCTCCATTACAAACTGGGGACTGCATTTTACCAAGAAATATTCCCAAGACATAAAGTGAAACAAAAATACTTTATCTTAAAAATTTAAAATTTATACTTTTTTTTTTAATACTTTATCTTAAAAATTTATCTTAAAATCTTTATCTCTTTCAGTTTTTTCTAACTTGTCCCATAAAAATCAAAGGAAACTGAAGATTCAATTACACTCCTCTCTGCAAATGAACAAACATACTTTGACTTTCAGATGTAGAAAGGAGATGAGACTGCAAGAGAAATGCAGGAAAAAGCAATAGGATGTTGGATTTTTCCTACAAGGCAGTAAGTGCTGAGCTGAGAAAATGTAAAATGAGACAGGATTCATGACATCTCCCCCTTTTCTCAAATATTTAAGTCATAAGGATAGATTAGCAATAAGTCTTCCAAAATGTTGTGGAAAAAAAGATATTAAAAAAAAGACAAATGTATTGGTGGCTGAGAATTCTTACAGTGTTTTCCATCTATGAGAAACAGGCAAAGGTATTGTTTTGTGTAGCTTTTTGAATTCATATGTCTATCTTGACAAAATTTTTATATTTTCTCCAAGAATATGCATATACACTTATATTCTAGCTCGTAGTTTAAGTTTTAAAAGCAGAGAGTATGATAGCAGTTGAAAATCAGGGAGCTATCCAGAAATATTTTGAAGGCTATATATTCTTTTATTTCATATATAATAAAGTCATAAAAAGGACAAAATAAATTTCAGTAAATCCTTCAAGTACTTTGAAAAAGCCACAAAATCAGCTATTCATTTGCCTCTGCTTCATGAAAAGATTTTCTGAAGCCACTTAATAAGTGGAAAAGTGAGAGGGAGAAAAGATTAAGACTACAACATGAGCTAGATACCAGTAACCAGGGTTATGAAGTGCATGTAGATGTTAATGGTTGTGCTGTATTTGTGGCACAGATAGAGCTCATTTTACTAAGTTTAACATGAACAGCTTGTTTCATAATGTAAATACATTTTTAAGGGGGCATAGAACAGCTAATGTATATTTTGCTTTATTTAGATTTGTATTTTTTTCCATATTTTAAGGTTTTTTTAAAATTTATTGGAGAAGAAATTTACATATAGACCACACAACACACATGCATTCTCATACACACACAAATGCTCTGTGTGCTTACACACAGATATATCCCACCATTATGGAAACAAAATGCATTCTGCATAGTAAAGATTTTTTTTATAAAACAGACACAATCTTACACTTCAGACTCATATGCAATTACATTTTTTAAAGTATGATGAGCAAATCATGGCAGTAGTGTGAACTCCACATTTGGAGCTCTAGCAGTGGGCCACATAGAGTACTGTAAATCTGAGTAATATTTTTTTCTGTCTGGCTAGTCCATAATACCAATAAAAATTGATCAATCTCTAAAAGAAGTTGTTGGGTTTTTTTTATTAACAATACTGTGGAACTAATAAGAAATATTTTATTTACCACCTTTTAAGACAGAATGATATCCACACCCTGTTTCTGTACTCATATCCCACATACCTGCTCAAAGAAAACACCCTATGGGCTCAGAACCGTGCTTTCTGATAGGGATGGGTAGTTTTGCTAACCATATGCCAACCATCTTACTCCTTTGGCTTTCCTGGTGTTCATTCAGTTCAACATTTCCAAATAGCACCATTACTCTGAGGAAAAAAAAATTAGAAAAGCAATTTTAAAAATTGTAAGAGGTGAAAAACTCTCCTTGAGCATCTATTATTTTGAAATTTTTTACTTGTGTAATTTATAGTTTCTTTTCAATTACTGCTGAATTCTAGTTCTGGCAGCTTCCTTAGATTCAGATAGATAGATAGATAGATAGATAGATAGATAGATAGATAGATAGAGAGAGAGATTTGTTGTATAAATTTCCTAACACCCTATAACTCAGAGCAGCCAGGGAGAAAAAACAGATAAGTAAATGAAGAAGTAAAACCTCCCTTTATTACAAATCAGTGTTTCATTCATTCATCTTTAAACATATTACCAAGTGAATAGACCTATCTAGAAGAACACTTCTAGAAAGTTGAGGCTTTTTACTCTTTGCCTTAAAAGGTGCTAGTTTATTGGCTTCTGTTTTCTTAATCTGATTTTTTTCATGGCATGAGCCATGAAAGAAAGCACATCAAAATACAGACATATTCTATCCTGGAATTAGTCTTTTAAAAACTGAAAGGACCAGAAATTTTAGATTTTCTGCTGAATTAAATCCAGTAGAGGATTTCATTTGATTAATTACAAATTAATAATCACCTCTAATTAGTTCATAATGTATTTTTCTACATGTACTAAGGCACATTTAAATATTGTTAGTAATATGAAAAATTCATTAAATTAAAAGCCTACTAAGACTTCTCTTTGCAACAGAAAGTTAGACAAAAAAAGAAAGCAAAACAGAATAATAAGTCAGAATTTGAAGTAGTAACAAGTTTTACATATCTGCAACATATTTCACTGCAAAGGTCTCGGTACAGCAGCAAACAGAGAAGTCATCTTCATTGCATGTCATAGAGCTGTATCACAGTCATCATCTTTCAGATAATACACCTACAGCAAAAAGGTAGCTCATAGTTTCACTACCTCAGAAACTGTCTCAACTTCAGTCAATAGGAGCTGGACATAAGCAATTATATTTAATAATACCAAAAGTTCAGCAAATGAGTACTTTTATCTTTAGCCAATTAGGACATCAGACAGCAGGAAGTGTAGCAAAATTAGGAGGAAATAGTGAGGAAAAGACACCTCATAACTTAAGTGGAAATTACAAATGAATGAGAAAATTTTGCATAGGTTTTCAATAAGGTAGCTCTTGCTGGCTGATATTCTCATTGAATCAAGTCCAGTGCATGTTTTGGGATACTCGATGTTTCTTAAAAGCAAAATGTTACCATTTCAACAAGTGCGAAACATAAGGTCTTTCAAGAATAAAGGAAGGAAAAAAGAAACATTGCTTTACAGTCACCTTAGCAGCAACCTTTGCTCCATAGCAACCCTTTCCTGATGTAGTGGCAAAAATGCCATAGAAGTATGAGCTCACTGGGGTCATTTTGCTACTTGGCGTGTTAAGAGGGTTTTGTTTCCTTTAATATCTGAACATATAAAGAGAATACCATGTTAGTCTTACTCTAAAAGGTAAAAGTTTATTTTGCTAGGTTTTATTTCAAGGATGACAGGCTGCTGAGTGAATGAAGTTAGTCTAATCTCTCCTTATGAGCTCTGACATTAAAAACGCTCAAGTTCTTCCAAACCAAAAAGCATTACTTTAACTGCAAGAACAAAAAGAACAGATGCGGAAAGCAGAAGGTATATGGGATCCAAAAGGAGTAATTCCTGGTATATGTGTTTCTCACCAGCTGTAGTGGAGACTGCTTCTCAGCTGCCATCTTCAGCACCCAACAGCTCCAGGCTCAGAGTTCAGCCCAAATCTTGTAAATACAGAAGCAAGTCATCATGAATTGTATCTCTTTATGCTGTGAGAAATGGAAGTGAGGAAAACAATAAAAGCATGTGCATAAGTTTTTGAAAAATACTCATTGGAATTTTTCTGGAAAGCTAGACAGAGAAAAATGCCAGGAGATATTTGTGGGTTTTGTGCATGTTATTATCAATTCAGAAGCCAAGAAACATATTTACTCTGACCTTTTCACAGATGAGATGTAAAATTAGCATCCTGAGATGAATTTCAAAATACTGTAATGTTCATACTCAGAAAGATGCGTATAGTCCTACCTTTATTGAAGTAAAGGAGGAGAAAACAATGCACACTTAATGACAACCTCTTCAAAGTATGTAGAAGTAGATCCTGGTACGGCAAAACAAGTATTCTGCGAGCTTCCCCAAAGAATCTGCACTTATGACATTTCCCAGGGCAGAAGTGCAGTAGAAGGCTTGCAGCAGAATGTTTGGCATGTGAGAGAGCAGTCACTATGATTCTGATCTTCTTTCCTCCCTAGAAGGCCTCTCAGAGAAGAAAACAGTTCACGATACAATCAACATATATGTTTGCAAGCAGAGAGAATTGGATTGCTTTATGTGAGCACCAAGTGAGCTGGGCATAAACTTGCTATGGCCTGGAAGGCAGAGCAAAATTACTTTGTATGGAAACAATCCAAAAATTCAGACTTCTGA
Organism: Cyanistes caeruleus; assembly: GCF_971803275.1. Taxonomy (NCBI): domain Eukaryota; kingdom Metazoa; phylum Chordata; class Aves; order Passeriformes; family Paridae; genus Cyanistes; species Cyanistes caeruleus. Next base: position 40,202,787 of record NC_141705.1, read on the forward strand.
GTCAAGGAACACTGGAATGCTGTTTTATTTTGCACATATTCTCTCCATATAAGATACAAGAAGCATGTTTCCTGTCATGATTATGTATTTAGCGCCTGCTTTAGCTTTTAAAATCCAGTGACCCTATTACTGCTGTGATAACATAATGCTGTGTGTTACCACCTTGTGCTGGCAGCAGAGATCTAGTGAGCTGGTCAAGCAAAATTCAGTTTCTGAGTAGGAGTGATAGGATGTGAGTCTGGGGAATTGAGAAAGAACACGACAGTCTGAGTAGAACAATTAATGCTGTGTTGTATACATTATTCATTTTTATATAAAATTCCAATGTTGGACAAGGTAGGGAATTGTAGCTGGAGATACTACATAAAAATCTTAGGTCACGGTATAATTAAAAGACTTGGGAAGAAGAATTAAGGGAACCAACATTCACAATTTAACCTTAAGTTACAAAGCAAAACAGCTGAAAGGAAGAAAATAAATCCTTAAAGACAACATTTTTAACTCTAGGCTCAGAACTACAAGATCAGAAAAATAGATATCTTGCATACTAGTCTCACTTTCAAAATAATTTTTATATGAGGAAAGCAAAAACGATTTTCCATTGAGCATATTTTTGACTTTCTAAACTAAATTCTGGATGCAAATTTTCAGCAAGGCCTGGGTTGTAGATAAAAGAATCATCTAGAAATCAAATTGAAAACTTAATGAGTTATGCTGATAAATTGGAATAAAAATGGTTTGTATAGTTCAGAGAAACATAACATTAGAAATATTTAGAGCACTACACAGCTGATATTTTAAAACATGCCCAAGCTATTTTAAACAAAGATTGTCTAATGATCAAACAGCTAGATCTAAATCAGAAAAAAGTTATCATTTTATAATTTTTGTGATTCAAAATCAAATTACAAGTATTTGGTAACAAATTGTATGTATCATCAGTTACGGTTAAATATCATCAAATGAAGAAATGTTCACTTTTGTCACAATATAATATAAAATGTCAACACACCTAGATGACTTTTACAAACTTGTACATGCCTGAAATTTTCTGGTCGATTTCCACCAATAATAATACAGAGTGCTTTGCCCTCTGTACATAAATTCTTTTATAAATGTTGTGAGCTGTTACCGATTGGCAAGTACTGTTGAGGCTTGTCCTAGCATTAATGTAGAGCCCCAATGTAAATAGACTTTTAGATTTGCTATAGTGTGAAACTACAGGTTCTGTGATTAAACCACTGTCATTTTCTTTTATGTGAATCATTGGATGTGCAGTTTAGGACTAAGGATTGACTCCCAAACATCTTCATTCCTGTTATGCATAGGTTTAGCACTACTTCCAGTGCTTAAACAGGAAAGAATGTAACATTTTCCCATCAGGCAAACTTGGCTGAGGTGGCAGAGCCTGCCTTCTGCTCTCCCTCAGCCATCAAGACTGTCACAAGGAATCACTCTTTCCACAAGGAAAGAAATTGTAGAATTGTTGCTGTAACTCAGCAGCCTTTACTGTCAGCAATGATCATACTTTCTGAATCAAAATAACTACTTCTGAAACCAAAATAACAGGGATGGCTGAGAGAGAGCCAAAGAAGTTGGGAACAATATGAAAAAAAAATAAAAATAAAGAAAAGCACAAATTAGACAAACCAGATCAGCAGTCTATTGTCTACTCTTTATATTTCACAAGCTTTTCTGTATTTTCTACTCTGAAATTCTAAAAAGCCTTATTTTCATATATTAAATTAAAAGCTCACAGGATGTTTTCAAGAAGATGTAATACATCCATTTCCTTCTTAGTTGCACAAAGCCTGTGAACATTAACAGGAGAAAAACTTCAGGATAAGAAAACCTTCAGGATAAGAGCATCTCCCTCCCCTCACTTTCCCCGTGGAAAAGGAGTTTAATTTCCTGTGTATCATAAACTCCAATGTCCTTCTGTGCATGTATTTCTGAAAAAGTAGAGAATAGTAACTGATGCTTTAATGTGACAATTACACAGCAACACAAAAATGGTAATACATCAATAAACATAGCACAGGAATTCTGTGTTTACCCCCAGATGTTAAGATCTTGCAAATTAAATTTAGTTCCGCATTACATTGGAGAAAACACATTCATAGCATTTTTACCTGTTTTGCATTAAATACAAATCTTTATCAATTGCATAATCTTTATATAAAAATAGATTAAATTGAGGTTATTTAGGTAGAAAGTCACAAATGTTAAGACATGAAAGATTTACATTTCCTCGGACAATTGTAATTCCTTTGTCATTATGCTTATGTAATATGACATGATTTTCAGCTACAGGATCTCATATATTCACCACAGGCTATTGCCTCACTCAGGAATAAAGCTGCATAGAAAATGAAAATGTGACCCATTAAGTGTCTGCCTTTGCAAATAAAACGTTTCTTAACCTCTAATGATTTTTTTTTCATTTTCTTTACCTAACTACTTTTGAGGCTGGCAGCAGAGTATTTACATTGTTTAAGAATTTACACTCAGGATAAATTAAGTGTCTTTGTTTTATTTCCTTTCACTCTTTTGAAAGCTATCATGATCCAACAAGCCTTTGGGACAAATTATCATCACATCTTTCTTGATGCCTCATAACTATGCCTGAGTTTGCTTATTAAATACAAAATAAATGGACCTAAACCACTATCAGTCAGTGCTCTGTTGTCCCTAAAATATTTCTTCCATCTAAATCACATGGTTTTATTGAAATTTGAATGTCATCTCCAAGAATCATAAGAACTTCTGCCTATGAAGAAAATTCATGTGAACTGCTTTACCAACCATTATGTATGGCTTCCCACAGATCTTACATACATGCAAAAATTGGAAAGAAACTTGTCATTATTCACCAGGTAGGAAACCAAAACACTTAATTTGTTGCTGTTGTTAAACTGTTACAATATTTTCATGCTGCCAGGCTCTTCCTTTAACACAAACAGAATACTTATCAAGAAAATGTGCCCTTCCTGGGATATTAGATGTGTGATCATTAAGAGGTATAGATAATTATTTGAAAATTAACACTGCTATATTGGTGTATTTTCAGCAGTATTACTCTTTCTTTGTAAAGAGGAAACTCAGGGAAATGGTGTGTGTTAAAGCATGCCAGCACGAGCATCACTGAGAGCATTTTCTTGAGACATACCAAGATAACATTTCTTTTCCTGTAAACTATAGTGGAAAGCTGTCAGATTCTGGTCTGTTCCTGTGCATAATGAACTTGTGCTGCTGTTACATTGTTCTGGCTGATATGGGGATTATAAATTATTCTTAGGCATGTGCTCTTAGCATTGTAATTCTCACATATTTTGGAAGAGGTCTGAACATTTATTATGCCCATAACCCAAACTCCCTAAGCATTCATCACCTGATGGGAATAAAGAGTCTATGTGAAAGCATCAGAAGGAGCCTCTCTGCAAACATAGACTTTCAGCTGTAACTTCAAATTGAGTTAGCCATTTATCTTCTCTCTTTTCCACAGCTTATAGACTTTATGAGTTACTCATTTAATCTCCTTTCAGTTTACCATTTATATTTCCCCTTACAGGCATTATATCTTTTTGATGCTTGAATTTTTAAACATCATATAACAGCTTCCTCCTCAAAAACGTTTTTCAAAATCTACCCAGGCAAATAAGGCCAAAATTCTTTAGATCAAACACATCTTCTAATTGCATTTGTTTTTGAGTGCCTCTTTATGCTTGATTTTCTGAGGCACATAGTGTCATGACATTGGTAGATAGAGTGGAAATTGTGGCAGTATGCCACTTAGAGAAATCAGAGAAAATTCTCTGTCACTCACCTTTATTGCACTGGGCCTTCAACCAGAACCACTGCAGTTAGCTTGGCTAGCTTCAGATAACTTGGTTATCTCAAGATAACAATGTGGTAATGAACACTTAGTTTGTTATCTTAAGATCAGGATTTTATCAGGGTTCCCTGGATCCCTGTTTATCACCTGATTCCCTGATGAAAATAAAGGTGTCATTTCCAAAACTGATTAAAATTCATACCATGGGCAAGAGGCTGTAGGCATTTAGAAACTTGTTTTCCAGAATATTTCTGTCCTTACTGGCACAGCCTTCTAGATCACAATCAGGATAATCTGCACATGACTCTTGAATTAGACTTTGCCAGCTTAGTATTGGTAGTTGCAATATTGAATACTGCTGGTCTAGATTTAAATTTTCTTTTTTGTTGGTTTTCTTTCTGGTTTTTGTTTGGTTTTGGTTTTTTTTAAAATTTTTGTCTTTTAGATCCCTGCACACTCTAGTCAGCCCTGGCTACCTCAGCAACCTGTTGACACAAGCAGGACATGACATCCTCAACATTTCACTGTTGGTGTTCAGGGATGATGTTCCAGTGAAAAGTAAGGCACCAGCAATGGAAACTGCTTTCATCCATTTCCTCTATCAAATTAGACATCTTTGAAACAATTTTTTAAAATCTTTTCATTCTACTACTAAGCATTAGAAAAATTTATTTGTAGGGAGCTGCTGACAGATCAGAACTATGCTTACCTTATAAAAGCTGCCATTCTTATAACTTGCTCAAAATGTATGAAGGGCAATTTGAAAATAAATCATCCCTTTCTCATTTGGTGACTCTTCATTTAGAAAGGTGCATTTTGCAAGCAGAGGACAGATCTTGGCTTTTTTAATTCAACCATTTTCCATGTGTTCAGCTTCAGGGAGGTCACCAAGTGATGCCAGGTACTTGAGCACCACTCCTGGCTGTTTCTGAGGCCCAGAGCAGATGAATAAAATAAAAGAAAAAAAAGGAAAGACGTAAAAATTACCATCATTGAAAAGAAGTAAATGATTGCTAAACACAAAAGGATCAAAGAAAAAAAATAGTGTCTGCCTATGAACCACACAATAGCTCAAAACACTTCACACCTTTCCTTCCAGCTGTAGGTCTGAAAAGCCTCAAAATTCAGAGCTCTTCAGCAGTTGCCTCAGGCACACAAAAAGGCTAAAGAGAATTAACTGAAATTTGTGTAGCATTTTAATGAAAAATGCTAGTCTTGGGAAAAGCATGAGACTTTAGTTTTATGTTTCCTAGTTTAATGATAAAGCAGGAAAAATATATATTTATCTTTTTTCTGTTAAGCCCTTTTTATCAAAGCCATTTGTTCTCAGTGACAGTAAAAGAATGTAAAATATTGAAAGTAAATTATTTAAAAGTTCCCATATATAACTCACAAGTACCAAAATTCAAGAGAGATTAAGAGTTTGTTTTTTTTTTATTTTCATGTGATTCTTTGCCTCTACTTTCTTGATTAATCTGAGACTATAACTTTAAAATTCATTTCTTTCTCTAAGGCAAGCTTTTAAAAATTCAGAGGTTTACAAGCTGCTTTGAAATACACAGAAAAGATAAATGGATAATGAATATTACAATGGAATATTATGCTACATCCATTGTAATTATCTGTGCTACAATATAGGTAAAAATATTACCTGTTAACACATTTTCAAAGGTCATTGCTGACTTTCCTGAAGCATGACAAAATATATATGGCTAAGGTGTTTGGTTTTTTTTCCTATGACAAAATTGTGTGAAAAAGATTGGTACAGAGATATTCAAAAAACTGAACCTTTAAGTTCAACCATGAAAAATTTACTACAAGAATTTCCAGGAAAAAAAAAATAGAATACCGTATCTTGTAGAAATAACACATTATGGTTTTTGTAAAGGCCTTTAATGTTTTGTTGATGAGTAAGGCCAGCCAAGACTTTGCTGTGTTTTTTTAGCTGTTATGCAGAATATTTTTTTCTGAACAGAATTTGAAAACTTGGTGCATTTTCTAGTCTTTATGAGCATCTTGCAGCTTGATTTGATTCCTGGATTTCTGGAGAGAATGAATAAGAAATAACATAAGAATTGGACATCACAACAAAATAATTTGATGCAGTCAACATCCTTTTTAATTACAGTATACTATCCAGATGTGTGCATGATCAGGAGTAAATTAGACACATTAGATTCACAGTACCTGTGTCACACCCACCACATACATGCACATAATTCTATCCTGGAAGTAAAAATGCCAACCATTTTATTTAAGGAGAGCCACACTGTAAAAGATCCATCTGCCTAACACTTATGCTGTTGTGCCAAGGAGTAGTTTACTGTAGAAACTGTTTCTCTACTGTTTTTTTGGGTTAATATATATGTTTTTATGAAAAATATGGAATAATTTCTCACATTCAGGACTGTAAAGTACAAGATCAGAAAAATTACTATAGGTGTTTATTTGATTTGATTTTTACTAATTTCCCCTAATCTCTTCTTTTAATACTCTGCATCAAAGGCTCACAACAGTTGTTTCCTGGAATCACAAATTTAATCCCAAAACTGTTAAAATGATGGGTAAATATGATAAAAGTACTACCTGCCTCAGCAGCATAAATGCAAACATTTATTTTGATCTGATTAGTACCAGACAAAACTATGCAAATTATATTACTTGCTCTTGTTAAAGAAAGCTTTTTCACATTTGGATGCACAGATATGATGTCAATATGACAACATGAGGATTTAATCTCATTGGAACTAAGATCTTGCCTCCCTGTCATCAACCAACTGAATCTTACTTCCTGAAGTGTATTCCAGAAACAAACTTACTTTAGACAGCTAGAATTTCTTCCAAAGGAATCTGGCATTTTTATGGGAGATTATTATCTTTTATCTCTAAGCATTTGTTAGTACTGTTCAACTGGGGTTTTTAAATTTTTTTTAAGTAAAAATTCATACTGTTCATAGTATCTTGTATATAATATTTTTTTTCCATTTTGATATTCAAATTCACAAATGCCATGGAAATCTGCTCTTTTGCTTCTGAAGTAAATTCTCTGAGGCAAGCCAGTTGTATTTTCCTTCTGCAGCACAGAGCAGGGACAAGGATAATAGATGTATCAGCAAAGTACAGTGGGAGCAGTCCTCTTCTGTGCATGAATGTGGAGCAATGTTCTCACCCATGTTCCTAGTAAAGAAGTCATCAGTGGAGCTGTGTTTCAGCATCTCACTTGAGAAAAGCAAAGGAGAGCTGCCATAGCAAGGAGGGAAAAACATTTCTTCCTCTTTTGCATCCCATAAGACATAAAGCCATATGGCCTACCTCATTTTATACCGTTTTAAGACCTATCCTTACATAAAGAGAAAAAAATGTGTACTTATACTTAGTCTGACACAAATATGCACTCCATAGTCCAAAAGATTCTAAAAGCTATTAGGTTCTGTCAGCATCTGTGCACCAGCAAAAAAGTGCTTCAAGAACATCAGAGTCAATAAGACATTAAGTCATTAGTGTCTAAGTGTTACCCAAATTGGCATAATTATACTAGGATATAAAAAAAATTGTCATTTAGGTAATCTTGCTCTCTGTTCACTGCCAATTTAACCTGGATGCAAACATACCATTAAGGGTTTGGGCACTCTAATTGAGGAAAAAAAAGTTATTTTGACCTCATCAATGACCTGATGAGAAAAAAAAAAAAAAAAAAAATATATAAACTGGTAGAAAATACTGGAAAAGGGGTTTTATTAATCCTGGGGGAACAAAAAACAATAAACCAAAGAGATAAACAAACAAACCAACTCCCCCAAGCACACACCTTTTAGCAGACATAATTTTCAAATCTATAAAAAACTACTCTAAAGCACAATCACTTGTCTTCCTAATAGCCCTTGAAGACAGGGACATATGTGGAATTGTAAAGGAACCATAGGGCAGCACTTTCTAACAAGAACAAGGATAGACCCCCAAAGGAGCCTAAGCATTAGAGACCAATATACTTGTCAGGAGTCTTTCACTCCACACACTCACTCTGTGTCTATCTTCTGTCTGTCTACTGGAATACAGTATCAAAGAGAAAATAAGTAAAGCTCTTTTCTTCCTTCTGACTGAGATTTTTCCATTTTAACTCTCTTTTATATTGGAGAAGCATTTTTCAGTCCCTGCTACCCCTGCCTATCAAAGAAAAAGCAGGCAACAGCTGGCTGATCTGAAGTCAGTATGACAATCAGAACAGAGCGGCAATCAACAGAGCTACAACAGAGCAAAGCCAGACTAAGATGAACCCCACATTCTGAATCATCACTGTTCTAACCATAACATAGTAGACTTTTACCCAAGGCTTTCTTTCAGATCAAGTGAAAATATGAGACAATGAAAAATCTTTCATATGCTCAGCCCTTACCTAGGGAGTTTATGCAACTGCAACAGAAACAGAGGAAAATATGAGCTTTATAAGACCTAACTTTAAGATTTAAGAAATGTTACTTTGATCTCCTATTCCCACATTGCAAGTGCTCACAAACAAAACAAAAAAAAAAACCCAAAAAAATCAGAATATTTCCACACAATGGCTATACCTTTAATTAGATCAGACTGATGTCCCTTCATTGGTTTTGATGTATATACCTTGATCTACATCAGATTGAAATCTGGCCTTTTTGTTTTTACACCTTTGTTGTAAGTAGTTGCACTAGTAATAAATTTCCTGAGTTAAACCAGATAGAAAGCAATAACTTTTTTCCCATTTCAGACTCCTATTTTACATTTTTTTCCCCTGCAATCTTGCTGTGCAATATAACTTGGATACAAGTGCAACATGTGCAGTTATATTTCAACAGAAGAAATGACAAAAGGGATTATTTAACACCTGAAGAGATGAGATCCTTAGGATCTATTAGGACCCTTAGGATATAGGATAAGTATGAATATTCCTAATCTGGTTTTGTGTCATGATGTCATGATTCAACATTGCTTGAAGCATTAGAATTATGGATGTGGCTTTAGTTTGACTGGTTTTGATTTCATGATATGAGGAAGATGGGAAAGGAAATCAGTTATGGGCACTGTGCTTATGGATTATTGCACTGCAGGCATATTAGTCAGTGAGAGCTGGCCTTCAGATGGGTAAGATGGCTAGTAAATTACAAATTAATCAAACTGAAAATTAAAATATAGTATTCAAAACTTGGGAGTGACATAGGGTAAATATTTAAATGTGATAAAATATAGACCTCTACAATCTAGATGTTTATATCTTACTTGTCATCTGATTTCCCTTCATAACTAGTGGAGAAAGATTTAGACTATAGTTCACCCTAACAAGGATGTTCAAAATATCAGATTAATTAAAACCTGCCTGCAAATGCCTGATTCTCTTTAGGGACTGTAAAAATAGCCTATGCTGATTATTTCAGATGTGCACAGTAGTAGTCTAAACTTAGGTGAGATTAATACCACAATTAATCTGTTATTATTACCTCAGCTAGCTGTTAAAAGCTAGCTAGGACACCTCATGAGGCTTGCAAAATACATATTTGCAGGATCATCTTTCCCACAGTGGGAATGCTATGAAGAGCTGGCCATTTCTCTAAAGTATACACTGGCTGGCTAAATGCAGACTTTGGACAAAAACTCGTGGCTTTGCAACTCACCTTCCACCAGCGAGACCATGAAATGTAGGCAAGTAAATTCAGTTTTCTCTAAATTTTCTACCTTTAAGATTAATAGACAAGTTGTAGGGGGATTTTTGGTAGGAATCAAATGGAACAATTGAAATAATAATCTTTCTAAGAATGAGAGAAACATACACTGCCACTGCAGCAGTAACTAGTGAGCAGAGACAGATGATATTCTGTGTTTTAGAAGATGAGGAAGGATTTCCAGAAAAGAAATTAAAGAAGGGCATTATGTATTCAGCTACAATTAATACTTCTAATGTGTCTTGGAAACTCATTTTCCATAGAAATCAGTTATTCAGGTAGTTATTCAGACAGTTCACAGTATGCTTTGCAAATTAGTTGGAAGTCTCTGAGAGTGCATTGATGGACATGTGTAAGGCACATACCTATTTAATTTTTCTAAAGAAATATAAAAAATCATTGCAGGCTTATTTTTTTTCATATTTTACCCAGATGCTACTGCCATGATTTCTGCTTAACAGAGTTCCTTGATTCTGAAATATGAAAGTCTGTTTACCTAAACTCTTCAACTTTATTCAGCTGTGCCACATTTAAGTGCAGTTTTGTTATGCTTAAGACAAATGACTGCGGGAACAATTACTCAAAAGTTGCTGCTGCCTGGAGCTGCTGCACATTTATAATCACATCTCGTTTTAGGCAAAATAATCAAACAGAAAAGCTAGAAGTCTTAATTTGAGCTTAATCCAGTGCTCTGAGGTATCCAAGACAACCACACAGGTCTTGCCATCTCTCAGGAGTTACGGAGAACCTGTGCCCTCCTGGGTCATCTGTTAGAGGCTGGATCAGACACCCAAAAACATTTAAAACACTTGATGGCACCTCTGTCAAGGCACTGTTGTACAGAGAAATGCAGTTTATTTTGAGGAAGAACAGTAAAACGGTCCCCTTGATGAATTTTAAGTAGAAGGAATTAATCTTTTTGAAGTCTGTGGAAAATTTCAGAGGAGTAGTGGTCTATAAAGGTTAACAGAGACACCAGAAGGAAGTGCCCTCTGGGAGTGCTCTGTGCTGAAGATTAGAAAGGTTAACACTCTGAAAGGTGCAGCTTGAAATATAATATACACTCAAAGAAGAAACTTCCATAAATGTTTTGTTAGAAGAGAAAGAAAAAAATCATTTGAAGAAAGAAGAAAGGGAGAGAAACCTTCTAGTTTGCTCTTATTTCAAGCAATTTTTTTTCATAGCTCTATGTTTTTTATAAATTCTCTTAACTGTTTGCCTATTTTTTTGCTATTTTAAGCAAAAACTATAAAAAATTATTTGGATTGAAGGAACTGGAATTTTACAATAAATAGATAACAACAAGGCTGTATTGTGACGAGTGTATAAACCAAAATACTGCTGCCTCCAGGCTGACAGTGAGCTGGAAATGCAGGAGACACAGAGAAATCTTTACATGTTGAAAGGTAATCAGGAGGACACTCCATCATGCAGTAAGATACCAACTGCAAAGTTCTCTCCACCACCTCACCACCTCCACCATCAGTCTTAAGACAAGAAGGGATAAGTCATTATTCAGATAAACTGACAACTTAAGCGGTAAAATACTCTTTTACCAAGACAAGAATAAAATCACAGTTGTAGTCAAAACAGGTTTAAAATAGATAGATATTTTGACATTTTTCTTGGGTTTTTTTCATTGCCTTTTTTCCCTTCAGGTCCCTCCAGTAGCGGCATATTTGCAGGTACCATATTTCATTCCTTCATTTCTGTGTCACATCCATAATACTCCCCCAGATTTGTTAACCTCCACAAGTAAACTAATTTTTAATAATGAATTGTTCCACATCTATTCCATATGTAGAATTATTAGCTGAAGTGTATGATTTTCTCAGCTGCTGAATCTGGATTTCTTGCCACAGTCAAGTTTCAGCATGGGCGAGTTGAGCACCATCTTGGTTAGCAACCTACCAAAGTTAAATGTAACTTAAATGAACACTTGCTCATTTACTGTAGTTTTACTAAAAAATGAAACAATGTTTGCCCTAAAACTGACTTTTATATCAGTTCAGCAGAAAACAGCACAGATCTGTGAGACTATTTTTATACAAAAGAAAATTAACAAGAGAAGAAGCTTGAATACTTGGCTGGTATCATATTATGTTCATTACAGATGAATGAAAATTTCCTTAGAATTGAGGCTGATTTTTAGATGCGAATTTCTATCAGGGACCTTGTGTGTTCAGGGTAAGCTTTAATACTTTGTGTTTTGTCAGTAAGGGAATGCTCTTGAAACTAATTTCATATTGGAAAAGGATGTTTGAATTTTATTTCATTTGTTTCTATATAAAGCTTAATTATATCATTAGAAAATAATTATTTTACTGCAATCTTTACCAGATCTAAATTGAAGACTAAACTTGCCTATGCAAGACAAAATGACACTGAATCAGCATATATTCTGTAATTCCAATCTTTGGACTTCCTTATGGCCCAAGTAGATTTGGTTCATAACAGCTTGTTGAGCAGCAAATATTTACATTCCCTTGATACATTCATCAAAGAAACATCTGTTGCTGAAAAATTTTTAAGAGACCAGCTTCCTAATAGGGGAAGAACAAGATAGAAGTGTCTTTTTTTCTTTTAGGAAGAGGATGAATGATCATGGAAAACAAGAAAATTAGAACAAACCAAAGTATAAAATTACCCCAAATAAACATTGAAATCTTCCTCTGTGCTTTTCAACAAATACTAAGTATATATCTATGTTTAAAAGCTTAATATAAAATACCCTATCAAGAAAAATTGGTAAGTAAAAAATCCCCATACTGGCATAAAAGTGACTCGAGACAGAAAAATTCTTCAGAGAATCATGTAGGGATTTAACTATTCAAAAATAATAATAATTTGGATTCTGGGGTTATAAATTATTCAAGCATAAGATTTTTTTTTTCTAAATATATACAGTAAATTTCTAATTTGTTTGCAACTTCAAAAGTAATTATGTGCACTTCACTGGCATTAAAAGTGCTATTAGCAGAAATATTTAACATAATTTGTCTTTTTAAAAGGGTAGTAACCAAATATGTTAAAAATTAGTCAAAGAAGGTTCTTGCATTTTAAAAGTTAATGTATTATGGGTAAATTACTAATTACAGACACTGATGATTCTAAATTTCAGTAGATATTTGTGATTTATGCAGGAGATTAGATGCCATTAATAGAAACAATAAATTAAAAGGCAGCAGGGCTCAGTAATACCTTTACTCAATGCACTGGTAACATGAGGTTCTGGTTAGCTGTAAATGCTTATTAGAGATTATCAGCTAAAGAAGTTCTGTTATTTCCTGTGAGTACTCTTCTAATTTATCTGGTATGCTCTACACAATGACATATGCAAAGTGCTAAACTAGATCTTAGGTTACTCTGTACTAAGATAATAAAATCATGGAATCATTAAGGTTGGAAAAGATCTCCAAGATCATGGAGTCCAACCATTAGCCCAGCACTGACAGGTCTGTCACTAAACCATGTCTCTAAGCACCACAGAGGCTGTGACTTCCACCACTTCCCTGTGCAGCCTGTTCCAATGCTTGGCAACCCTTTCAGTGAAGAATTTTTTTCCTAATATCCAATCTAAACTTGCCTTAGTGCAACTTGGGGCCATTTCTCCTTATTCTGTCACTTGTTTGGTGGGTAAAGAGGCCAACCACCATCTTGCCAACAGCCTCCTTTCAGGTGGTTGTAGGGAGCAATAAGATCTCCTGAGCGTCCTTTTTTCCAGGCTAAACAAGCCCAGATCTCTCAGCCACTCACCAGACTTATGCTCCAGACCCAGCTACATTGCCCTTCTCTGGACTCTCTGCAGCACCTCAATGTCTTTCTCATAGTGAGGAACTAAACACAGGGTTCAGGATGCAGCCTCACCAGAGCTGAGTCCATGGTAAAGGAGAGATAGGATGTTTCATGTTATAGGAAAAGAATGAAAGAACAAGAAAAAGAACATACACTGGTTTAGAGCTCCTCATGCAACAATCCAGAATCCCTGAATACTGCCCATGAAGTTTTTTACTTTTTTTCTCATTTTCTATTAACATGAAATCCACAGAGGAAGCTCAGGGACAGCTCTCCAGGGAAATATTCTCCCTGCAAATGTAGTTTGTTCACATCCTCCAAACACTGTTACAGTACTGAAAAGGGATAACAGTAGAAAAATAATTTGTACTTTCCTTAAATGTACTCAAGTGCCAAGAACTACATTTTGAAACCAGTGTGATATGAATGTGTTATAGCTATCACAATTACTGCTAATTGCCAGTTACGGATCTTTTCCCAGCTTTACAGTTTGAGCTTCTGCCTGCTGCTACACCAGTGTACAAATCTGAATCAAATCAACACAGCAGCTATTTCCTCGTATCTGTTGCATGAGAAAATAGACTGGCTCTATCTGCAAGGCAGTGAAATACACCAGGAGGGCTCCCTAGCTAATGAACCATTCCGACCAACGTCTGGCATGAAACAGGGCACAAACTGCAGAAAGGGCACATCATCCCCTGGCAAACCAGGATATAGTCTGTTGCAAAGCTATCTATCACACTGTCAAAGATATCAAATCAGCTCTGCTGGGGAGGGATTTCTGCCACCCTGACAGAGACATTTTGCAGTCACCTAGTGCCAGCCAACAATTAGATTAGCTTTAGCTTTTGGTCCCACACATACCCTTCATTGCTTTTCTCACTTGCAACCTTTCTCTTTCCTCATATTTCAGACATAAATAATGGAAAAGGGTTTGCATTTGTTAACTAACCACTCAAGTCAGACATCAATCTATTAATGGAAAATTAACTGCCAATATGAAATAATCTTTGAAATCCATCACCTAAGCTCAAACTATGCACATTCTTGTTGCTTTCGTGCAAGCTGCTGAAATAACTGATGAGTAAAACTGCGATAACTTTTCCAGGTAATAAATCTATTTATAGATCTAGATACAACTCTTTTCTGATGCTGACATATTTCATATCATCTTGATATTACAAGAAAATGAAAATAATTTTGTTTAAGAAAACTCATGAAATACCTAAAACCATGCATCTTAGTAATTCTAAAGATGTCTTTCGTAAATATATTACACTTCACCTCCAGATTTGTAAATACCAGTCAATCTGAACCGACTGAATTTCCATCAATACATAGGAACTATTAACAGTGATGGATAAAGGTCGTGTATGATGCAGATAAACTTTAAAGCAACTTGAATGAGACTCTCTTGTTACAACACCATACAAGCTATATATCAAGGTAAGAGGAAACTATGTGTGAGAGGGAGTGGAGCAGTCTGAAGACACTGAAGATTTGTGTGAATCATTTATTCATCTTTTTTATTCTGTTTGAGAGCTCCTTCTCCCCAAACTCATTCCTTTACATTTTCTTAGTAAAGATGCAAGTCTTAGTTACTCTTCCTTGTCTTACAGGTATTTGTTCTCAAATTCAATGCAGTAATTTAGACCACTTACTGCACAATCCTATCAGACCTGTCAGTCATCTAATTATATTCATTGCCTCTGTACTGGATAAAGAAATCACCTACATCCCTGCATGTAGCTCCACACAATCAGAACATTCCCTACCACGTGTAGGTGTTTAATCCACCATGCAGTCAGGAGGTGGATAGGAAGGTGCTGAAACTGTGTGTTCAGTGCCTGCTGCCATTCTGAAACCTGTGAGGTCAGAGGGCTTTTCCAGTTCTTCAGACAAGTTTAGGATGTCTGTGCTCTTCCCTAATGCTGGAGGTCACCTGTTTCCTGCAAACAAAAAAGCTTACCCACACCATGCAATTCAAACTCTGTATGCCATAACCAGAAAGATCTTTTAAGCCATATGATTTAGTCTTTGGACGTAGCTGATCTGCTTGCTTGACTGCTTATAGAGATTAACAATTACACCAAGAATCCAAATTATAATTATTAAAGGATCAAAAAGCATAAATTAGGCACATTGTGTAGCAATTCAGAATACAGAGCTTTACAGACCTGTAATCTCAGCAGAAACTTCTGTTATTTTCTGTTCATATGGCTTCTACCATTTTAGTGGATGAAGGGTAGCTACCATATTTATTTTATTTATTCTAAAAGTTTAAAATGACACACACAATAGGGACATACTTGTTGACAGCTATAGTAGATTAATAAAATAATGAGGGGAAGCAGAGGGGCAGGCACTGATCTTTTCTCTGTGCTGCCCAGTGATGGGACCCAAGGGAAGGTCCTGAAGCTGTGTCAGGGAGTTTAAGGTTGGATATTAGAAAAAAGTTCTTTACCCAGAGGGTGTTTGGGCCCTGGAACAGGATCCCCAGGGCAGTGGTCACAGCACCAAGCCTGACAAACTTCAAGAAACGTTTGGACAACAATCTCAGGCACAGGGTGTGACCCTTGGGAGCGGTGCTGTGTAAGGCCAGGAATTAGACTCTGAAGATTCTTGTGGATTCCTTCCAATTCAGGATCCTCTATGATTCTCTAATGAGATCAGGATTTGAATGTTGATGCTTGGTATATATATATAGATAGATATATGTTCAAGCATGCACTTAGAATATTTACTTCCATTCATGACTTTAAACACAGTAGAATTATTTGGCCTTTTACAATTAATCTGATTCCCCTGACTGCAGATGATCATTTAAGGTACAGATACCATTAAATGCTGTTAACTGTTCAGTAATTTTGATATTTATAGTGTGAATATCATCCATCTAAAATAGGAAATGAGATAAAGACTTTTTAGATTACTGTGTACTGAAATAGTTACATTGAATAACATTTTTTTTAACACTTTGACTATTTAATTCTAAAAGAACATTTATCATACAAATTTTTATTACCTCTGAGACAACACTAGTCTCAAGCTTGCAGTGGCATAACCGATGCAGCCCTTCTCATATTCTGCAGTTTATACAACTATATAAAAGTGGCTTAGTCTCAAGAGGGAAAAGAAATTTACTAAAGATCAGTTTGGGGAAAATGTATCAGAAGTGATTGACTTTAAAACTCCCTGACAATCCTGGGTACTATACATAAATGTCCTCCCCCGTCTCACTGCCTCATACACATACTTCCAGCTCACAAACAAATTGAATAAACCAGAAGATTACATTAATATAAAACATGAACAGGACAATTTCCTTTCCTGCTCCCAGGTGGTATCTTGTCCTCCCCAGACTCTCTTTATTCTAAGAATCATGGTGTTGCTGCCTAGTGCTGCAAGTTCAACAGCAAAATTAAAGCATTTCATATCAGCTCAGTGATGACAGCAATCTCTGGAGCAGAAGAGGCCTAAAAACTAATATTTCAGTATCTTGAGATGTACCCTAACTTATGTTCTAAAAAAAGGTAAAAAATTCAGATGCTGTTCTGAGCTAAACTCATGCCTTCACCTTGGCTCTGGTCCCTTGGTAAAGTGCCCACTCTGACAATTCCTGAAGGCAAAAGATCTCTGAACAATTTAGCACTTCAGGCACTGCATCTCTGAACTGTAATAGAGCATAGCAGTCATCTGAACACATAGCTGTTCAAACTCTAAACTATGCAGAGATATTTAATCCCAGACACACAGAAAAATATAAAATCTAGAATAGAAACAGTATTGGGAGCTTCACAGGCAAGTGATAAAGGAAAGTAGGTGGCCTGAATTGATTTCTTGGTCTAACATTCCAACTGAATTTCTGTGAAAAATTGAAGTTAGGCCACCAGAATATTCCTTAGTTTAATTTAAATTAAACCATATTCTATAAGTAAGTAATACAAATTCTTTGCCTTGTCACAAGTAGAAGAAAATGTCTTTAGACTTTCCAGAGACATTCATACACAAGTAAATACACTTTCAGTCTTGGTGACAGGCTTCCCAAAATATATCATATGCTTGTGCTCTTTAATATTTATGTCATCATCCAAATAATATTTTAAATCCTTTCTTCCTAAAGTCTTTTCTGTAGGTCTTATTTTTTTTAACTGTTACATACTAACAATTTAATAAATGATAAAATTAAATTCTGTTTTGTTACATGTTAATGGAACAAGCAGTGTATTTCTGAAAATAAACAGCATTAACACTGCCTTCACTTAGACAGCAACAAGTCAAATAAGCAGTTAGTGTCTAGCACAGGCACTTTCCAAAGCAAAAATTCATAATATGTCCTAGATTATAACCCTCGACAGACATCCTTCCTAGTGCTAAACTTAATTCCAGTAAATGCCTCATAGAATTTCCTAGAGGCACCAAAAGGTTGCATTTTACAGTGAGTTCATTGCAATTTCTCCCCTTTCAATACCTAAATATGAGATGGGTCTCACAAGAGCTTTATATGTGTATCCTGGCAGGTGATTTAACAAGTAATCTTCTGCAAAACTATATAAGCAGCTTTGCAGTCACTCATATATTGTAGTCAGTGCTGCATACCCAATAGCAAAGCCTACAAGCTTCCACTTCTTTTATGGCACATCAGAGATCAAAAACCTACACTGCTGATCTTAGACATCTTTATTTTTCATCTACCATTCACTGTATAGGGAGCCAGAATGATCCTACTGGGTATCTACCTACCAAGGTGGATATTCATCTACTTTGGGATATCAGTGGTTGATAAGCAAAGGGTAATCCTTAAAAACTGAATTTGATTTATTTACAAAAATTCTTTCATTAAATAGGATAATTCACAAAATAATTACTACTTAAGGACCTGAGCATCCCTCCTGAAAACTTGCTGCAAGGTGTCATTAGGCCTCTTGGATTTTTATGGTGTACATGCCATGGTGTATTATGTTCTTGGCTGAACTGAAACATACATCAAGCAAAAAAATCATATTCCCATGACTAAACAAATTACCAAATGTCTTTTAATCCACTGAATAGGCACAGGCATTTACTCCAAACTTGCAGTAAATATGAGGAAACTTGGCTATGTTATTAGACTTGCCACTGTCATCTTGACAAGAATATACATCCGTGGTCAATATCACTTCCTCCGGTCAAAAAATGCACTCAGGAGGATCTCCATAACATTCCTGCAACTTCCCAGGAGAGATTCAAGAGAGAAATCCACAGTGAAGGTTACAGGTGCAGGCTGTGAGCACAAAGACATCCAGAATTGAGGCAGAAGAGACAAACATCTCCATTGCTGGTAACTGTGAGGGTCTCACACCTTGTAACTTAAAGGTGTATCTTAACAGGTGGATGTCATAACCTTCCCACGAAATCTCAGCTTGGAGAGTCATTAAGAAAAAGTTTACTTTTTTTCCTAGAGATAAGAGGTAAAAGAGGCCTAATATAGCTTTTCCTAGACATGTTTGTTGCAAAAATGAATTGCTTTGGAAATCCAAAGGAGTAATTTTCATTTAGATTTCAATGCAATAGGTGCTCTATCTCTGAAGAGGAAAGAGGTATTACTGGTATGTCTAAGATCATTATATAATTCCCAGAGTACCAGTCAAGTGTTCTCACACAATGAACAATGCATGGTTAGACATGTTTAGATTGCTAACTAAGGGAAATTCATTTGAATGTTCTGGGCTAAATGTTGTAGCTGTAAAGGCTGAATCAGCAAATGAATTGCTATGGCACCTTTTAAAAATGCTGCATTATACCAGCACTGTTTCAACATCTGCCCAGCTGTGAATTGTTCTGATGTCTCTCAGTGTGGGCTGCCATTTTAAAGTGACTCCCTCAGCAAGAAGCATAGTCTGTGATGCATGTTTTGTGACAAAGGAAATGCTACAGTAATCACCAAATGAATAGATGGAGGAATCAACAGATGGATGATGGAGTGTTTCACTGTTGGCGTATTCAGATAAACTGTTTGCTAAATTTCCTACACAGTTTCCTTACTGTTTTCACAGAATAGCTTGTCAAGTTCTTAAATTGCAAAGGTAGCCAAGAACCATTTTATGTATGCCCTGAATTACCTGCATAGCTTCCCTGTTTTCTCTAAATTTTACTTTATAATTTCAGAACTTCATATTAATCCAGATACCATACAATCTCACAGACAAAAAAAAAAGACATATCTTGAGCTGCCTTCTCCATCAGCATCTGGACCTGTAATAAGTAACTGAGATGAGCAGATCACACAATCATGCTATGCAACACTGTAATAGGTCTGAAACAGGACTAATTTCCTAAGGATGGTTTTAATGCCTGTATCCAACATGGATGAGTTTCTGTCATTCAAATACCTGACTTTTTCTTCTTAAATAATTTAATCCTAGGGTTAGAAGTTCATTAAGACAAAATTATTAATTTATAAGATGACCAGACAGAACAAATGGCAGACCTGTGCAATTTGGTGCATCAGAGGGAAGGCATACACACATCACTCAACATAATTAAGATGTTTAAGGAGTAATGCACCGACCTCTCCTGTTACAAAGGGGAAAACTAACATGAAAGCAACTTAAAATTTTCAGGAAACAAGTTGGTACTCTTCCTCTTCTCCCTAATGCATATACAAAACAAAAAAATTAACTGTATGTACTGAGTCATATCAAAAGGTTCATCAAGCCCTATATTCTGCTTGACAGTGCTTACAGAAAGTTATATGAAAAGGACAAGTCTAGTGCAGACTGTTCAAGTTCCTCATCATAGTGCCTAGGGGCAGCATAGTGTCACAGAGGCATAGCAGGCTTTGCTTGCACAGAATCTCCCAGGAAATCTCTGTACCAGACTACTGCTGGTCCACTGTGGAATGCTGAGGAGGATGCAAAAGACAATAAAAGTGCAGCTGATGACAAAATCCTACTTAACATTACTGGCAATGCTGATAATATCTTCTCACCTAAATGAACAATTCCTCCCTGAACATGACTGAGCAGTATTTTCAGTAAAACATATGACTATAATATGACATTATAGGCTTTCTGTGGCAAGCTCAATATATCCTTTCAAACCATGAACACATTTCCATACTTCATTTTTTAATGCCCTCTAGATCATCTTACCAGCTTCCAAACATTCTTCAGACATATTCATCATGATTTTGGTTGTTGCCTCTAGATATCACCAGGATATAGCTTCATTCAGAGTCACTGAGACTCGTTAACTCAGAAAACAGAAGTAGACAATTTGTCTCTCCATGCACTCTTAAATTCAGCATCACAGCAGATTGAAATTCCCAGCCACATAGATGGAAGGTTAGACACAAATATCTCTGGGGGTTCCAGGGGAAAGGTGAAAGAAGACACTGACAGCCTAACTAATGACTTTTTTGATATTTTGTTAGCAGTTTTCAAACTCTATCATGTGGTCCTGATTCTTTTCACTTCAGGTCAACAAGGAGATCTTATTCCATATGTCCTGTGGGCATCTTTAATGTGATCTTATACAATTCCTCACACTTGAGCCAAAACAGCAAACTGAACTGAAACATCCACTGTTATACAGAAGTAATGCCACCATTATTCATGAATTTTTAATGGCTTTTTCTCAAATACTTCATACTTTTGACTGTATAGAGTTCACTAAGTATCAGCATTAAAAAACAGGGACTGAGACAGCACAGCACATCATATCTACCATCTCATATGGAGGCCACAAAGTTTCCCTGCATGAACTTTCCCTTGCAGCCTATGCTGGTCCTGAACCTTAACCCAGTGTGACCTTGAGGTGTGATCTAACACAAAAACATGCTGCTATTTTTTGAATATAGCAGTACCTGAAATTCTCCATTTACTTGTTAGCTTGGTACTAATAGAGAATGAAAAACCTGTCTCTGAAAATGTGAAAGCAGGAGAAATACAGTGCTCCTAAGGAAAGTGAAATATTTGAAGGACATCATTGTCATCACATGCACCTCTCAAAGAACAGAATTTCTTTCATTTCTCTAAATTTGAGGAGTCTTTGACTGACAGTCACTTAACAAGTCCACCATGTAATTATGGCATACTGACTGATTCCATTAGAAGAGATCAAATAGTGATTGAAATCAAAGATATAAAGCTACTGGAATGACAGCTACAAGATAGAAACCTAAATCAGGAGAAGCAATAAGGACATGTCAAAAAGATGTTAGAAGAAAACAGAGATGCAGTTACACTGGACAAACAGATTATCACAAGGGGAAATTAAAAAATGGAAAGATAATGAGTTAGAAAAATCATAGACCCAGAAGAAGCTGTGATGGACAGAAAGTGCATTAAGTGTAAAAACATGTACAGATCCAAGCATCCAATACCCATATTTAGATACCATGAATGTAACCATTTCACAATAATTTTCAATTTAACCACATTATATATCAGCATATCACTGTTCTGTATTAAAAGAAGAAATTAAAAAAGACCAACAAAACAAAAAAAAACCAAAAAAACAAAACCCCCAAATGAACAAAAAATACCTGAAAGGGACTTCTAGTGAGAGCATTCATCTTCAAAAGTTGAATCCAGGGATTATAGAGGGCTGAAATCATGCTTTATACACTGAGGGAATGTTTCTGAATTATAGATTAGCTATTGATATCAAATTGAATATTAGACAGGAAAATGTAGCTGCAAGCTTTTCTGTAATACAACAAAGTCACTAAAGTCCCCACCAAAATAACTTCAAGAGGAAAATTATTTTATTCTTCCTGAAGAATAAAATAATCTTGAATTGGAAAGCAAAAGTGAAAATTAAACTGGTTACATTTGTTTTAATTGCTAATCCCATACATATTCTAAGGATTACAAACCAGTTAAATTCAAAAGACAAAGATCATGAAGCTGTGATACATAATTAGAAAATTAGTCCCTTTTTACAGGTATTTTATAAAACAGTTTGATGTATTATTATTAATACTTCTTTGAGTTTTCATCAGGCACTGCATTGAGTTCTGGGCCCCTAACTTCCAAAAGGTCTTTGAGGTGTTGGAGCTTGTTCTGGGAAGGACAACCTGGCTTGTGAAGGATGTAGAAAACATATCCTATGAGAAACAGCTGAGGGAGCTGGGTGTGTTTAGCCTGGAGAAAAGGAGGCTCAGCAAGGACTTTATTGCTCACTACAACCACCCAAAAGGAGGCTGTAGTAAGGAGAGGGCCAGTCCCTTCTACCATGCCTGCAGTGAGGACCAGAGGAAATGGCCTTATGCTGACCCAGGGGAGATTCAGATTAGATTATAGTAAAAAATTTTCACTTTTCAGGCATTGGAATAGGTTGCCCAGAGAGGTGGTGGAGTCACTATTCCCTGAAGTGTTTGAGGTGTCTGGATCTGGTGAGGGCAATGTGGTTTAGTGCTTTAGGAGCCAATGGGGTTAGTGCTGGCTGGATGGTTGGGGTGGATGATCTTAAAGGTCTCTTCCAACCTCAATGATTCTATGACTCTGTGGATTCTTTAGGATTCTGTGGAAAATCAAACATGAAAATCTTAGAGCATGTTTGCAATACAGCTAAGAGGAATAGTGTAACCTGTCATAACTACATTAAATCTGTACTTGCAGGATATGAAACTCGAGAATATTTTTCTCTGGTGATGGTTCTCAGCTTAATGAACAAAAGAAACAAAGGCTAGTGCAGTCTGCTTAAGCTTCTTTTTCAGGAGAGTCTGTATTTCAACACTTAAACTCACAGGTATCTGTGACTGAACAGTTTGATGAAAAAGAATTGAGGCAGTTAAGAGATAATTCAAAAGGCTACAGAGGTTGGAAGGATTTAGTTCAGCTGAACCTAAGGGCATTGCCTTTACAGCACAGTACATCACTATTGGAACTGTGTTTAGTGGGAAAGAGCAAATTCCCAGTTTAGCAGAACTGCAGCACAGATTTTAACATGCAGCAAGAAAAACTGATAAAGACATAAAAAAATTCATGGTATAACAGGGATTCAAAAGTATGAAATCCATTATAAAGTGGAGCTCTAGTTCATTTCTACATAGATAAATCATGAAATTTAAAAGACTATGGCTATCAGAAAGGTTATGCCTCATTTCTGTGAAGTTCAGAATCGCGAAGGTGAGGTGTTGAAAACAAGAAGTAGGTGAAAATCAATTCTTAGTAATGAGCAGATAGACAGGTAGAATTTGCAGGCAGGACTGACTCCAACTTTACAGTGACCCCTGAAGAAACAGTAGAAAAACTGAAAAGAAGATGAAACAGAGGTGTTTCACGGGAGTACAGATGGAATTCAGGAAAGATTCACCGAGTATTTCTAAAACATTTAGGGGAGTGGTGGTAGTCTTTCACAAAAGAAATATGTACTGACATTTTTAGTAAGTGAACCACATAATCAGCAAGTCAGACACATAAGTAACAAACATCTAGTCCATCTGTCCTGAGTTTTAAGGGATAAAGATTGCACAGCTTGCAACCAAAAAGACAGGCAACAGTCTCTGTTCCCTTGCAGTTTTGTTGCATTTTCTTTGAGACACATCACAATGTTCTTTTCTACATTAGTGTATTTATTGTGTAGTCTTATCAACTACCTTGGAGAACTTGTTTCTTGGGGTAAATAAGGTCTTGACTTTTTGAGTCTGATTTTTTTCCTCTTTCTACTCCTTAAGAATTACTGCTTCAGCTGTGCTCTGGCTGCTGGTGACTACCAGGACATTACATAAGTACTCCTGACTCCAGGCAGGCAGTCATGCCACTGGATTAGATTTTATTGCCCTGCCTGTTGAACAACCAGGCTGTGTTGTTTGGATGTCTCAGTTCACTTTATTCTCTCTGATGACTCTTACTGATCCCTGCCAAATTTCACTTAAATTTTGGTCTCAGCAGCTGTAAAAAAGTAAGTTTTGCAAAGAAATATTATACTAATTTTCATTCATTTGGACCATGTGTCAGAAAAATCATGTAAACTACAAGGAGCTTTAAAGCCTACATCATCATAATATTTGTTTGACCTAGGCCTCAATACATGTGAAACATCTCTAGGAGATGTAAATTTATCCATAAGTCATTCTGCAACATGGACAAATTGAAACAGCGTGAGAATGTCTTGAGTGTGACAACAAGCATGCAAGAGATACCAACATTCTTCCAAAATCTTCATCTTGAGTACTTTATTGCACATTTTATACATTCAGAAATTTATAATTTTAAATGCCTTAGTAAAAATTTACAGATCAGCTAATAAATTGATCACCTGGAATGGCATATACCAATCAATACGACTCACCTGGAAATGGCATATGCCAACCTTTTAGAAAAGGTCTACTTTCATACAACCTGTAATATTTTTTAATGTGACAGTCACTCAGTATGGAAGGGCCAGCTGAGCTGAGAACAGCAGTGAAAAAAATCATTTACAGCTTCACCTGTGTTCATTATGTTCGTGTTAGAAACCATGATATGGTTAGAAATTACTGTTGAATTCTCCTCTCTATAACATGGGCATAAAGGGGGATATTTCAGAATACTGTGAAGCTGCTAGCTACTAAAATTTGTATTTAATTGTTATCACTATATTGCTGCATTAGCTGCTACAGGAAAGTTCAAAACCACACTCAGAGTGTGCAGATCCCACAGGCATCCTAGTTGAAAACTAATGTAAATGCAAGCTAGTTAGTCTGTTCCTTCTCTCCCTTTCCCCAGGCTGTCACAGTCCCTCTGGACAGCAGCTCAACCCTCCTGCATATCAGCCACACCTCTCAGGTCAGCATCATCAGCAGAACTGCTGAGGGTACACTCTGCCCCACCATCCAAAGCATTAGTGAAGGTTTTGTGTGGGACTGGAACACCTATAGATCCCTGGGGTACACTGCTAGTTACTGGCCTGCAACCAGGCTTTGTACCACTGATTGCCATGCCCTAGTCCAGGCTATGCAGCCAGTTCTCAATCCACCTCTTCCTGCTCATCCAGCCCGTGCTTCAACAGCTTCTGTACAGGAATCTTACAGGAAACAACAGTGCAATAACTACTAAAATCTAGGAAACATCTAGTACTCCCCCATCATCTATCAAGACAACAATTTTATTGCATAATATTTTCATCTTGGTCAAATATGACTGCCCCTTGGTGGGTCCATGCTGACTGCTCCTGTTTTCTTGTCCTTCAAGCACCCAGAAGTGGTTTCCAGGATTTTCAATCACCAACCTAGGGACTGAGGTGAGGCTGATCAGCCAAATGTTTCAGAATAGTAGAATAGAATAGTTTATCCCAGAGCACAGACCCGTTCTTTCAGTAATTATTTTTTGCCATTATTGATATTATCCTGTAATTCAAATTTTTCTTCTAACATTAATTCATTCCAAAGCTTATCTATTGCTTGTTTTAAAACACTTTTTGTCTCCCTCTCTATTGTAACTCATACATATACAAAGCCATTTTATATTATGGAGCTAGTTAAGAAATTTCAGCATGAATACCCTTGTTTGCACAACAAAAAAACAAAAACAGAAAAAAAGAAAGAGATCATTCATGGTGCAGTAGCCTTATTCACAAAGAATGTGTAAATCTTGTCTAAATATTTGTGTGAACAAAAGGATTTTCCCTGAATTTTTATTGCAAAATTGAGCAAATAAAGGTGGATTCCTTGCTGAGTCAGAGAAATTAGACCTTTTAAAAATTACTAATGATGACAATTCTTATTGTACCTTAGTCAAGGTACAAATCCTCTAAACTTAACCATTTTCTGTATGCTCTGACTTGATTTCCATGTATCTATTACCTCAATATCAGTAGAAAATGTTCTTTTACCTGAAAGAAGGTGAAGTTTCTAATTCTAATCCTTGGCATTTCTAAAGCCAAAGAGAGTTGTCTTTGAAAAATTACCTGTTAGACATTAAACCATTTCATTTAGATCTCAGCTCTAGATTAGTAAATTTGTAAACTCTTATAAATTTAAGAAAATTCTATTGATGAGCATTGATGTCCGCCCATTTTGCCATGCAATTCCTGGACCACAGAATTTCTGTGTATATATTTTGAACAGACATTCAAAGATCTGTTTTACTTTGCACAGCCCAAGAGATACATAAATCTAAGGGGAAAAAAACCAAATAAAAGTCACACCAAAAAAACCCAACAAACCAAAACATCATGTCTGTCAGAGCAAGCTAGGAAAGAATTTTTATGACTTAAAATTACTTTCTCTCTCCATGAAATGAAACTTTCAAAAGAGAAATGAGGGAAGACAGGAAGAAGAATCAGAAGAGAGGGTTAATAAGAGTTAATAAGGGTTGTTCCACCTGATTTGGGGAAGGTGGAAGTTCAGGGCTTTATCATGTATTGAATTACCAAATGCAAAAACATCTCCCGCAAAGATGAATGAGCAAATGTTATTGTGTCTGATCAGTAAACTAACAGAAATATTTACTTGAAACAGAGGTAAGGGATTTAACCTACTATTGTGAGCAAAGCATGACAATTCCAAGTGTGATTCTCTCACCTACCAAGTTAACACCATGGGCATCACTGCATTAGCTGAGAGGCAAGTCTGAGTCCTTACTCCTCTCCTCATTTCAGGTCCACTCAAGCCTGCTACATACATAACATGGAAATTACTGACGCAGATTTTTCACTAAAACAAAATGTATTCCTAAAAATTCTCAGTTTTGTGTCCTGCATAGAAACCTTGTCTCTAGGTCTAGCTCTTTTTCAACAGACATTATCACCCAGTAGGGGGAGGAGATTTCTGCCACTCCTCTCCAGAAAAGTTATTTATCATATTTATTTCTTAAATCATAGCGCTACTTACACCGTTGTAATTACCTCCCACTTATCCCACTGTTCCTTAAGACTACATTTCCTGTGATGCTAAATCAATCCTTCTTTGTAAATCATTCTATGACTTTGAATACCAATAAAAAATGCAGTCTTTGTCCTACTTTTGAGGAGCTTCCCCTGTTTTCACTGCAATGAAGCTTACACCATTTTTTCTGGGTATCACACACTATCCCACATCCCAGTCTTCTGATGAAGACTGGCATACAGCACAGGCCCTTGCATCGTGCAAATATCTTAATCCTGAAAGAGAATACTGGGCACTGCTGACAAATTCACCCTCAGTGCAACACACAATCCTTGGAACCAGTTTGGCGATGGGGAGCTACTTGCTTCATGCAAGGCTCATGAACCTGAGAGGCATCCTCAAAAAGCAGTCAGTTACCTTTGGATGTTCACACTGCATAATCTGTGGGCAAAATTACTTAATTTTGCTTTGCTTTAGGTGAATACAAGTCTCTAAGTTCCTAGTCTTCTGGCTCTAAGCAGTGTTGAAGAAGACCATTTTAGTAGTAGAGTTCACAGAGATGCAGCTTGGGAAGAGCTTCTACCACTTGGTCTAATGTGGTAACGTTGGTTAATGGTAGGAAAATTGATTAGCCTTATAAGGGAAATTAATAGGCCATGAAAGTGAAGAAAGGAAAACTGTACACTTTAGTTAGCTGTCAAATAAAATAGATTGAAACTTCCTTCTGAAGTGAGAAAAACACTTTACTGGAGTTGTCTATGCTTAAGTGTGGCAGATGATTCAGAAAAATTAAAAAAAAAAATTAATTAAATAAGACTAATTAAAGACAGACTCTTTTAAGGTTCCTAGCCCATTTTTCTCTATATATATATTTTTTTTTCCATGCAGGATTGTAAGTGGAACTCTAAGTGCTATAAGCTATTGCACTGTGTGAAACACAGTATTACATTGCATATTTCTTGAACTGCAGACAAAGATATTCTAATGGTATATCAGCTGCAGTCTGAACTACTGCACTATGCAATACTACCTCATTTCCAAACAATACCTCTGAAGTCAATAAGGGTAAAGTACACCCTGATTAGTTCCACAGCACAACAGGGAGTCAGAGTTTTTCAGAAGCAATGACAATAAAATATTTTGATTTTGTCTGTATGATGAAAAGAAAATAATTATCCAAATCAAAATTAAATACTTTTTATGGTTTTGTGATGAAGAGATGGCAGCTGTATTACCTTGCTAGAAAGGATTGGAAACCACTGTATTTAATCCTTGCCTACAGCTGTGAAGCAGTGCAATCAATGACCCAATGGCTAATTTCTTCCTGACTCTGCTCCTGTACAGAAAATAATATTTTTTTCAGGGTCATTATTGCCAATGAGAGGGATGAGGGATCTCCATGGTCAATAAATAAAGCACATATTTTAGTGCTGAAACATTAAGTAAAATGTTTGGTCCAGATAATCAGATGAACATCATATAGGAAAGCACTTTAAATAGGACAGCTTTGGCAGAAAGATGGATCTGGAAAGTTTATCTTTCTGTTGCTCAACACCCTGTGCTTGCCAGTAATCTACAGCTTAGATCAAACTCCGTGAATGGCCAAAATACATCATTCTAATTAGCATTTAATTCTAGGTGGTTGTGTTCATTTTATTATATTTCTTAACTGCTATTGCATTGCTATACAGACAGCTTTTATATGTTTTCTTGCTACTTTCCCTCATTACATACTCCTCAGTTGAATGTAAATGTGGTAAAGGCAGCAGTTTTTCATACTAATGAACAACACAAAGTATTGAGAAACATCTGAGTGGTTGCAAATTCATTTCAAATTCAGTGTTGCTTAATTACATTTTATCACACTATGAAAACTCTTTTAACGTTACAGAGAATGCCCACTGCATGGTGCCCAAGGGGAGGCACCATAATGTGGCCTCTATCATATTTTACCCAACTTGGGGCAATCTATCAGTAACATGACTTCTTGACAGCTATGGTTTGGTTGTGTTAGCCCTCCTATGTGTTCAGGGCCTCTTTCACTGTGCCCAGTTTCTCAAATGTCTCAAGAAAAAACCTGAAGTGATAACAATCCCTGCATTCCTGTCTGATCTCTCAACAGCTGTGAAGAAAAGCCAGGAAAACCACCTACTAACTTTGAATAGATCTTTAACTAACTCTGAAGAGCCCATAGCAAGAAAATCTACTCTCCTAGTGCAGAAGCTTCCTTTCAGAGAAGGAGAGTTCTGGACCTGTGATTAGGTTGGAAAACTTAAAGATCTGTATGTAAAAATTATTCATTCATTCCACTTTACCTTTTCTAGATTGATATACTTAGCTTGAAAATGCAAATATTCCTTAATGGCTCAACAGAAGCTCCGTCATTATGGCAGTAAAGCTAAGGAAAGTTCTGTTTTGATGAGTGGTTTCTTGTTTCCAAGCACAAGTTCCTGCACTTACTGCAGCTCTGGCTCACCTCTTTCAATAGTAACTAATGGTATCAGTTAACTGGTACAATTACCTTACATATTTTAAGCACTTTTAGTGAGTGTTGCAAAAATATTTGCTTTATTTTCCCCTCTTCATCTTCATGAACCTTGTATGGTTACATTAGACGCAACTAATATAAGCAGAAAACATGAAAATTCTGAAGCTTATGCATAGCAACAAATATGTATCAAAGAAATAAATATCCATGATATTTGCTGCTGTAAAATAAGGTAAAATTCCCATTTGCCAAAACATAATGCAGGAAAATCATGAATCCACATCCACTTAGATCCTTTTAAAAAAAAGTCTGAAAATGAGTGATCAGAACTGATGTTAAAACAAAAACTCCACTTCAGAGTGGAATCTGAATTCCACCAATCCACGGAAATTCTAATCCTTCAGCCCACTGAGTTTCAATAGGCATAATTATGTTTCTAACTGTGGTGTGTACCAGGATTGTGACCTGTTAAAATTCATACTATGTATGTCTTTTAATGGAAGATGAAGCACCAGTATGTTGTATCACTTAAAAAAAACAACATATTCTCTTCATGTATACCAAAGATATTATAAACTTATAAAATACAAAGGTAGTTCCTCATAAGTTTTCAGTATTTGTTGTGAACACCAGACTTCTGGATTTCAGTACTATTTATCTTTCCCATTCTCTGAAATTTTTCTTTTAATGATAAAGTAATTGGTTCAAAACCTTGTTGCTATGGAAATGTGGAGGGAGGGGAGAAAAGAAATCACAAACAAACTCAAAGGTCATAAAATCCCTAAAACCAGTCCTTTCTTACTTTACAAGGGTCACCATCAGGTCACCAGTTCTACCTGGTGCTCAGGTAAATGAAGGAACATTTCATTCCTTTTCAGGAGCACAAATACTCAACCTGTGAGAAACTCTAATGGCAAGAACTATGCTGCACCAGACATGACTAAACTAAACTTGCTACCATCATCTCATTTTACTGCAAAGTCAATACAGTGTCCACTCTATAGAAATGTTGTCCAGGTCATTTCCTTTTAGGCAATATTCGTGGTGAAGACTGTAGTTTTCCAGATTATTTCAGTGACTCAAGGTTCAGGAGAGCTTCTATTAACATCAAGTCTGAATTCACATGTACTTCAAATTGCTGGAGCAATGATGGGTTAACTAGAATAAAGGAGCCTAAATGTACCTGGGAGGCAAAAAATTACTCTGGGACTTCAGGCTTCATTTATTGTTTCTGGTAGCAGTCATGTAAAATAACATGTAAAATGATCCCATATTCATTGAATTTTGCCTCCCCACTACCTGCATGGCAAGAACAGATCTACAACTTTTTTAATTTTTAAATGCAATGTTAACATTTAAAATCATTAATTAAAATCTAATAACGTTTGTTAATACGCTGTTACTATACTTTACTAAAAGAGAATATATTTAGGAAAGAAACAGAGTAGCTCTGTATTCCTTAGAGATAACCATTTTGTGGGTTTGGTGAAGTTTTTTGAAGATTTCCTCATTTGGGAGCATTCCAGCTATTCACTTTGTTGTATTCAGTTATTTTTGATGGAGTTGCTAAAAATAGAGTACAGAACAATGACAGAAGGATCTGTTACAATGAAAAATGATATCCCACTTCTCATTAAAAAGACAGTGGCTGCTAATCAGTGTGTATAAATACCTCTTGATGTCTGTCACAAAATGACATTTTAAAGACTATTTCTCCACTTGTAAATGAATGCATCTAAAATTACAGTAAAGGAAAACACCCTAGACACTAAAATGTAAGTCTGTATAGCCTAAGAAAAAACAAAGTGAGGAAAAAAACCTAACAAAAACCTTAGAGATATTATTTGTTTTTTGCTAACCCTTTTTCAATTATTTTCTGGCCAGGTCACATCTCCCTTAGTAAGGAACAAGTTGATACACATCTCTGGCTTTGATCAAGTTATTAAAAGTCTGACATTCTGCTGGTATTTGAGATTATGTGTACCCATTCCTGCCCTCACACCTTTCCTTCTCCAGGCCTAATCTATTGTTGAATAAACAATATAGTTCCCTGCTGTTAAACCACTCTCAAAGCATTATTCTGACACTGTAATAAAGCAGGGTGAAGCAAACCACTGCAGAGTTACAGAAAATATCTAGGTAGTGGCTAGTTCAGACTAGAAATTCATTTGCTCTGGTGATGGGTTGTTGTGTAACAGAGGGAGCAGTTCATGCAGAAGGGCACACAGTGGGGGCACAAGCTCTGGGGAGAGCAGCACATGCGCTGCTCAGCACCAGTGGAGACAAACTGCAGGGCTCAGTCCCCCAACAATGGAGCTATTCCCCAGCACAGCTGGGGCCTCAACTCGAGTGCAGATGCATCTCTTCAGGTCTGGGGCTGCAGGGATGTCTGGGCTCTCTTATTGAGGCTGAAGTAGCAAGAGGAGCACGCTGACAGAAGATCCATCTTCCCAAGTAAACAAGAAGGGATGAGATCAGCACACCGCAAGTTTGTCTCCTCCAGCCTGACAGGGACTCACTGATTCTGTGGGTCAATCCCCAGCTTTATTATGATCATGGGACTATTTGAAGATTGAGAGCTGCTGGAAAGAGACAGGACTCACCTTTCAAAGAGGCAAAAAAATCATCTTTGTCATCAGGCTATGTAAGAAAGTGGGTAGAACTTTAAAGTAGAAGCAATGGGACAAAGTCCACAGCCAGTAATTAAATGACGAAATGCTGGACTAGGTTGGCAAGCAAGGGTTCCAGGGTAATGTGGACTGGAACATCCTTATTATTATGAAGAAAAAAAAAAAAAAAAAAAGAAGAAAAACTTAAAAAGGGTCCATTTTAAGCATAGGCACAGAAATAAAGGAGTACCTGCAAGCAAAGACAGTATCAGGGGGAACAGACTCGTACTTTTTCTGAGAAATGAGCATGGCTGGGTGCCTCTCTGAAGTGCCTGTATAGTAACACATGAAACACAGGGAACAAATGAGGAAATTGAGGTCAATGTGCAGCAGCAGAGCTGTGAAAGCATCCTAGAGGTGTGGTAACAGTTCACACTACTGAAGTGCTGCAGTGGATGGAGACATGTCCCACTTTAGGGACATTTAAGTATAGGCCAGGATGGCACAAAGGGAGAGTCATTTTATGGGAGTGAATACATGAAGGAATACATGGAGGTCTTGTATTGAATGATGAATGATGAGCTAGCTGAGACCTTATGGGTCAGCATTAGAGGCCAGAGCAAAGTGGTTGGTACAACCATGTGTATCTACTGTGGGACAGCTGATCAAGAAAATGCAGACAAAACCTTCATATAATTTCACTTTTTCAAGACATGATACTCATGGGAAGCTCGAATAACCCCAATAGCTCCTGGAGAAACAGCACAGGAGGGCAGCAGCAGTCCATGACATATAAGTAGTGTACCCAAAGGGTCAATACTAGGGCAAATAGTGTTTAACATCTTCATTAATTAATTGGATAATGAGACAGAATGCGTGCTCAGAAAACTTGGACATGATAAAAAAACTGAGAGAAGCAATTGATAAACCACAAAGTGGTGCTGATATTCAAAGGGGTCTCAACAGGCTGAAAAAGTGGGCTGACAGAAATCTCATTAAGTACAGCAAACAGAAAAATAAATTCCTGCACCTTCAAAGTAATAGCCCCCCATACCAGTACATGCTGAAGACTGGTTGGAAAACTGCTTTGCCAAAAAGGATCTTGGGGTCCTGTTAGACAAGCTGAAAATCGACCAAGGTCCATGTGCCCTTGTGTCACAGAAAGCCATGAACCTCCTGGACTGTGTTAGTAAGAACATTGCCAGAAAGAGGGAGGGCTGCTCAGCCTAGTGAGATGAATCTGGAGTACTGTGCCTAGGTCTGGTCTCCAACAGAAGACAGGGATATATTGGAATAGGTCCACAAAGGGCAACGAAGATGATTAAGGGACTGAAGTACCTGTCATACAAAGAAATACTGAAAGTGCTGGGACTACTTAAACTGAAGAAGAAATGGCCCAGATGAGATGTTTTTGATATTTGTAAATGCCTGATGGGGGAAGTAAAGAAAATGGAGCCAAACTTTTCCTCATGGGATAGAATGATTAGACAAGAAGGCATAAACTGAAACAGAGAAAAATCTGTTTAAGTACAAGAAAAAGCTTTTTTCCCCCAACAGGTTGCCCAGAGAGGGTGTGGAATCTTCTTCCTTGGCAATATTCAAACCCTGATCAGATACAATCCTAAGCTAACAGCCCAAGGTGTCCCTAGGGCTTGATATGGAGTTTGGACCAGATAATCCAAAGGTGCCAACCTCATCTATTCTGCGTTTCTGTGATATAGTAACAATGGTGATTATACATTAGCTGCCAGGGTGCACGTAGAACTGTGTGTGCAGAGTACAAGCAAATTTGGTCCCTAAAACAACCATACCTACATCTGTAAATCTGTAGGTATGAATGTATTGTATCTGAAAATAAGTATAGTGAGAAACTATGATGTAGATCATAGTGGTAATTTGCTTAAATTATTCTTGGAGCTGGGGAAAAGGGTAAAGGCAAAATGCTGTGAAAGAAAGAAATTGTTACAAGTTGTCACTAAACCAGACACAATCAGCAGTTTATCAGCTGTCATGACAGCAATAAAAATAAAGGATATAATAGGATATATTTTATCACAAGTATTTTCCCTTATATAAGCATAACCATGTAGAAGAGATACTGACTTCCAAAAAGATGCTGATTTTTCCTTCTGTCCTTCAGCATGCGTATATTTTATGCATTTTCAGTTGTGTCACCAGTCCCAAGGCTTCCCTTATTCTGCTTTTTACTGTGCACAGTTCAAGAAAGATGCCAAAATCTTTGAGACTTTTTTGAGAGATAAATAAATAAATGTAAATATATGTGTGCACATGCTTGTGGATATATATATATATGTGTATGTGTTTGTGTGTATATAACAAGCATAATCCTAAATCTTACTGGCCAGAATCTAGGCTAATTTCTATAAGATACAGACACACATTTTCACATTAAAAAAAAATTGAAATGTATATTTACTCTGTATTTATTATGTATATTTATTACATGTTATAATTTATATAACATGTAATGAATTTCTGAATGTTTTCATCATCAGCACAATTATCTGATTCTTTACTGAATACCACAACTTTCTTTGCTATAGAAATACTGAATGACAGAGTTCCACAGGATAATTGCAATATGTTCAAAAGAATGCTTTTTAGCATGGTTCACTACAACAAAACATACATCAAAAAAACCTTTTCCTTCTCTTTATCCTTTTTAATCTCTACCACATAGTCATTAGACCAACTTCTCCCTTTTCCTTTTTCCACATTTCTATCTTTGTAGTCTGTCTGCCATGTTCTTATGGTCTTTGATCATACAACATTGCATCCTCTTGCTCAACCTCTTTAGAATCAGGACAATGAGAACTGAATGTAGCTTTCAAAACAACTTGAGATCATCAAAGTTGTACCCCTTTCCTATGAACACTAGCAAGATATGATTGTGAGATCAACCCCTACAATTTGTGTCAATATTTAATGAGCTGCTCACAGGTTTTTTATGCACACATCTAATGAGCATTAAAGCTGGAATTTCCATGACCTGGAACAGGTGTAAACCTTGTTTTAGACTTGCAGCACATGCTTTCAGATTGCAATGTGCAAGAACTGCTAATTCACCTTGAAAACTGAAAATCTCGACAGAGCAGCACTTGCACTTCCTTTGTCCTTTTTGCTTCTCATCTATGCACATGCAATTGACACCCTAGCAACTGCAGAGTTCCCCTTAAATTCTATACCTCATTCAGAGCTGAAGCCATTTGTTACCTGCCCATCCCCTTCCTCCAGGTTCCTGGCTCTCCCTTTCATGGCTTGCACATCCTAGGAGCACTCTGCTTGAACACAGAAATGCTTGCTAGCTGTTTATAGAGGGTGCACATGAGCACTCATAATTTGGCTAAAATTCTGCACGTTGGCTTTATATATGTGCACTCTACCTCACCACTAATGGCCAAAGCCACGACATAGATCAACACACACAAAAAATAACGCTTCCACATTTCCAGCAATCTAGGAAATCATCACATAATAATGTGTTCTCTCAGCAGTAAGTGCATGTTTGATGGAAAGCCATGAACAGACAGTCAGTGTTGCAGGAACAGGAAACCAATCAAGTAAGGTCCATATGGATTACACTGTGAGCACAGCGGGATGCAGAGCAGAGACTAAGTGCCATATGGAGTGTAGATGGTGAGCCCATCTGGGTGTTTTCTTTACAAAGGAGACCCACAATTTTATTGTACCCATTCTGAGCTTCAAATTACAGACATCTTAAAAATGTTTGAATTATTTTTATTTCTACTGTAATTCATTTGTATGTGTATGCAATACACATCACTTGGAAGTATGTGGGCTTCTGTTATAAAGATCAAAGCTCTTCTGGTGAGATTCAACAATGCACTCTCAGATTTAAAATTTCCTCAGCAGTCAGTAGCAAGAGATGGCAAAAAGCTCTACTACCATGGGAACAGAGCAGGCAGAACATTATGTAAGAGCACAGTTATGTCCCTAATTATTTTTAAACCCCAGAGGGGAATTAATCTGCAATTTTTCTCAACTTGTTCCTTTCTTACTCTTACTTTTCTAGTTTCAGTATTTAAGCTTGGTATGTGGACTTTTCTGCTCAGCTATGTAGTAAGGAAAAGGGAAGAGAAAGAAAAGGTAACTCAGTCTTCAAATGCTCTGTAGTATGCCCCTTGGGTGTCCCACCCTGGGGAATAAAACTACTTAGGCAGGAAAAGCCACAAACATGTTTTACCAAGAACTCTTTATCAAGAGTTTATCAACAGTTTATCAAACTTTATAAAGAGTTTCTCAAACTAAAAGCAGGTAGATTTAGGTTATAGATTAAGAAGAAATTCTTCACTATGCAGACTATGACACCCTGGTACACACCACCAAGAGAAGCTGAAGCTGTTCCATCTTTGGAAATGTGTAAGGCCAGGCTGGACAGAGCTTGGAGCAACCTGGTTTAGCAGAAAGCATCCCTTCCTACGGCAGGAGGTTAGGAAATATATGACCTTTGGTTTCCATCCCAAACCATTCTGTAATTCTATGATAACATTTTCCTCAAATAAAGAGGGAGAATCTTGTACCTCTAAAACCTGGAATGTACTTTTGAACAGAGGTTCTCAAAGTCCTCTGTTTTAATTTCCACTGCAGCAGAATCACATGCTTAATTATGCTGTAGCTGAACTTTTAAAATCAGCATATCAGGCACTCAAGCACTTACCTGATCATGCTTTTAGACTTATTTAGTACCTTTTTTGTAGCTGAAGCAGGATTTTTCTTCAAAAAGAAACAGGTGTGTTACCTCAGCCACTTCATTAATATAGGGGCTGAAAACCATACATTTTCTATTTCAGCCCAGAGTGCATACAACCTATTTTAAAACATTCAGTTCTTTCAGCTTTATCCTCTTTTCACAAGCTCTACCCACCATCAAAGGGAACAAAGGCTCTGAACCAACCTGGCAATTATTATACTCATTACCCTATGGTTAAACCACATAAACCTGTTTCTTTATCTGCCTGGCCCACCTTTAAGGAATTAGTCAGTGATTGCTTAGAGACCTGAAGCCATCCCAAATAGAATGGTCTTTGTAATGTATTCCAACCAAAAATATTTGTGTCTGTGATACATACAGTGTCCTGAATTGAACACATATATCTTCATTCAGAATATGCTAGGACCTTCCTTCATTCTCCAGCCTAATTTTTATTTTCTGCATATCAAAGTATATACAAAACAATTCACCGAATAAAAAATTAGAGTGAAATGAAACTGTAATATCCAGCTACAAACCTTACTCTGATTTTTAGATGACCAGACTGTTCTTTGCCAGCCCAAGGGCAACAAGAACTTTCTGTCTTGCACTTGTCATTTCAATGTGCTTGATAAATTGGACTGGACAGTAACAAAAAGCTGGAGCCTTTGGAATCTGGCTCTGTGATAACTTCTAATACAGTAGGAAAGTCAAATAGTTGACACTTTTGCAGACATATATCAGAAGAAAAAATAGATCTACTTTAACAGGACAGCAACTGAATCAGCTTTGTTTCATATAAACACAACTGCAAGAACAGTGATATGACTGTAACCTTGAGGCACTGTAACTTTTGTTTCACACACAAAAAAATAGACTTATTTTCTCTTTCACAAAAGAAATAACGAGTTTTTAAACTGGAAGTAATTTTTTACTGCAATAAGAATATGGACACCATTCTTTTGTATAGGTTTTATGTAGCAGATGAGAGACATCATAGCAATTTAGGATATCTATATGTGAATATGTATGTTATTTCTATTCTGTTTCATAATAGACCAGAATACCACAGTAAATAAATTTAAATGTGAGTGATTCCATTAAAAACAGCTGTCCTTTTCAAAACCTGGAAATTAATTTATTTTTTACAGTTTATATTCTTAAAAATAACAATAAATATAACAATATAACCTAAATTATTTTCTACAGTATATATCATTACTGGGTTTGAGAACACTCAATGTCCATGTTTTCTAGCCTTTAAGCAGATTCCATTGGTCCAAGACTGCTCTCACATCTGTTTTTTGACCCTTGATAAGTGATCTACCTACAGTAAGTTTTTCCTTTATCATTGTTGATCTGATACAGGCCAGAGACTTGCAGTTTAGCCTGAATCCTTTGAAGTAACTAGAAATTGACTCTGCTGGGAATTCATCAAAGACAAGGAATATTTGCCATACAATAATTAAAAGGCCCCAATGACATTGAACACATTTACATGGTAAAGTATTTGTACTGCATGTTAAAATCTGCATGTTATATGTTTTGCTATAATTTTAATTTCAATTACATTATTCAATAATTTCTAAAGTAAAATATCTTTCCAGAAAGTATCTTTCAGTTTTATTAAAGTTTTCTTTAGCATTTGAAATGACATGGGAATCTTTTTTTCTAAAATTTCTTTTCATATATAAAAAATTTATCCTTATTTTTTTAAAAAGTAGCAAAAGTCGTTACCATGTCAGTGAAGTACCTGCAAGAGGTTAAAAACTCTTTTCTATGAAAGTATAATATTTTTCTCCGTGCAGTTTTTTCCCACTGCTTCAATCTAATCTTTTACATTTGCTATTGATTGTTCTTTTTATTTCATATTCCCTGAGTCTAGCCATCTAGATTTTCGTTAATTTCTTTTCAAAACTACAAAACAAAAGGAAAGTTCACTCTTCAGCAAATACAGCTAAACAAGAAATCATTTGGAGCATTTTCACATCTAATCTATGATGATGGAAAAGCAAGTCTCCAAAGAAACCAGAGCATTGCCTTCAGAGAAAAAGCCACTGAAGGAGAAAAACTTACCCAAAACAGAGAGAAGTTTAAGTTGCATAAGCTCTTTATCAGTGGATATGAACAAATACTCCTATCACAATTTCAAAAGCAGGAATTACTCAACTAAAATAAAAGAGATACATTTCTGGAAAATACTATAGGCACAGAAATATACCATGATTTAATAATTAATTTCAGAATTAATATGGATTGAAATTCTGATTGACAAGCTATGTATCATCCCTCAAAATTACCTCTTTCAATCACAGAAAGTTTTTCTTCCACTTTAAATAATTATGGTAGGGGGATTTTATTCACCTATGCTAATTACAAAATATCCTTTTTAAGTCTATCACACTGTATGGAATATCCTGCTCTTGATTTCACCAGTGTGTAGACAGACATAGAATGGCTTCTCAGTCTTCCTCCCTTTAAATATGTAGGAATTCTATTAACTCATTTAGACAGAGCCTTGTATTGAAGTTATTTTTCATTTACTTTTCTTAATAATTCCTAGAGTTTTCTCAGTGTTTCAGCTCTCCTCACTCTAAAGTCTTCAGTGGTCCTTATTCTTATATGCTTCACTTCACATAGGTGCATATTACAACATATCTACTTTGTTAATGTGTCAGTGTGAATCTAGAGAGAATTGATTGCATATGATCCACCTAATTCAAAATTTACCATTTTTCCAACTTTCTGAAATGTCCTCGTTATTCCAAGAGTTCTTTAAGAAGAACATTAGGGTGGTAAAGATGATTTCAGTGAGTTAGGAAATCAAGTCATTCTCCAGGGAGATCTAGAAGACCTGAAAAATTGTTCAGGTCATCATCTGAGACTGCTTCTAATAATGTTTTCTGCTAGGCAGATGGAGTAGGAGTCAGTCTTATTTCTGTTTTAAGCTCTTCTACTCTGTGCACTGGTGGGACAAATAAATTAAGTTTTTAAATGTCCCCTCCTTTAAATATGAAGCATTTTTCTCCTCCTTTCTCAGGGTATATTCTCTGTTGAAGTCTTTTTCATGTTCAAGACCTGGTCATTTGTTTTCTGTTTGTTCAGAGTTTCTGTCCCAAATTTTCTTTTTTGTTGTTGTTGTTGTTTAGCATGGATCTCATTTGCCTCTCTTCATGCCTGGTTAGGTCTATTTACTATCAGAGCCAAATAAACCTGACAAGCTGTCTTACATGAATCTCATTCTACCATCTACAATAAACATCATGTTGAATTTATGAAGTCTTCTCATTTTTCATACTGTTTTTTAAAAACATCATTAAAATCTCTATTGAAGGAAGGGACTCTGCTGAAAAGATTGAGTGCCAGAACTTTGACTAACATTACTTCAGTCAAATCACAGAGACCTAAAGCATGACTATCGTGAAAGTTGCTTTAGGGGAGACACAGCTCCAACACTGTAACCATTCTCCTGAAAATAGGAATAGTTGGTTATTACCTTCTAAAGTTTCTGCATCTTTAAGTCAGTATTTACAAGTGAGACAAAGTATTCGTTAAATATCGGTTCTACAACAAAAGTGAGCTAACCTAAATGTATATATGATCAGCAGTCATTTCCTTTCTACATGCAGCTTTCTGTCTTTCTAGCCTTTCTTTCTGACCTTGCTGGCACTTCCTAGCACTGGGCTATTTATTGACATCAAAACAGAAAACTGAAGGAAAAAAAAAAAAGATAAAAAGACCCCAACAACAAAAGAATATGTACTTTAAATTTTGGCTCAGTTTCTTAGATATCTTTGACCATCTACTCTCCCAAATGAAACTGAAGTATTTCATTAAAGGCTCAGAAACATAAGTTTAATCCCAGATTATGGACATATATTCATTTTGATGACTTTCAAAAGAAATTTGAGCTTTTCCACTTCAGTTCTCAAACAACAAAAAATCTACCAAAAAATCTTCACCTCACTTACTATGCAACACTGCATAGAACATAGAGAGATAAAATTAAACTTGCTTTTTCCTAGTCTTTATTCCTCCCTTTCTAGCATTCCTTAGAGTAAAGCATTCCAGCTGTGGTAAATATTGCTCAGGCATGGATCTGCAATACATTTTGCACTTTGATATTCATAAGCATACATTTCCTTCCAAGTAGAAGACATTTATCACAGTTTGACTGGCAGTTAGAGACACATTTTCTAGAACAAACATGCTATACATTTGGTCTTCTTTTCCACTGTTAACTTTCACTTGTAAGTAGATTCTACTCCTTTATTCTTTATATTTGTGGGGATTTTTTTCAATTATTTGTATATCTACTGCAAACTACAAGTCCAGTTCTTTTGCTTATTTTCTTCAGATGAAAATGTGAATCAAATTCTATATCTTTATCCTAATAATTCAGTACTTCTTCAAAGAGCATCAAAGCTCTCTTTGATCAAATGGAAAACGATCAAAGACTAAGCTTGTTAGGAAAAAAAAGCCTACAAAAAGT
The DNA here is from genome assembly GCF_971803275.1 of Cyanistes caeruleus. Taxonomy (NCBI): domain Eukaryota; kingdom Metazoa; phylum Chordata; class Aves; order Passeriformes; family Paridae; genus Cyanistes; species Cyanistes caeruleus. The sequence goes on from NC_141705.1 coordinate 40,244,223, forward strand.
GGAGATTCTAGTGCTTTTTTTCACTTTTATCTTAGCTCCCTGCTTTGATTATGCATTTTATTGTACGAAGAAGGTTGATGGTAGAATAAAGTGAAACAGAAATTGAGGGCCAATAGAGGTGTAAGTATTGCTGAAGTGCTTGACTGCTTTGTGCTCTTGTTTTCAGTGCAATGCTAGCTTCAGAAATGGGAAGAATTATACCTCATTGAGAGCTCCATTCTCATGTACAAACATAAGTTTCCACCTCAGGTTAAATAGAACTTTAAATTCAAAAAGGATCTGCCAGCAGGAAAATAATGACAGTGGCATGTTCCTGATTAACCCAGTACAGCACAGGAGTCCCATGTACTCCAAGAGGATGGGGCAACTGTGTTCTCTTACTAATTGAGCCATCAGCAGTACTGCCATGTGTATTTTCGTACTCTGACCACTTGCATTGTAACTAAGGTCACTTGAGATGCTATAGAGAGTTTGAGTTATTACTGAATTGGAGACAACTATGACACTAGTAATGAATAAGAAGCTGGGGAGGGGATATTGTTATTTTCATTAATTTATTTATATTTACTTGTTCTTGAATTAGGGCTCCACATTTTTTCTAAATTTCCCTGAAATCAAAATTTTCATCATGTGAACTGTACACAATGCCTAAATGCATATGCTACAAGGAACGTTGTGGCAGAGAATTCAAAGAATCCCTTTAAAATAATAATATCATCATATTTTTCTAGAGTAGGAAATTCCAGCTTTGGTTTATGCATTTATATACTCGCCACCTATATCTGTATGCTTTCTTACTATATATATTTTATTAATTAAACCATAAATACAGAAATGGAATATTTTTGTATTTCAGGGATATGTGTCAAAACAAAGTCTTCAGACAGGCTCAATCACATTCGGAGAATTAAAAATAAACAAGAAGACCGTTAATTCGCAAATCTTTATAATTTTAATGAAATTTAATTTTTAACAAGTATTACCTTTAAAATCAAATAATCATTTAATCCAGATATTCAAGAAGAAAAAAAAATCTTTACACTACACTCAGCATAGAAATTCCTATTTCCTTACTCCTCATTTTAGCACTTTATCTCCTCTTTAGCATTTTATCTCCAAACCTCATACCTTTATCTAGTCAGCTCTTTTTAACCCTGTACATTCACATTTTACCACCTCGACCACCCCTTTATCAGCCATCACAGAACTGATTAATTATACCCTAGGACATACATCAGTAGGAGTCAGTAAATAAAACCAGATAGGTTTATAGATATACTGTATTCTTGTAGACTGTATATATGTATAATGTCTATCTATTTGGAGATGGACATTTGCAAGGAGAAGTCAGACTGTTTTCTCAGAGGTGAAATGCAAATTGAACTCATCACACCTTACAAGTGCATTTACAGAAAGAAAAGGCTAGCAGTTAATCCAGAAAAGGAGGTGTACCAAAGACAGGACTAATGAGTGGAAGCTCAAGTTAGAAAAACTCAAACTGAAGATGAAGCAGAAATTATTAACCAAGTTTTGTAATAAACAGAAGTCTACTCAAGGTATTCATAGGTAGAAAAGCCCCAGGGAAAGTGTTAATTTGGTAATCAGTGGAGGAAAAAAAAATTACAGGGGATGTTGAGAAAGCTGAAATGTTCCTTGCACATTTTTGCATCAGTCTTCATAACAGTTAAAGGGAAGCATGCAACTGCCTGATTAAAGGTATTTTAATTAAGGGTAACAAAGAAAGTAGTAGGGTGTCAGCCCAGAAAAGGGAAGGAAAAGTTTACAAAGTAACCTCTACACTACAAATTCTCAAAACCTTGAGACATGATGGACTTCTACCTGAGATATTTAAAGAATGATCTGAAAACTCATATCATTCTCTTTGTGAAATCATCAAGGAGGAGTTAAACACCAAAAGAGTGGAAATTAATAAAAATAGTGTTAGTAAATGTAGAAAGTATAGTGTTTATAGAGAAAAAAACTAAACTAAAAAGCAAGCAAAATGTAACTAAAGAAATATAACCAGCTTGTGCTTACTTCTGAGAAAAATCTGAGCTAACCATTTACAAATATCCTGCAAAGACAATTCAGATCATATACTTCAATATCATAATGCAGGCCCAGAAGAAGCCAGAAAGCTCAAAGATTAAATTTCTAGATGGTAGGTGCAAAACACCTTGGATAATCATAGATAACTGTAGCTACACTGCAATTAGCATTAGAATTAGTGAAATTCAGAGGGCTTGGGGGATACTCAGAAGCCTATATTTAGTTAGAATCTATTCAATGACTTCATTAATGACACAGATAGTGGGGCAGAGGATGCTTAGTGAACTTGTACAAAGGTAAGGGAGATGGCACCTAAATTGCAGGACAATGTACAGGTGAAAAACTGGAAATTGCTGCAAGACATTCCAGTTGTGCAACAGCAGCCAAATATACATAGGATAAAGGGGACAGGATGCAAAAGATCCACCTAGGCAGCAGATCTGAGCCTAATACCTGTTCCCTGCTCTAATTATCAGGGGCACAGCCCTCATCTGTTCAGTTGGTTACTGCAGTCTAAGAAAGATGGGAATTAACTGGATACAGCTTAGAGAGATGAGGTGGTCAGAGGTACAGAAAACACAGAAAGAGAAGACTGGACATCTTTTTAACAAAAAGACAAAACTGAATGTGGATGTGGGATAAATTTTAATTATGTTAAAAACTGTGGAACATAGGGAAAATAAGTTATTCTGGCATTACAGTGACATACAGGACAAAAAATAAACAGACCTCACCATAGAAAAGGCACAATATTAGGAAATAATTTAGATTAGAAGGTGTCACTGTTGAACACAAAATGATTCACATGGACAAAGCTTGAAGTGGGATGAAAGAAGAAAGTTTATTCTGTCCCTTCAGTATTTATGGATTTTTGACAACGACCAGGGATTGCATAGTCAGGTTACCACCTTCCCATCCACACTGGCCATGAGAGATGTTCATCAAAGGCATATCTTTAATGGAATGTATAAATATCTATGTTTATAGTTACTTTCCTTGTCAAGTGGCTAGAAATTACGAAAAATATATCAAAAGGCCTGATTCTCAGGGCAACAAGAAGGAGTGATCTAATGGCACGGGTTGAGCAGTAAACTAATGGAATTTCCACAATGGAATAATTCACAGGCTAGACAATACCCAGGTCTGCATAAAGCTGAAAATAATATTGTTGATGTAGGTAAAGCTGATACAGCTGATGTAGCTGATACAAGTGATAATCCGGGCAAAAACCTCACAATATGTAGTAAAATGGTGTTATAGATGTGCAGTCCCAACAAATGCATTTAAGATTCTACAACAAGTACAGGCTTCCTTTGGGAGGTCAAATGTCATTCTTTCAAACTTCTGCAGCAGGTAAAACAACATACCTGATTTTCATATGACATTTCCACAGAACAGGAACTTTAATAATAAACCTATAAATTCATTTTAAACCTGAAAGAAAAGACATCCATTAGGATCATTTTTCAGCCACATTTCCTAAAGCACTGGATTCACTCATCTATATTGTATTATCAGAAAATAATTTCATTTGAAACAGTCCAGTTCATTAAAAAGCTGGTTTAGAATTACTATTCAATAAACCAAGATTTCATAATTCTTAATAAAACTGGGAAAGCTGGACTTTGAAATTCCAAGTACCAAAACCATAAAGAGTTTATTATGCCTTCCTCTAAGTTTTTTGCTGAAGAATTAAAAGACCTGCAAAGTTGTATATGCATTAACTGCTTGACACAAACCAATTCAGTATGATTGAAGAGATATTCTGTGGGGGGTTGCATTAAAAATGCAAATAAGATGAAAAAGGTGTGCAAAGAAGATTAAATGATGACCAAGTGATTTTTTTTCCAAGTGCATACTTGACAATCTAGCAAACTCAATTATTCCTCCCAATCCACATTTCATACTTATATACACATAAAACCCATTGTCTAGTGCCCTCCACGGTTTTCAAAGTTGTTATTTACAGATTTTCAAGTTGACAGTAATGTAGCCATAACTTTTGTTGGACTTCAGTTCATTAGTCTGTTCCTCCCTATGGTAATTTCATTATGTCTTCAACCTGCATTCTAACTCCCACTGCTACAATTAGTCATGAAATTTAAAGCTACCAGATTGCAAAGTTATGCTACCTACTACCTACTACCCAAGGGTAATTTAACCATTAATTACTGTAGCACCAGCTACCATTCCTCCCATCTAGTGAACAAGATTCTTAGAGCTCATAAACTTTCCTGTATCCCTAGGTGAGTACTTTGTTGATCTGAGCCTGAATGTCCACACTAATCTCACAATGAATAACACGCCTTAAATGCACCCTTTAAATTACCAAGTAATTTCAATGGAAATAAAACAAAAATGGGAGAGCTGGAATACAAAAAACACCACAAAAAACTGTCACAGAGAGCAGGATTTCTGTGATTCTGGTTGCTTTTCTTTGGTTGCATTTGTCCATGGACGAAAAGCCTGAAGGGGCCATATACTGAATAAACACAAACAGAAATTCTGCTGTTGAATTCAGTAGGACTATAATCATGGAGCACAAGTCTTTGAGAATTGCATATCTCAGCAGTCAAATGTAGGGGAAATAATGGGAAAGCCACTTGTTCACTGTTCTGATGTCACTGTTCATTGTCAGTACACATATAAAGCTTGGGGAGAGGTGGTTTGGGAGGTGCTAGTGACTTGGATTTAAGTATTTTGTCATCTTGTAGGGTTCACAATCCCACGTGATCCATCTCAACTCCTGGTTTTATAGAAAGTCTTGGAAAAGGAATCAGAAAACTGAGTGTCAGGCTGATCAAGAGGAAGTGATGAGTGAAAAAGTGTTGAAGGAAGAGTGAAATGGTTATAGCTCTTGGGTTACCAAAATCAGGCCACTAATCAGTAGCAACTGGTTTCTATAAAGGAATGTAGACTTATTTTCCAGATACTAAATACCTCTTGAACAAAGAAACTTGTGCATTGCTTAGGGTTTTTTTTCTTCTAAGATATTTTTTCCTGAAACATCTCTTCTTTTAAATATATCCTGCATGTGTGGAGATATATAGATATAGATATAGATATAGATATAGATATAGATATAGATAGATAGAGATAGAGATAGAGATAGAGATAGAGATAGAGATAGATATAGATATAGATATAAATATAGATATAGATATAGATGATATAGATATAGATAGATATAGATATAGATATAATTTTTTTTTTGCTTTTGTTTTGCTTTGTTTAAATACCTGCCATTCCATTAGTGACTTTTTGAACTACCATCTGGGCATCAGAGCCAGTGGAGTCCTTATTTCACAGCATAAAATAGGCCAGGAAGGGAAAGAGGAGGAGACATATACTCTTTCAAATGCATAGAAAATAATGGTAAGCATTGTTTATAAGGGGTAAAACATGATTGTCCATTTTAATCACAAACTTAAAACACAGTCTGATATTGGCTGCTATGAAGAAAAATAACTCTCTCCCAGCCAAATTCAGTAAATGCCATCATGAAATTTTAGGTTAGTTACTCTGAATTTCACTAATTCTGCTGTAATGGCTGACAGGAAAATACATATACTTCCTATTTCAATAATTACATTGATGCAGGGCTCTTGGATCTTATTTTCTCTACTTCTCTTTCTTTTTCTTACATTCTCTCTTTTTATTTTTTTTTTTCTATCCTCAGAACCTAGTTCAGCTTTTGCAGAGCCAGCAGAAGTACATCATACATTGTTTAGGTGTTGATGATGCTTCAGCAAACATGCTACAAAACTCGTAGTAGACTAAAGCCTAAAGACTTGTGATGTTTCTGTGACTGTAGCATTACACCTAATTTCATTAATATGAGTTGCTTTCTTTCCTTTTTGATAGAAACAAAATCTTGCATTTGTTTCAGGGTAATTAATAAATATAATAAAAACTATAAATAGAAATAGAAATAGAAATATACTAAATAATATTTCTTCTACCAAATTCCCCTTTACCTACATCTTTCTTTTTTCTCTTTTTTCCTTCCCTCTATTGTATACAGTATATATAGTATTAGTAAAACCCAAAATTATCCATAGGTTGTGATTATCCATGATAGATTATGGATGTTTCATAGCTTGTACTAATAGGTCTTTTTCATACAAAGCACAAAAATGTCATGAGATGGTAATAAGGACACTTCCCCCTAAACACAAAAGAGGGGTGTTTGGAAAAAATAAATGAGGATGAAAATTTTCTTTAGGCAGTGGAAAACAAGGATCATGCTCTCCAGGTACCTGAGCCCAAGGTGTTCTTTCTCTATTAAGTGACTGAATTTATTCTTAATTGCCCAAAGAAGAACTAAAGCGTCTTACTGCAGGAAAGATGCAAAAGCGTATAATTTCTTTAGACTAAAAGAAGAGAGACTACTAAGCACCCAAGTTATACTCCACAGAGCTCACTTATACACAACCACAAAACATTAATTTTTTCCTAAAACAATTTACTGTCTTGTGTGTAATAACAAAATTTTTGTTTCCTTTAAAATTGGTGCCTCGTGTACAAGGCCAGTCATTCAGGTAATTTTGAAGTTTGATGTCATTTTAAAGAATTTTATTTCTTATTCTATCCCAGTAATGTTATTTTCTGTTTGACTGTCTATTAGAATTGACACTTTCTCTGTAAAGATTTTTTTCTTCTTTTAGGACTTGACTGAGAAAGTTTCATGGAGTTTATGCAACTTTTATCCCAAGGAATATAATCTGATTTGTAATTTGTTTATTCTGTTCCTGACATCTGGTGAGATTTTCTCTTTTCTTGACAGCTTTGTACTTCATTAAAAAGAAAGCTGCTAGAGTGAAGGTGTTTAATTTGCTTTGTCCAGCCTTTATCATATCCAGCACATAAAGTACTCTTCTTACTTCGTTCCTGCATTAGCTTTCCTCTCTGATTGCTTCTTTCCTGCACTTTGCTTTTTCCTATGCCCTCTTTGTGAAGTATTTTCTCTTTTGTCAGCAGTTGAATCTCTTTATTAATTTTTTTAATTAGTTCAGCACTATAGCAGAAAATTTTGTAGCTATTTACTTTGAAGGGAAGCAAAGTTTTTAACAGTATGATTTGCAAGTTTCTGTCATAAAAGGTCAAACATCAAATCTTTCAGTCTTTCTGTTTCACTTGTTAGCATGCCAGAACTGTGATTACTAATCCTTAAAAACTTCTAAGTGCACTGACTAAAACCCAAGATATTTTTTTTTATTCTAATAGCTCCTGCAAAGGTGAGCTAGGAGAAAAGACTTCCATGCTCAAATGGATGTGACTAGATCTGCAGCTTCACTGCTAATGGCAGGAAATACAAAATACTACCAAGGAGCTTTCAGGCTGAGATAAATTACCTATCTCACAGTCACCAGAGATTAAATGCCTGCCAAGCTGCAAATAACTTCGTCTTACAACTGTGGGATCATAAACAACTGATGTTTATAACAGCATTTTTAAAAGCTGTTAAAGTCTGAGAATTAGAGAATAAAAGTAATTGGTTAATTGCATCTCGGTTGTTGAAACTTAGAAGTTTTAAGGTTAAATTTTCTAGAGGTGATACACTTTTTTTCTTCCTAATCAGTGCTAAATTTCAGAATTATTTTGGTTGGGAGAGGGAAGATGGCAATTTAACTTATCAGTGCTAAGGAATAAAAGAAATTATGTTTTCTGGAAGCAAAAACTTAGCAATACAGCTGGTATTCTGGACCATGTTTTTTTAATTTTTAACCAATGGTTTTGCAGTTTCAGCTTTCATACTCAATTCAGACTAAGTGGTCTCCTGTGATGCACATCAGAGAGAAACAAACAAAAAAAAATTTGGAAGTAATTTGATTTGCTACACAATTAAAATTTCACTAATTTTTCCAGCTCTTGGCAAGGTGGTACCCAGGAGGGGCTGTAGAGGTTCTCCATTGGAGGAGCCAGGGGTTGCTCAGTGCCAGACACAATAAAGTGCAATCAGCTGCAATGAACACACAACAGGACATAAGTGAACATATCAGCCAAGCTGATGACACCTCCATGAAAACATATTTTAAAAAAATCATAAAATTCCAGACAGAGGGAGGAGGAGGGGAGAAAAGGAGTGAGAAACAAGAGAAGGAGGAGCTCCATGGAAGAACTGGTATCTCCCCTGTAGCTTGTGAAGGGTTCACACGAGCACAAAATGTGATGGGGAAGGGGCAGTACACAGGAGCAGAGACGCTGGCTGTGAACTCCTGCACCACTTGGAGCAGGGTTAGAAGGGTCAAAAATGAAAGAATGATATAGAGCATAGGAAAGGGGGGCAGGGTAGAGCTGGGGGGAAAGGTGTTGCTTCAACATTTGTCTTTCTGTTTTCTACTACGGAAATTTAAAAAAGCCTATTTTAATTAGAAGTAGATTACATTCTTTTCCCAGTTGAGCCTGTTTTGCTTGTGACAGTTACTGATAAGCAATCTCCCTCCCTTTAACCTGACCCATGAATTTTCTCCATACTGTTCTTCTTCTTTTCTCCCCTCTACCCTGTTGAGGAGAAGGAGTGAGCAAACAGCCAGGTAGGTGTTTGATTGTTAGCCAGGGCCAACCCACCACAACCTGTTGCAAGAAACTCAGACTGCACAGAAAAGCATGATTCAAATGTCAGGCTTATAAAAAAGTGAAACAAAATGAGACATTTTTCTTTCTTAAATACAAGTTTCTGGTATATATTTATGCACACATACTTTCACACACAGGTTCTATCCATTCTTGGATATGATAATTATTTCTAAATGAAGACGCAAATCTTCATTTGAGCAATCAACAATCTCCTTTTTCTAAACACAAGCAGGATGCTTCAATTTCCTAAAATTACAGAACAGTAGTTACACAGCACCTTTCCATGCTTATCATTTTACAGCTCGGAAAATGAGGATAAAAATTGTAACATTTCTGGGTTTATCCATTTTGTAGAATACTGCAGTTCTAACTTAGTGTAACAATTTTAAAATGTGCGTGTTTGTGTGTTTCCTACTGTGGATTTACAGACCTAATAGGCTATGAAAATAGATTAGGAAATGGAGTATACTGCTCAATATTTGGTCTCCATTTTTTATTTCTGTTGCTTGTTTGTTTAAATAATTTCCTGAATTTGAATCATTTTTATGTGTTTACACATTTTGGTTATTTTCTGTGCTTTCTCAGCTCCTGGAATGCTAATAGCTCTGAAAATGGCAGACCTCATGTGTCTTGTGCTCCTGTCTGTAGTATCAGTGGTAATACTGCATGTCTGTCAGTATCAAAATAAATCCCACAATAAGCTTGTTCAATCAGATTTTGACACAGACAACTGACATTGAAAACAACATGCAGCTTTGTTTTGACTTAAACAATAATTTCCAGTAGCTTGGGTATTTTCTTACTTGTGTAAGCTCCACTTTTGAGTAATAGTTTACCTTTTGTGAAGCCACTGGCAACTGAAGAAGATACAGGTACCAATCTCAGTCTCCTCTGCTGGTTTATCATCATTTCTGGAATACATAAAAGAACATTATCTCTGTGGCATTGTTGAATATCTTTCTTAGTCCAGAAAAGTGGAAGAAAAAGGAAATGCTGAGGACCTATATCTTGGCCTTTCTAGAAATGAAGACACACTGCCATCCAACCGGACACCGAAAGCACCGGGAAATAAAAAGCCTGTCAGAAGTTCTGCTTCTACCATTTCATGACAAGGCTAAGAGGTTATTGCCCAAGATCGTCCCATCCACTGACATTCCATTAACAATGTAACAATCCTGTGCTGTGGGTCAAGGTCAGATATTGATGATCTGTCCCTTTGATTTGTCCCTATATAAATTTTTGCTATGGGCATCATTAACACATTCATAGCTTTAGTCATATTACCTAACATCTACTCGCTGCTCAACCCTCAAGAAGAGGGGTTGACAATCTAAATCTGTGCTGGCAAACCAAGTGCTTTCCCCCACAATAACATTTCTCTGTACCTTCAATGTACATTTTCACTCTGAAGGTAAACTCTGAAGTAACGCTGTTAAAGTTGTTTGCTAGTTTGGGGTACAAATTTTGTCCTATATCTATGATCCCATGAAGATCAAAGACCCCAGAAATATCATGAAATGTCCAATGCTAGTGTAGAAAACAAAATAATTGCAGTAAAAAGGGACTTTGGATGAATTGATGACTTGAACATGCAATTGCTTTACACTCTCTTTAGCTTTAATTTTGTTTCTGTTTTCTCATGGGAAACACAAATTATATCCCTGGCTACCATTCCAGTGACATTTTGCAGATCATATAATGTTATATAAAAAACTTATAAAGTGCACTTTTGGAACAGGTTTAATTCAGGCTTCATCCATTCTAAGAAATTGCATTCTTTCGCTATAAATCATGATTTATAACTTTTTTTTATAACTTTTCCCATTGAACCTTTCTACAACAGCTGTCTGGTTTTAATTGCACTGCCTTTTCCAAATTAAAGCATTAAAACTTGCTTGTTTTCCACTAATGTATGCTTAAACTGATTTTTGTCTTTTTTTTTTTTTCTGTAATATTGAATAAAAGCCATCATACAGAAGAAATATCCAATATTTACATATTTATTATGCCAAGGGTCATTCTAGTGACAATTAATCACAAGTATTCTCATTTCACTGCTTACATTCTGTTAGAATTAAATTGTCACAGGTAGTGGAATTAAAAAAAGAAAATTGAACAGAATTAATTTTTGTGATAATTCCAAAAAAACTGTGTTAGGCTGGATGGCATTTTAACTGTTTGGAAATATAGAATTAAATCTCTCCAAAGAAATTAACCTTCTTTTAAGCCAGAACTTGGTAGATCTAAAGGGTAATATGCTTAAATCTTCTCTTGATTTACACTCTGTGTTTATATAAATGCAATCTGAGAAATATCTTGGTAACATCAGTTTCATTAACAGTGTTAAATGAGCTAAAAAATGTCAGATTTATATCTTAGAATCAGTATAAATTTGGTCTGATGCTTCTTAACTTTGGAGATTTATTAAAAGGACATAAAACACTACCCTCTGCTACATCTTCTATAGAATAACATTTCCTAGCCAGAGCCTCAACAGATTTATTTTACTTCAGGGGCACACAAGAATGTATTTCAATTCTTGTCTAAAATAATCTGTACACTGTCATTAATTACAAATATTGAATTTTCATGATTTTTTCTCTTCTACCTTATTCTTGTTCCTCAGCAGTAATCCAAACCAGCTGTATCACTCTGATCAAATACGCCAGCCATCCAAAGTGATCACATGCATCTGACCCTTTTCTCTTATTTTGGGGGGTGTGGTGGTCATCTTTTTCTTGACTACCAAATGGCAACTGAGGCAATATGTTAGAATAAATCTTATGCAAGCAATTTATTCACAAGTTATTTAACTAACTGGGCATCTCACGGGCCAGCTAGCAGTGTTGTGCTTAAGGGAACAGCACAGTATAAGAATATCCTTGGGTTCATACAAGACAATGGTTTGATGTGCTTTTTTAGGCTGCAGTGCTGCTGGGTTAAGACTCTACTGTTCTCCACTCCTTGTCACTCTTCCCTCCCCATTAACATCCCCTCAGCTCCATTGGCATAACGTGAGTAATCAGCACCTGACACTAGCCTAAGCCAATAGTAGGGGGGTTTTCTAACCCAGACAATTTTCCAGAAGCAAGTTAGTAGCGAGTGAGAGTGCTCCCAGGATGGCAAGTAAGTGGTGATAACTCTCACAGGTGGTGATAACTCTTGCAGATGATGATCTCATAGAAAAAGCTATGAACCAACTTTTTAACAGCTGAGCTACATTTGATGGCAAACTCAGAAATATTGTGAGTCAGCTATTTTGAGAATAGCTGTCAGATGCAACTAGAGATTGCAAAGGGTCACATATAGTCATTATAGATAATACATAACTGCCCCACTAGAAAATGCAGTTATTTATCTTTCTTCTTAATTATTCATTTGTTGGGCATTCATTATTAAATAACTTAGCTTTTTTGTTTTCAAACAGTTCCAGGGTCAGTTCTGAGAGTTTCATACATATTCATACTTCAAACATGAAAAAAGCAGTCATTTCCACAGCATTAATACTAATTAAGTATTTTATTACATAAGTGTCAACATTATATGGTTTGGTTCTAGCTAAACAATCATTTATAGCCAGAAAGGCTTTAAGTTTTGGAGTTTTTTCGCTTTGACCTTGAGTCATTAACAGCTCTGGTGCTAAATTATACAGATGCTGTAAGTTGTATAATTTTTTTGTATATCGGTCTAGACAGATGGCTTGAAAATGAAACAGCTGTATTTTTTCTAAAAGCCTGGAGGCACTGTTTCTTAGCAAAAATTTTTATGATGGACAGGTTCAGGGACAATCTTACAAACTGCTGCAGCAATAAATGAGCTTGGATTCACCTACAGACCTCTTAATGTCAAATAAGATAAAGACATTACAATTACTTTGTGACATAATGAGAATTTTCAGCTTCTTCTCAGTGTAAGCACTACTTGTAAACATTTTATTAAATCAGGAAAGGTTTCAAGGAAATCAAAAGTAATTTTAGATCAACATTAATTTTTTTTTTACACTACCTGATCTCAAGGATTTTATGAATGATTGAAGTGCTTGAAAAAGGATGTGCATGCACTCTTCCTGTTCTAGAGGGATCTTGCAGCCAGAAAGCCAAACTGGGTGTTGGCTCCCCAGCCATTCCCTGGGTTGGGTTTGGGTTGCATCCAAAAGCAGTGTGGGCAGCAGGGGAGGGAGGAGATTCTGACCCTCTGCTCTGCTCTGGTGAGAGCCCACCTGTAATGCTACATACATCTCAGGGGTCCCCAGCACAGGAAGGTCATGGATCTATTGGAACAAGTCCAGAGCAGAAACATCAAGATGATCAGAGGGATGGAGCACCTCTCCCATGAAAAAAGGCTGAGAGAGAAGACAAGGCTCCAGGAAGACCTTATAGCAGCCTTACAGCATCTAAAGGGGGGCCATAAAAGAGGTGGGTAGAAACATTTCAGCAGATATTGTTGCAAAGGTTAATGGTTTTAAACTAAAGCAGGGTAGGTTCAGGCTACATGTAAGGAGAAAAACTTTTACAATGAGGGTGATGAAATACTGGTACAGGTTCCCAGAGAGGTTATACATATCTTCACCCTAGAAACATTCAAAGTCAGACTGGAAAAGGGTCTCAGAAACCTGATCCAGTTGAAGATGTCCCTGCTCATTGCAGGGGGTTATTTTAGATAAACTTTTAAAGGCCCTTTCAACCCAAACTCTTTCATGATCTATCCAGTTTGCTATTAGATTATATAAAAATATTATATTCTCTGAGGTCAGTTGCTGATGAGACAGCACAAACCCAAGAATTTTGACCTTAATGTTACTTTTCTTCAAGTCTAAGTAGGAAGAATTTGGATGCTACAGAAATGTCATTCTGAGAAATTTGTGAATTACATACAATAGGACTGGAAGGGATTATAACCTTTCTGGGGAAAATAGGTTAATGAGAAACTACAGAGCAAGTTATATAAAAACTACAGGAAAGATTTTTTTGTATGCAATGAAGTGGCAATTGTGATGAAAAAAATCCATATTTAGGAGAAATTTAATGAGAAAAACAGTGGCACTAATACTTTGTTAAGGCTATTACTGCATGTTGTAATGACCACTGGGTAAAGTACTGCAATTTAAATTGAATGCACTGGTTAAGATCCACATGGTATAGGAATTGTTATACAGTGTAAGAGAAAAAATGGGAATTTCAGAATACCAAAAGCAGTGAAACTTGTGTAAAAGAGGAAACAGTATAGAAGTTAAAATAGATTCAGAAACATATTATTGCTGAGACTATCTACATTACATATTGATGGAGTAGCATAATGACTTAAAATTCTGACTTTTAATGAGAAAATAGATGAAATCATATAAAATTCCATCTGCCCATCCATAATAAGCATTCTCCAAAAATCATCCTCAATTTTCAATAATATTGCTTGGGCATTTTCAACTGTAAACCTTATGTGCTTTAAAGACTTAACTTTAAAATTATTTTCTTCTGAAACAGCCCTCAATCATCAAATTAATGTAAAGATCAGAAGGTTCAAGACATGCAATTGGACATTAGTGGTGATTAAAAAGATAACTGCTGATGTGCAATAATTACATACACTTTCTGAATTGCATCTTGTGTGGACCATTTGTGAAGTTACCCAAACTGTTTAAGCTCCTTTCTCTAGTGAACCTTCCAATTTGTACAAGCACAAGTTTTTCACAACTAAATAAAAAGAACAGAACATTTGGATCTGCATATGAACAGATGAAAGAGGAATCTGGAAGGGTAATGCTTGGCATAGATGCAAGCTCATGGATGATAAAGCTGCAGTGGTGAAGATATCACAACATGAGATACGGCCAACTGCCAAAGCAATGGAATAAGACACTCAGTAAAATTTTATGTTATAAACAAAAAGGCAGTGTATGAGGAGGGCATAAAACAAAAAATGAGAAAAAAAGTTAAGGCCTCAGTGCTTTGTATGAGTAGTAGATGTACATTTTTTCTACCTGAATAAAATGGCACAGTAGATCATGAGGTCCCAAGTACTGTGTCGGATTCTAGACAAGCTCAAAAGAACTGTCATCAGAAGAATTTCCCTCACACATATACAGGCAGAGTATTTGCAACATATTTAGGAGTGATTGCAGATAAAACATCAGCAAAAATACAGAACCTGAGTTCACTGGTGTAAGACAGAAAAGAAAGTATTGAAAATTATTTAATCATTTTACTTACTGGAACTACACATACAAGCTTGAACAGCAGAAGAGATTCCTCTTATCAAAAAATCTGTTTTTCAGAGAGAAAAGCAGATCTTTCTCTTGTCATTATCATTTTAATTTTATACTTCCATCTCTACATACAGCATGCATGCACCCTAAAACCCACTGTAGTGTGCTTGTCTTTTAAATACTAATTCAAACCAACATAAAAGGCTGGTCAAAGGCTGGATCATTACTTCCAGAATAATATAAATTCTCATGTATATATTTGTATATGAAGATGTATCTTGTGGTTAATAAGCCAGAAACAGAACAGAAAATATTTTGTATGGAAATAGCTATTAGATATCAAAAATGATGGATTACAAATACTAAAATACTAATGAATAACTAAACTCAGTCGTAGACTGGCCTTGTATAAGATCAACACTTTGGAAGACATAATTTTCCATCTACTAATTTCTGAATATTATTGTTTCAAGCAACAAAATAATTTATACAAAGCAACCCATTCACAAACAGAAGAAAAGACAACTAGCTAAAAAAATATTTTTAAATGATCATTTAGCTCACTCATATTTGATTGTCTTCTTGGATTTCATATTTGGAAATCCTATCTAATGAAGTTCTATCATAACCACTTTGTGATGATTAAATACCATAATCCTCTTATTTTTACAGATCCCTAGTGCTCCCCACTTCTATTAAAAGCAGGGTTCTAATGAACCTCATGAGGTGTCACTAGGTAATTACCACTTACAGTCTGAAATGAAGCTCAGTTCCAAGCCATTTGCATTTATGTGCTAAAACTAAATTATTAATGTGGATTTTTACACATTTTTAGGTTTAATTTTTCAATCTAATGAAACCATAAATTTCAAGCTCTCAAAAATATTCCTATCTCTTATTTAATTCAATATGTAATTGAGAACATGCTTTTGCTACAGATGGAGAGGCCTTTTCAAATTTGAATTAATTTGGTGTTTTGCTGAGTTAGTAGATTAAGTGCTACAGATTGCCTGATGTTCACTACACTAAATCTTAGCTTTCAAATTAATGGAATGAAATTTTGGAAATTCACAAGGTCAAAAATATTTTTAACAAAGGTGATAGCTATATTTTCTGTCCTTACTGAATGAGTCCCACAAAATGGTAACAGCTGGGAACAGTCAAAGGCAAAAGTCTACTACACAAAAGTGAATAAACTCTAAGTTCATTTGCATATTAATTTTATACAATATATTCAGCAATAACAAACCATTTTAAACAAGTGGATATGTTATATTTAGCTAGTGGTACAAGCACCCTTAGCAAAAATTTATCCTTAGAGTTCAAGGTAATGTACCAAGTTCTGAAGATCAGACTGACATGCTGTCTTCTGTGGGAGACTTTTGGGGGGAAATTAAAGAATTCCAAACCAAAAAGAACTTTACAAATAGACACACATGTAATTATAATTTTTTTAAGTCCATTGCCATCTCTTCAAATCTTTCACAAGTAGATCTGGCACTCATATATCTCTCAGTGAAATGAATGACCACCAAGATGGGAGAAAAAGCCCCAAACACCAACAATCCCACACTCTTTTTATAGCAGTATTCAGCAGTGTTGAAAATGCTATTTCCTCTGCCTTATATGAGTATTCCTTTAGTCTTCTGCTCCTCTAGGAGCTAGGAAGAGTAAGCATGTCATTACCTTGGCTTTCTCAGCTTTTCTCACCAGTTTCTACTGGCATGTTTGGTTGTGCATGATGAGAAGTACAAAAGTGTTTCCCACTTCATAGTGTCACTCTAAAATGCCTGATTCTCTAGTACACCTACTACTACACCCCTTGTTTATTTTAGGGCTATTTTATCTATCACTATTCAGAGACCAACTCAAAATCCTTATACTAATGCATTATAGTATTCGTTTCACAAAGCAATTGCCTGATATTCAGTACTGTCATATTTTGCCTTTGACAGGAGAGAGGAGCTATCATTGAGATAATGTTAAAGGATTAATTGCTATATCCAGTTACAAAATCTACAAAGAAAAAGTGTCTCAAAAATGCTCATAGTTATAATTGCAGTTTAAAAAGTTGCCATTGATAGTTACCATTAAATACATACAAATCCCCTGGTTCAAATTTTCTATTCATGGAGGTATAAAACTCAGGGTAATACCTCACTTTTGCTCCATAATATCTGTGACAAGCTATAATGCATCACTGACAATCTAGTGATTCATGAAATGAAAACTCCTTCCCATTTCCATCAATGCAGATATTCCCTGGGGGGTCTTCACAAAACACCTGTCCAGTTGTACAACATGCAAAGCATGAGACATTTGCTATCTTATATTTCTTTTCTTTTCTTTTTCAGGAGTGCTAGCCCTGGAGAAATTTCAGTATCTATTTCATAATCTGTCACCAGAATTTAAATATTCTCCCAGTGGGTGGAAATAGCAGACTGATAACCTCACCACTGGTGTTCTCTACAACTCAGTGAAAGACACGCAGCATCACACGTAATTCAAAAGACTGCTTTGCATTTATTTCACCAGCCTCTCCAGATTCCCTTCAAAAAACCCTCTTTTACCTTTGGCAGAACTATACTTCTGAAGCACAGATCACACACATAAAACTAAAAGCATACTAGCTGATTCTAACCCAGAGAACTCACAGACCGACTTGGCTTCTTATAGGCAGCATGGAGAGAAATCAGCCACCTGCTGAGAATAATCCTAATGCACTAGCTTTGAGAAGAAAGGGAGGAAAGCAGTCTGCAGCAAACCAATGGAGAACTATAAACCCATGCATGTATCTAACTTCCTACCCTGCCTTAAAGTGTGGTGTCTCTGTTCACTTTGAATGAAATCACTGCTCCAAGCTGAGTCACTGCTGACTTTCTTCTGACTGAGGACATGCTGCAGCACAGTATCTTGCAGCCCCACCAGAAACACTCAGTAGGTGGGACCATCCACCTACTGGTGCATCTACCTCATTTGGAAAACACTTCCATTTGGTTTCTCAAGCTACTGCAGTCCTTCTCTGGGCAGGCTTCTCTGAAGGAGTAATTCTTCTCATTCTTCTCTGAAGAATGCGTCTCACTCTTCAGAGGGGAACAGTTTTGGACCTACATGCAGAGCATACCAGGGCTTGTGCACACTCCAGGTCAGAAAGTGATACCTCACAAATGGAAACATCAGTGAGCAATTTTTATTTTAGGAGGTTAGAACATGCATAAACTCCTTTGGAAATTTTAGCCTCTTGCCAGGTTCTGTGCTGTCTAGAGGAGCTAAAGAGTTGTCCAGTTGAACAATTCAGTGTTATATGCACTGAGTAAATCATGCCCTATGTATGCTGTATATCTGACCAACTCTCATAGCTCATTAAAAAATAGAAAGAGCTAATTAAATTTTCTGCCCGCTTTTCATTTCTTGGAAGTGTTCTCTCAACAGTGCTTGAGTAACTGACTGAAAATGTGAGCAGTTTTACTTCTGAAAACTTTAGAGATGGAATGATTGCAAATAAATTCTATTAGACACTATTGTTTTGATTCAGCTCAAGAGCTCCTGCATTGTTTCATGGCCCTGTGAAATAGTTGAGAACTCATTCTTCAGTTCAAAGGGACTACCCTTCATAATTGCAACAGTACTTGGCCCAGAGGGACTAATTTCTGGTAAAAACATTATTTCCCTGAAAACTTAAATTAACAAAATTAAAATTAACTTAAAATTAAATTAACAAAATTAAATTAACTTAAATTAACAAAAATTTATGTTTCTTTAAAACAAAGTATCAGCATATTTGTACCATGACAGTCTGTCTCTGAGCTACCTATATTCCATGGACAGTAAATTAAAATATTAGGAATTTAGTCAAAGACAGATAAATTTCTCTTCCATATTTGTAATGATGTACAGTATGGACAATGACCAATAATGTTACATGAATTGTTTTAGCCCCCACACAGAGACATATTTTAACATTTCCTTTAATTTGTTTCATTGCACAAAGCACAAAACCACTCTCTTCCCAAAGCATGTGCTGCTACATCTACTTCATGGTAAGAAGTATCCCTAAACCCACAATCACATTCAAACCAAACCTGTAATTTGGGTTAGGATTTGGGTGAGTAATTATATCTAGATTTAAATTATGTGACAACTTTCATACTCTAAAGAAACCCAACTTTGGATAGGGTTTCAATTCATATAATTATAGACTTAAACAAAATATTTTGTAAAGTACTGCACTGATTATTTTTGGCATAACTGAAAATTTGTTCTTGTAAAGTCCTTAGGCATAGGTAAAATGCTGAGAAGAGCAACACTTAAAGCAGATGCTACACTTCCCAGAGTTAAAATATTTCATTTCTAAATGTATTAAACAATTTTCAGTTATAAAAAAAAATCTACTGAAATGTGGTGTGCTATATTTAAACACAAATTCATTTCGACTTTTCAAAAAAAAAGTAAATACATTTTTCAGAATTCCCTACAAAAGAAACAGCTATGCTTGATCCAGGAACTTGCCATGATTCTTGTAAGTATGCAACACATGTAACTAGGAAAAGGCAAAAGAGTGGTTGTTGATATCAGTGAGAAACATGATATTCAGTTTTCTCTTTTTTGTAACTTTGAAAAGCTCTTATAAAACACATTGATTCACAGTGCAGACAGTGGCTATCACAGGAATTTTGTTTATCACCTAAATAATTATTTTTTTTGTACATTACAGAAATCTTTACTTGTAACTTTACCTTAGAGTAAATGTATGTTAAAACATTCAACAATCATGAGATTAAGCTACAAAAGCTCTGCTGAGAGAGTACTATTAGCTAGTTTGGAAGGAGGAAAGGGAAAATACCTGGCTTGCCAGTGACAAGCAAGGGGATGTTGTGCCTAAACTTGAGGAAATGATGAATAATGGGATCCTTTAACCTGCTTCAGGAGGTGCTGTGGCTGCAAAGAACCACCTGAAATGTTTCTACACTAATGCAGGCAGAGTGAGGAACAAACAAGACAAGCTCAAAGCTTCGGCCCAGTCCCAGATATTTGATATCACCTGCTTTAGTGAAACCCGATGTGGTGAGCCCTGGTCAGAGCACCCTTCTGGATTGTTACGGGCTCTCCTGGAGGGATACCCAGGACAGACCATGGGGAGGCATGGCACTGTGTGGTATGGAAGGGATAGAATGTATGGAATTCACAGTAGGCACTGGCATGGTTGAGAGCCTCTGGGTAAGAATCAAGGGGCAAACAAATAATGTGGATGTCACAGTGGTAGTCTACTACAGCTCTCCAACTCAGGATGATGATGTCAAAAGATTATTTTTTGAGGAATCAAGGGATGCTTCCAATCAAACTGCTCTTGTCCTTACGGGGGACTTCAGCTTGTCAGAAATCAACTGGGAGCATCACACAACTCGTACAACTTGGGCCAGAAGATTTCTAAAAAAATCTGTCATGCATGCACTGTAATGTTTCTGAACCATGTGCTGGCTTTTGATAACAGCGTTTCTGTAGCTCTCTGAAAATAACTCACCTTGTGAAGTTAAATTGTTCCTTTTGGTCACTGCAGTACCACTTTATCACCTTGAATAAGTGTTTTCTGATCCTGTTTCTGCAAGTTACACTGTTCCCATGAGCTTTTCTATGGATTTCTTGCTGTTATGGTGTAAGCTATTTTTCGAAACAGAAACTGAGAGACATTATTTATTTATTTTGGGTTTAGAAAAATCCAAACCATGTCTTAACCTTGCAGAGAAAGGCTAGCAAAATGAAGGCCTAGAATACATGTAAAATAAGTATGATGACACTGAAAGCTTAAAAAGTGCTGTATCGGAAATTACAGTTCACCATAAAAGATTCAGAATCCTACACTAAGATTTTGTCCCATGGGTGTGGATTATGTAAGATCAAACTCAGCCATTATATAAGCATATGGAAGTTATTAATACTTTCAATAATAATTTCACTTTCATGCTGGCTAGATGTGGCTTATTATACTTAAGTATTAGCAGAAGTTTACTTAAGATGGAAGCAGCCAGCTCAGATAATTTTAATTTTGTTTTTCTTTTAAACTACCCTGTTTCTAAAGAAAAAGTCTATTTTAATGTCCCTAGAACAGAATGTAAATTCAAATTATGTAAGAGTCTATTTCCTACTACTATTGTTGTTATTATTATTATTATTATTATTACTACTACTACTACTGTTACTATTGCTATTACTATTACTATTATTACTATTATTTTCCATACACTATTTCAGCTTTGGATGCATTTCTGTATCTCATTGTTCGTTATTTTGCTTCAACTATACAAACACCTGTACAGGTGTGGTTAGAATCAAGACTGTTACTTTTCACAGATGAAGGTGTTGAGCTCAAGATGAATCAATCTTAGAATTGTGAAATTTGTAGCACTTCAATATATACAATGATACCATAAACTATTACTGTTTCAGAAACCTTTAACAGCATATCTGCCCACCTATTCATGAGCGCAACTATTAAAAAGCTTTTTGTGAAACATTTCTTTGTAGAAAAAATATTATTGGAGAACTCCAAACAGCTCTACCTAGGGAAGATGAAGATTCCTCAGGAACCTTATCTTGGACCTGCTGTATTTTCCAAACTGTAAAAGTTCTCACACTTATTGCATATTCAAGAAAAAGTAACGCACAGGCCTACACATATATATCCAAAGACTTGATTTGAAGAGGGATCCCACATGAATTCTTTTAGAGGACCAACATTTAAATTATTTTTATCTAACTTAACATCAAGAGTGGTGTTTTAACATCACAAGACCAGTATCATAAAATATGTCTGAATTTCAGTTTCAGATGAGACAAATCTTTCTGCTAAACACAAAAACATTCATCATCCTATACAGAGTCAAGGACGAAAAGTCGTGCCAGCTACTGCGCATTTGCCTACAGAGCAGAAGCTTGCAATTTATAAACAATTATAAATAAATTCATGTGTTGTAAACAGTGTTTGCTATAAGCACGAAGCAGAGATGTTCACAATGTTAAGGTCTGTGAGCTATTAACTGAACCACTGAGACCTCTACTTGTAGGAGAAAAAACAGTCACAAAAACAAATGGAAAATATTTGTCTATCTACACACTGTAGTTTCCTAAAGAGCATCCCACCAAATGGACACTTCTCTCCAGTTATGAGTAGCCCATTCCAGACTCATCCCTTTTACAGCTTCTGTCATGTATTACATCAGAAAAAGGTGGCTGTTTTCTTCTGATGAGAGTGTGATAGAATGATGGATTCATACTGCAGTTTCTTTAAAAATTCCACCTTCTTGTTACTTTTTTATTATTTTGGGAATGAAATTGTACCCCCATATATGGAACTAAAAATAGTGCAGATCATTTGATTTTTGTACTGCATTGGTGCTACCACAGTGGCTAAAAAAGCATAAAAATATCTTTAAGTACACAGATATTGGAAAATTCGCTTTTGTGAGAAAGTGCGTAAGACAGAGAGTATTGGTTTATTTGAGGAATTTCACAAAGAACTGCCCGTGGATGATTTTATAAATCTCTCTCTAGGGATTTACAATCTTTATCCTCCTTTTCCTTCTACCCTCCACTTCAGAATAACCCTTTAAGGCTTCTAACTATTCAACTTCCACACCACTTTGCTCTCTTTTTCAGAAACATGATATACTAGAGCTCAAATGCAAGTCTTCTGTTATTTGGATTTGGGTAGAGAGCCCAGACATATTGCAAAATGAAACAAACAAAATATTAACTGAGTGTTGGCTTGTTTTTTTTCCAATATTTTGTAAGGCATTTGAGAACAAACTTGCCACTTAGAGTAAGAAGTTGCAATTGCCTGTTTCATCCCATGCTCCTCCCTAACCGGGAGTGCTCTGTGCTCCTAAAATACAGTAAAACATGTTTCTAAAAATAACCAAGAAAGACA
Organism: Cyanistes caeruleus; assembly: GCF_971803275.1. Classification (NCBI taxonomy): domain Eukaryota; kingdom Metazoa; phylum Chordata; class Aves; order Passeriformes; family Paridae; genus Cyanistes; species Cyanistes caeruleus. Next base: position 40,266,977 of record NC_141705.1, read on the forward strand.
CCGTAACAAAAGGCTGAAGCCAAAACACTTGGAGTCAGTGGAAAGTCCCTCAGCAATTACAATTTTTGTATCACACCACTAAATGTCTATCTGTGCAATGCATTTATCTAGCACCTAGAACAATCCCATCTGCAGTAACAATAGTTCAAATAACTACCAAAATATCTAGGATGAAATTCATGCTTCAAAAATTTTAATCCTGAATATAATTAAAATTGTATTATATGCTAAAGTATAATTTAATAATGGTTAATATATATTTCTGTCACTGTAAAAGCCTTCAGATCATTTATTGCTCTTGAATAGAGGATGTCCTATACAAAATGGCAATAATCACTTGTGTATCATCCCATTAATTTGGTATCAATAACTGAATACAGAAAAAGGCAGAGATGAGTGCAAACTCTGCCATACAATAAAGAAAATAGAGTTATATTATTTTCCATTTAAATATTTGGTTTATTTGGTTTGCTAATTTCTTTTCTTTTTGGATTAAATAGTCAAGGAAATGTGATGATGAGCAGCACAATACAAAGTATCACCTTGTTTGTTATGCACAGGGAGCACAAGGGAGGTATGAACAGCCTCTTGTCACCCTTGTTCTCTGATTTACATTCTCTAGTACTAGCACTATTTGTTTAGTTTTAGTTATTTATTATCATGTTACAATAGGGTAAAATACAACAAGTAAAGCCAATTTTTTTCTGAGTTCTTTTATTTCTATTCTTTTTCCCCATTAATGTATGTGTGCCAGGAAGAGTATCTGCAAATTAGAACACAAACACAATGTCTCAGTCTTTCTTCTTTTTTTTTTTTTTTTTAATACCCTGTTCAGGTGAAACAATGTTTCTATGTTCTGCTTTCGTTCTCCATTTATTTAAGAAACAATTATTGTCCTTGTTGAAATCCTAAAATGGCATTGCTAATGTCATCGGATTTTGAAGTGCACTTTCTTGTTTAGTTGTAAAGTGTGTTTTTAAAATACCTATAAAATATCTCTCTATTTTGTCTAGTTGTGTGGGCAGGTGAACGGGTGACTCTAGTGCCTTTGCAGAAAGTCCACATTTTCTGATGCACAGTGTCAGATTTATGCCTCTAAAGAAGTCAAATTCTATTTTAAGGTGGTTATTTTTCTCTATTGCCAGCATATAAATCAGAATAACAAAATTATTTTCCTAAAATATTGTAATTTAAGAATTTTAAAGTGTTAAGGGGGAAGAAAAGAGAGGAAAAAAATAGAGAACTTTAAATTATCGAGCCAATTGTACAAACCACATGTGGGGGTTATTTTCCAAAGGGCAATCTTAGGTAGGGAGCAGACATTCAGCCATTCAGGCTGGGCCATACAGACAAAAAAATGTAACTTTCCAAAGACAATTTAGCACTTGGGCACCATTCTGCTCTTGAAATATGCTCGTAATCCTCAATGGAAAATGAATACTTAGTCAATGACCTTTTCAAAATCTCCTCCTGCAATATATGCTGCTTTTACTGTTCTGCTCGTGATATTAGGTGGAAAAATCTTCTGACCTAAAAGCTTTCCTCTGGAAATGATTATTCAGCAAAGCTGGGATCAGCTCTTTTCTAGCTTTTGAGGCAATGCTGACTGACTTCTCCTTGCCAGTCACCAATCTCCTCATGCTAGAAACAGTCCCAAAATGTAGAGCTCCTTGACTTCACAGACTCCCAGCAACTTCTTTCATGGTGTTTTGGAGAGACATGGCTTCCCGTGCTTCCCACTCTCTGCCAAGCAGGAGAAGCAGCAGGATGATGCTGGAGAGCTGCTGCCCACTCTCACAGCTCCTAGCCACAGCATTTGGCTCCTCAGTGCACAGGTAACAGCAGCCTGCAGAAGCAAACTCTGAACTCCAGGGCACAGGAAGCTGTCTTGTGAGAGGTTTTAATGCCTAGCTAGCTGCAGATATAGAAAGCCTGGTAACCTTGATGATGCCAGTTTTGTGACAGCTTGGTTATGTGTGAGCTGCTGAGGGGCCTGACTTGCTGCTTACCCACTTGCCTGGCTGTGTAATGGGATAAAAGGTAGATGGGAGATGTTTGGATGATCCACTCCTAAAACCAAACCTCATGTTTGTATCTTACAAGTGGTCTGTACTAAAAGCTAAAAGTAAATCAGAAATTACAGATCTGTTTATATGCATGCCTTGTGAATCCGTTTTATGAGACTATAGCTATAAACTGTTATGACAGGTGAAAGTTTTGTGAGCAGTGAGAAATTAAATTCAGCCAGAAAAAACTTTTTAAGGATAACAATGCAATTACAAGAACAGGGAAGTCCTTGGAGAAGCTATTGGCTATGTCTGCAAGAGGCCACAGGGAACATGAAAAGCATAAGTGTTCTCAGCCATAGCTGTGTCTGCACTATGGCTAGATGAAAAGTTCTGAATAAAAGCAGGAAGAGTATGACAATCTTGAACAAAAGGAAAAGAGTGTGAGGATCCTGTGGTGCCTATTTTTGAAACTCAGCACACAGGGTGCTCTTAGGAAGATATTTCAGCTACAAGTGTTACTTTAAAGGTCAGTATAACTAGACATTAGGCATTCAGGGTAAAGCTCTTCCGACAAGGATTAATTAACTGGGTTTCCGAGATGGTGACTGAGTGCCCTTTTAGCAGTAAATTCCAAACAAGTCAACTGTCAGTGTCTTAGCAAGAAGTTCCAAAGCAAGCCCCAGGTGTCAGTTTGTTTAGGTTCCTGGCTCCTGGGTTAATTGGTTCCCTGTGTTCTCAAGCAGCCTGGTAGCCTTGCAGCTTAGGACAAAAGCTATTGTCATTCACTGCAGGCATTTCCAGCAAACTAAAAAATTCCACATCAGTTGTTAAAATATCTGGAAACCCATGGAAGACAATGTGGTCTATGAGCTGACCTTTTGTTCTGATTTGTAATTTAAAAAAAACAAAATCAACAAAAGCCACCAAACCAAAACATAGACATCTTAACGATAAAAATTTGCATTTTTCATTAAGCTCTGTTGTCCATCACTTCAGGAAGTTGTATCAGTACTCAAAGCAAAATGTAGTTCACTCTACATATTAGTGAGAAAAATACTTTGTGATAAATTCTTTTGAAAATGAAGCTTATAGGGAAATCCAGAGTGTATAAATTCACAGAGCACATTTTACAATTTTGCCAAGTTTCAGTGTTTGCCTGTTGCAAAACAAGAGAGTGATTAGACGAGGGACATTATCTACAGCCTCTGCCCCCAAATGGATGCAGCCTGTATAAAAAGGTTAGCATCATTCATTATTTGTCAGTGTAACTCAAGACCCCACGGCCAGCCACTCCTGGGGAGGCTAATCCAAAGCCACAGAGAGAACAGATAATATTACTTCTTGCTTGGTTTTTCAAAAAGCTTTTTTAGTGTGTAGTGAGCAGAAACCCACAGAGCCTTCACAAACTCAGGAAAGAGGAGATACAATTTGAGAAGCAGAGTGGGATATGATGAGACCTGAGCTTGGGAGCCATTCCACAGTCTGCAGAGGTATAACTGTGTAGCAAATATAAATTACTTGTCAAATTGTATTTAACATTTCTCAAAGCAGCAATTCCTGGTGACAAGGATGTGCTCTTCCTCTCTGTCTCCATGCATCCACATACATAAGTAAAACCCTGGCAAACTCTGGTGGAAGTTGGAACTAGAGATCTGATATTACTTTTATACTGCAGATACAGTGGTAGCTAATGTACAGTCTCTACATTTCATCAAAGACAGCAGATTAAAAATAAGAGCACAGCACCCTGATTCTTAGGAGAGTAATACGTAGCTGCCCAAATCATCATGATTAATCACACACACAGCTGTGTCTTCCCATTTTCAGTAGTCACAAACAGTAGCAAGGATTCCTCTGCTCCATGTACCCCTATTTTGCTCAGCAGTGATTTGTTCAGAAAGATCCTGAACTGGCTGTATAAATGCAACCTGTATAGCCTGTAATAACAACATAGTGTAAACCCCAGCATCAATACACTAATTGCAAGTTTCCTACAATTCAGTTAATAAGTAAATATATTTATGTCAACATGATTTTGGTCAGGGTAAATGTTGTCAGATCTTCATACTGTGTATCTTTTCACTGTTTCTGACATATAGTCCACAAGCAAACTTGGGAGCAATCTGTTCCCCAGCATTTTGCACAGACCACCACGCATGCTTGCTTTCTCCCCTACATCCTAGGTGACTGAATTAATACAGGAAATATAATTTGGCTATCTTTTCTGACAATTCCAGTACTTGCTTCTGGCTTCTTCCACTTTTCTAGCCATTGACAACCTCTGAGTCATGACTCTGGATCACACTGTACTGCTTTTATATTCTTTTATATAACTTGGCATGAATGCCATTTGCAGCATGTTTTCAAAGGTGTTTGGAAGCTCCAAATGTCTTTTAGTTAGGATTACGAATGAAAAATTTCTGTTACAGAAAAGATTTCTGAAAGTTACAACATTCTGTTCTCAAAGACAAAGGCAGGTTATTTCAAAGTTTATCTTTATGGATGAGAAGAAGAAGAGACAATTACACTTTAGGTGTGCTTGCAGCTAATGAATAAACTATCAAACCACATCTTCAATAGATTGAGGAAGCCTAAGTGTGGTTGAATGGGCAATGATCTTTTCCAGAAGTTCAATCCTCTCCTCAATCAACCAGACATTTTAATTCTGCAGCAGCTACAAACCTAATGAAATGGCATGGTGTTATACACATAGATGCTACATTTATAACAAAAATAAGTCCTCAGAATACTGCTATAATACATAATACAGCATGTGAATTCATAACACAAGACTAAAAGAAATACAGAAGAACCCATGTAGTGGTCCTAAATTTCCAAGTGCTTCCTGCTGCTAAGGACTGAATTTGGCTTATGGATTTAATTACTGCTTTAGAATTTGCTGTTGAGAACAGCTAAATAAAAAAAAAAAAAGCCATTAAAAGTATAAAAGCTCCAAATGCATTGGTTTGTACCACCAGAAATGAAGTACTCATAAGAGAGTGTTCTGCCTAAGGAAGAAGAACAGTAACAACACAAAATTATTTTGAGCTGCAGGAGTAAAGCAAATTTCAGTTTTATAGAAAACACCCAAATAATTCCCTTACTGTTCATCACCTTGTTAACAGAAAAAGGATTTCAAATAGGATAACAAAACAAACTGTTCTAATTAGTGGGGGTATTTTAGCACTTACTAAAACTATAACACAAAGCGTGGCCTGCTTTGCAATATATAACCTGGTTTTCTTCTTAACTGGCAAGACTCTGAAGACAGAAAGGCAAATCTGATGCCTTTGAAAAAACATTTCAAGGTGTACAAATTCCACAGCCATCCTTGTGTCACACAGTAGTTTTCTTTACACAATATTAACAGGTAATGGAGTAATCTTCTTTTACAGGGACGTAAAAATAGTGCAAAGATAACAAGGGCCAGATACATTGCAGCTGATAGACTGCAGAATTAATCTTGAACCACACTGTTGTTACAAGCCATTGGGATGTGTTTTCACTTTTGATTTATAGCTCCTTTTTCAGAGTGCCACTTTTCTTAGATTAGTCCTTAAAAGCAGAAGAAGACTGTGGGTGTGTCTATTTTTCTTCATATACTATTTTCTAAACTTATACATATATACAAAATATATGTATATCCTACAGAGTATGCTGACGTTCCAGGAGCTAAATCAAAAAGTACTTGTGGGCTTCACCTGATTAACCACAAAAATCTCTTTATTTTCTCTCTGGTAATAGCGTCAGCCCAAAGTATCATGTGACTTAAATAAAGGGAGAATGTTACAACAATGTTGCACACATTTCTGTCTTGGAAATAGAAATGTGAATCTAGATTAGACATTCAATATTAAGAATAAACTTTTTTAACTTTAAAACTGGGTTAAAAAAGTCAAATGCAAAAAGGTTTTGGTGAAATAAACCCAGAAAATCAAAAAATTCCCTGGGGGTCTTTGCGACCATGCTAAGTGTCTTTTCATAAGATTCATGGAAGCAGCAGTAGGAAACCAAATTTCAAGAGAGGAAAAAAAATAAAGTAATTTTTTTTATGTATGTGTAAATTCTTGTGGGACTAAATATTCACAGCTGGTTAGCAGACAAAAAGAATGGAATGTCTACACAGATACATGCAAATGTCTCTTATGAAAGCAGACATTTAGAAATAGTGAAAAACCACAAAAATATATTTTTAAAATTGATACCATACTAAAGAATTTACTCACTCTCCCTGGCTTCCTCTTCTGTGGCTCCAGAGACACCAGCTCCAAAGAGGTCACTGGTTCAAACACAGCAAAAGTTGTTAGAATACACATTCTCTTGGTAAACTTTATTTTCCACTACTCTAAAACTTTGATCAAAATTGCTTGATCTTGTAATATTTACTAGCAGTGAAAGAAATCCCTTCATTTTTATTCAATATTCTTTATCCGTCTCCTAGATGCTGTACCACACAAGCATGTAGCTAAAAATAACTGCATTCCTTATATCCATTATAAAAAGTATTCTGCTTAAACAATTTCCTGTGTTCAGCCTAGCCCACAAATGCTGCTGAAGTCATATCACACGAGGCTTTTAAGAGCCTTGCCTGTAAAGGCTGATGGTACTCGTGGTCTGGAATTGATGATACCAGAACCCTGAGAAAGGACAGCCTCCAACAGTCAGAGAAGAAGTTCCAGTCCCAAAAACACAAACAGTAGTCACACACCACCATCTTATGACACCAGGGTTTGGAGAAAAAGGAAAATAGTTCATTTTGAAGCATATGCAGGGCTTTCACCTTCAGCATTTTCAGTGTATACATACTTCAGTGAGCACTAGGCTCTAGTTCCTTTTTTAAAAGCAGGCATCTTGCATTTTAAAAAGGTGTTATATGGTCATCCCAGCCTGTCTATAATCAATCAGTCATTGCTGTGGAAGGATGGGAAGGGCTGAAGATAATAATTCTTTATTCCTAAACAGAATCATTTCCCCATTAGCTGTAGAAAGGCTTAAGGCTGTCATGAATCAGAAGTTACTCCTCCTTTTACAGATGACAGTTCCCAGTAATAATCTCTATAAAGGTTCGATTTGGCAAGTGAGGACAAGTTTAAACTTGACAGATACATATTATCCCTAATAGACCATGAGGTTTTTTAATTATAACTCGACAATAATAGAATGACAGTAGATAACAATGTGAACAACTTAAAAGAAAAAACAAAACAAATAAAACAAACCAGCAAGTTAATAGGATTTATATTTTACAATCCTTACCTTACCTAAGATTTGTTTTTTTAAAGAAGATGAGATTAAATCAGGTTCATAACAATAAATTAGTGTTTCTGTAACTTCTGGCTCAAAATTATGAATTTAAAACTGTAAGTAATACTACAAGTTTGGTGTCTGGATGCAATGATTATGGTTATTTAAAAGCACGCAAACTCATCTTTAAGAAACGAGGCACTTCTAGATATTTAATTTCTGAACCAAGAAGTCATTTCTTGTGAGTGAAGAATGTGAACATAATGAGAAAAAAAAATCGATAGTCAGCAGAATTATTTCAAATAACAGAGTAAGTAGATTATATTTTTAAAAGTGTAATTCACATTGAAGGTTTTAACGTTGAACGGCAGAAGGTCAGGAGTTTTACTGTCATTACTGGTAGTATGTTGCTGGAATGTCACTGATAACTATTATACTGGAGAAAAGAAAAACATACCTTTATCTGTAGTTCTTGCTATAATCTGTGCTATTTCTTCTCAAAAAGTTTAGCTATTAATATATATATATGTATAAAGAAATAGTAGAAATCTGGTACCATTACAGAATGTTTTATAGTGTTTAAGAGAGTGTCAGCACTTACTTTATAAACCTTTGCATTCAAAGGTTTATGTCTGAGCCATAAAACTCACTCCATTGTATAACTTCACTTATTAACTCTCACTTGTAGAAGTCTGTTCTCCTACCCCACCCTTTCTCCTTTGCTAAAGAGTCAGATTTTCTTTCTGTGCTGAAGTTACAGCTATATATTTTTAGAAATACTCTTTTATTAGTGATTTTCTTCCAGTCACTTTCCCTTCACTATTACACAACAAGGCATTTTAGATATAATGTAACATTTTAATATAAATGTAAGATGACCTCTCAGCTTTCAAAGGCATCAGTTGTTAATAACTGAATCAGACTAACACATTTAATCCCCAAGTCCTAAATTTCTGTTTTAGCTCACCTGAGTAATTAGTGAGTGAAAAGTCCCTTAGTTGTACCTCTTTGGTTTTGCTACCAGCCTCTGCAGCATCTTCTATATCAGCCTGTAAAACTAGACCTCTAGTAAAACAAGGATGTGTTTACATAGAGTCAAAGTACACATCGCTGGCTGAAATAGAAGCTTACAAAACAACTTTGTAATTTTTTGAAATATTTTCCTAATTGCAGAGATGAGTAAAGCAACAAAGGAACCCAATTTCACAGCTAAAATGTTCCTGCACTATCAATAGACATTTTTCTTTTACAGAGTCAACAACCAAAAGAGGCTGGTTCTGTTCTGAGCCATCTGCTTTATTGTATTTAAAATTACACATAATGATTATATGAATTTGAACATTTAACATTTCTGGCTACTCTGAGAGAAAAATGCAATTTCATAGCCCAACTTCTCATTTATAGTTTGGCTTATGCACTGACAAGGGAGAAAACAGTTGCTCTGCAGCGGTTGTTTAGGTCCCCAACCACAAAGTGAGTCAAGATTTTGGAGAGTTACATAGAAGACTTTCAGGATTGCTTCAGCCTACATTAAATTATCAATAACATCAAATAAAAGTAGCCAAAAATGAGATATTTTTATCTTCTTTGCCAGGGAAATGACTCAAGGCCAGTGCTCAGATCAGTCAGATAAAATAAATTTATGGTAACCATCATTAGAGACCATGTGTATGCAAGAATGTGGCTTTCAAATATTCATTTCTACAGAGAAATTATTGCTTTGAAATCTAGCCAAGTCCAAAGGTCTGAAAACACTATCAGGCCTTAATAGAAGCATTTTCTGGACTTTCATTTTCATTTGTTACCTTTTCATCTTCTCCATTCTAAATATCACCGAAAGTAACAAGTCAAAGTAGCTCAACAGAGGACATGGTCAAAATAAATATATCCTAGTGCATTGGCAGGAATAATGCAAGTAAGATAATTTCTAAATTTCTAACCATTTTATTCTTTATTTTCACCCTAGAAGGACAGCAAATCAAACAACTTTTTTTTATTTTTTTAATTGAAACCTCTCTGTGAACATCTTTGATTTTAACTTTGATTAGTGTAGTTATATCAGTAATTAGTTATGCTCTAATATTTCTTTGGATCTCACCAATGCTATTCTTACTTTTAATTCCATTATGAGTTTGATGAGGTGCTACTGTAAATTTATAAATCTACTGTTAATAAATTAAATGAATCACAGCACAAGGGGTTTCACTGTATGGATATACTGGTAGTTGGTAACTTATTAAATCACTGGTTTAACAAATATTGCTGTTGAGTCAAAACAAGGCAGAGGGCACATAGGGCCCTAATAAAAACCTGCTATGACACATGGGTAATGGGGTAATGGGGTTAAGATTCTTGATGAGAATTTGAAGGAGTTGATGCAAACAGTGAATTGTTGCTTGAGAAAGCACCTTTCCATGCATCCATGCTACATATTACTCCTACATTTTTCAAATCCACATGATCATATTTAAATTTCCTCTTAAATATTTCCTTGTCTTTGTATGACAATATATTTTCAAGAGAGGATTTTTTTTTTCTGCTGCAAGGAGGTTACAGAATAACAAAAGTTATTTTTGTTAGGATTTTGAGGCACAGTGCACTTTTTTATTGATTAGTAATCAGATTAAAAATGTTGAAGTAGGGGCTTTTTCCTGCTTCTACAAGGCAAAAGAGCTACATATATGAGCTTTTCTCATAAAATATGTATTGACAGAGTGTTTCAGATATTATATGCATTATAAAATACTATTATATTTGAGTAGTGGAACTACAATATTGTGTGACAAAAGGGAAGATAATGACCAGAGAAAATATATCCAGTGCCCATTTTAAAGTGCTTAAGCACTGTTTTGGAAAAACATTATGATCTTTATCCTGATATGCTGCATGTTATGAATGTGCAAAAGAGTTATAAAACTTCTCTGGATAAGCAGCTAAGGGGATCCCTTAATGACAGATTGATGGCAGAGATGTCACTCTGCCACTTTGTGGCAATGAAATTTTTGTGAAGACTTGATGGCAGAGGCTTGCCAGAGTGCCACTTCACTCTAGCTGACTTCCAGCCTGTGTCATGACACTTTGGATACTCTTGGAGACTGACAACATTATGATGATATCAAGATAAGGCTAACTGAAGGTTGGCATGAAACCTTTGCCCCTACTGCACAAAGACAAAATGTGTTGAAGGTGTTGCTGAATTTATTTTGACTTTGCAATAGAAGCACAGTAGAAATGAGTCAAAACTCTAAGGTCTTCTCATAATTCTTACTAAAACAGCATTCCTTAAAATCTGTGCTTAAAACATCTTGCTAAAAGTATCCACTACACATAGGGAAGAGTTAGAATAGTGATAAAAATGTAATCTAAATGCAAGAACAAAGATGATGCTAAACTACACAGAATAATCTAAAGGTTGTTTTCCCAATTTATTTTTGTAATCTGCTAATGTACAATAACATTCAACTGGCTCAGTGATGTTACTATTTCATAACTCATCTAAAAGAAGCAAAGAGTAACTTGAAAATGTTGCTTAGAAAACCAAATTATATTTCTCTCTCAGAGATCTTGTCAATTTTTTAACAATTGATAATCTACTGCATATTTTCTCATTTGATACACAATTATTATGTACAAGCAGTGTGAATTCATAAGCTTTATGAAAATAGTTATTATGCATTAGTTTCTTCCTGTCCCTCAGGACTGAAATGAAAGTGAGATACTGCATCACTAAAGGCTTCCCTTTAGCAAATTTCATAAGTACATACAAAAACAAAATATTTGTTAAATAGGCACTAATATATACTGAATCATATCTTACCTATTTTGAAGGAAATTTTAGCAAAATTTCCAAGAAAGGATGACCCAGCTCCTGAATTTCCAGTGTTAGTCTAGAAGACCTTTATGTAGTGATGAATTTGTTCAGTATATTTTTTGTTTTATTTGCCTGTGACTCTGGATTTGTTGATACTAGAAGGTTTCATATTGTTCTTATTGGTTTGCTTTTTTGTTTGTTTGTTTGTTTGTTTGTTTTATCCAAGTAGCATGCTGCTCAGAGTTGTATCAACTAGGAAAGTTTCTGACTAGAAAAAGTTGGATGTTTTCTGAGAGGAATGCAGATAAATCTGAACAAGAAACATTTCTGTTTCCACAACACGTATTTTGACATGAATCTTTCATTAAAATAATTCATTATTTCTATCATTGAGCAAAAATAAACGTAAGCCATCACAAAAAATTACAGTCCCCCTTTCAGTGAATGGCCTTGCCATGACTGAGCATGTACTTAAAAATAAAACCTCTTTGAAAGTCATCAATAAAATCACTGCCGGTATCAGGAAATAAAGTTTCATGTAACATGACAGTTTATATTTTAAAAAGCAATATTCTTCAAATCCAGTTAAAATAAGTCACTGCTTTCTGAGGAAACTTTTATTACTTGCATGAATCAAATTTGGCTTCAAACTTTCAAAACTTCTTATGTTTACATATTATTTCATTTCCCTTAACTTTTGTTCTGCTATTGTAGCAGAGGAATTTATTTGATAAGTTGATAAGAATCTTGAAAGCCAGGACTAGTGTCTCTGAGAGATAGCATCAGAGAAAAAGCCATTTAGCTAAGTTTTTGGAAACTGTCCAGATGACTTAAGGAGGGAGGAGAAACAGAATCTTTTTGACTGCTCAGTTAAATCAGCAATTTTAATCAGGTGTACTAACCTTTTTCTCTTATTAGGAGTGTCTTCTGGCCATGTAACTGAGCAGCATGAACAGGCAGCAACATTTTTCTAGCAGACTTACAAGCCTCTGCCATCCCCTGCCACATTCAAACAAGAACCAGCCATATCTCCTAGCCTACATCCTCCTGTGCAAGAGTTTGATGACCATACCCCAGTTAGGTTTGCAGTAAAAATGTGTAGTAAATGTAGTAGTAAATGTGGATTTCTAGATCATTCTCAGATGTCCAGAAATCTATATAAAACTTTTTATTAGTTTCTTTTTTTTTTTCCTTTTTTTCCTAAGATTTTGCCTTACTCTTAGTCTAACAGCATCACAAATATTAATTGCTTACCTTTTTAGGAATTTAAAAACTTATTAGTCATCACAATAAAACTACACTGGATGCATTGGAAGACAGCAAGGAAAAAAACAGCCCTAAAGCAAGAAAGACATCCACACAAAGTGGACGTCCACCATCACCATTAAGATCAATAATGAATTTCCTTTTTTACTTATACCACAGCTGTACAGTTCCTTTCAGTTCCATTACCATATAATTTAAAAGCTATGGTTTACACATTTGTCTCTGGCAGACTTCAGGCATCAAGGGATGGCTAAGCAGCCTCTTCCAGACAAACATCTTCAGTATTGTGGGCACTTCTGCACCTCAAGAAAACATCATGGAGCTAAGAATGTGTGGAGAAGGAGTAATAACCTTAACAGGGACCAGTGAAAAAGACTGGTATTGTTTGATGCAAAGAGAAGGATGATGGGGTATGCTTGAAGGTCTGTAAAATTACAAGTGTGAGTGAACTCAGAACTATTTATTGAATAAGCCCAAAGAGAAACAGCTAGCTCTTAATTAATTTATCACATCAAAAGCTTTTAAAAGAAATTATTTTTGTAGTGGTAGCAAGTGAACTTCTGAAATTTGTTGCCTCAGGGGTCTGTCAGAGGCAGCAGCTTAAAAAAAACTCAGACAAATTTAAAGACAATAGGGTCATAAACAAGTACTAAAGTGAATAAGCAAAAAGGCACCTTCTAATATCTTTAATCTAATAATTGTGGATTTATCATTTCTCCAATATCAAGAACTTACAAGTTCTTACTATTTCTATTCTTTTCTTACTATTTGTTAATACGGTTTTCAGGAGTTGATTGAATAAAGCCCTGAACAACCTACTCTCACCCCACACCTGATAGTGCTTTGAGTAGGGAACTGCATGAGGATGTCTCCTGAGATCCTTTCCAGTCTGAAATGTCTTATTATCCTAACTTTTGAGTTCAATAATTTAAGAATTCAGGAAAAATAAAATCTTTATTGTTCTTTTGCGAGTATTATCCTCAGCAGAAAAGCTTCATCAGAGGGAAAAACACAGCTGTATTGTAAGGCAGAAAATTAAAATTCTGCTACAAAGTTTAGCACATATTAAATTTAATGGCACATATTTCAAAACTGCTTAAAGTCCATTCATCGTCACTGTAATAGTTAAAGTGGGTAGAGGATAAGTTTTAACTTGGTGGGATTTCAGGACCCTAGCTAGAGGGAAAATCTTACCCATGGAAATGTTCCCTTTTCCATTTGGAGGGAAAGCAGTTGAGCTTTCTTGCTCAACAATAACCTCATTAATAAAACTCCACAGTAAGAAGCTTGCTTGTGCACTGATCCAAGGGTAATGTAAATGGGGAAACCAGGCAGTCCATTAAATGAAACTCTTTCACATCTTGTAGAAACAGGATTCATAAAAGTCTATCACTATTTCCCAGAGAAGGGACCTTTCTGCTTTGCCTCTAACCTGCTTCTTTTTCTCTGTGTTCATCATCGTAAACAGTAAAGTTAAAATTGGTAAATCATCTATGTTTCTGCTTCTTAGTCTAGATTTTTTTTGCCTGAGGGCTTCCTGAGCTCACAGTAGGAATTCACAAAATCTGAAAATGGTTCTTGAAAAACCCATAGCTGCTTCCCCTTCTTTCCAAGCCCGTTCATGCATCCTCACACATGGATTTGGCTGTTGCTATTGCCACATTCACCTTTGGAAAATGGCATCCCTCACCCACTTTACAGTAAAAGACAAAAAATGACATGCATATTTATCAGCATAAAGATGGTTTTACTGAATTTAGTAGTAACAGTGTCTGTCAATAGTCATATCACTGCAAAGGACTTGATAGAACAATCCAGTATGTGTCTTGTGAGGAATGGAGGGGAAAAGATTTGATTTTCCCCTTCCCTGCTTGAGTCTTTATAAAAAACAATAATTCATCCTAATGCTGTGCAGCAGCCCACACTTTACTCCACGGCCCCAAGAAACTTCAGGTTATTCAGCTACTTTCTGAAAAGCTTGAATATGGGTCAGGTTCAAAGCAATGCTGGATGATAGAGAGAAAAGCAACAGATTCTAACGCATCCGGAATATAATATCCCAAATTATCTTCAGTTTTGAAGATGAGAACCTTTCCTTGACATGTCAATTGTTCACTCTAAGAGGCTCATGACTGAAACATTTATATAAACCATTTTATCTCCCCTGAGAGTGAATCACAAGCTGGTGGTGAAAACTGGTGTCTTTCCATTGATTTTAATGGAGCTATTCCAGCTGGCACCATCTAAAAATTTCATGCCTTATCTCAGATTCCACACTTCATATGACTTAATTCATTATGAAAGCAAAACCTTGTGTGAAGAAGCCATGCCTCCCTGCTCCACTGTCTTATTACCAACACTTACAGAAGATTAGATTTTAGAATTCATGATAAGCCTACTACTTCAAAAAGAGAAAAAGAAAATAATAATACCAAAAACAAAAATAAATATATTTTCCAAGGTCACTTATACCATAAAACATTAGAGAGGAGTGAATAAATAACTTGAAAGAACCTTATAATAGCCCAAAGTTTACATTTCATTTTTAGATAATCTCCAAGTTTGGAGGATAAGTCTGAAATGGTAGAGAAATTTGGACATTTTTTGGGCATTTGGAAATTGGGGCATTTTCCCATGATGATTTTTTTTTTATTATAACTATTCATGTAGAATTTATTATTATGGAAAGCCTTATATATGAGACATATCTTAGATCCAAATCTAAGCGAGATTTCAATTCCACAGCACTGAAATATCTAATTTTTCTTGTTTGTTCATTTTTATGAGGTATATACCTCTGACTTAGTTTCCTAAAATTCAATTTAAGAAGTACAGGGAGAAAGAGAAGCCTGAAAATAAAAAAAAAAAACCGTCACAGAGTATATCTGGAAGCCAATTCCATATATTGTTTGTAAAGCAAGTGGATTAGACAGTGGAAAAGGTACTCCTCAACCTAGAATGAAGGCTACAGTGAGGGATAAATGTTCTATGGGAGAGAGTCTATGTTCTAACTACTTGAAGCAAAATCAATGAACAGGTTTGGAGATGACATTCCTGTCTAAGGCTACACCCTGTAAATACAGAAAACATCCATCTTTAAGGATGTAGTTATGTTCATATTCACCCCAAATCCTTTCTTTCCTTATAACTTCTCTTGACCCCTTCCTCTTTCCCCTCTTCCCCTTCCACACACACCTAAGAACACAGAATACAAAGCACTGATCCTGTAAGGCTACTTCCACCAAGTTAATCAGAAGTACATCTGATACACAGACAGTGTGAAATTCTTCAATGTCCCACCAACAAGATGTCAAACACCCCTCAATGCACAAAATATGCCTCAGTGTCTGGCCAGAGAATGGAGCCCTTAATGTAAAAGATCAAAAGCCGCTAAAATGAAAGCACACCAGAGGTGGAAGGCTGAAGTGATGAAGGACATTCCCTATGTTTAGATATTCTGCAACAGAAGGGAATTTCCTGATGTAACCCACCCCCTGCCCACCCCCCCTCCCCATATTCCCTGGAAAAGATAATATGTAACACTACCAAGTAGAAAATTCTGACAAAAGGGAAAACTCCTTCTTTCCCTCAAATCACCGAATGGGTTGTGCTGGAGTGACCATGATTGTCCTGTAGCAGTAAACCCCTCACCATGAGAGGAGTAGAGACTGTCAGGCTAACCTGCTGCCTGCCTCTATAGGGTATAAAAGTGACTGCAGACAGAGGCTTTTCTGGCACCTGTCCTTGCCAGCTCCCAGTGTAGTTCCACTTTTTCAGAGGAAAGCAGCACAAGCCCTTACCCTAGCCACCATCCTATTACTTGTTCCCAACCAAATCACTTATCAAAGAAGAGGATATTCTTTCTAACTGAGCCAGAAAACTTCAAAGACAGCAGTAATTGAATTCAACAGTGATATGAAGGAAGAGAATAAAAAGAGTGATCATATCTCCTTTCAATTTCTGTGTGGCACTCGTATACAGGGCTTGTGCCTTCCGAACTAACTGACAGTGAAGAGAGCGAAAAGGAGGAAATAAAAAACATCAATTGCCCAATGTGCCATCATAGTCAAGAAATTACCACATATCCATCTAAAATGTCACCTCCTCCAGGATATTATGTGCAGCATTGATCACAGGGTTTCAAAAAAGGTGTCAAACCGGCAGAGGTTCAGAAAAGAAAGCTCAAATCTCTGAGAAAAAAAACCAAAAAAAAAACCAAAAAAAAAAAAAAAACCCACCCCATAAAAATTAACAAAGGGTTGGAAAAACACTCAGTAAGGTTGGAATCATTTTACTTAAAAAGTTGAAACAAAAATTTTACTGTTGTTTTAATGTAAGCACATCAGAATATAAACATGCACTGGAAATGGTTGGGAACTTCTCATTTCCATTTCTTGTAATAAATAGGTATGAAATGATTCAATTAAAGGATGTTAAATTAATAAAAATACCTTTTCTTCCACCCAGCAGAATAGAATTCACCATTCCTTGAAGCTACTGAGGCCAAAGTCTTTGATATCCAAAAATAACCTAGCTCTAATCAACATTCAGAATACTTACAAGTGTCAATAAACTTTGCTTTGGAATATGTACAAAACTGCAGAAGTAAGGCTAAGAGATTTCTTTCCAGGAGAAGTTTAAGACCTAGAGGAATGGAGAGGAAAAGAGAAAATTTTTCTTAATTAAAAAAAATGAGAAATTATCTTTTTTTCTGTTCCTACAGATACAGTAAATAATATCCCTCCTATGGTCAGAATAAAAATACTGGGCAAGTTAGACCTCTGGTCCACTCACTCCACTATCACAGCTTCTGAAACAAAGGAGATTAAATTTATCTAGAATAGATAAGTGATGTTGTATTTCATGACATAAAGAGATCAATAGCAACAGTATCCTTCAAGCAATCCTGCTATGAAAATATACAGGTAATAAATTATATGTTCTCTTGCTTATGTGATGTTTCATTTTTTTATTGAGCAATACTTTTTATCTTATTTCATTCTAGCAGTTTCAGGTACAATTGTTTTGGGATTATTTCTTTATTCTTTGAGTTTACCTGTGCATCATTTTCTTTGTCTTTACCTTGGCTCTGTTTTTATCCAAACTTTATCCTAACAAGCAGATTGGTTTATGATTAGTAAATTATAATTCATAGTGCATACCTTATTTGCGTACTCATCTACACCTTCCAGGTATTGGGCTTTTCATTGTCTTAATGGCAGCATAGTTATTGAATAAAAAACAAAGAAATGTCTTTTAGTAAGTTAAGGAAACATTTATGACCTCACTTTCAAAAGTTATATCCAAATAAATATGAAGAATAGAAGACTAAAGTGCCATGAATTCCACAGTCATTGGCTGATATTACAGTATGCCTGTGATAAACAAGGTTAACCAGACAGTTGAAAACATTACTTTTGTACTCTCCAGAATTGTGTGCTTTTGTACACTCATTCATTTTAATGAAATGTAAATTTAAAGTCTCATTTTCTCATTTGCTAGGACGTCATTAAAGCACTTTTCACATGGCCATTATAGCCCTTTATTTCCTTTTCCATTAAATCATTCATTCCTTATCTGTGTCCACTGGAGGGCAGCAAGGATGACAGGGACTGGAGCATCTCTCTTACCAGGAAAGACAGAGAGCTGAGCCTGTTCAGCCTTGAGAAGGGACAACTGAGAGGGGAACTCACCAATGTCTGTCAGTGTCTGAAGAGAGGCTGACAAGAGGATGTTTCCAGGTTCTGCCAGTGGTGCAGAGCAATAGGACAAGAGGCAAGAGGCAGGAACTGATGCACAGGAGGTTCCACCTGAATATGAGGAAGAACTTCCTTACTGTGTGGGTGACAGAGCACTGGAACAGGCTGCCCAGAGAGGCTGTGGAGTCTCCCTCACTGGGGATACTCAAGAAGTGTCTGGACACAATGCTGTGCTGGGTGCTCTGGGATGGCCCTGCTTGAGCAGGGAGGCTGGACCAGACCAAACCACTGTGGTCCCTTCCAACCTGACCATTCCATGCATATATTTTCAACAAGTTTATTTTCTTTAGGATTGTACATTTTGCTTACACATGTCCAAAATGGTTTTGCTACTAAAGAGAGACATAAAATAAGACCCACTGCACTGAATTTCCCAACATATTTTTTGTCATTATCATTATTCCTGAATTACAGTTCATTTCTTAAATGGAAGAAGAAAATATCAATCATTAGTGAGAGTTTTATATGTCCTGTAAAGTCTTCTTAATATCTTAATAATATCTTATTAAACCATTGGCTTTCTACAAAAAAATCAGAAGAAAATAGAGTAGCAACATTATAATGAAGCTTTACTCTTTATAAATCCTATTTTAAACTGGCTAAAAAGAAACAATCTTCCTGTGCAGCTGATATTACATATAATCAAAATTTTTCTTACATTAAGTGGGTACAGTTTTGACTTTATTTCATGCTAAATTTCTGAATGTTTGATAAAGTGGCATCTCTGCCTTATTTTCTTGATGCAATATCAGAAAGCTTTGATATAAATAAATAAATAAATAAATAAATACGTGTAAACCATCTAATGATGTATTTTAATTTTCTTTTTTAAGCAGGTAAAGCAATCTCAAAGACTTGCATGGGGATAAAAACACAGAGACGTTTTCTCATTTTCTCATTGTTAACTTACAAAATTTAAAAAAAAAAAAGACTAACCAAGAATATTTCATAAATGCTATTGTATTTCTAATGTTAATTTTTAAAATTAAATATTTTAAAGGAATTATTTTTGAAACTTTTATGCATGGTCTATGCTAGTCTAAAAAAATTAAATGTGGATAATTGCATTTAGATAGATTAGATTTGTTTACAAATATTTTTAAGTGTTTTTACATAGATACATAACAAATCTGCATTGTATTCTCTGAATTTATCCAGAATCCCACTCTGCATTGTCTCTGGATAAGCATGTGAGTTTCAAATAATTTGGTCACACTCACATGATGAAAGTTACAAAGTAATGAAAGGATGAGATCATCTATTGTCCCACAATAGCTGTATATGAACTTAGACTGGACTACTGAAAAAATCTTCATCTCACTCTAGTCAGTTACAAAATTTTCAGTGTAGTGATGACACCACAGTCTTCAACAGTGTAACATATACATTAGGCATAAAACACACAATTTACATAAATTTGGGTTGTTCAATTTTTTTCATTTCACATTGAAAAGTATTTCAAAGATATCTTTCCAAAGATCCCTATCTCTACTTGTTAAATAATATTTCTGCCTTTGTGTGATACTCTTCATTGGCAGACCTCCCTGAGACATTTTTTTCACCCAGGTTGCCGCTCTAATGAACCATTCAAATTATAACCTGAACCTAAGCAGCTCAAGTTTCTGAAATTGAAAAAGAAATACGCTCAGTACAAGAATGAAATTAATCACACCTACTTATGCTCTATTTCCATTCTACAAGTCCCATTTTCCTACAAATTATAACTCAACAACTTAGGTACACAAAAATAAACCAACATCAGCATGCTCCCACACTAACAGGATTTTGGGTCAGAATACTCAGCATTGTGAGGTTATAAGATAAACCACCGTTTACTATGCACTTGAGCTGGATTATGAACATCCAAACTTATTAGTTATTACATCGTAAGTATAAGAGGAGACAAGATTTTCTTTCCTGTGGGACTACAGCAGAGTTCCTGCCTTGTTCAGCACCAAAGCACCCCCACACCACACTCAGAAAGAAAAAGATCCCTCTGAGAAAATTTGGCAAGGACTTCTCAACCTCTGCAGAGAGAAAGGAGCACTTCTGTGACCACAGGAGGCTCAAAGGGCTTCCAAACTTCACAAATCTGATAATTCATGCTGCAGATACAGAAAACAGCTATAGATATCACAGAGAAATAGATACTGTGAGAGAGAACCAGAGTTTTAGTCTGCCAAAAGTCCAAGGTTTGATATGATCGCCCTCTGCAGACATATCAAGAGGCACTGTATCAAAAAGAGGAGGGAGGGAAAGGAAGGAAGGAGGGAGGGAAGGAGGGAGGGAAGGAGGGAGGGAAGGAGGGAAGGAAGGAAGGTGTATCATCTTCATCTTTTCAAGGAACATGTCAAGTAATATAAAAAGCTACCCCTCCTTTATCCCATAGTTTACAAAAAAGCCTATGAAGGCAAAAAAGTAGCCGTATGTCACTGTTATTATAAGAAGGAAATAATAGATGTCACTATCTTTGATGGTAATGCAGTACAGAAAGATTTGGAGTCTTGAAGCATTAAATTTAAAACTACAGGAAGTTTTCATAGTAAATTGGGTTTTTTTTGTAAATGTGTCACTCCATGCTTTGTCTTCTAATGTGATCTTAGAAACCATTTTTTTAATGAATACAAGGTAAGATGTTTTATAAATAGGTAATATAGATAATGCAAGTTTTATATAATTACTGTAGACTAATAGTGTAAATTATACACCTTACTCTCTAGTGTGTATTTTTTTGTATGAAAGCTCAATGTCTTTATGAAAGCACAAAGATGCACTTTTGGATGCACTAGAAATAAGGTATATGCTTTGCCAAAATACAGCAGTCCTTCAGACAGTATTCTAAAGTACACATTTTCTAGGTAATTAGACTTCTTTTCCATAAAGCATCCTGTACACAGATATGGGGGCCAATCATTGCCAATCTTCATTGAAGAAATTTGAGATAGTTTGATGATCAAAATTAATTAAATGAGAAAGAAATCTTTGCAGTGCATGTAAAATTGAGGTCAGAAAGGAAACATGTTTGAAATGATCTATAAAATGAAAGTACAGACATATATCAGGTATTACTAGAGACAGGCAGTTTATTGATTGTATTAATCACATCCAAAGGACAATTCCTAAATAGACAATTAACAACACTGGAGACAGAGCATTCCACTGTGCTCCTTGGCTCAGTGCCACAATCTCATGGGTTTTTTGCCATGAGACAACCCTTGCTTTTGGCACATCTAAAATTGCCATTTTAGAAATCACTGCATACAGTCATAATGACCCAAAGAGGTGAAAGCAAACAAATTTATTATTAGAAAGGGAAATCCTACAAAGGAAAAATAATGGAAACATCTTTGTTCAGTAGCTGATGCCTATAAAGACACTTAACCCCAAGGAATAATTAAATGGACATAAGTAATAAAAATTTAAGACAGACAAATAGCAGGAGAGATTTTTTATAATTTCATAATTATACAGAAAGGTCTTCTGAAAATTGTTTTTCAAATTTCTGGACCAAATCTAGACAGAGACATATTGGTAACATATATTAAAATCTCTGAAAAATGAGACATTATAATTGTTACTCAAATTGTATGATGTCCATGCAAATTTATAATCTATTTTTGAAGCTGGCATTCATTTTTATGAATAATAGTGATTATTTATAACATTTACCAACCATTTGGAACATTAAAAGCACTTGGTGTCACTTTTTTGTTACTATTATTCTCTAAGTTGTAGAGTATAAAAAGAAAAATTCTGCTTTTCCAGCAAATTTTAAATTCATGACAGCACCTCCCTAATGCACATTTGTAAAGGCAACATATATTTCACAGAAAATTAAATATGCCATTTGAAACTATACATTTTGTATAATCACTGTTTTTACTGTTGAGATATTTTCTATCCTACCGCTAAATCTGATTTTTATGTTTCTTTTTCTTGATTTGGGGAAATATGGGTTTAATTCGCTGTGTCTGATGTAAGACACTTGTCATCAGAAATTATCTCAATTGCTCCCTTAAGGTACATTAAAAAAGTGTGATTTTGGGGGTTTTGAATTCAGTAGTGATATTGTCATTGATCTGAATAGGGAATGGATTAAGGAGCATAATTTACACTCTTTTAAGAGAAAAAAAAATCCATTAAGTATTGACAATTTCTATATTGATGAAAGAATATGTACTTCACTCACAAGGAAGCAAAAGCAAATTACCTTCAGTTTCTCAGCAGGAACAATGAGTGATCAGTTACTGATCAACCAATAATAATTATCTCCAACCTATTTTTATGAAGCGGATAATGGAACTGGGTCTCAATATCCTATTTTGGATTCTTGGCTTAAAAATTTTAAAGTCTAACTTGTTAAGTGTAGCACATTTTTGTGCTGAGGGAGCTAAGTATCATTATGTCTTAACCACCAGTATTTACATAATAATTTTCAGTGTTTAAAACCATGTTGGCAACTGTTTTAAATCACTTGTAATAGCTGGAGGTACAGCATTAGAAGAAAAATTGTGGAGAGATGGCACAAGGAAAAAAAATTAAGATGGTAAAAACAATAAACATTACATAACTTCAAAATCAAGTATTCAATTCAAAAAATGTATTCAAATAATAGAAGCCTATAAAAAAGACCAATGCAAAAGCACCTGGAAATTACACAGAATTTTTTTTTTTTCTGCCAACGAGACATACACCTCTCTTGGTGCTAAATTTTACATGTGGGGAGAAAAATAATGAGATTTATCTAAAAATACCTTTTTTCAAGCTTGAAAAATAAGTCAAGTATCCCAGATGACAACTGGGACAGAAGGAAAAAAAAAAGTAATTTCTTTCATTGCTTAAAAATTCTATTTCTTGATGAGTCTATAGGTGCATTATGGAAGAAAACAAGCTTTTAGAACCACTAGTATAAATAATAAAGTCAAAGTGATCCTAGCCCCAAATGCATATCTGACTTTTTCCACTCTCTTCTTTCCCCATCTTAAAGCATTTATCTTTGGAGAAAGTGCCCCAGTTTTCAGAGATCTCATGATTGTATTAACAGCCAGTCTAACATCAGGAAGGAAAGTACAGTAATATAATACTGTAATAAATACTGTAAGAGCAGTATTCCTGTGTTGAGACACAAAAGATATGAAGGAGATGTATGAAGGACGGATGTTTCTTGTGATGGAAGAAATATGCTCCTCCCTTGTGGTACAATCTGACTTCATGAATGTTACAGCTCTTTCAGCTGAGGATTAAGCTAAAATAGAATTTCTCTCTTTAGCCAACCTTCTCTCCTTTTCACCCCCTATCTCCATCCACAGAAAAGGTTCTGATCAACCAACTGACAGAACTGTGAATGAAGAGGAAAAAAATCTAAAGAGTAATTCCCTTCCTTCCATCCTACCAAAGGTTTGGCTAATCTTATACCAGACTTGGTATAAGATAATTGACTTGATGTAGCTAGAAATCCCCACTTTACCTAACATTTGGTGATGTTATATATTCATACACACATATCACTTCACCAGGATCACAAAGTCCAAATTGGATGTACACCATGCATCTTTTCAGGCCCAGGAATCACAGCTAGTTCTAAGGTGAATTTTAAGGGGCTATAGTGATTTCATACAATATTTTATAATAGAAATTGAAGGCTGCATCTACTTTGAACTGCGAGTGAAGTTAGGTAAGGAGAAAATAATTATCCAAACTGGAATTGGAACAGAGCGCTAACAACTCCATTCTTGCAGAACAATTCTGACATGCTTTTGGTTTTGTCACTCATGTGAAAAATGTAATCACCTTTATCATATGGAATCCTTTACTCGCTGCTGAGCCATAAATTCAAAATTTACTTGAATCAGTTCAGGGTTTTGTTTAAAAACTCCCAACTATTACCTCTTGATTTTCTTTCTGGGTTTCTATCCTGGTTTTACCAGAGGGAATCATACATCTTTAGTTATTTTTTTCCTTTCCTTTTTCTCCCCAGGAACCAGCCTGTTTGATTACAAAACTAGAAAAATATAGTCCCATATGGTTTTTGCCAATGGAAAAACCATTTTAGATGCATCTCAGAAGCTGACCCCTGTTCTCTGGAGCAGCACCAACATTTGTTCTTTAGGTACAAGGAACAAGCTGTTATTTTCTACAAACACTGTCATTTAAAAAGACCTTAACTTTCCATTAAATAAGTATTTTTTTTTTGTTTTATTTTAGTTTTGCTTTTGCTTGAACTCAAGAATCATTCCTATCATCCAGAAGCAGAGCCTTGATAAATGCCCTTTAATAATTTTACCTGTATATTTCCCAGTGACCCGTGTGTTAAAATGACATAGGTCACTGAGAAAGTCATAATTGTAGTCAATCTCAAAATTAACAAAATCTTTAAACCTTAACAGTTGAAAAAAAGATAGTTTTTTATTGTGGTGGTAATTGAGAAAAGAGCTAGGCATGTTTTTGCAGTTCCCTTTTGTCAGTAATTCTGCCTCAATTAGACACATCCATTGCAATTATCCTATAGATCATCAGAAATACTGAAGCTACAGCCTGAATACAGAACACATACATTCCTTAGAGACAGGGCTTTCAAGATAGAGTACTAAATAACTGGAACTTCTATACCATGTTTCAGCTTGAGTGGAAACAATGGAGGGCAATACTTACCTCATCATCTGTTCATAGGAGGTGAAGAAAAATGTCTGTGTCCCCCAGTTATTTTCTGAAGCCTTGAAGCCTTTCTGAAGCTGCAAAATAGGTCAGAAACAGAAGGAATTTGTCAATTTTCTCATTCACCAAAATCAGAAGATATACATGTTTACAAGGAGGTAATGCACATCAGAAGGAAACATTCTGAGATTCTTCAGCAAAAGCTCATAATCACTTCTATCAATCCCATCTTCTGACTGGATTGTGTTGCCATGAAGAATTTATTGTAATCCACTTCTTCTCTTTACTTAGTGGGACTAGGACCCAGCAGATGCCCTTTTTCTCCATTGTGCCAGGTCCCTGTGCAAGGAATGCCTTCAAAGGAGCTGTCTCTTTAAGGCTTCACCAATTAGAGCAAGAGGATGGAGCACAGAAGATAGAGAATTGTGAGTTATTATAAAATTATAATAGTTTCTTCTGCCTTTTATAGTATTTAACAACAGACAATCATCATTAAATATTATTCAAATATCTGTACAATAATTAGGATCAATATTACAGTAATCCAAAACACTATAATAAGCTGGTTCTGTTATTGTCATTCAAGATTTTTACATATAACATTAAACTAGCCTATTAACTTAAACAGTTAATGTTACAAGTACTTTTCTTACCACTTTCCCACTGCCTTGGCACTCTGCTAAAGGAACAGGAAAAGTTTAGCAAAATGTTATACATAAAATCTAATCAGCCCACCACTGAGTTCAAATAACTGTAAGATGTAGAATAGGACTGAGTCAGGGTCTTGATCGACTTTGCTTAATTGCTCCCACTGAAATCAGAAGTAAAATTCCTACTCACATCTCAGGGAGTGGAAGTAGTCTCACACTAAGCAGTTTCAGCATTCTACATTTTTTCTGTTCAAACTGCTTTCCTGGCCTGCCTTTCCCTCAAGGTCACTTGTGCTCTCCTACCTGCATCTGTTTATTATTATTTCAATTGCCCTGTCCCTAACTTAACCTCATTTTTTTATTCCATGTTTAAATTTATATTTGGATTTTTATATATTTATATTTTTATATATATATTTATTTATATTTATATTTTATATATACTTACATATATAATATTTATATTAAACATCAATACATGTCTATGCAGGTAAGGGGATTTTTTCAGTTATCTTCAGTGTCTTTCTTGTTCTCTTATCTCCTCAACTGAAAAGTAAATTAGAGTAATTAATAAGCAACAACCCATATGAAATTTATTCGTCAGTGACAGGTGAATTCTGAAACTTAATGATGGTTGAGCTGATATAAAATGGATAAAAATTTGGATTATACAATCTTTTCCCTAGGATTAACTCTACAGTGAATATATATTCTGTAATAAAATCAGTTCAATGACAGTTTAAAATATTTTTCTGCTAAATAGAATGTGCTAAATAATTCTAACTAATTGAAAACCCAAAAGATTAGCCTCCTGGTGCAGATTTCTGACCTATGTCATGTGTTTATCTTACCTAGACGGTGTTACCACTGGAACTATTTTTTAACCTCTTATGTTCTCTCTTTTCAGTTTGGAATGAGGATACTTCCAATAGAAAAAAAAAGGTCTTCATTTTCCTGGCACTTTTGATTCTGCCTGTCCAGATATAAACTTCAACACAGCACACCTTAACTAATTACCGTGTTTCAGTTTTAGGGTCACATTTTCCAAAACGCAAAAAACAGTCTCTCTTTTGGCTTGACTTCATAAATGCAAATTATTTTCCTTTCATTCAGCCTAACACTTTTGAAAATGTTAGACTTAACGCAAGGAAAGTAATTTTTCTTTGCAATTGCAATGCAAGTCTCACATATGCAGTTATACTAATCTTCATTTCATTACACAACTGCAGTTATACTAAGTACTTTAAACCCAGAAAAACAATGATTTGGATGTGATTTCATGCAACGGAACAATTGCATCTATAAAACATTTTCTATTTATTATAAGTGCACTCTAAATGGATTAATTTTGGAGCTGCAACTAAAAAAGCCCCTGTTAAGACATTATTTTCAATAAAAATCTGCACCATGTATCCCTTTTTTTGTCTAGTACATAGCAACTGAAATAATGTTTTATGTAGAATGTTTGTTATATTCTATCACCTCTTGTTCACAGGAAGCCAAGTTGAAGTATAGAGTGAGATTGCCCTTGTCTTCAGATCCAGTAAATAAAGAAATGGAGCACTTCAGCTGATAGGAGTAGTCTTTATCAGAACTAACCCTGGCAATTTTCTGTGGATCTACTGGCAGTCAAAACTAAAGCCCTCCATAGATAAGTAATTTCCAGAACCAGGGTAAGATTTGGGAAGAATTACAAAAAATGTTTCTTGGAAATATACTCAAGCAGGACATTGCAAGATGTGTTAGAGTGAAATTTATGACTACAGAATGAAAATTGAGATGCTAATTCCAAGACAGATTGGATTCAAATTAGGGATATTTTGTTGAGATTTTTTTATCCCACTTGAGGCTAGACCTGAGTGATGAACACTTAAATGGCAAAATTCAAAGCACAAAAGGTAGACACATATAACAAATATGTCTCAAAATCTGTATCAGAGCTTTTAAGATATATTTTTTTCAGAAACCTTCAAATTAACTTTAGATAACTTTCTGTAAATTCTTAAACTCAAGAGGAAAGAAATAGGGGTTTGTAAACATGAATTTAATTCTAAAGCACAGCAGCGAGAAAAAAGTTAGATTTTTTTCCAGATTGTTACCAGCACTGTATTTGCTGTCCTTATTAACATGCTGGAAAAAAAAAATTATGAATATTAGAGATCTTTAAAAAATCATGAGGTTTTGAGCATGGCATTAAGTCCTCTGACAGACCATGTGTTTGCTTTTTGAGTTTTTCTTTTAAAATTATTCTTTTTTACATCTGGATGAAACTTGAAAGACCTAATTCTAGATCATGAGGCTAACATGGGGCAAGAAAGAAACCAAGAGAACTGAAGCTGACAGAACTCTTGGGTTAGTAAGCTCAAAGAAGATTTAAGGCAGAGTATGATGATACACTACCACACAAACAAAATTATATCTGACTTCACAGTCCTCTGACTAGCTCTAACTAGGGTGATAAAAGTGGAGAACCTTTTTGGTGGCCTTCTCCAGAGGGTGTAAACTGAAAAAGGAAAGATTAAAATGCTATATTGTTATCTAAATGGACTGGAGTTATTTTATTTGTGGGGATTATAATTGTGGGGAATGTTCAGGGCCTCTGTTGTCTGAGTATCACTAAAGAAAGCACAGCAAACCAGAAGAGTAGAAATGTTGAGAAAAGTGATCTCTAAAAAATTTATGATGACTATCAGAGCCCCATGTGAGCACCTTTTGCTGTTGCCACTGCAAGACACAGTCCTGCTGGTAGTTATCTTCAACAAACACTCAATAAGAAAATGTCCATGGAGAATGGGAGTGTGTTCATCTGCAGTTTTGCTGGGAAGTAGCCTCAGAAGAGGACAGGTAAATCACTATCTGTTGGTAATCTGCCAAATATTCACTAAGGACAATTTCAGAAAAACAATATTGTTGATTTCTGCTCTTTATCCAAGTCTGTATTTGGTAGTGCAAGTAAAAGCTAATTTGGGGCATAGTCCTAGCAGTAGAGTCCTGCAAATCTCTGCTTCACAACCATACAAAAATTTCAAAAGTTAAACACGGAAAACCATTTACTTATAACAAATATATTATTTATATCAACTAGGTTCTGTCAGAATCTATCACACATTCTGCAGTATGACAAAGATTATTGAGCATTAGCTGACTGATATATGTAACATAAACTAACATCAAATGGCTCAGACAAAGTCCCCAAAGAAAGATAATCTTCCATACCATCTACCCATCAGTTATTTGAGGCTTAAGTGTTCCAAAGGTCATACACATTCTCCTTTAACAAGGAATAAATTACCTTATGCACACATCTGTTCTTATTCAGTTAATGAAACTTCTCTTCAATTGATTAACTGGTTGACATATAATATCTGAAGACCTTACAAGCTATATGTCAAATTGTGATGAGCACATATAAAGAAACACCGTGCTGGAAGGAGTGAAATACACACTTCAGGGCCAGAGAGCTGGCTAGACACTGGATAATTTCTAGCTCCAGCCTTAAGAAAAGATGGTTTTGGATATCAGCCACAAGTACTATTGAATTTATCAACATGAATTATAAAATATAATACTGTGTGAACATAGATGCAAGTAACCAAGGTGACCATGACCCACAGCTGAAGTGCTAAGAATAGATTTATTCCAACACCTTCCTGGCTGGACGATTTCATGAGCAAGCTGGGGCACATACACTACTAAGCTCATTCCATCTTAGCAGATGAATGCAAAAAGCACGTGACCTGTTCCTCAGCCTCAACATATCAAAGGGTCTGGCACATGCACAATTTACCTCCATGATTTTCTCTGTTCTTTTTATGACCTCTGATTTGATCTCTCTCTCAAGACAGGAAGCTCAAGCATGTCTTGGAGAAGGCCTCCAAGTCTCTGTAAACACTTATCTCTACACAGAAATTCTACTTCTCAAAACAGAGGATAAGCAGAACGAGGCATAATATATGATTTCCCACTTCATTATTTGCCAGGACTTGGCATTCCAAGCTACAAGGTCATTCGAGTAAATCTACTATCCTCCTTACAATTCTTCCACTTCTAATTCTTTCCGCCCAACAGATGCTAATACCTTTGGGATACAAATGAGAAGAATGTAAAAAGTGAACAGGGCTGCAAGCACTGCTGCAGAAGACACTGAAAGCAGTATCTTATATTCTCCACAGCTGCTATGATCTAAGAAGGTAAAATATCAGAGGAATTTACAGCCAAGGAAGCTGCAGTGAAACAGGCAGGCAAGGTGCACCAGCACATTTGAAAGCTGTCTGCATAAAAAAGTGCATAGGAAGAAGGAAAAAATATGCTTTGAAAACGAACTCCAAAGAACTGTACCTTGTGGTCATTCAGATGATGAGTTTGTCCATAAAATATATATATTCTCAAGAGCCAAGGTGGCATGAACACTACAGATCTAATTGAAGGGTTTGGAAAGTATGTGATACATCTAGAACCTCACTTTTCCGCCTTGTTGTCAGGAGTCATTCAGTAGCAACTAGAATTGTATTCTGCCATCTCCATTTCCAAGACACTTACAATTTCTCTTTCCCAGATACCAGGCCTGCAGATGACAGACTTAAGTCAACTCAATTAACTACTCACTAGTTAAAATCTGCTTCAAAGTGAAATGAAAAGAGGGCATAAGAGCTGTGAAAATCCTGTTAAGCTGGTTTCTCAGTGGGGTCCCCACAACAGAAATGAAAGTGTGAATACACTCTTTTAGTGGGGCACAGATCAGTCCAGTGGAGCCTACTGATGAGTACAGTCTTAAGCTACCAAATTGTCCTTACCGGGAACAATAGGTCAACTGCCTCAGGAACACCGCAGGAGATGGGAATTGCTGTCCTAATATGATTTGGTGGTTCTCACTGAGTTTTGAATGGTAGAAACATTTACAGTGTGCAGCAGTCTGTTATACAGCTCCTTTGGTAATTCAGCAGGAGCTGAGTGCAATTGCTTCATACAAAGGCAAGATGATGGACCATTAATCAGTAAATCGGTGCTGTCAAGGTACAGGAGTGACTATTTTTAAGGTATTGAGGATAGCAAAATACCTCATACTAGCCATGCTTTCTCTTCAATTGAACT
Source organism: Cyanistes caeruleus (assembly GCF_971803275.1). Taxonomy (NCBI): domain Eukaryota; kingdom Metazoa; phylum Chordata; class Aves; order Passeriformes; family Paridae; genus Cyanistes; species Cyanistes caeruleus. The sequence goes on from NC_141705.1 coordinate 40,297,461, forward strand.
TTAAGACCAAAAGCACATGCTTTTGAAAGTCTGAATGGACAAGAAATGTAGGGAGAGTCTACAAAGGTGTTTTTCTTACACAGAAATTATGTCGTGGGCAGATTCCTAGGAATATTTACCCGACTCCTGCAGAAGTAATAGAAAGTCATTTCAGGCATTATTGGATGCAAGGATACTCAAAGTACACCAAATCACAAAATTACACTTCACAATTAAAAACCACAAAATTAACTTCATAGTAGTTGGCACCTAATCAAAGTAGCCATTTAGACTAATCATAATTTAGGATGATTACCACAAAACAAAACTAAACAAAACAGTATAAATCCAGTGAAGAAGGGTCAGGAGCTTAAAGTTTCAGCAAGACCCAGCAGAGAATTAAAATAATCCAAGACATACCATGTTAATTCCCGGACCTAACCTATTATCTTAAACTAGAGAGTTCAATGCCTAGCAACCTCTCCCATTGGTCTCATAAACCAGCCACTTGTTTAACTATGTTCCAGCATTTTCTGTTCTGTCTGAAAGTCATATACAAGAGGAGCACTGCTCACAGTGACTGGTGGTGTCCCACAGCATGACAGCACTGTTGGTTTACACTTCATTCCTTCAGAACTAAGCTGACCACTGAGAAGAAACATCATAGCTGGAAGTTGCCCTTTGCTGCCGTGCCACTGGCTGTCTCAGTATGAGATTTAAAAATGCTACAAATCTTCTTTAGATCATATGAAAATATTTCCAAAGACAGTTGGGCAGCATTGCCTGATCTGCATTTTGTTTTTAAATTAATCACTGCACTGAATTCAACCAGTTCAGGTTTTTCAGAGCTGATAAAAATGGACCCAACTTTACTACTGCCACCTTCTATTTTTTATTTTTTTAAATATATAGGAAATCTCTAGATACAAAGTAAGGGTAAAATGGAAAGGACAAAACTACAGGCTTACCTCTCGGGACACAGGATTGTAGGAGCACAGGAGAGGTGACCTTTCAATCTTCCGTTGCAGATGTACCTTCCTGTTGTGTACAAGGCAGAGAGCACTAGGTGACACCAACACTGTCACCAATGGCACAAAAAGAGCATTGCACATTAGCCACTTTTGCTCTATCTTGCTGCCAATCAATGTATACAACACCTCATTTGGCTCATTTGACAAAATCTATGTTGCCACAGCACTAACAGCTTGCAGGACTCTTGTATTAGACATGTCACATATACTCTTACCATCCTCAGGTTAAATTTAGGGTTATTTATATTGTGCCTTACCTGATTTATAAATTGTTTCCTTACTACTACTACTACTATTGTACTCATAAACAGCCAGAGTTTTTCTAAAATATGTTTTACATTCTTGTGCTCCCTGGGCATCCAGCTTGTAAATCATAAAGTAATATGGCAGCTATTCATTCCATTCTGAAGACATTTACATTACAGCATCATGATTGCAATTAGTTATTAGTTAATCAATTTCCAAAATTATTTTTTTATTATGTACATGAAAAAAACACAAATAATAGTAAAAAAAACCAGGCGAAATCCATAGTGAATGGAGAATTTGATTAAAAATACAGAAGAGTTATTTATCAAACTATGGGGGGAAAATAGCATGATGTAAGAAATCAAAGTGTGTTCATATTTGCAAGAGACCATATAAAAAAATATCTGTTCCTGTTTTGGCATAATTCAATTTTCAACAGGGGTGGTTCCAAAAATGAAGGGAAACTCTATTTAAAGGGCTACAATCAGCATAAGATTCAATTGCCTCTAGAAGTGAAAGGAGTTTCACTGGATGCATAGACCCTGTCAAGTCAGTCTTCCTCAGTACAATGGCACCTGCTGACAGACTTTATCAAACTGCATTCTATCATAACTGCTGGTGAATTATGGTCTGGGGTACAATGACAAGTGATATTTTTTACTCGATATTTTCTATACATCACTGCACTGTCGTTGTTTTATTATAGTGACTGATTTGATTTAACAAAGTCTGATGATTTATTGATTATTTTTTGAAATTCCCAGACTATATTTCAGTGGTTAGTGACACATTCTGCTGTCATTACCTTCAGCTAATTAGCACTTCTAGATTTATTTTTCTACACAACTGACTGAAGATGAAGCACAACAGCAGCAGAAAATTGCTGTTTCCCTAGACATGCTCAAGGCCAAGTTCAATGGGTAGTTAAGGAACCTGGTCTAATGGAAGGTGTCTCTCTGCCCATGGTAGGGGGGTTGGAACTCAATGATCTTTAAGGTCCTTTCCAACACAAATCATTCTATGATTCTATGACAGATGTGACACAAATAAGGCTGCAGTTCAAATGCTTTGGACTGAATTTAAACCCCAGTATTTTAGGCACTGGAATTCTTCTGGGGAAGCAAAGATCCACTGAGTATATCATACCTGAATATGGCTTCTTAATATTAAACTATTAAATGATAAAATATTAAATATTAAACTAATTCTTAATATTAAACTATGATGTTCTTGACTTTTTTACAGATCTACACTACCTAAATAAAATTTGCCTCAGTACAGTAGGTCAACAACAAGTCTATGAATTGAGTCGCACTCAAAATATCACTATAACCTAAATGGTCTTTTAAGAACCCCCTATAGAAATGAAAATTCTTCATCCCCACACCCTCTGCTGATCTCTCTCTCTGTATATTCAGAGATGTAATTTTCTGAAAAATAAATACAGAATTTTCCATGTTAATTCATACAGCAGGATAATCTAGGACAAAGGGCATCCAGCAACAATGATCAAATGAAATGCTTAAATAGACATGTTTGGTATTTGACAGGGGAGTAAAAGGAAGTGCAATTTCTTGAAAACTGTTCCTGTCAGTAGGAGTAAGAAACCTCTTATCATGACTAGTAAATACTTTATAGCTGAAAATGGTTTATATCCCCCTCCCATTTCCACTTGTATCTGTATCATGGAATTAACTGCTGATCCCGAAGGAAACATGATCAAAGCCTAAGCCTGGAGTTTGCATCTTATCTTCCACACATATTGTGTCATTTTGTCTAACAGTTGTTGCAACAGTATTGTGTTATGTGTTATTTTTTCTTTCAAGAATGTGTATGAATAGGTTTTTACCTTACATTTTCATGTTTTCATTATATTGCTTTTCTTCTATTAACTCTTAAACTGGCAAGTAAAGTAAGTATAATAGAAACTCAACTTACTGTGATCAAATACCTTCTCTTTTCCATTCTTGCTTGCTTAGTCTTACTCAATAAAGGTACAGCATCACAGTCAGTTTTATAACCTCTAGGTATTGTTCTCTAAAGCTTCAGGATGGCCACAGGCAATATGCTTAAATCCACAGGCAGTATCAGATCAGTAGAAAACACTTAATATATGAGTTTTATTGATTTTTCAATAAATATTCCACTGGTATAAAATTTCTCTATTTGGATAACAAATAATTGACATACTTTATCACAGTAGCATATTCTAAATTGTGTTTATATGTAATATTTAGGACATTTTATAGACATAGGAAAACTTGACCTTTATTTCCAAAGTTACTAGTAACATTTTAAAGGAGACATGCATAACATATTTATATTTATAGCAAGTTTCTTTTTATCACTATAATATATTCTCTGAATGTGATGTCACAGATGACACTTTAACCAAAGTCAACACCAGAATTTTTTTTTAATTATTATAAATATATTATAAATGAGAAGAAAAGAAAAAATAACACAAAATGAAAGAAAACAAAAATCAATTATAATTGGGAAACAAATTCTTTTGTGATTCCTATTTTATAACATGAAGCGTCAGGGAAGGAATTAAAGGCAATGCTATAACTTAACAAATACAAGAATAGCTAAGAGCCTTAGTGTTTTAAATCTATTGGTAAATTAACTCAGACTCAGTTGCTGAAATGGAAAAACCTCTGAATATTGCATTTATTTCTGGTTCCTTTCTATTATTTTGTTTTAGAAATGTTAATATAAATTGGAATGGATTCCATAGCAGGACTAATACATGATTATATGACTGGATAATTTTTTCTTTAGCTGAAAAATAGATTCAAAGAACCTGGCTTGTTTAGTTTACAGAAGTAAAACAGAAAAGGGAAGCTGATAAAGTCTGCAAATATTGAAGGGACGGGAGCAAATATCAAGATGAAAGAAGATTTATTTCAGTTATGAGAAGTAATTGTCTATGGTCATGCTAAAATAAATTCCGCTTGTAATAACTTAATAGAAAAGAAGTGTGCTTTCCAGACCTTCACAGACAGAACTCTTAAAATGGAAATAAAACTGTGGAGAGAGCACTCATGTTTTTGCAAATGAGAGAAAACCTGGCAAGGGATCATGGAGCAAAACAGAAAGCTTGGGTTTAAAAGCCTTTCCTAGCCATCTTTCTGACCTCAAAGGTAAGGATTGCAGGAACAGAACTCTGTTTGAATGTTTGATCTCTTCTGCTTTAATCTTGTTGAAAATTACAGTTGATGCTTTTGCCTCTTTCTGTAGATCTCAAGTTTATCAAAGTGCATCGAAAAGCATTTTATTAACTGTCATGAGAGGGAGGTAAGTATTAAGTAACATAAATATAATTGCAAATGTCAGAGTAGGGAAGGGAACAGAGCCTCAAGAAGCCCACTCTTTTCTTTATATCACCCTTTTTTCCCCCTCCTTTTCTAGCTGCATATCCACAATCTGTAATGTTAATCACCAACCCTTCCTCTCTCCCATACATGTGTGCTCTCAAAGATTTGGCTTGATGTTAGAAGGTCAGAGCTACAGAAGGAACCAACACGAACACATCAGCCTCTATCTCACACAGTGCTAGAAATCCATTACAATTTGCTAGTCTGACAAGGAGAAAAAAAAACCTTCTTTCCTTCTAATCTGTGAGCAGCTGACAAGTTTCCCTTCCCTCCTGCTGTGTGGTGGTGTGTGAGGCTGTGGTACAAGAAAGTTACCCACCCAACTCAATTTTAGCCACAGCTGATGTTTACTTACAGGGCAAATAATCAATTATCAACTCTACTAAGTTTTCCAGTCTCAGCATCCCTGTTCATATGCCTCACACAAACAGAAGGAGAATTGTTCCTAAGGTCACAGGGACAGATTGAACAAACTAATTGATGGAAACTGAGAGACATAAACCACTGTAGAGCAATAGTGTGCAATTTTCCTGAAACAGAAGGAAAGCCAAAGGAAAATGGATTTTTTTGAGTCTGGCCTAATATCTGACTTCATCAATACAATAATTATTAAAGATATCCATGCAACCATTCTCTTTCTTGCCATATTCTCTATCTGTTGGAAACTGTAGTCAATTCAAGGTACTGAAATCATTACTTTTTTTTTCCATTAGAGACTAATGAAGTAGCATTTCTAATTTTCCAACTGCAAATGGGGAAATAGGAATGCAAAAACACTGTTTATGCAATACAGTCCCACAACTCAAATCAAAAATTCATCTCCAAAAGAGTATGAACAAACTCGGGGTATAATAGATTTAAGAATTTATGCAATTGTATAGGAAGTATTTTCTTTTCTTTAAAGATAATTTTTTTTAAAAAAACACATAATTTAATTACTTTTGAAATTAGTTTCTTTCAAGAAGCTATAGGATCCTATAATGTTACTGTAGAAGAAATTATTTTTCTAACTTAGTCTATAAATAATGATAATTAATTTACTTTAACATTGGGATAGGATGGAATACATAGCACATAGGGCAAATATGCCAGGAACAGATGAAAATTCAGCCAGGTTTTTTCAAGGAAAGAGAAAGCACATTTCCTTTGAACATTGTTTGACATTAGTCTAATGAAATCTTTTCCAGATAAATGATTTGGACAAAGATGAGTCTTTCTTCCCCCTTCAGTTTACCATACTCTTCATGTAATTTCTTTTCTAATTGTCATCTCTGTGGCTCTGAGCATTGCAGCTGTCCAGTATAAAAAATGCCAGAAGCTAATTTACTTCTGTGCTTAATTAAAGTAGAATTTATCATTGAAGGTAAAAGAAACTAGATCTCTGTTAGCTGCCATGAAAAATAATATTTTTGTTCAAAAGTGTTCTTTCTCCCCCAAATATTCTATAACCTTCTGGACACATTTTACAAAAGGCTCAAATTTCCCCATGCAACTGCAAAAATATCAAAAAAAAGCTGGTGTTTCACAGACTTCTGTTTTAACATGGACATCATGTAGAAAATGTAGCTGAAATGAGTATACAGAAAAAAGATACATTGCTTGAAGACTGACAGGTTCAAAAAACTTTCCAACACAAACAAGCTTAGAGATCTATATTGCAGTCTTGTTTTCTGTGTTGAACCTCTCTGTCCTTAAATATAAATACATCAATATGAAGGTTGGAAGAATATATAGCAGAAAGGCTTTTACATTTACAAATTTCTTTTACACCTTACCTTTACAAGTGTCTATCCAATGTTTGATATTTTTCAGAATTATTACAGTTTCCTTTTCTTTCTTGCTTTTGTGGACTTTGAGAACAGTCACTAAATAGGTGGAACAGGGTGCTACTCACAAGCAAACATATAATGAAAATGTATGGCAAAATACAAGCTGGCAATAGACTCTGCATCATGTTTTTGTTGAACATTAATGGCATTCTAGTCAGCAAGGATTTCCCCACATATCTTAAGGGACTGTTGTAAGGCCAACTGGATAATAAATATAAGAAACTCCTGCAGAACTGCAACAATATTCAGGACCTTTGTTTAGATTAAACAGGAATTAAATTTATTTTCTGGATTTGTTTTTACTCCTTTCTTGACACTAAAGCTACTGAAATTTTATGGTATGCTGTTAGCTGTTGAGAAAGCAGGAGGATGACAGCTCTGAGGTATTCTGAAATCTAAACTGCTTGACCTGAAAGGTTTATGGTGACCTGTGGTCCTTCTTGTCTCCCACTTGCCCCAGAAAATGGGATGAATAACAAATAACACTTCATAACTGAAGGTTTTTTTCAGGTGCTTACAAGGAAAGAACATAACAGCAGAGCTAGAACCTGAAAGCAAATAAATCCAGAAACAGCCTGTGATAAAACTGCCTCAGAAGTATGGCTAGAAGATCACTATGCCAGCAGCATTCAAATAAATCAAGAAGGAATAATTGAATCTCATTTTTTATATTCCTTTTGTTATTTCTGCTAGCAGAATCACAGATGTTTACTATTATTTTAGCAAAACATGTTTTGAAAAGAATGCTTCAATGAATATAGTGTATTTCACATAGGCACTATGTCAATAGTGGTTTTTTCAGATAGCAAGAAGTTCTTGTACTGAGAAAGAATTCTGTAATTAAATAGTTCTGAGATGTAAAATATAATTAGAAACACAAGCATATATTTAGAGAAATAGGGATCTCTATGAGTTATACTTTTAATGTATTTTATTTTGTAAGCCCAAGGTACTTACAAGTCTGTGTATCTACGTGAATCTACACTTTTGTAGAAAAGGGAATGAAATCTTGCAATTTCAATGAGAATCAATTGGGAAAGTTTCAGTCCATTTCTCTGCACTTCATGTCATGCCATTCTCTTTCCTTGTTTTCATTTAATTTTAGAATTTTCTCTTTTTTTTTAGCATTTCATTTGTTCAATTTCTTCTCCTTTGTTTACCTTTCTTCCTTTCAGTCCTTTTCACTGCACCTCATTTCATCTCCATACATCTGACTGTAGTCACTCCACTTCCAAATTTACTGGGTTTTTTCAACTGCATTTTATTTGATCATATCTCCTTTCCAGAGTGTTTGTTACACTTTGTTCTCTGATTTCAAGATTTCATTCCCTTCCCATTCATCCAAAGGAAGATTTGCAGAAATAGTAGTATTAATGGAAAAACTCTAGTCTCCATGGAGTACAATCACACTTGAAATATTTTAGTGTAATGGCAGCAGCAAATAAAGGTCCCATATTAAATTCTACTTTTCTTGAGAGTGGAGGAATGGCTTTTTTTCCAAACTCTTCTGATTGTCAGTTTTAAATTTTAGGCTTCACTGCGTCAAAGTCTTAATATTCTACCAGATTATTTTCTGGACTTCTGAAACTGCAAGAAAACATAAAATATTTTGTTATTAATATGGTTAAAATATGTAATCTGAATTGCTGTTTTTTAATCTGATGCATGCTGCTGGACTCTGGATTGTGAAAAGTATTTTAATGTCAAATTGAAGATATATGATAGCTTTCCAGGAATATATATACAGGATATATATATATACAGGAACTACTTCTCCAGGGTCTTTAATGTCTGATATAGTGCAAACAAATCTATTTTTACTGACCTAAATTAAAAGGTAATGAATTTTAGTGCAAATGATTCCATGTTTGCTAAAAACTACTGAAAATAAATTTTAACCATTCTTAAAAGTAAATTATAGTTATCTGTCAACAAACAATGAAAATGTTCCTTCTAGATCATTTTAAATTTATGTCTAACATAAAAGATTTAGAAACACAGCCCTGCATGCTTGGACAAGAAAAACAACACCCATCAAAATTCTGAATGTGCCCTTTTTTACCTTGGTTTCCAAGGGTAGGAAAGCTGTGCTTGCTCTTTAAAACAGCTATGAAACTTTCTGCCAGGTTTACAGTACTGCTGGCACAGAAAGAGCAGGACAAGTTACTGTACACTGGACAGGTACAGTGACTAAACTGGCCAAATTTGAGTCAATAGTTATCCCATGTGTATTCCCTAGTTTCCAGTCTTCCCAAATCCTGAGTGGGAATGTTTCCTGAATGCGATTCCCTAATGTCACAAGGCTTGGGCACCGTGCCTGAGTTGCACTGACGGGATTCTCTTTCTCAACTTCCTGACGGATACATGAGAATTGTAATTGCAAGCTCCACCTCAGAATATTCTGTGATTCTGTAAAATTTCCTATGAATCTATTATCAATTCACATAACCTACACACATATCTGTCTTTTTTTTTTTTTTGTGGGCCACAGTACAGGTGTGACAGAGTATACGCTGTTTCTTACAGTCTTCTGTAGGTGCTAAATCTCTGTAGGAGATTTTCTAGAGCCTTCTGTAGGAGCTCGATTTTCTGCATACAACAGTTTTCATTGTCTGATAGAACACAGTTTCTTTCTGTGATACATAACACTGTTATACCAACTGTCTTGGGTAGTTAAGTAGCTGTGAAAGAGAAGGAAAATTTGGAAATGCTAAGACAGTTCCTATTAGTAGAATATTAATATTAGCTTATTCTTATAGGTATTACATCTAAAATCACGTTTTCTAGTAGATAGACTCCTACTTGAGTTAGCAAAGGTCACCTCCAATTAAAAACAAACTACAGTAAAAAAGCTTGCTAATACTAATTCTTCAAACTTCTTTCATTATAAGAAGAAAGCAAAGATGCAGTACTTTGAATCTAAGTCTAAACAGCTCAGTGAAAGGTAAATACTGTAGAGAATGCACTTGTTTAATTATTTTCATAAAAGTATGACAAATTAGATTAATTAAACAAAAATGAGTTTACTGCTGCCAGACACCAGAAGGCCAAAAATATGTTAAATGGAAACAAAATTTAATGGGCCCAAATTCACATAATTGGTTATTTGTCTGGATTACACAGTAACCCAAATATACTGAACTAAAAGCAAAAGATTAGCACATAAGGCTTCATCAGATTATGAGAAGAGAATGAGCATATTAGATTATGGGCATGCCAAAATTATAAATTATTCACCTTTTTTGCAATATCAGAGTGCACAAGAAAATTCTTGCTTAATAGAATTTTTCTTCCCTATAATTACTTCAGTGTCTGGGTTCATAGGGAAAATACTTTTAGTACACAAGTATTCTGTATCTTCTTTCATATTCCTTACATATTATTGTTGCTTGACTCTTTTTATTAAGGTTCTATTTTTTAATGTTCTTATTGACTGGGGCCTTCTCTCATGCAACAGTATGATCAAAGGCAAATCTACTTCTTGGAGTGTTTTCTCTGTGTATGAGTGAATTTCAGTAGGCTAAGGGGAGAAGTGATTCTTACTTAGTAATTTTATTTATTTATTAATTATAGGTATTAAAATGCTGACTGTAGCATGATTCATTGCTTTCTATTAAATCTAGTTTCATGGTGATTAACAATTAAATAAGCACTTTATTTTAGTATTGAATTAAGTGATGTTGCTACCATTTTCACCCCAGGTTGAGTACTGGAAGGTTCTTACAGCATTTGTAATCGGTTCTATATTAATATTTAGACTGATTAAGAGACTGTCTCTACCCCACACTAGTTAAATTGCTGCCTCCTTATATTACTGTATCTTGTGCCCTGCACAAACAAGTTCTTGCTTATCTTATTCACAAAGGAAGTTTTTGCTAGAAAGCCATCTGTGAACTGTGTTGTAAATTCATGTGTACTCACAGAGGGGGAAGGAATGAAAAAAATGGAAACCTGGAAGCAAGGTTCAATCCTGACAGATTCATGCTGCACAAATAGGCTAAGTTTTAATCATTTCAAAAAATCAGCCTCCTGCCCAGAAGCAGAACACCAGGATTTTACTTCTGCTGAGTCCTGAATGTAGATGTTACACAACAGGTGTAATCCTAACAAGCTTCCATATGATCTTATGTGTATACCAACAATATGCAACATGCTGACTAGGAGCTGCCTAGGAATATACCCTGAGAACCACAGAAGAAAGATTTCAGTTCCTAATAAAAATCAATTTTTCTGCGTTTTGATTTTATTTTTTTTATGTTTTTTGGTGGGTTGTTGGGTCCCTTTTTTTTTAAATCTGGCAAACATTCTCAGCATCTTCATTCTATTCTTCTTCTGTTAAATTCTATTCTATTCTATTATCCTTCTGTTAAATTCTAAACAAAGATTCTTTGTATACAGTGAGTCAAGGTGAATCTCCCTATGGCATAACAGATAGAAGTTACTTTATATCTGAAATTATAACATCTCCTCGTAATCAATGTGATGAAACAAGAAAGCCACTACTACATTTTAAGAAAACTAGCACCAAGAGTAAAAACCTACACAATCAGAAAAAAAAGGTCAGAGGTATATAAATATGAATATCCACTCTAAGTGAAAATAGGTCTCAAAAAGAACAGAGATTTTAAAAATCATATTTTGGCAATAAAAAATGGTTCCATTCACTCACTAAATTGGATGAAAATAGTATGATTCTGAACTCTCCCCACAGTCTCCATCAAAAAGAGAAAACAAATGTTTTTCAAAAAGTGTGCAGCACCTCCCCACATTGAAAGGCTTGTTTGAAATAAAAGGCACTATCAAAAATTAATTAACAGTCATTATTTCTAGGGTAAATTCATCAGCATTTTCCAAAGGTGGAAAACACAGGCTTCATCAAAGTATTGCCTATTACATCATAATTACAGAATCACGGGATAGTTAGGGTTGGAAGGGACATGTGTATATATATTTTCTCTAAAGTAAATGAAACAATACTTTGTCTATGTAAACAATAGTAGCAACTTATCTTTGCATTTCCAAATAATAAAGCATAAAAGTCAAAATATGCTGCTTTCCCAGCCTGTGTAATTTGCCTCAGGGTAAATAAAGTTGAAGTGTTCCTACAATGATACGCAATTCCTTCAGAGCACAGAAAAAGATAAGAGGGATACTCAGAGCAGTGCTGCTCCAGAGGAAACATTTGAGGATGTATGCTACTATGCTCCTCTTTTATAGATTTTTCTTCTTTTCTATTTTTTTCATTCATGGTACTATTTCTCAATTTTTTTTCTCTTTTCTTCATTGGGACTGATTTTGTATAACAGTATTGACTTTTGTCACATTTTTCCTGATTTCTACACAACCTGATCTAGGCTCTAGAGCCCCAACAAAATTCTTTTTCATGACTTACTATTTTATGAATGAAGAGGGGATAACAGTAATATTTTCAGTGTTAATGATTATCAGAAATTTTGCTGTTCTTTACTGATGTAAAAAAAATCAGATAAATATATTCATGCCCAAATATGCCCAAAATGGGAAGTGAAAAATTAGATGAAATTGCAAAATGAAATGAAATATAAGAACTTAATTAGACAGAAGTTTCAGAAGGACCATCTCAGTGACAGGAAACTATTTTTTCCAGCTGTTTCAATACTGATTCATCAAGTCATTAAAGCCATATGACAATAATTGCATAGTTTATGCAATTTGATTTTTGATTTTACCTCCAAGTTAGATGATAAACCATTGGGTAAGTTATTGGGGCAGATCAACAATATCTGCAGTATAAATGGAAATGATTATTTAATGTAGCTGAAAAATAATAATGGTTATCCTTACATGAACTGAGTATTTTCATATGCATGTTTCGGATGAAGGTCACCTTAGTGTTAAGCTCTATGACTTTATTGCACTGTAAAACATTCTTTGCAGAATCATTTAATAAATCAAATTGAATACTACTTATAAATAAGGCTAACAATTCCCAGAACAGTAAAATCAAAATGTTCTGAAAACAGAATGATTTATTTTTCCTAGCTTTTCACTGAATCTATGAACCACAAATTTTTTGATAAAGAAATCTTAATGAAGATGTGTACCTCTAATAAATTTTCATCTCATTAAATTTCATTTTCTATTTCATTTTCTATTCATTTCAAATACATAAAACTCTATAATCAAGCAAACCAGTATAGGCAGAGTCACTTTTTAATTTTGGTACTGAAATATTGTAATAGGATTGCAACAAATATTTTATGGTAAAATAGAAATTTCACTTCTGTCTCTGAATATTATTCAAATCCTGTTGCAATTCTTAAACAGGATTATCTTTTAGAGGGATTAAAAAAAGGACATGTCATAATGACTGATTAAAATATAAATATAAATTAAACAGGACTTATTATTGCACAGAAAGTTACTATCACCCTAACATCGTTATTATGATTGGAAGAAAGACTTATACAACATCACATTATTTGAGAATGTGACAGGGTTAATGACAGGATCAGAATTTCCATAAGACATCAGACTCCTCAGACATCTTTCAAGTTTTCCCTGACCTGAGCTTCCAATATGGTTTATGACTATATGGGATGTTTACTCTATTATGAAAATATTGTCTGTTCTATTATATAATTAAGAAAACTACAAAAAGTTCTACCTGATTGTGAGAAAACACCTTTATTTTCCTGCAGTGGCATGGTGTACCTCTATAACCACACCCCTGAGAACTATTCCATGGCTCACTTTAATTCCCTTTCTCTTTAAAAAAAAAAGAAATATTTTCCCAATAATTACATTTTTTGTGCTCAGAAAACAGACTCGGTAATTTCTCTTTGCAATAACATCTTTAGCTACCAATATTTTTTCTGGGTTTATTTCAAGCTACAAGAAAAGGGAATTTTAAGAATAGATCTTTTTTCACTTCTGAAAACAGAAATATATATGAATATTAAAATCCTTGCTGTCACTTCTAAGATGTGTACACACTTGGATCTTTAGCCATAGAAGCAAACACATGTGCATGATACAGTCACAATACGATGTGCAACAGTGACAGAAAATAACTTCTCTGGGTTCACTACTATGTGAAAAGACATAAAAAAGCATGAAAAGGATTCATGACTACTTCATCCAGATACAGCAATCATATTTTACTTTCTGAAGCACTGAATTTCTGGAAATCAATTGATACTTAAGCCACCGCTCGGATTCAAATAAACTGGATTGTTTATTTTGCATAACATGCAGAAAGACTTCTTCCAGGCCTGCTATTCTGAAGATGAAGAAAAGACCATGCTGAAAGCAGAGGCTTCAGCAGGTAAGAAGACATCTACCTGTCTGGAGGGAAAACCCATATTCTTCTTTTATGAGCAAGGATAGAATGAACTAAGACCCCTCATATTTCCCTCATTATCCTGTTCTCACCCTGCAGAATCTGCTACTGTGCTAGAATAGCCTGAGACAAAGAGGTAGTAAAACACAGGAAAGGGGCAAGGACAAATCTTCTCTCCTTTTAGTGTTTTCTCCTGAGGAAGCTGCTTGTACAAAGCTTGCTAGCATCATCCACTGCAGAAAAATGTTCTAAAAAACGTTTTATTGGCTTTGATGGCTTTCAGTGGGAATGTAGTTTTAAATTTACCCACTCATCTGAGCAACAAAAGCAGACCTTGGCCTCCAAAGTAAAATCATTATTTAGGTAGAATTGAGATCAGCAATTGTTTAAGTTAAATCTGCAATGGAATTTCCACTGCCTTTTGGTGTTTAAAAGAATCTAAGTACCAATAGCATCCTAAAGTCCTCTATCCCAAATGTTTAGCTTGTGACAAGAAGCAAGCACCTCTAACTTGATTTTATACCATTTTATCATCATGATATCAGCAAACAAAACAAAAGAACATAGAAATATGTTGAGTGTACAGTACAAAGTTCACCTATGGACAAAGTACACAAAGCTTGGCAGAATTGTGAAAATGTGTTGGGTTTTTTCTTCCTTCTTTTTAAAGTTTAAATTAATTTTAGTTTAGGAAAGAAAATAATGGCTAAAAGAAAAAAAACCCTAAAGCCCCAAACAGTAAGTTCAGTCTGTACTTGTTGCTGACTCATCTTTTACATCAGAATGAAAATAAACTAAATTACTAGTGGTAAACAGATATCAATTATATGCCCCACCCTCCATTTAGAAAAATGTCTAAAAGACATAGAGGATCAAACTTTCTTTTTCCTTCTAAAAATTATATACTGAATTTTTATTCTAAAAATTATATACTTAATATGAAGCTCAATTAACTATCCAATAAATTGTCATAGTCCATATGAAATTATAAAGCCTCTTCCTTAAAGAGACTTAGAAAACCATTACAGCATAAGAATTTGCTGACTGACAACAGTTCAAAATAAAATTAATTTGGACAAAAAATGCTCAAACTGGTTAATGGGAAGACCTGAATCTTTTTTTCAATGCATAGAAGCAATTCCTCTAAAGCCAATATTCTCCTTACAGCATAATTTTATGTTCACATTAAATACTCATCCTAAATCCACCCTGAAACATTAATATACACCTTAGGATTGTAGAAATGCTTCGGTTTTATCTGGAAGGGTTTTGAGAGCGCACAGATGGCTATTAGAGATTACTAAAATGGGACTATGCAATAACAGTGCCAGCTGTGTAACAACCAGTCCACCTCCAAAAGAGATTTCAAATTCAAAGATGTAACCCTTCCAGTAAAGGTCTGAGAGCTGCTTCAGATGAACTGAAGCTTTACAGTAGGAGGACAGAATTCTTTTACAAAAAGGACAGAATGCTTCTATCGTATTTGCCATTAAAACTGTGTTTGCAAAGGTGGTTTAGGGAAATGAAAGAGCTCAAATATTCTCTTTTATATTACAACAATTATACCACTCAACACTCAGCTCTGTTTTACTTTAATCATGCTAATCTGACCATAAAAAATTAATTCCCTAGAGGTTAGATCAGTGGAGGGCATTACTAGAGGGGCAGGCTGGTTTCTAGACCATTAATCCTAGCTGACGTCCACAGTGCTTGAAAACTATCTCTTGAGGAATATTTGCTGGTTTATTTGAAAATATATTATGTCTTTGGGTATCATTGAAGTAGTTGGGGAAAAACCACAAAAATTAAAAAGAACTGCATTCAAAAGCCAGCCACTCAATACTTAAATTTTGACACAATTTCTTTTCTTTGTTTCAAGAGTCAATGATTCCTCACAAAATTTTGCTTCTCCTTCATTTTCTTTCCTATTTCTTTTGTTCTGGCCCACTGATACATTTAGCAATTTGAGATCCATAGTTTACTAAATTCCTTTTTGATGACTGCTGAAAGAGTTATTATAAATGTTTGGTATCCTAGAGTTCAGTGCAACAGGGATTGACAGTTATAAGTCTCCTGCAGAGACGGTATTTTGATATCAGCCACAATTAATTAAAGTAAAACTCTAAACAATTCTATTATCATTATGAATGCAGGACCATCTACACAAAGTGTCAATAATGTCACATAAGACTGAACAAAGAAGAAATTGATATTACAGCAGATACTGCTTTCTGGTGTCTCAGCTGAAACACTGAAGACCAAGTAAACTATACAGTCACATTTTTCTCCTACATCCAGATTTAAGCAAAACTCTTACTCCATACTGAAGAAGTGTAGAAGTCATTATATTTTCCATGTTTACACTTAAATAAATACATGAATGAAGCAAACCTTCTTCTAGTCTTTTTGGCTTCTTTTCTCTATCATGAAGAACCAGATCTAATCCTTACTCAATACAAGGAACCTGATTCCAGGAAAGTATCAGTATTAAAAAAAAATAATAAAAGCAAAAACTGGGTTAAGGACTTAATTAAACTGACAAGGAGTTTTATCATCTGGTGATCTTACATTTTTAGCATTTGCTAGGAAATCATAATTAAAATTTGTCCTTCCAGAATTTAAGGAGAGTTTTCCATGAGATTTGAACTGAATCAACAAAAATAACCAGGTTAAGTTTGTGGCATGGCAGTATGATTTTATCCATTCAGAGGCTACAATTCATTAATGTATGTATAAAGGTAGAAGACAGAAACTAGTTAAAGATATCTTCATCAGATCATACATAAAATCCATGGCTCGAGGGGATAGAAAATGTTCTTATGGCTGGCTAAGCAGGGGAATTGCTTTGGCTACCATCATCTTCTAGTAACAGAGATGGTACTGAGCATAAAACCTTTCCATAGCTCCTGCAGCAATGTCAGCTGGAGTTCAAGCAGTACCAAAGGCTGCTGGAGTGTCCTTTACAAGGCAAAGTTACTATCCTGTTAATGATCTGTTTTGTTTTCCTGATAATGTCATTTGTCATGGTTTATGTCTGACTTATACCACTATTAAAGAATAAAATCATAGGTATTTGCAATGATATAACATTTTAATACTAGTCTTTTTCCAAAAGTTCACATATTTTTTTCAGTGGAGGAGGTCATTATTTAGTGCTTCTATTAGGGTAGACCCAAGCTTCAGAGCACAGCTTTTTTTATTCAGAATTAATGGCTCTTTTATAGACAATTGTATCATAAATTGTTTTAACTATTCTATTTGGTCCTTTTTTCTATTAAGAATTATTATTGTGCCTCTGGCTTAGGAACTTTACTTGCTAATTCTCCAGTCTTTTTATATCAGTTTTAGGGCACCACTTCCTGGAAGGCTCCTAATATTTTATGGGGTAGCATTTCTCATGTTCTAACCTTCATCTGAGAGGTGAATTCTTTCTTGTTTGAGGTGGATTGTCCAGCCAGGGCAATAACATGATATACATTTAAGATCACTTAAAAAAAATAAAATAAAATTGAGGACACCCATTTATTTCCTTCTAATCATCCCAGAGGGAGAGTTAACAGAACTGAAATTATAAATACTTTTTTGGAAGTTGCATTGGATCCATAGGATTAGAAAATGGCTATTTGTTTTCATGTGGGTGCAAACCAGACATTGGGTAACTCCCTAATATTCTTCAAAAGTGTTTCAGTTACTGGACATAAGGAAAGCAAAATCTCAACAAAATTATTTGGAGACCACCATATAGTACATTCTCTAGCTAAAGACAGCCAGACACATGGTAGGAATGATAGATAGTTGCCAGATAGATGATTTTAAGAAGGCCAGGGCACAAGAAGAGAAAAATGGCTCTTGCAACACGTTTTGTTGCCTAAATTGACGAACACTGGGTATTCCAGCAGATAATCCACCTAAAAACAGAGCGTATTTGCAACAGTATTTTTTGTCTACTAGCTTAGTTCCCTTCCACTCGCCATTTGTTTAAGCAGATAAAGGTTGGAAAATTAATAAGCTTTGGTAGAAGTTGAAGGAAATGCTTGCAGGAAGAAGCAGAGTAGGAGACAGAATTCTTGCTATTGGTAGCATGGAAATAATAAAATGGCACATATTTAGTAAAAATTAAGGGGTTTTTTGTGGAGAACTTTTTTTTGTGGAGAACTTTTTTTTGTGGTTTCTTCCCAGAAAATATATTCACTAAGCTGTTTGCATTTGGCTAGCCCACCTTGCATAGCTGTTTTCCTTCATCTAAATTGTGACATTTAATTGTTTGACCAAGCACATTTTTAGTGTATTTCATCCCACTTCTCTAGCAAGGATTTCTGTGTGAGACTGGCTTCTATCTTCTGCAATTTCATGCATTTATATATGCATATTTATATACACATTTCAAATATGGTATAAATTCCATTTCTCTTTTATCCACTAAAGACAATTAAGAACTGTGAGTTTAGAATGACACTCCTTCACTTTATGTCAGAATTTAAAGGGGATTTTCTACGACAGCTTTTGTCTTTATAATGCACATTTCCAATTCAATTGAAAAAAGTCAAACCCAAAGATGCAAAATTTGTTAAGTTTGCTACTCTCTTATTACAAAAAATTTAGTGGAAATAAAATATATATTTATAGGACAGAGACTACACATAACAGTTTTAGTAAATAGGTGCTTTCTTATAGCTTATACAACAATATTCTCATAAGTAATGAGTACTTTTTTCATTTAGACATCAAAAACACTGCTCTCCCCTCCCCTTAGAAATGATGATACTTTATTTTGCTATCGGTACTTCAAGGTTTTGTATTGAGAGATAAATAGGACTTTTAAGATTATAAGCATTTGTAATACCTTAAGTACCAAGTTATAGACCTCACCTTAAAAGTCTCAGCTGGGCATAATGTAGATCCAAAACATGACCAGGAGTTGAAAATAGAAATAGGATTCTAGTAAAAGAGCCAATAAAATTTTTTCTCACATGTATGTTTGCCTTACAGCAGTAGTTAACATTTTTGAGCTATATAAGAATGCCACATATTTCAATGAATTTCAACCTTTGACCAAGCATCCAAAGGTTATTGGATGCTTTTATTCCAAACTTTTCATAATGACTGCAGAAGCCCTCAAAAATTGCACTAACACCAGTGATAAAACATCTTCCAATTGTATTCTTATTCTGTTATCCTAGGTAAAACATCTGCTGAATAACGTTAGTGGAAGAAAAGGAAGTATGCTATTGTCTGTGACAAGTTTGAAAATACCTGGAAGCACACAGATAAATGCTAAAAGCAATGACTTAAGCATAACATCCTGCAATAAAGAGCATCTATGTTATTGAACTAAAAATTGCTTCAGCTGAACCAGTAATTTTGTTCTGACTTCCATTTCTAGTTATAATGATTCATTAAGGAATGTCTCAGTGGTACTTTCACGTCTACACACACATGCACACACACAGTAATAACAGTATGCTTTCCCAGTGTCTAGCAGGTTATTGAAAGGGAAGTTATTCAGCTCAGGTCTGATGAAGGGAAAATACAAGATTACAGCATGTGTGATGTCCTGCAGAGAGTCCAGGGACGTCAGTGTGCACCTGCTGCAGTACAATACTGAGTTCAGATTTATCTGTCTTCTCAGCAAGGAAAATTAGGCAAAACAATCTCATGCTGTCACAAATCCAATGCTTTAAACTAAGCTACTAGAGGTACCTTAACTAGATACAGGACAGCATATCCCCCTATCTGGGAGCACAAGAAACCTTCTCCATCAATACCATCTACAAAGGTGTCATTGCCAGTACTTGTGGCAAGGTATTGCCACTGAGAAATCGAATCTGTCTTTCTTTTCTGCCATATCTTCCACCAACAGTAGATCTGTGTAGATCACAATGGTCTACATGACTTCTTTGAAAGCCCTTTTTTAACCCTATTTTAATTTGTTGCATCACAGAAGACCATGTCTTTCTGACATAAGAACAAGGGAAAACAATATCCAAGCAGTTTATATATTTAGGACTATACAAACCAGTTACTGTTTCATATGTGGCTAGGATGTTTTTGTAAATAGCTCATAAATCATAGAATGGCTTGGGTTGGGCAGGGCCTTAAACATCACCTAGTTCTAACCCCTTTACCATGCACAGGGACATCTTTCACTTAACCAGGTAGCTCAGGACCCCATCAAACCTGGCCTTGAACACTTCCATATCTTCTCTGAGTAAATTGTTCCAGAGCCTCACCATCCTCACTGTAAAGAATTGCATCCTAATACCTAACCTAAACCTCTTCTGTTTCAGTTTGAAGCCATTCCCCCTAGAGCTGTCACTACAGGCCCTTGTAAATTGTCTCTCTCCATCTTTCTTGCAGGATCCCTTAAGGTACTGGAAGACTGCAATAAGGTCACCCTGAAGCCTCCAGTTTTCCAGGCTGAACAATCTAAACTGCCTTAGCCTTTCTTCATAGGAGAGGTACTTCATCCCTCTAATCATCTTGTTGGCTTTCCTCTGGACTCACCCAAACAGGTCAGTGTCCTTCCTATGCTGGCAAGCCTGGAGCTGGATGCATTATCCAGGTGGGGTCTCACCAGATCTAAGCAGAGCAAAACAGCATCACCTCCTAAATGTTCAGTAGATTTGCATTTTAACATACATCTTTCTTGTCAGTTTTTTGGTGGAAGACAGAACAGAACAAAGACATTATTTCCTAACAAATCTTTTCTCATATATTGGTCTCCTCTCCCCTTGGTCTCTGACAGCTCATTCAGATTAGTAATTATCTGTAGGTAATAGCATTTAGGAGAAGCTCACAGTTGCACCACTGACTTAATGACAAATTATTTTCTCCCTGTGAGATTCCTGAGCATATGCCCTCCTCAGTTTAGGATTAGGCTTCTCTTGGCAATGTGAAAAGGTACAGATGGTTTAGATTGTAGCCATCTTCTCTGAAGGATGAGCCATTACTATTAATGATGATATAAGAGCCTCATACTGTATCATCTACCAAGGTAGAGCTGTAAAAGTCAATTAGAAAAGTCTAGTTACATAAATTACATTCTCATTATCCATCCCTCCAGAACTGAACTGGTCAAGGAGGATGGCAGTTCAAATGAGTCTCTTCTTCCAAACTCATGCAAAACATGGAGTCTGCGCTTACTAGATAAGAAGCTTTAGATGTCAGTAAGAGCACACTGCAAACTAAAGCCAGTAGAGAATGTTCACTTGACCATTTGAATCATTCAAAATTCATGGTGATCAAGTATAGTTAGGCATTCAGTTTATAAGCCTTTCAGATTTACAAAATCATGTTTTTATGCTTTAGGATACATATAAATATAGATTCTTACCTGCAGATAGACAGTACAGTCAGAAAAATTAAGGGCTCTGCAAGGAAGAGTTCAAGGTAAAATTTCCTTTTCCACTGAACACTCCACAGCAAACAACACTCAGGTTGTAGGTGACAGAAGCATGTAAGACTCTAAGACTCTTTTAAGAAACTTCTAAAACTATTGAACTACTGTGCTTTAAAACTAACAGTCCCATGTGCATACAAAGATATTCTTGAATCTGTTCTTTAAAACAAATTAAACTGGTTATAAAGGTACAAGTTTTATATTTGGTAATAAATATTAGAAAATATAAAAATTTATAATTTTAGTTAATTGAAATATCTGATATCTAGTAGAACACATACCATTTTTTTTAGTTAAATAACCAGTTTTCCTGTAACAAGGAAATATAGCAATGAATACAAATATATTGTTGCATATAACTAACAACAAGCGTTAATATGACAAAAGTTCACTAAGAGCCTGGGCACAGAAAAGTTGCAAATATTTTTCCCACCTGTATTATTTTATTCTACAATATCAGCTGCTAAACATTTATTTCAGAGGTGAGGCGCATCATGCTAAAAGCTTAAGCTATACATCTAGGTTTCCAGCCAAGTTTTTAGGTTTTCCAATTTCTAGGGCTATAAATAACTGCAAATATAGTAACTTCAACCATCTTCTTTGATTTACTTCACTTCTACCCTAGTGACTGCCAGCTCTTGGACTAGTTCTAGCCATTACATGACAAAAAACCCATATGCTAGATTTATGTCTTCTATTCTTTCTCCTATATTCTATTTTTTTTCCACATAACACAACTTTTAGCTAATGATAATTTCTTCATTTTTGTGAAAGTAGCAGGCCTAGTTACTACCTCCAGCTTATGTGTGAGATCATGTGGCTTTAAAGAGTTTGTATGAAAACAGGAGCTCAATCAACATATTGCTTGCAATTATACCACTGTAGACTACTTCCCAACTCTTGTGAAGTGAATTGAAGAAAACCCCTGACCCCTCTCACTGTGCATCTTTTCTAGCTTTTATACACTGGCTGTATATCAGTAACCTAAAATATCTCATTGGTCTTAAAACAACTAATTTATGGTGTGAACTTATGCACACATACAGAAACCAAGGATAGCACAGATTTCACTTTATTTGAATCAGTGAAGCTCTGCAAAATAAGCATTATTCCTTGTGGGGCTTTTTGCTTCCCACTGCACATTTGCTAGTGTTGACTCAAACAATTTACAAAGAGGAAATAAGATATGTAACAGTGTGAAAGGAAAGAGACACACTTACATTGTTAATGGAAAAAACTGAATTTATTATGCTAATTCTTTTCATTTAAGAAAAAGTATTTGAACCTAGATGTGATAACTTCTCATGAATCAACTAGTAAAAAACTGACATCCAAAGCATTTGACAAACTTGTCTGCTTTCAGGGAGGCTGTGATTCTGAGGCAGTCTAAAAAGTTCTAGGTTCCTCTAATCCATATAAATAACAACAAAAGTACACCCTTGTCTATAATCTAGGAATTATATTTTTCTAAGATGGGTCTTAGGCATAATCTTTAAAAATATCTGGTTTTTTGCAAAGCAAAAATTGCTGACTTTTCCTCCTTTAGTACATCACAATGACTATTCCAGTAAAACCTTGGCACTGTAGATGGCAATTCCTCTGCAAATTCAATTCCTCTCAAGACTTTACTGGCCTTCACCAATTCCTACACAGTCTTGATTTCCTTCTTCTTCTTGCTGAATCCATTTCAATTTGTTTTACAAATATATTGCTGATCCTTTCCCAGCAAGTTCTTCCTGTTAAGACTATTTTCCATACCAAATGGATTCTATCCTGATCAGATACCAACAATCTAAACTAAATTTCACAGAAGCATACAACAGCAGCATTTGGCTCACAGATTGTCTCAGCCTATAGCCCTGCCATGACAGCTGCTCCTGTGATAAATGATAGGAGTTTACAAACAAGGCAGAGTTGCAAAGGATGGTGGATTTCAAGGAACCATTTGCTAAGCTATTTGCAGATAGAGTAGCTTTTTACAATGTCTAGTGCAGCATTTACAGTGCAAAAATGGATATGAGAATCTTTAGTATTCCCTAACCATCAACTGATGTTCTCATCTATTTTCACTTGTCTCCCCTTCTCCAGCTTCTTCTCATTCCTCCCAACACACATACACAAGCACATGTAAAACCCTCTTCTGCTCAGAAATATTTTCCTAGGAAGTTTTACAAGGACAGATTCTGGATAAATGCACAAGATGAAGTAAATTACAGGAATAAGAAGAATGCTTGTTAGTTGTTTGTGGTACTGGTAATGGATTCCAACGAAATTCCTACTGTTTTCTAACTAAAATGCCATTTAATATGTAAGTGCAATATTAGATCTTTTGACATGGAATCTAATCTAATTCCCATGCAATAATTTATTTTAAATGTTTTAAGCCCTGACTGTATGTTGACCAAAGCTGTGCATAGTCTTAATAACTGGATGATAATAAAATAAAAATTTCTAAATTGTCTGGTAGTTTAGCATCTATATTTTCCACATAAAAAGCTACATCTATACCCAAATTCCCTACAAACTAAAGAAATATTTTAAAAGAAATCACAGCAGCACTGATCAGTAGTTAAAACACTAGAACAGACTTGAGTTTGAAAAACTTGATTGTGCAAAAGAAAGTATTATTTCTGCCTGAGAAACACAGAGCAGTTATATAAACTAAGAACTCAACAGGACTGCAAAGGAAACACCTGTTAGGATTTAATCTTGCACTTATCTCAGAGTAAACCAACACAGTATTATTTTCCAAATGGAAAAAGATTCTCAAAATTTAATCAGACAAAGGATTTCATTCTGTTTAATTATATGAGCAGTCACTCAAGATGAATCAAATATAACAAATAAAAACAATTCTTGCATTTCAACACCTCACAGAGGAGCAAGAAAATATCTGAAAGTCAATCAAAAGTATTCTAATGAGAACAAATATTTTTAAGTGTAATTTTATAGGTCATTACCTTCCATATTTGAGTAACATGTTGATTCCCCTTTCAAAGCCTTCTGTTTTCTAGGCACTGAAAGAGAAATTAAGAGAAACGTATACAATGAAATGATGAATATTCACATATTCTAATCTGACCAGTCTATCTTAGGCTGAAGCTAATATAATAGTCTCCTTAGATCTAGATTGAAGACCCTGGAGAAAAGAAGGCTATTGCTTTTTGCAATTCAGAGAAAAAAAATGGAATCTCCCATCCTGAACATCTGGAGAAATGAATAACAAGCCCCAGTGGTGCAGGAAGGATAGGGGGAGCTGCCTAACTTAACTACACTGATGATTTGAATATACCCCATTATTTTCTTTCCTCACAGCTTTTTACATAACCAGATGCTTTTGTCACCATATCTGTGACATCAAATCCAAACCAAGGAAAACTGTTGTTGACCACTGACAATTACAAGTATGGCACAGCAGTACTTATAGATATGTGGAATTTTTCCTGAATACAGTACCTTTTATCCATTGCAAAATTAAAAAGGAAGAAAAAGTACAATGTTCTGTGGAAGACTTCCTTGGTACATAAGTCTTTATGTACCAAGCCCTCTACATAAATCATTTCAAACCAAAGTAAGGACTGCTCAGATTCATGCATCTGCACTGAAATAGGTGAGTAGGGACTTGGTTAATTCTGGCATATTCCAGGTAAGTAGAGCTACTCTTTGAACCTATGGATACTTAATTATTTATAGAATATAAAGAATAGACTGAAAGCAAGTCATGCCAGTACATTCAATTGCATGGCATGAAGGATATTTATCTAAGATTCAGACTAATCATACAAATCAAACCTTGGCTTTGAGCCTGGCAGAAACTTTAATTAAAGAAGTATCTAGATTTCTAGGTACAGCTAAAGGCATAATTCATGCACATAATTAGTACTATAAACTGCTTCCACTGTCAAACATATCTGAAAGTATTAAGTAGGAAATGAGATATCACCTGATAATGCATTGTTAAAGGCAGAAAAGAAAAGCCTGCCAAAACACAGAACTCATAAGACAGATTCCTTGCATAAGCTGAAAGGAAACCGGGTTTCTTGCTTTCAGTATAGATAATCTAGTTAAATTTCAAGAGCTGTGACACTAGGAAAAATACCTCTCCCTGTCATGATTTAATCCCAGCTGGAGGTGAAATGCATGCAGCTGCTTGCTCAAGTTCTTCCCCACACACTGGTGGAATGGGGAGGAAAACCAAAGTAAAACTTGTATGTTGAGATAAGAACAGATTCATAATTGAAAATAACGCTCAATACAATAATAATGGTAAATACTACTACTAATAATAATAATAACAATAATAGTAGTAATGTATTAAAAAATCAAAATTATGCACAATGTAATTTCTCACCACCCTCTGACTAATGCCAGACCCCCCCCTTACTGAATCCAGCTTGTCTCCTCCTTCCAGGGTAACTCCCCTTCTTTATAAAACATGTGTGACATTCTATGGTGGGAAATATCCCATTGATCAGTTCAGATAATATGTCCCAGCTATTACCCTCCCAAAGGTTTTTTACAGGGTGGTTTTTTCATTGTTGATGGTTGGTTTGTTGGGGTTTCTTGTTTTTTTTTTTTTATTTTTGTGTGCATCCTCACTGGCAGAGCATGAGACAAGGAAAAGAAGACCTTGATTTAGGACAAACGTGATTTAACAAAAAAGTCAAAACACTAGTGTGTTATCAACACGATTCTCATTCCAAATCCAAAACACAGTACTGCAACAGCTACTGAGAATAAATTAACTCTACCTTAGTTGAAACAAGATCACTCCTTTTTCAGCATTTCAAGTTGTCTGTAAAAAAAAAAAAAAAGAAGCCAAAAAATTGTACAGATGATATAGTTTTGTCTTGCACTTGATTAGTGTATATGATCAAGGGGAAAGGATTCATCTGCAGAGAGTTTTGTATGCTCTCAATGCTGTTTCTCATAGACAGGCAACAGGTACAGTGATCAACAATGAAATTTTTTTTCTGTACCTTCTTATCTGGCCCTTTCAAATCATAGAGAAATATGCTGCTTCTCATCCCCAATTATAATAAAATCTGAGCCACAGTTCCCCCACTGTGTTTTATCTGCAATTTTAGGTTGGTCCTATAATGACTTTGCACATCATCTCATGTGGTCTCTTCAGGACTTTAGACAATGCTGAGACTTAGATTTGTTTACTGACTGTGTTCAACTACAGATCACCTCTGAAAATGCCAAACCCTTCTCTTCCCACTGCATATAACCAAGTACAAATCACTTACAGATTTATCATGTTGATACGGGAAGTCTTAAATTCAAAAATAATTTTAAAAAACTAAAATTACAACACTGATTGTTCTTTGACTTACAGAGCTGTAAACAAAAACTCTTTTTTTAGTCAGTTATGCTACAAAATTATAAAACTGATCTAAGAGAACAGAAAGTAAAAGAAACAGCAACATGTTCCTATGTATGTTAATAAATGACCAGGAAATGTCAAATCTTTATAGAGGATTTAAGGCAAATGACTCTTTCATTACAAATTACAAGTGTTTCACTAACATGCCCAGTAGACAGGCTTATGAGTTGTTTATGTCTTTATTACAATGAGGAAAAGTATTAAAATTATTATCTCCTTACAGATGATCGTGTTACATCCAGCTTTCCCAGGGCTGCATTAACACTGGGGTAAAAGCCATATATAAGCTTCTTGATAATTTCCTGATATCAAAATTCCTGCTGGAACAGCCACACAAGCACAACAGGATGCTTTAAGGTCCTCAAAGATTTACATTTGCCTTTCTAGCGTTTGTAGATGTATTACCATTTTCAGATACAAAATAACACTCTGTGTATCTAACTCTGGGCACTGACACAATTATGATGGAGGGCTTTGTCAAATCCTTTTTCCCTGTGAAATGGACAAGAAGAAGTAATAAAAGTTCAGAAAGTATCTGACATCTATGCCCACGGCAAGATTTGTTTCAGCTATTTTTTTCTTCTTTTTATATAATTTCTTATTTGTATTTCTTTCACAGATTTTGCTATAGCAACTGAAGATAACTTCCAAAAAAATAGAAGAGGAAAAGTACAGTACTCACATTTTAAAAATATTAGAAGCAAGCAGAAGTCCAAATTAAGTACATTGGTTTTTAAAAATAGTCCATTTTTTTACAAAGAATTAGACTTATTTTTAAAAACTGCTTTCATAATAAATACGTACCTTTTTGTTCCTTATTTTAGTCACAGTATCTGATTTAAATCTATATTTTGGCTCATCTTGATCCATATTTGCACAGCAGATAGTGACTTGTGGTGTCCTGAAGGGGCTTGCTCAGAAACTGCAGGTTATCATGCAGTTTCATCTGAAAAAATTTACTTTCTTCCAAGACTATCAGGCAAAACTGGGAACTCAGACTTGTGGTCATTTCTGATGGAGAAACATAAGTGAGGACCAAAGGAGTAAATTTGTTTCTCCTTTAGGAAAAAGAAAGTCTTTACCTTTTAGTAAGTACATAGAATTATTTACCTCATTATCTTTCTATCAATAAAAAAAACATCTTTGTAAACCCTGCAAATATGAAAGAGAAATGTAATTTTTTTCTGCAGAGGAGCTGAACACCCATACAAAGTTGGTGTGATAGCAATCCCTAGAAGGATTTATCCCTTTGATACTCTACCCCTTGTACAAAATCAACAATCTCTTCCAACATAGCTATCTTGCTTAAATGAGAAGCCTTTAAAAAACATAAAGAATCACAGCATGCTTACAACTTGCAAATCCCATTGTTTTCACCCCTCTTAAAAATAAAATTCTGCAGTATCCAGACCGGTAAAATGAAAGCAAAGCAAATATCAAATGCAAAGGTCAATAGGGTAATGACTTCATTTGAACTATTTGGTGAACAGATCAATAAGTCAGTGAATCAATATTGGGGGGCATTTTAATTATAAATTACATCCAAGCTGAAAAACAAATGGGAAGTGACATAAGAATGCAGAGCTATGTCAGAGCTGACATGGTCAGGAAAGAAAAAGGATAGACCAAAACTGGCTGAACTTTCAAAGCAAGTATGACAAGTTATATATTATTAAGAGCATTAATGATCCATCTGTCATTCTATCATCACTCAGCAAGGTCTGTAAACCTTTACTTGACATACTGAAACAATAATGACTAAAGACATTCACAGCTTTTACTGTTGTACTTATCTACTATGGAATGCAAACAAACACAAACTTTGTGAAAGGAAGGATAGAAGGCAAGGAAATTATCTGAATTGTCCCAGATTTATGCAACCGGAAGTAGGGTCAGTGTTTAATTTCACCCTTCTCCTAAAAGCTGTCTATAATGAATAACTGATACCGTCCATGGTGAGGTTATTGCTAGAGTTGTGTGAGTAAAGTATGTTGATGCTGTGAGAGCTGGGTATCATGCAAACTGGTATTTGGTGCAACCTCTAGTTCAGAAAGTCTTAACATCTTTAGCATCCTTGTCATCTGAAGAGTAAAACTGGTATCATGTGTTTTTTAAAGACAATACCTATAACAATTACGACCAGTTTAACTAGAGAACTGTAAGATCCAGTTTTATTCACAACAATCTTGTTCTACAAGAAATTGATGGGTTTTCACTTTATCCCTAGAAGGTTTGCTTTAGCTACTCAGAGGCACTACTGAGTGTTTTTGAGCTTATACACATGATTAAATTAAATACAGTGATAACACACATCTAAACTGGTAAAAAAAGTGACTGACACATCTGTGGTGTTAAATACCTCTGAAAATGTCTAAGACATAGGTATACCAATTTTCTGGAATCATAAAATATTGTAAACCAAGCCAAATAAAAATTAAACTCCATTGCAACAATGAATGTTTTCCCAAAGAAAGAAAACATTCATGACTCAAGCTACAACATCCTTATTACAAAAAAAAAAAAAAAAAATCCTGAAAAAAATTAGTTGAAAGTACTTTCTGAAAAAGAATTAAGAATTTTGCTATAAACCTAGTAAGTTGGACTGCTCTGCCTTAATATGTTCCATATCTTAATATTTTCCAGCCAAATTAATTATGGTAAAATATTAGGGCAATAAAGCCTACAACGGAGTTCATAAAGAAAAAATCTGCTCTCAAGAAACACAAAGTACACAGAAATGTGTGACAACATTCCATACCTTACAGGACATGAAGACCACACAGGATGGAGGTAACATGTGAAATGAAAATGTATTTTGAAAAATGATGAAGGACAGCACTGCAGCCGGCTCACAAATACTCATATTTCCTGGGGAAAAAGGAAGGAAAAACAAAACAGAGAACTAGATAGAGCAAAACAAAAAGGACAAATTCAATTAACCTCTGCCAGAGAAGGCATATTTTTTCCCTGTTCCTTCATTATCAGTTATATCACTTTCAGTGTATATTGTCAGGACTTCAGCACAGGAGATTTTGGTAGGCAAAAGTCAGCACTTGCTTCTTATTACCTTGTTATCCCCAAAGCAGAAAGCCAGCAGAGTCTACAATAATGGTAAGAATGAAAGCAAACAATGTGATGCAGATTCTTGACCTGTAAAACAATTAAACATTTTTCTTCACTTCATATTTAACTCCTGACATATACTTCATATTGCTCTGTCATGCAGAAGAAAAACATAACCAGATTCACTACATCAGGAGTATGGTCAAATGGAAACCAAGTGTAACGTAAAAATGACATTCACCAGCCAAAATGAAACAGAAGTATTACAGATAAATCATCATCATGAAACAGAAATATTACAGATAAATCATCATCATCATCAGTTGGAGGTTTGTTGTTTGCTATGAGATGAGTAATTACAAAGTCTAACACAGCAGCAGGCACCCTTACTCTTTGAAAATGTGTCAACACCATAAAATATAACCATGGTCAGAAACATTTTCTGAGCACATTACATTCATTAAATTAATTCTGTGTTATTGGAAGTCAAGTCAGTGTATCAATCTATGAACCATGGTAAAAAGATTGAATTATTTTTGCATTCATTCAACTTTTGGCTGCATGCTGAGGTGTAATAATAGGGATTATAAAAAACTTTGAGGTCCAGAAATTACATTTATGAAGAAAACCAAGTGTCAGGCTTAGAGACTGTTTGAAATTCTCTTATTCAGCTCACTACCCTCTGGATTACATATTAATTACATCTTATGAGATATTGTGTCGCAGGTAGTGGCTATACTATTTCAATTTTAAATAAAGTTTTAAAGGACAACAAAATAAACCAAAACAAAATAAACCAACACTACTGTGTAGTCACTGCCAGAACTGTGACTGGGGGTGAACACCTGTCCTCTGGAAGTACAGCACCATTTCAGTGCATGGCACCAGCAGCATTTTGTTGATTTAGGTGGAGACAAAACTCAGAGTTTGCTTGAAGAACAAAACTCCAGCTAACTTGGAGGATCTCTGCACTGTGCTACCAGGAAGCCTATTGTCTCCTTAAGATCAGCTACTTGCCTATAAATGTTGCTCTTACCATTTGCTGGGAGCTTGAGGAGGGTTCAGGAGATTTTGAAGGTTTCATCCAAGTGTCTCAGAGGCAGGGAATATCTCCATGTCCACTAACACATTCCTGAAAAACGGGGAGTGGGTTTATGAGGCACATCTCTTCACTTCTGACAACATCACATCATACAATGAACTCACAGGGCTGTGGCACAAAGAGTTTGCATCCTGGGATTATTTACTCACTTTATTATCATGTAGGCCATGGCAGAAGAAGAAGGGTTACATTATCTCTGTGTATACTGTGCTAGTGATGACCACTATCCAGATCTTCAGATTTTAGGAAGAAAATCAATAAATTGGGGAAAAAAAAGATAAACTCCCATGAACATTCAAAGAACCATAATCTTTGAGTTATAGAGAATTAAATTCAATATATAACATTGAAAAGAAACATACTACCTGGATATAAAAGACAAAGAAAGCAGGTTTTTAAATCTATCTCCTCTGGTTCTCAAATAAAGATATAATGAGATGTGTACAAGTTGTAGAGTAAAAGTTAATAAATTAAATATAAGAGATACGAGGCTTGAGGATTTTTTCCTAGGAGCAATGACTACTGAACACTGTGCATCTTCCAGTCAGATATCATACACAGCAATTCTATACCTTCTGTGTTAAAGGAAGTCAGAACAAGATGACCATGGTGGTTCTGACATCTCACCTCAAAACTCATGAGCTGAAACACCTAAACAGTAAAAAAGAAACATTTAAATTTTTGCTGAGGTCTCCAGAATGATATACAAATGCATACCACAATACAAAACAATCATCTGTTACTTTTCCAAAATGATACAAATTAAGTGTAAATGATACACTTACAAAGTAATAGACTTCTGTTTCCTGTGCTTCAGAGTACTAGAGTTTCATATTAGAAATTTCAGTAAAAAGAATCAAGCAAACTATAGCAATTCTTGCATCTTGTTTTTCTATCCATGAGAAACCAGCCAAACTGAAATCAGACCAATTAATTTTACTTGGAAGTAACCTGTGAATTTCTCTCTGTGAGAAATGTTCCAATGTCCTTACTTATGGGGGCATTCTAGCTTTGAGCACATGACTAATATATTTCTTATTTGCCTAGAAAAACCTTGTAAATTATGACTCCGATATGGTTAGACAGATACCTTTTTTTTTCTTCTTCTTTTTTTTTTTGATTTTATTTTATTTCAAGAGCTGATATCTCCAAAAAACCTCATTTTGGAGCATTCTTGAAGTACTTTCTCAAGCAATGACATTAAAAGGGTATCTGACACTTCTGAAGACAGTTTTTTAAATGAGTGGCAAAACTCCTTTTTTGGTATGTAGCTGCAATGAAGGATACTTACTCACCATAAAATATATCAAAATAATGGATGGTACTCCCACTAAAGAAAACTAATTTAAACAAGTCAGGTAGAAACATGTACGTTTTTGCAGTGAAAAGTTTCTTTGTAGCAGTTCGGTTTATTTATTTCCTCTTTGGAAAACCATACTACACAATTGGTTTGGACTCAATTATTACCCAGCACATGCCTTTGAAATAAAACAAAATTCCAATCCTTACAGTAGTAATGTTGCCTCTCTCAACCTGTGTGCTAAAAAAAAAAAAGAAAAAAATCCATTTTGACTTCCAGCTGGCCTATTAGTTAGTTAATTAGTGCAGCTTATTACAAAATCAATAACAACATGCCTTTGCTGATACTTTTTCCATTTACGAATGTGAATATACAGGGCTTCCAACTACTTCATTATTGAATTTATTTCTTGGAAAGATTCCTCAGTGAGTAATGCATTAGGCTGGCTTGAAATCTCTCCACATGTATAGAACACAAATAAAAGTGAGAATGAGGGAAGACTGCTTGCTAGACTTCTAATTCTACAAAGTCTGTTTAGTTACCAGACTTTACTGTACGAAACATCAATAAAATTCAGTATTAAAAACCCACACACTTTTCTATATCCTTTAATGCAATGCCCTCCAACAATAGAAATAAAAAGAGCAACATCATTGCCTTGCTCTAACTCATGTAATACCAGCAGTATCAATTTTGTGTGCTTCTGAGCTCAATAACATAAGATGCACTGCTATCTCTGGTACTGTAAAACACGAAGGGGAACATTTCTGGTCAGATAAAATCCTTTTTTAGTGCTCAAGAGCAACAGAGTAATTCTAGCCAAACTAAGTTGCCAGCACATGGGACATGCATATTCTAAGTTTAATTTTTTCTCACAGTGTTGAAACATTATTTCTCTTTTTGACCGCTTTGACGGTTTTCCTGACCCTGACGCTCCTTCTCCTACAGGAAGTAGGAGACCTACAACCCGCTAAATCTAGGCCAGATTACCAAAGTGATTCTTCAAGATTTGCTAGGAGCTTAAATTATTCTAGTTCTGTGATGGTACTGGGTATAACTCAGTGATACTTAGAAAGAAGCAAGCAGTAGGATTTGTACTAGTTCCCAGTATTCCACTTAGTTCCAAAAATATAAAATACAAAAAGTACAAAATCACAAGCCCTAGAGAAATTCAACTTCCTTCATTTTGGCTCTTCTTTGTAACTTAATGAAGTTACAAAGTGTTTCCAAGCATTGTGGCTCTAAATAAGCTTTTTATGTGGCCAATTAGCAGCTTCTCATAATTATATTAAATGACTTTTAATGACTTAGATATAGTAGAAAATTATGCCAATAGACTGTGTTTTCTGATCAATATAGTTATCTCTCTAGTGATGTATGGTTGCTTTCCCTGGTAGCTGGGAGCCTGTGTGAGTGGTTGTGTGCCTGGGTGATCTGTTCAAGTATTATAAAGGAGCAGGCTACCCGCACTAGTGCTGTATCTGGTTCTTCAGTATCCTAACAGCTCATGGCTGACAGTTCAAATGTGGAAACACAAATTTCTTCTTTCAGCAGCAAGAAATATGCCTCTGGCATCTTTCTTTTGCACTTGTCAGTCATGAAGCTGTACTATACAGATTTTGAGAGCGCTAGAGCAGCAGTGCTAACACAAGAGTTACAGAAGCACTGGTATTCAAGGATCTGAAGTGAGGCTTGTTTTCATGCAAAATAACTGAGAAAATGCTTTGCAAATATTTCACGGACTCTATGGGATTATGCCAATACTTTGACTGCACCTGCCCCAACATCTTACTTGGATGATCTCCCTGTTTCTTTGAAATGTGCAAAGAGTTTGTGCAAAGTCTGACTTCAATACAGTTTGATCTGCCCCAGCCTGGATTTGCCATTATTTCTCTCATCCCAGAACTAATAATGCATACATAGTTTCTTTGATAAAACTCTCTGGATATTTTAGTCATCTCACACAATCACCTTAAAAGAATAACCACAATAAACCAAAATTTTGAAGTAGTGGCTTTAAAAAACCTTTGATCCCCAGGTAGGTGATCTATGGGAACAGGCTGAGATTTCCCAAGCTGAACCTCACAAAATTTGATACAATTTATGTTCCTCAGAGCTGTGATACACAGGAGACAATTGGCTATTGAGATGAGACTGCTTCTAAATCAATGTAAAAGGTGTTCCAGAATCACATTTTATGCTGCACTTTCTCTAATTTCAAACATATTTTTATCTGTAAACCACACAATCCTATGCCCCATAGAGG
The DNA here is from genome assembly GCF_971803275.1 of Cyanistes caeruleus. Classification (NCBI taxonomy): domain Eukaryota; kingdom Metazoa; phylum Chordata; class Aves; order Passeriformes; family Paridae; genus Cyanistes; species Cyanistes caeruleus. The sequence continues at coordinate 40,331,769 of NC_141705.1, forward strand.
CACTTCTGTGTAAAGTTCCAGACGAACTAATGGAATAGGAATGACAGACTAGATGTTAATATGAATATTTTCCTCTCAAACAAAGATTCAGTCTAAAACTCCTCTCTGTACATGGGGCTTGGGAAGTGAGCAGATCTACTGAACTGGTTTTGTTCCTACTCTTTTTTGCCAATAATAGAAGCTACCAATATCTGACCACCTTCAAGGAACTCATCTCTCTCTTAATAATGCACAAGTTTTCCCCAATGTTTGAAGAATAATATACAATGCTGAAAAATATTAGGCAGATGATAAAATTTATGAGAATATATATATATATATATATATATATATATATATATGTTTCTCTGGGTACTCAACATGTTTTCTACAAATAAAACATCCAATATCTGTTTGTTCTGCAGTCCTGGCAGGAAAGTGAGCTATTTTTTAAAAAGTAGATTTTTCTGGACTTTATGTGATGCAAGATGGAGTGCTTCCCTCAAGTGTACCATGGATTCCTGCTGTCTGCACCACAGGACTGCTCTGCTGTCTTCATGTATCACTGTGGATACAGGTACAAGGTAGCAGACATGCAGAAAGGAGTGCTCCATCCAGAGACAGCATAAATAAGTAGTGCTTGTGAAAATCAGGTTAGTAGAGACAGAGACAGATACAAGCAACAAAGCAAATAAGATTTAACTCTTTCAGGTGCTTTGGAAAATATCACGGGCAAAGGTGGATCATCAAAACATGAAGCACAGCTACTTAAGCAGATGACCAAAATGGTTCTCAAAATAATTTATTTCTGCAATACTGCATGCTGTGCCATAACATGCATTATTAATTTTTCTAGCAGAGTAAGTCAACAATATTTTCTAAGCCATGTCACAGATCAAAGACCTACTGTTCCTATTAAAAATGACAACTGTGATAATAATTTTTGTTAACATTCCAATGAAACAACTACATTATTTTTTTGTTGGGAGAAAATACACAGCACTATTGAACCTTACTACATTCTCCTCTTTGCTGGAATATAAATGGAATGATAATTTTCTTCCTCTCACAGAAAATAAGAAGAATTTAAAAATCTGTTTATACTGTAAAAGAATTGTAGTATTGTAGTCCATGGAACATTTGCAGAGCATTTTCAGTTATTTCCATAAAATCAAACCTTTATCTTCAGTGCCTAAGGTTTGAATAAATTTTGTGATGATACTGTTATTCTACTGCACCATTTGCTCTTAAAAGTTAATCAAGGAAGAAAGCAAGTTTTGGAGGAATTGAATAAAAACTTCTTAATACCAAGAGCAGACAAGGACAATTGAATTATTTCCACATTTCTTTAGAATCTCTCTCATGCTTAGACAGTTCTGCATGCTGAGTTATGTTGGGATGTAGTTGTTATATTTAACATGTGGCAAAACAAGTTCTACAACTTGTCCTTTTTGGAGAGTAAAGTCCATTGCCATAAGAATTATAAATCTTAGGGGAATAATGCACAGGGTGACCAGACATCCCCACATAGCCCATGCTTTCCAGGGCTTCCCCCTACTTGGATCTCTCTCCAAAGCTGCAAGATAAGGTAAGAGAACCTTTACATTTCTTGCTGCGCTCCTTTCCCAAGTCTGCTCCTTTTAGTGTCCTTATGCCTTGTATGAGTATGCAGGACCACACAGCTTACAATTAATGCCTGAGAATCTCTCACTTTTTTTTCAGGTGTACAATAACAGATGAAAAGTTTAAACCACCATAGCAGAATACTTGGGCACTAGGAAATTTTACCACCTCTGAATTCAACTAAGATACCACCCCACTGATTGACTGATCTCAGGAGGTCAAATGAGAGGCTTAAAACTACCTATGAAAATCATTTTATATGGAGGAGGCATATTAGATTTTTTGAATATAAGATCTCTTAAGAGAGTAGCATGCCATGAGTTTCAAAGTGCCATCCTGATTACTTTTACACAGGAGTAAAAGATCAGACACGTATCAGTAGCTTTGATTTACATAGTGCAGGTGAAATAACAGATTTTTAGCAGTCTGGCTTTTTTTAAAAAGTGTGTCTAAATATAAATTTCATTAATTTGATAATTTCTACTACATCTTCCCAGTTATTACAAACTTTCTGTCACAATGGCCTTTTACAATAAATCAATGACTTGATTCTAAATTTATGTCTTTGAAAAACTCTTCAGCAGATGGCTGCTTTCGTTTGCTCTTGCTCTCCATAAATGTCTATGCCTTCAAATTTTATATTTACATGTTACACGTGTTTACTATGTGGGCTCCTAAGAAGAGGCAATCAGAAAGTGACAACGTTAGTGTCTACTTAAATGGCAAGGTTAGAATACAGAACTTCATTTGTTTTCAGTGTTCTTAGGTAGTAGTACATGGTACTTGGTAACCACTGTTAAGACTGTCTCTCAGTGCTGACTAGAATTACTTGAATATAACCAATAAAACATAAGGAACTGTCATTTGCACCACATCATGACTCCTTTCATTATGTTCTAACATGAAAGAAATTCCTTAAGTGGAGAAAAAGGAATCTGTAAAAGCTTACCATAGAGGCAGGCTGGAAGACTACACTAAAATCTCACACAATCCCTAGATGGAAAAAGAAAAGAAAAACAATAAGTCTATTTCTTAAGCTCATTTTTTATGTAATATGTCTAGTTCTCACACCCATAACTGTTGAGAAAACCCAGAACGTGAGAGTTGTAACAAAATAAAGGCCAGTCACTACAAAGATTATCTCATAGCTGAAAGCTCACGTTTAAAGCACTCACACAAAGCTTTTAACTCCTAACTTGGAGTTGCCACAGATTGCCATGGGAACTGAGGTCAGCAACCAGGAATTTTTTTTTAGTGGAGGATCATAGATAAAGCTAACTTTAAACTTGTATGACAAAGAGTTTTCTTTGGTTTGGTTACAGGTTCTACACCCTGTCTAGAAATCTGGAAAATTTCTGAACACTGAACAGATTCTCTCTATAACTGAAACCTTTAAAACCTCTGCTCTCTATTCTCATGCTTTCTTTTACAGCCCTGTTGAAAGCTGCTCATCAGAAAGCTAAAGGGCAGTTTAAGCAGAATATGAACCAGACTGTTAAAACTTTCTGACTGTGCTCTTCCAGTATAAATCAATATGTTTATGAGGATCTAAAAATATTATAAAATAATTGTGTCTCTGTGCTCAGCCACTCTTTGCTAAGTGAAGCAGGGATTTTATGTACTTGAATTAAGGAAAATAGTCCAATTAATGTTTTAACCCCAGAGAATTAATATTTTAACCCAGAGGGAGCTACTGCTCATTCCTAAACATCACTTTCTAAAGTGCAGCTTGACTTTAGTCATTGGTGATTGAACCATACATATATATTTAAGGTGAGTAAATTTTTCAAGACTTTTGGGATTTTCCAGGAAACAGAAGGCAATATGAGCTCTAATAAAAGCAGAAACTATCCCAATGATCTACTGAAAAAGGGGAGAAATGGAGGTTTCTTGCACTTTCTTCTTCTTGTGCTGAGCTAGATAGAACCAAATAATTGGAAACTTATTTTTGGCTTTTATTTCAAGAATGTAGGAATCCAAATAAAGAATTATAGTCTCAACTTTACTCTTTCTCAAGAATGTCTCAATAGTTCAATGATACATTCCACAACAACATATTTCTGAAAAAAAATTTTATATATGATTTTCCTTGACAGTTGAGCTGATAGTACCAAAATTTCGAATCTGAAGACTTGCATACTGCTGACAAATCTGATAAAATTAAGAAAACAGTTCTCAATCCTGGCAAATCCCTGGAAAATTATTTTTATGCTATACAGAAAATAACTATTAAACACTAGCTGGATCTATCTTCAAGTGTAGGGGGAAGGACTTCCTTGCAAAAGTGTAGAAATGAGTAGAATGTGTAGAACACTGAGACTTATTTGGTGAAAAGTAATGATCATCTTTCCACCAGGAGATGGATGACAAGAAGCAGTAGTCAATACCCCATTAGCAGGTCCATTATAACTTTGGAATAGAAACACATTTTATTTCAGAAAGCTAAAACAATTGTAAGCAAATTTTAACAGCTGAACAAATGTATGTACTAATCTACAATTACAAAAGTTAAATAAATTAGTCATGCCATCACTTCTACTACACAAAAAAGTTTGTAACTTATTTTAAGACCCATTATCAAACTGTTCATTTTGTCTACACACACATTTATTGTTAATGTTGTGTCAGCATTTCCGTAACAAACGCTTCTTTCCAGAAACCTACGATTTAATCATTGCTGAAATTCTGCAATGGACCCTTCATTCTGGAGTGTGTTTATAGGGATGGGTTTAGTATAGTTCTAAAAAACTTACAGAAGTGCAAAAATAATAGCTACTATTTTAAAGAATTATTTAAGGTTCAAAAATTTCTCTGCAGTCATGTATATGCAAATGTCTATCCAACTTGGGTAAAAACTGAGTGCAAAACTCCAGGAAAATGTTTTTTCAAGACCAAAATGTTGTAAATACGTGAACTCCCTTTTTTCCTAAAAATTCATTTAATTGCTCTGAATATGTTCCTTCATGCCAATTTCTGTTGCTTTCATTGTATATGGATTTCAATAAATACAAGGAGAAAACTAAAATTCATTTTTGATGATCCAACATTGTAACAGCATCTGGACCCTATTTCACGTACATTTTCTGTCAGTGGAAGTATATTATTGAACCACTTACCGGTTTAAAATAGCTGCCTTTTCTCAGTCCACTTGAAATCAAGAATTCTAGGTTGGCAAATTCAGATTTTATGGGGACTTTTCTTCACCATAGTTTAAAAAATGGATCTTAGGAGCTCATGTGAGCCTTTTCTATTCAGGACAGCTCTGATGTTGGAGAGAAAAATTTACACAAAGGTAGAAAAGCATATTGCACTGTGTCCTCTGAGGTGGTCTGTAACTGAAGAATATGTTACTTGAGTTTTGTGAACCACTGAAAAAAAAATTCTACACTTTCCTACATGTCCAAGAAATTAAAGTCTCATGTAGGACTCCTATGTTAAAGATGTCTTTCATAACACAAAATAAAAATACCACAAACAAACAAAGAAATAAAGTTCTGGTCCTGATCAGTTGTTCAAAATGCAACACTGCCACATGAGAATTTTAAAGAAACACAGCAATCCAGCTGGACTACAGCTGTTTTTAAACAAAATTTGATTCTGACAAGAGATAAATTTTCTAAGCCAGTTTTTAAATTTTACATAGCTATTCTTACCATGTCAAACTTTTCCACATCTAAAGACAATGAATAATAATAGTGCATCATAGCATTTTCTATTTGAAGAAAATATTTCAAATTAAATCCTGTTATAAAGAGCTTACCATGACAGGCTCCTTCCCACTAATCCATAAGACCAGTTGTGTGATGATTACATATGGTAGTATGTAGGTGAAGGTGCTCCCTTAGGCAGGAAATCTGAAAATATTTCAGTGGAGGGTATAGGTCTCTAAAAAAACATATTTTAAATGCTCTCTTGCCAGAAAGATTCAAAATACATTCATTTATACAAGCAGCTCACAGATTTCTAGCAGCTCACAGTCACACAGCTTAAGGGTGTATATTGTGATTACTGCAGCTTAGGTACACCTACCAAAATTTGTTCTTGGCAGATAACCAAGTACAGCCCGCAGTACAACATGCCTGTCTGAGTATGTTCAGACTTCACTGTGGATGGAGTCACAGACTATGGATGCTGAATGCGAGAAAGCAGGCAGGGAGCAGTGTCTGTGTGAAACCAAGTCACATAGCTTTCTCAGGCTGGCCTGAGAAGTGTGGCTTGGGAAATCATAAAGAGGAAACCAAACAGTCCTTAGAGAAGGAAAACAATCTTTGCAGGTGTTGTTTGCAGCCTTGTTGTTTTCTTGCAAGAAAAGGTCAAGGGGTGGTGTCCAACGATGGTGATGTGTTGGTTTAATGACTGATGAGAGATTTACCTCTTGGACCTTGTCAGAACTGCCTATAAAAGAAGGTCTGGAAGAATAAAACTTGCTTTCTTTTGCAACCAGGCTAAGGGAGTCTGTGTCATACTTCCACTGTTCCTAATATAGTGCAACAACAGACTTGGGTACATCCTCCTGAGATATGCTACTTTGAACACTTTAACAGAAAGTGATTGAGCTGTATGCACTTTAACGAGATGAGTGATACTGACTGCTGGTTGTGTTCCTCCCCTTCCACCTGGAAAGCACTGGTTACCCAGTTAGGGCTGACTATATCATTGAAAATGAAAGATTCATTTGAGAATGAATGGAGAAAATGTGGTGGTGTGGAGAGGGTATAAAAATCCAACTTGGCATGTTTGAAACAGCAGGGAATTCCTTAAAACAAAACCCTGTGAATGTAGGATTCTCCTTTGAGAGATGGTAAAAGTTCAAAAGCAAAGGACTGTTACACATGTAGAAGGAGTACCAAAGAAACAAGCACATGGTGTTCAGTCCCAGATTCCTACACAAATCTAAACATAAAATAAGTGGACTACAATAATTTAAAAACTTCTTGGATCTTCAGACTTGCAAAGAAATAAATGTGACATTTTTTATTCTTTTCTTTTTCAACCACAAAACATTTGGGAAAAAAAAATTGTGCTATTCAGGTGGTCAAACTTCAAACTACAGTCCAAATTCATTCAGCATAAAACTACGTTTTCCTGCCTTCTCTGCATCCTCTTCTGCATCTTAACAAACCAAGACTGAAAAACAATGCAACCTTGCTCCTCAGCCTTTCACTGTCTAACCCCAAAGCCTCTTGTGTTTTCTCTAATTCCTGGATACAGAGCACAGCTCTCTCCAGGACTGTATTTTCACAGATGTTCTGTATATTTTAGAGAAACTTACATGTGCCTAAATCCCACTGTCCATATCAGGAGCCTCCTCTAACAGCCAGAACTCTTCCTCACATCCCTGCAGCACCAGAGTCTCCCTCTAGCTTTGGAATCTCTTACACTACACGCTGTTTCTCCACATAGTATATCCACAGCTTTCCCCAAGTCAAAACCTTGGAAGGAAAAAAAATGGGAGAGAAATATTTTTCAGCATGGCTCAGGATAACACTGTCTCCACAAAGGCTTTACCAAAAGTGGTTGTTATGGTTCAAGAGTAGTTGGTAAAAGTAGAATACACTTTTAAAGTGGAACAAAAAATTTACTGTTAGCTTAGATAACATCTAAATTATTCAAAATACAATACTTCTCATTAATTTAGATACAATAAGATCAATATTCTATTAATAATAAAAAAAAAATCTTAAAACTGTAATGAAAGGAAAAATACTATCCACTGAATTTCTTTCATGTTGTAGTCTTCTTCCTAGTGTCCTTCCAAGTCAGAAGATTGGAGATTCCTCGTCTTCATCAGGCAGAGATGTCCTGTGATGTGTCACTGTGAGTTACCAAAACTCATAATTATCTACCAGGACAACACAGGGCTGCTGAAGAGGGTCTTTTCTCCGCACTCTTGGATTCCCTTGAATCTGGTTTTAAATATTTTCTCATCAGAGACTACTTTCTCTCCCTTATACCCCCTGCACTGGTTTTCAGATGAATTTTGAAAGCTGCAGAATAAGCTGCCACTGTCTCAGTCAATACAAAGGGCTGTTGTGTGGACTACCACACTACCTGGTATGCTAGACCTGTTAATCTACTCCTTTAATTGTGTCAGATATCAAGGATGAGGTTAAGTTAAAGCAGATAAGCAAGAGTCAACTCTAAAAATGGTTAAAATAAGCTAAAAGAAGTTAAGACCTAAGTAATGTCAGATCAACACAAAGTCTATCTACTTAAATTAACCATGACAAAATCCATACTTACTAGGCTGTGAAAGATTGTTTGTTGCCTGGATTCTGGTTTCCACCCTCCCTCCATAAGTTCCATTGACCAGAGGACAGGAAAAGATGGGTAGAAAAATAAATGGACATCAACTCCAGCTTCAAAACAGCTCCACTAAAGACGGTGTAGACTGTCACCACAATTATTTATACTAGAATTGTATAGTAATTTCTAAAAGAAAAAAATAATTAAATCTTCTCTTTCAGATCTCGCTCTTACAATATTTCAGACACTTCTACTTATTTTATTTTCCTTCCTCTTGGAATTTCCTAATGAAATGTCTATAGTCTCTTAGTTTTCGTTTTGTACTTCAATGTTATCTACTACAAAGGACTACTTTTCTGATTGCACCTTTCAAATTATGTATAATTACAGTGACTGTTTAGATACCATCGTTATTTTTTTAGCATGACTGTAGAAGCTACTAAGTAAATGAAGTGAAATTCAGAAAATTAACAGATAAGATAATTACTGTATTCCACAGTCTCAAAACAAATCTTCATATTTGAATTTAGTTGTGTCTGACTAAAGAATCATACTGAATAATTAGATGTCTTAAGGAATTTGGAGAAGAGTTCTGAGGCATTACAGACTCCTACTTATTAGAAAATTATCATTTCCAAATACAGTGATGGATGAGTGGTTCTCTGCCTCATTATTTATCACTTGTAATATTATTTTTCCAGCTCACTAGCTAGAAACTCCCATGCAGAAAAGTAACTCATAATTGCAGGAATTGTCACCATCCCTTCATTTGAAATCACTGTGGCTTCAGCACTGTTTATGTCTTGGTTAAACTAAAGCATTCTAACAACACACAGATAAGTGAAATGAAAGACACCCTATAATTCAGAGTCATTACAGAAGCACATTAACATTTATGTTTTAAAATGGGGGTTTTTTACTATTATTTAGCACTGTCACTGAAAACAATGACGAGTTTTGCACAACAAAATAGAACAATAAAAATATTTTTGAAGTTCAGGAGGTAGGTAAAAAGTTTTTTGAGAGAAGAGTTTGTTGAAAATCTCACGTTTTCAGGGTTTTTTGAATGTGATTGCAGAAGAGTGTTCCTGAGACACCCCAGAAAACTAACACAATGCAGATCAGTTATGTTTCTTTCTATCTCTGATATTCTTGCTCCTATTATCAAGAAGAAACAAGAAATTAATTTCATCAATTCTGAGTCTGAAATGGATGACCTCTAGATATCAAGTAATGATAGTAACATCAATTCTCATCCTTAGAAAAGCAAGAGCATTAACAAGAATACTAACAGGTCTCACGGAAGGAAATAAAATGGCAGCACTGAAACCTATGGTAAACATTACAGTGCATTCAAAATACAAACAAATGTGACTCCACAAATAAGAACAACATATGCACTAAATTCCACTTGCAGCTATGGGGAGCCTTCTCCTGACTTCTAAACTCAATTGCAGACCTTTTATCATTAATTGTCAATTGGTTTACTTCAGCTTTTTTCCCATGGACTACAAACAGATTTAATAATTTTCTCTGTGCTACTGTTAGTGTCTGAATATATCTTCAATTATTTTCACATGAACTGAATGATTTAAGAATTTGAAAAAGTCAAAACAGTCTCAAAAAATAATTGCACTTCTACAATTTCAATGAAAATGAAGGCAAAAGGTCTTTTGACTATTTGTCCTTGGAGAAGGACTTCAAGGATGACTTTTAACCTTCATACACTCCAAAGTCAAACTGATCTGAGAGAAACCTATAGCAAAACAGACTGGCTTGCATTCTAGATTTTAGAGAAATATTTGTTATGGAGAGAAATATTAAAATAATTCTAAATCTCTGCCACTTGTTATTGTCCTTCCTATTCTATTTCCAGAATAAAAAATATATTAATTGACATATCAATATACCTTCTATAACTATTACTTTAAACCCTGGCACATAAATCACATATTTTTCTATACTATGGAACTAGCAATGAACCTAGGCTTCTTTCCTAGCTTGACTGAAACAACCTTTTTCTCTTTTGATTTACATCCTTCATCTTAAAATTAAATCACAACAGTGAGCCATTCAAGGAAAAACAATGCCATCTATTTCTAATTTTCCTAGTTCTATGAATTTCTCTTAGTTCTATTAGTGTACAATGTAGAGATAAGCCTTACCTTGCTCTACTAGTTTCACAAGGCACCACTTTACTTACTGTTTTACCTTTTCACCTGCAGTATGATGTATTTAACAACAGTTGTTTAGCTATACTTAATGTGGCATGAATCAGAAACATGGTTTAAAATCAAAAAATAAGCCAAAAGTAGTAGAAGATAAAGACTATGACACGATCCTTTGGGTTTTATCATGAAAAAAAACAAAAGCATTTTGTCAACAACTATATCCAAGATAAAAACCCATTTTTTGTACACAACTATTTTACACCCATGGAAATGAACAAAATACTCAATAACAGCTTGCATACAGCACACGGCCCATCTATTGAGTACAACTTAGAAGTTATATTTATTCTGTAGTGTAAGATGCCTTTGGTATTCCACAGATAAATCATGTAGGTGATAGACAAAATGAGGCTTTATTCAATAATGACAAGCTCTAAATCAGGTGTGTCTTCCACAGAAGGATGCAGATTTATGTGGGTTTGGGTTTCAGAGATTTTACTAGAAAAAATAGAAAGCAGAGGTTTATGCACACATACACAGAAGTGATTTATGTTTGTCTCACCACAGTTTATTGTACTAGAACTCTCTATCTTTACATGCGCTGCATCAAATGTATCTGCAGGGGCATATGTTCTGCTGGAGAATTAACCAAAACACATGCTGAGAACAGCATTGGCATTGTATACAAATCTGTGTAGGGATATCTGCAAGAGAAGGGTCAAGATCAATTCCATTAACCAGAAAGCATCACTGAAATAGATTTTAACCCCTTGGATGTAATTACCATAATTGCCATTAACACCACTCCATCCTTTTGATGGATTGAATGACATTAGATACTGAAGTTTTACTAAGACTGTAAAGTTATCCAGCGTACCTAAGGGTGGATAATTCATATCAGATTCAACTGATACTCCACATTCAGCCAAAACCAGTCTTAAATATTAAATTTGCTTTTAAAAACGGCAAGGGGAGACATCTTCTTGCTTTATCATTTAGTATCATTTTTATTTGCTGCTATTCACATAAACTCATAATGAAGACCAAGCCAATTCAATTCCCCTTTCCACCCTTTGCCCAGAATCTTCTGGAGGAAGAAATGAAGGATGTTACAACCACCCTGGATTACGGAACCTCTCTGGGACTTTGTTTATTTATATATGCCCCACCTACTTTGAAAGGATGGGTTGCAGCTTTGTGTACTAACATCTGGACAAGCTACAGCTACCAATTCATCTCCACACAGTGACCTCTGGAAGGCAATTCCAAGACAATGAAACAACATAGATAAAACTACAAAAAGACACTCATACATATAGTTCTGTGTTCTGCTTAGAAAATGCCTAATGAAATCACAACCTTCTAATTACTAAATTCCTCAATGATCTTAGGTTTTTTGGGTCTGATATATCCAGAGAAGTATTTTGAGTAGAAAGATGTACCAAATAAAAATCTGATTAAATTTTCACTGAATTCTGCCAGGATCAAAAAAATATACAGTCAGCTGAGGATGTTGCTTGTAGGGCCCTTTAACCTCCCCTATAGAAATCACACCACTGAACAAAACTCAAAGTTTCTCCCCCATATCCACCTGCCTATATAATACTTGAAGATTCCTAAACTCTTGTCTCTCAGATTTTATATTTAATATCTTCTGAACTGCTAGGCCAGGGCAAATTTTTTTGTGCAAATGAAAAAGTATAGACATTGGCTTTTAGAATATAAAAATGCAGTGTCTAACTGTGTACAAAAGGAGGCATTTACAGATAATAAAAATAAAAATTTATTTAAATATACATGCTTTATTTAAGCATTTCTTAAGGATAGCTGAAGAAGTTGAAATTTTTATGTATACAGACTCCTATAACCCCGCACTAAATAACTTTATATTAACCTGAGAATGTAAAGATTCTGTGACAAAGACAAGATATTAAAAATCAAGTTTTTAAAACTGAAGATTGCTTCAGAGATCTCCCTTCATTTGTCACTTATTCAAGGACGTGGAACACACAGAACCTGTCTCACTGTAGTGTCTGAGGGTACCAATGATGTCAAAAGCTCTAAAATTATTCAGTGAGGGTGTATTGATCTAATTGAGAAGCATAGCTAGATCTGTGCAAATCTGCACCCTTTCTTCTTCAACAATGCTAGTCAGGCTGCTAGTAAAAGAGGGTGGGAGAAGGAATCAGGAGCAACTGTACAGAGGAAAAGTTGATTATGAATGTAAATTATAGTGGAGAATATTTCGGAGCTTCTGGACTGAGACCTTCATTCTCTTTAATACTAAAAATCAAGAGTTATGAATTTTGGGTTAAATGTTGTCTTCTATCCTGCTGTAAGACTTGTATCCTTCTATCCTGTATTGTCTTCAGTGGAATAGTATTATGTTACCAAGATCATTTTTTCTCCTTAAACAATCACAAAGTCATTTTATAAACTAGTATATCAGTGTTTAATTGCACAAGTGGAAGCAGCAAAATTTGCTTGGAAACTGTGGAAAATGTTATTGACCGTCTGTTTTTAATTACTGGAAAAACACCTAAAGCAATTTTGGTGGCCTATCAGTAGAAGCTGCTTTGCACAGCTGTGTAGAGGCTCCATTGAAATTCAGGTTAGCTGTGTATTAGTCTTCATAAAATTATAACACATTAAGGGAATCTGTGCCACTTTTTCCAAGAGGTCCAGAACAGAATTCTGCTCTGGAAATTCTGAAGTGGCTTTCAAACAGCCTTCAGTAAAATCATAGAATGACTGAAATTAACAGCATTACAGTTATTCCATTTTCAAGAATGAATCCATAAAGGAATCAGTCACAAACTTGCTTTCTCTAAGATGCAAGGAAGCAAAATACATCAAATTTTCCACTTACAATACTATAAGATAAATTTCATATTTAGTCCTCATTAATTTACTAGACTTTTTGAAGTATGCACTTAATATTTCATATAATGCTGTGAATAAGAGAAGAACTCTCTAAATAGGATGTCAGCTATTTGAAGAAAGGTTGTCTCCTTTGAATTTGGCAATAAGGAATTGTTTGGCATTTCTGAGGAACACAAGTAAAACTACCTAATGCAACTTAAATGTCAAAACCAGATATAACTTAAATATTTTGGTGCTGGATGTGTGTTAACCTAAGAAAGAGCCATCATTTTGTCAGTATGATTAACACTAATTCAATACATTTGAAAAGCAATTTAAATGTGATTGCACTCATAACACAGTTTTTAATGGGAGGGAGCACCTTTAGTGGTCCAAATTTGAACTCCTCATAGTTCTCTACCTTTACTAGACTCTACTGGCAGTAGAGAATACCCAATGCATCCAGAATGATGATATGTTATTGTTTGTACTCTGATACAAGTCTTGCCTAGTGTTTTACTGCTATTTGCTGCATTTCTCCAGTGGTCATAATTTTTATCCATTTTCATGTGACTGCTCTGAAAGACAGGAGAGAGTTCAAGACTTGTCAAGGAAATTTCACAGCTAAGTAAAGCTGAAAAGAAATTTGCATCTCAAAACAAGAGCTTTGACTATATGGGAAAATCAGCAATCCAAAGCTAATGTCAGCCCTTATTCAAATAAAGGGTGAAATGCCAAATGTGTTTAAATTTTAAAAGTTTGTGACAGTTGCTTTATAAAGTATATGAAATCTGAATCCATTCCTGAATTTATTTCTCAAATAGTAAAATGATAAAAATACAATATGTAATGTGTGCTGGGCTTCAGTTTTATTTTTTGTTCTTATTAATTTTTAATAAAATTCAGATGAAGTCCTGAAGTATGGGGATTTTTGTCTTAAAATTAAGTTTGTAAAAAGTAATCCTGGATACATTGCTGCACGAAACAAGCTCTTTCCAGTATTTTGGTAAATAAAAAAAAAATTAAAAAAACCCCCAAAAAACTTCTGACACTGTTTGCCTTGCAATATCACATTCATAGCAATTAATTCTGACATTATGAGCAGTGAGTTTATCAAGAACAGTTTTCACACCCTATTTTATATGTGCTTCTCTTTTCTGGCATAGTTAAACCTAATATTTAGTAAGTTTTTCCCCTATGAGAAAGAACCTCTAGCAAATTTGAAGAAAAACATGGTAAACAACAACAATTCTTCAAATGACATCTCTAACAGCATTTGGTTATGACATAAATATACAATAAAAAGTTTATTAATGACTAAGCATTTTGTTAGCTGTGTTGACTTTAAAATAACATTGGAAGAAAAGTACCAATAAAAAATTAAAGGAGAGGCACATATATAATGTAATACTTCTGAATTCCTCAATTTCAAAGACTGAATAATGCAGGAAGGTCAAAGATTTGTGTTTTATCAAAATAGAATTCTATTGTCAGGCACATTTTCTTCCTCATTTAATGACTATCAGAACAGAATTCATAGATCCTCTTTGATAATAAAAAACAAGAGTTTAGGATTTCACTTTCAGTGCTTACCTGTACTCTGAACCTTCAGTTGTTTAATTTCATTTTGTAATGTTGATAACAAACCAGAATTTTTTTCCTCTGATTATTAACCACTGTAATTTGTTTGAATTCTAATGCTTTAGCTAGATGTACACAAACATAATAGACTACAATTTAGCCCATGGCATTTTAAGATTAAGAAGCTTGAAGTTATACCCAAGACACAGTGGTAGAGCGTTATTTCAGCTGTGCATCTACATTAGTCTCACTATCACTGATTTCAAATTGTCACACATCTGAGATAACAACCTGCAGCCCAACAAGTGGCATATGACAGTCTTCTGATATCCTGCTCTTTTTCCACATAGGTCTCCTTCCTTCTTTATGTATTGAGACCTGAATTTTCCTTCACTATCTCTTCAATCTTTTCTCACAGAATTCTCTTTATATATTTTGGGTTGAGTTTTTTTTTGGGGGGGTTCTCAATTTTTAATTTAATATTTTCCATATAATTTTATTTCCATTCTGTCATCAATAACACATAATGCAAGAAAAAAAAAAAAAAAGATACTATGTCATATCCTGTAGGTTTTTTTCCTGAATTTTTTCTAGTCAGAAATCATGACTCAAATTGTTCTGCCTAATTATATCAGCCAAGTTAGGAAATTATTTATCTTATATAGGTTATGGTACAAGAGAAAAAGGCCTTTATTTCATGGTATCAACACAATCAGTGCATTGGTTTCCAGACATTAACTAATAGTGAATAAAGATTTAGATGGAGATGCTAAACCGTTGCAGGGAAAGCAAGTTTCCTGTATCTTAACCAATCTTAGACGGTATAATTTAAACTCAAATCTAAGTAGCTCAGAAATCATCCTTTTTGGTCAACCATAGTTCTTTTCCTGGGAACAAGCAATTGGCTTGAAGCACCTCAGATCTGGCACCCTCCACAGCACACCACAAAGGGAAGTGAAACTGCAGGCTGACTTACACACTAAAAGATGTGCCTCAGGAGAGCAGCAGGGATGCAGAGAAACACTCTTTGAACTCAGCTGTTATAAAAGTGTCAAGAACTCAAAACTATATAAGGTGAAGCTATTGAAAAAGAAGGGGGTAAGTCTAATAAAAAGACTGACATCTTATGAACAGATTATCAACTATGAAAAATGAAAGTTCCACCAAATATGCAACAATCCATGTGAATATACAAATATACACCAGAACAGAAGCCCATGCACTCCCATGTGGAGAACAGCCCCATGCACTGGCTGGCTCAGTTCTCTGGGCTGATCTTGAGACAGTTCCTTCTTTGATGATAAAAAGCATAATGCTATGCTAATTGCCATCAATATTGCCTTTCTGTTTCTTCATCAGATTCTGTGCAATTTTGTGTAAGAAACAGGGAGGAGACAACATTGCTAATGAAAAATCAGTATCAGAGCAAGTAAGCTACCCTCCTTCAAATTATATGCTGAAAAGGTTCATTGGGAGACTTTTTCTCTTGTTTTTACTTAGTTTAGAATCAGACTCTATTAATCAAGTGATTTGCACAATGTCCCTGAACAGTGCAGTCAGAACCATAAAAGGATCTCATCTTACTTATTCCATCATGAGTCCACAGCAACTACAACAATCCAAAGACTACAGTTCTACCAGGTAACATTCATGCTTGAATATCATTTAAGCAAAATTGATGAGGTCTGAATGTATTAAG
This sequence comes from Cyanistes caeruleus, assembly GCF_971803275.1. Taxonomy (NCBI): domain Eukaryota; kingdom Metazoa; phylum Chordata; class Aves; order Passeriformes; family Paridae; genus Cyanistes; species Cyanistes caeruleus. Next base: position 40,347,930 of record NC_141705.1, read on the forward strand.
AACAAACCTACTTATGTTAAAAGCCTATTCCAGAGGTCATCATAGGTTATTATCTAGTCATTAAAGAAAAATTCTTGATTTCAGAAATGAAGTATTCTATTCTATTTGGAATCCCCCCCAAAAACCTACCTTGTGCAAACTCAAAAAAGCAGGTTTTATATGTCATTTCACCTTCATTACAAAGCATGGGGCTAAGTATTAGGTTTTCATCAAGTGTAAGAGCTGAACGTTGATTAAATACACATATAAAACACTAAAAAATAAGATTATAATATTTCTCTGTGATAAATTGCTTCTTTAAAAGCAGTTATTACGGTTTCAGTATTGAACAGGCAATGCATAAGCTCCTTTGAAAAGAATAAAATTTGCTGATGCAGAGAATTTTTGATTACAATTTTGATTTGATTTTTCTTAACTATCATAGTCATTATTTTGCTATGTAAGACATTGTGACAGCAAATATCTGAGTGGCAAAGCTAGAGAAGGTTGCTCTTGGATATAAAAGATGAGTAGAATTTTCACTCACTGAAAACCTGCTGGGAATGGCATCTGTGCTACTGCAGGAATCCTGTGCTCATGGTTGCCTTACATTCTTTTCTCAGTGTTGATTACCAAAGAAATTGCTTTAGGTCAGAGCAAAATAAATATAACTTGTCTACAGCAAGCAAGATGAGCAAAGTATGAAAAATAAATAATCCTTTTTCATTTCATCATCATTTCTTTTTTCACATATACCCTTGGAGCACATCCAATGTGCTGGGCCTATTAGAAGACTGCCTCAGTCTCCTGTTAAGTCTTGGCTGCACAGGCAAAATTTTCATAGATGAGGCAAGTTATTAGACAATGTAAATTCAAATTTTAAATTGATCCTAGGATCAAATGATGATGTGGAGAATAGAGTTTAATTCAGATGGTGGCCAGTCACGAATGTTGTTCCCCAGGGCTCAGTACTGGAGACAGTCCTGTTTAATAACTCTGTCAATGATGGGGTTGAGGGGATTGAATGCACTCTCAGTCAGTTTGTAGGCGACATCAAGTTGGAAGCGTTGATCTCCTGGAGGGTAGGAAGGCTTTACAGAGGCATCTGTACAGGCTGGATTTATGAACTGAGGCCAATTGCAAGAGGTTTGAAAGGTGAAATGGCAGGTTCTGTGCTTGGGTCACAACAACCCCATGCAGTGCAACAGGCTGGGGGAAGAGTGGAAAGCTTCTAAACGGAAAAGGACCTGGGGTGCTGGTTAACAGCAGGTGAACATGAGCCAGCATGTGCCCAAGTGGCCAAGAGGGCCAGAGACATCCTGGTATCAGCAAAAGTGTGGCCAGTAGGACCAGGGCAATGATTGTCCCCATTTGCTTGACACTAATGAGGTCACACCTCAAAATCAGTGCTTAGTTCTGGGCCTCTCACTACAAGAAAGACAGTGAGGGGTTCATGTGTGTCCAGAGAAAGGGAACAGAGCTGACAAAGGGTCTGGAGCACAAGTCCTATGAGGAGCAGCTGAGAGAGCTGGGGTTACTTAGCCTGGAGAAAAGGAGGCTTGTGGAAGACTTTATCAGTCTCTCCAGCTACCTAAAAGGAGGTTAGGGTGAGGTGAGTGTTGGTCACTTCTCCAAGTAACGAGCGATAAGACAAGAGCAAATGGACTCAAGTTACACCAGGGAGGTTTAGGTTAGATATTAAGAAAAAAATCTTCACTGAAAGTGTTAACCAAATATTGAAACAGGCTGCCCAGGGAAGCGGTTGAGTCAGCATTCCTGAATGTGGAGATGTAGCACTTGGAGACATGGCTTAATAGTGGGTTTAACAATTTGAGGACTGTGGTTGGACTCAATGATCCTAGAGGTTTTTTCCAACACAAATTGTTCTGTGCTTCTATAAATGTACAGGCAAGTTTCAATATTTGGTTCATTTTTTTCATCAAAATATGCAGAACTGAACAAGAGGAAAGACTACCCACAATATTATCCAAATGAAAAATATTTTCTAAAAATTTAAGAAAATAATCAAGAAGTTGGACACTATTATGTTAGCATTTTTCAAATTAATCATTTCAACTTTGCATGGCTTTTCATAACATAAATGTGCTCCACTTTTGCTTTGTTGAAAACATTATGTTCACAGTTGAAGTGAAATACTGCGCTTTGGGCTGCACTAAGGATAAATCAAGTCAACATAAACTTCACCTATTTTCTTAGAAAAAAGCCAAAACTGAGTGATTCTAGGCAGTATGTATAATTTTTTGTTTAATATCTTGGAACTGCAGCCACTCACTTCAGACATTCATGTTTTTAGGCAAATATGGTGGTTTTTTTTATCTTTAATATTCAGGGTTCTGGCATATTTTAGCTCACCAGTCCTCTTTTAACATTGTAGCTCTACAACAGCTTGCATAAATACTGCTTTGTTAGTCTAACCCTGGCTGTGTCTGTACTGCAAAATCTCTCATCTCCAGTGGGCTCTTCCAGTGCATCCTGGTATGCCTGAGCATGAAAGTTAATTAGCGTTTAGTCCTTTAAACTATTCTGTGGAGGACTACTCCTGGCCCTTTGGTCACTCTCTGCACTGGGAATAATTTATATCTTTCAAGGTACACTTGACCAGACAGCCCAGTATGGCTACACGCACCAGTACCACTATCCATGCCTACTGCCAGAACAGCACAAAATTAGTGCAGCAACATTTTGCCTCTCACCTAAAAGCAGAAGATGACAGGGGCGGAGCCATACACCTGCACTCACCAAGCTCTTCTAAGTCTGCAGACAACATTCCCCTCTGCTTAGATCCCAAGTCCAGCTTTCTCAGCCACAAAATGAAATGTTCCCCCAGAAAACCTGGCCAGACTTTGGTGTGATGAGGTCCAGCCAACATCACTTGCCAGAGCTATGCTTATGTGCCTCCCCTCTGCAGCCATGTGTCTGTGGCTACTCTTCTCCCTAGCCACATGTTTCTATAACTGAGATATCAGCCAGAAGACTCTGACCACGTTGGTCCCTTTGTGCTCCCACAGGACTGTGTAGCCCCAGCTGTGAGAATGTGGAAAAACACACAGAAAGTCATTTTGGATTGTCCCAGGACACTCTACCTGTGTCTCTGGGATGCATACAGCAGAAGCCTGTAGCCTATGCCCATTACATCCCTTTGTATCATCCTCCACCTTCCAGCTTCACTTCTCAATCTCCCTATGCAAAGCCCCTTGCAGGATGGGCTGGGCATTCAGTGCAAAATTGCCTTGCAGTGAAGGATTCCTTAGAGTGAGAGGTATGAGCTGCAGGTGTTCTGTGCACTCTCTCCCCAGAGGAGAGAACTGCCTTCCCCTGGGAAGCTTGGCTCAGCTATCCAAGCCGTGACTGCCACAGGCAGGCTCACAATACTTGACAGCACACCATTTTTCAAGACTTCCTTAGAGATGCACCCTGCAGCCTGGCAACCCTAAAATAGAGTACCCCCCTGTCTTCCAGCTGTTATCCAGCTCCTCTAGAGAGAGAACTGCAAGAACTCATCTAACAATTTATCAACCTAAGCCTGTCATTTTGGAAAGAGCAGGAAGAAATCCTGAAACTTTATGTTACCAAAGATAAAAGCTTGCATTTGTTATGGAGCCATAGGTAAACAAGATTTTTAGAGAAGATTTGGTGAGCACCTATTTTTGTCTCAAACAATCCACCTTCTTCATACTCTTCTAAGAGGATGGCCAAACCATCTTTCAAGGCCAGTAACCATGAGGGTCATCCCAAAAGGTTTAGGGGATACCAAAAATTCATCAGCAGTCAGGCTCCCATCTTATTTAGGAAAAAGAAAAGGCTCTCTGTTCCTGATTAATCCGGTTCTTCCATAGAAGTTCTGCTAGGAAGCATGGAATTCAGTAGTGTACATGTATTTCTGGATTGATAAGCTTTGTGACCATGAGAGGTTTTTTCAGCAGCTTCCATATCACCATACCTGCTTTATCTGCACCTTTAACTGCAGATCCCTAAGTGCTCTGATATCACTTTTAACAAGAGAAGGTGTTCTACTTTGCAGTTTTATATCGGTAAAATTGCCAAAAGGTAACAACACAGAGCCCTTTTCTGTTGTTCTGTAATTTCACAGTGACAAGAAAAACAAGAGAAGGAGGAATTGAGCACTTTTCTGAATAGGCCAGATAGGAAATGGCTCATCTCATATCTCCTAAATTCCATTATATAATATAGTTAATATCTGATGAAGATGCCTTTGATTTGCACAGCCCAGATTTATATAAGTACATATTTCTATCAGGGAAGAGAGAACAGCAGCCTAAAACAAATGCAAGGTGGAGAGGGATGGTTAATAATTTTTTTCCTAAGTGCAAATGCCTCTGCATGCATTACTTCAGCAGCCACTTTCCTGAAGCTGTTTACAAGAACTGTTATTCTTAAAATACGTTATAAATCCCTTATTCTTGATGCATGAAAAAAACCAAAACAACCTTTATGAATTCTTTCATATCAGTCTTCTTGGTGTATAAAATAAATATTTTAGGATGTTTTTCAACTCTCCATCACCTTGTTTTTTACCTGCTATTATATTCTTCTGCAGCTCTTCAGGTATCTTTCAACAGAATGCTCTTCAGTAAAAAACTTGGTTGCCTCAGGATAAGAGTCCTGTTTCACAAGACTATTATGTCTATAAGACATTGTGGTATTAGAATGACCCCTCATTTTGCCTTCGTAGGGCAGGTCTGTTTGCCTGCTTTGTATGAGATGGGCAGGAACAGAACCTAAATACCTCTGGAGTACTACCCACCTTTGTGGGTAGTACTCCAGAGAATCTGTACCCCAAACTACACAATTTTTTCCTCAAATCCTGTTTTCTGGAAAAGCATGCATTTGCTGCTGAAAATGGTGCTTCTCTTCACTAGATCCTGTTTGCCAGGCACCTTTTGGCAATGCAGTAAGTGGCTTGCTTAGAGTCAGTTTCATTTAACAGTCTTCTGTAAACAAAAGAAATCAAATTATTTTTTGTTCTCAGAGACTTAGGCCAAAGACATTTTTCTGTTTGATTTTCCTTAGTGATGGTGATGCATAGGACACACATCTCCAGGGTTTTCTTATGATAAAAGGACTGTACCAACCAAGTTCCTTACAAACATCTGTAACTACAGAGGTGCTGGTCTGTTAAATATGGCCTGTTTGCTCACTTTTCTCTACAGGATTCTCCAAGTGTGTTATCTTCATTTCAACTTAATATTTTTCTTAGTATGCTTTAATTTATCAGGTCCACCTCTTCTGAAGCTGCACTGAGTCTGGAGTCATGCTTTTCTACCATTCTTTCATCATATTCAGACATCTGCACATTTCAGCATTTTCTTGGCTAAGCCTTAACATGACCAGTGGTAGCCTGAGAGACCAGTATCTCCTAAAATGTACCCTGAATGACTATATGGATGAGACCATGTACAAAATCTTTTATTCCTAAAGCAATCTGCTGCAAACCTGAGGGTATCACAATAATAATAAAACAACCACAACACCACCACTAGGAAAAAAAAAATCAAACCAAACCAATTCCCCCTCCCCAAAAAATACCACCCCACACCAAAGGACACAAACAAAACCCTCCTCATATCAATATCAGTCTTCTCTTGTTGGTACTTACGTAGTTCTTACATATTTTTTTTTTAAAAAAAATCTGTTTTTTCTAGAGCCACAAAGAATGTATTTTGTCTGACAGTTCTGCTATTGATTATTTTAAGAGCTACCCATGTTTTGGGGATAGGTTATTTTAGTTTGCTTGGGTTTTTTTTTCTTGTTGGTTTGTTCAGGGAATTTTTTCTCTGCATAAAGATTCAAAGAACTGTTTTGGGGACATGAGTCACACCTCAACTTTACTTTTTGCAGATTCTGTGCTACACACAATTTAGAAGTTCTTTGTCCACTGGGATATCCTCAAACAATTCCTCAACCATTTTGGTTTTCTTAACCTCCAGTGAGACCACTTATATTGATACATTCTTAAGGGTCTTATATTTTTTGCCCTGCTACTATTACGAAATGTAACACTTGAAAAAAACCTGTAGGACCTGCAAGTCCAAAAGTTGTTCCTGGCTGACACAGGCTATTGGGTATCATTTTTTTGCTTTCACTGCAGACTTCCAAACAGGCTCAGGCAGTTAATGGGAAGATGTAGCCTTTTACCCTTCTGAAGAAACAAGTTAGTGTTTTGAGCTCTCTGTGAGTAGTACCCAATTTATAATGATTACACACCCCAGAGAATACAACCTATTGATGTTTGCTTCACTTAGCCTGTAACTCAAGTCAGATAAGTGTTTCTCTCTAAAATCCACACCAACAGATAGGGTTCATCGAGTTATGGGTTCTGAAACTATAAAAATTAATTAAATCCATGGTTAATCCACTTACAATGCAAGCAAATCTCAAAATTCTTCCTGTCTTTCTCCAAATCCACATTCACATCTCTAGACAGTTATTTAAATGTTACGGTTAGGTAAGGTTTGAAAGTGTAAACAACTACACAGCTGAACCAACCTTGTTAAACCAGTTACTGTCATCTAAACTACTGCTATCAACACTTTTCATCAGCTTGTTCTGATAAGATAAAATGAATAATTTATTGCCCTCCCTGAAAGAAACTATTACAACTGTTGTCCCCTCAGACTGTAGTACTGGTGTTTGGAGGCAGCTCTCATTGATAGCCCACATTACTGATGGGCTAAAACACCTGCTCAGCTCCCTCAGTGGAGACAAGCTGCATGCCATGAGCATATTTTCATGTAATGTTACTCAAATGTCCATGCTAGACCTCTAGACACAGCATAAACTCGATGAGTAAGAGTAACAACCAACTTAATTATGTGAAATAATCTCCAAATGAATATCTGGGGGGATTACTCAATATACAGTGTTCATCTTGCTCAAGAATGTCATATAACCTCAAAAAGAAATCCATAGAATCTCACAGAACCACAAGCTTGTATACACAAATGGAAACAGATAATGTTTCAGCTCTACCCATAAAAATATGTGGTTTCTAAGAAGCAGCAGTAATCATGTATTTTCTGAAAATCAATGTTTCTAATGCAAAAGCAGGTCTGTCTAAAGACAGAATTTTCTCTCTAGCAACAAGGCTAAATAAAACAGCCAGGCACCTGCAAACACAAACGATAAGGAGGAATAGGTCTCTCATTTCCAAATCAGCAGCAGTTCTTGCATTCTACTTTAGTTAAACAACAGGACCAGCAGTCATAATCTCTCTCTGTGGAAGAAACTCTAAAACTCTAAGCTATTTTTTGAAAAAAAGAACTGCAAAAATTATCTAAAAAGAGTGTTTTAAGGTGGAGAAAAGGCTTGATTTTTTTTTTTTTTTCGCATACCTGCTTCATGAAGCTCAGGGAAAGACTGAAGAATATACTTGAAACTGGTCTGGCTTCCTGCATCTTAGGAGTTCAGGCAGTCCTGATCCTGTCCACGTTCAGATGTGAAACAATCTCACCCTGCAGTCATCCCTTTGCACACACAAATGATCTTCTTCCTCTCACTGTCAGTCAGTGACAAGAAAATAGGAAACAGGTAAGCACATGTAGCAATTCCAAGCATCTCTGCTTAGGAAATTGCAGCTGTTGTTTATTCTTTCTTCTCTATGGTGCATACTAATCTGTGGGATATGGCTGGAAAGCAAGCCTTCAAAGCCAATTATGAAGCAGGATAAGCAGAGTTGACCAACAAAGGGATGCCACTGCTGGAAGAGCTCTGTCAGTTTTTCAAGGTATCTTTGATACACCAGGAACTATTCTAAATACACTAAATACAAGAGAAATAGCCTTCAATATACACCTATGAAAATGTGCACACAAACACACACATATATATTTATACACACACCTGTGTGAATGTACCATCCATGCTCTTTCTACAATGCACACAGAACAGCCTGTATTTTTTCTCCATACAAACCATTCATGTTCTGCTGAGTCAGACATTTCTGTAGATCTTTGAAAATGCTAAAGAACCCTGCCAGTCAGATTTCCTCACCCACAATGAAACTAGAGAATCAGTCAAGGTTAAAAAAAGTTAATTTCAAATATAAATGCAAGCACACTAAATTTGTCATTAAATAAACAGAATGCATGTTTTTATCTAGCTATCTATGGCATACCAGCATGCACACACCATTTACACAGCAGTAAGAAATAGAAACCATATCAATTATATTGTCTTATTAATTATTATTGTCTTTCTGGAGATGGTAAAAGACAACCTGATCATTTTGCCTCCTCTGTTTCTGGCTCTCTGTGTTAATAACTATATGGAATTTCTGAGACGTGTCTGGACCCTAGAGGGAAAGGACGTTTACTGGAACATGGGAATTCATCTTGTATCTCTGAGATATCTCAGAATCCATGGTGGGTTCATCTACCAAAATGTGATTTTCATGAGGAGCCACTGTTTTACAACGTATGTGTATGTCAGCTGGACGTTATTTCAGTATGTTATTGTCACTAATCTGTGACAATAGGGTATTGTCACTAATCTGTGCTGCCTAAGTAAAATGGAATGATAGTATTTTTATCCTTTGGCTTGTTATTTCAAAGTGCAAATTCTCTGTGGGGAACAATAAACCAAAGATTAGATGGCTTTCAGTGCCTGAGCTTAAATGGTGAAAGACAAGTTAGATATGTATTGTGGATATATGAGTAAATTAGGTAGTATATGCCACAAAAAGGACTGGATGAGTAAAATTGTTAGAGTTAGCCCTAAAACTGTAAGTGTGCTCCAGATGCTCTTATCAAATATTCCAGACACACAAACAAAAAATAAAGTTTTTTCACTTTGTTTCCTTTATTTAGTTTTTTAAAAGACTGTCACAGAGTTTGAAAGTCATATTTCCAACAAGAAACAAGAATATATTCAGCAACAACCCCTATTACATGGTGAAGACCTTTCCTGAACATTTCAGGTTAAAATAGCCTTGGGATTTAAGTGTATTATTATATGCTGATGAAAGTCAACCTCTTTAGACATCAAATGGAAAGAACCATGGGACAATTATATTCTAGGATGGAGAACAAGCTAAACAAGGAGAAAAAAAAAAAAAAAAAGAAAAAAGCTCAAACTAACAAAAATATTTTGAAAGGAAAAAGAAGCATTACAATCACAACAGACAACCAAGATCAGTTTTCCATCTGCCATACATTGTTTCAAAATGAAATAAAACCTGCTGAGTTCATCAAAGTAGTAAGTGCTTTACAGCCTCCAGATCACTGTGAATTTAATCACTGGGAAACAAAAGACAGATGCAATGAATTAGCTGGGAAAGGGATAACTAATTTTCATTTCTTTTACTCCTTACAGCACCCTAATCTGAATAAAGTACCATAGAACACTGGCTGAGCCTAAGATCAGAAAGAAATGTAAGACATAGTTTAGAGAGTGAGGCTCAGCTGTTAATAGCCAAGATAATTGCATACCAAGGAGAAAGAGGATGAAGATTAAAAATGTAATAGTGCAAAGTCAAGATGATAAGATGGTTTGTTGCAACTTTAAAACTAGTTTTTATGCACACTGGATTTTTCTAGATCTTTGGATGGACTATAATGTTTGTTAATTTTTTGTTCTCACTAGAATTACAGAGATCCTTGTTTACAAGGGGTTTTGCTGGTTTCATCCTTTTCAAAGGTTGGGCACATAGCCCTCTTTCAGGAGGGGAAAAAAAGTATTAATAGCAAGCAAAAACCCTCTCAAATATTGTTGTTAATACAATTGCATGAGGTTGCACAGTCCCATCTAGTGGTCAAAAATTACTGCATAGAAGAAACAAACACAGCACCTAAACCATAGTCCCAACAGATCTGCAAATGTTATTATCTGTTTAAGCATTGTACCAATATTCTCATGCATTCCAGCCCAACTATATTTTATTGTATGATATCCTAAGGCAGAGCCATATACAGTGAATGCTCCCTGTCCGCAGCTAATTCCAGTGAAAACAGATGCAATTGCATCTCAAAACTGGACTCATCTAAAGAAATTGAGCTATCATTGATTTTATTTTGCAGCTTACTCTGCTTCCTGAGAATATTTTCTTATAGTAAATATCACTCTCCAATGGTATTCTGCAAAGTGGCAGCTGATGGTAGCATAATAAGCAGCACTTTACAGACATTGTAGATTATATTACTATTGACAGAGTCTTAAACTGAAGCAGAATTCAATTTTTACTGCAATCACAACATCTCTCTCACTGTCTCCAAATCAGTATTTCAAGGAAGGCTGAGTCCTGCTGCTAGAGATGTGAAAGTTTTCATGACCACCATATGCCATAATTATGACTATTTAAAAATCTCTGGCATTTGTTGAAAATTGACTGAAAATTATTTCAATGAAGTTAAAGAACACCCTTCTTATTAAGCTAGTAAGTAAAATAATCCCTAAAAACATTCACATTTACAGTGTTAACAGGCTGCTGATTTGGAGACAAAATCCCTGATACAGGTGGATTTCAATCAAGGGTTAATGCATAAGTTCTACAGTTCAATAGAGAATGTGAGCAGACAAAAAAATTATGAGGCACTGTTATTTCTGTCTTTAGGAAAAGTAGAGGAAAAAGCTTAGTAATTGTATAAGTGGTGAAACCCACAACATGGGTGGGATGAGATCAATGTCCTTTTCTTTGAGAGGTGACACTGCAATTGATGTCATCACTTCTGTTAAGGACCACATGTCAATCACAGAGGCAACAGTGCCCAAGGAGGCAAGAAGGCCAAAGAACTAGAAGGTGCTCTTACACGTGGAAGTGGACTACACACCAAAGCATCCTGCTATAAATTTGCAAAACAAAGGTTACATTTACTTACCACTTGAGTGACCCAGCCCACTGCACAGGCAGCAGACCCTGCACATTTTCTCAGTCTAAATCCCATTCATCCACTCTGGAAAATGACATCATGTTTTGTTTTGTAGTTCTGAAAATCCATGTATTACCTGAAAAATATTCTTGTTATCCATTCTGTGTTGTCTGCACACATTGTCCAAGTAAAAAATACTGCATTTTTTTAAAAGCTTATAAGAAATTTCACTGCAAGTACACCTGATTGCTTTACAATATTCCACACCTCTTCAACCCTAAATCACCATATTATTACATTGCCAGATGAGCCAATGAGCATGAGGTCAGTTCCCACACCTGAGCTGGGAAGCTACAATATATGGGAAGCACAAATGTCTTTCCAAGTTCCCCAATTTATCTAACTTTTCTCTGACATTTCAGGGCAAGCTTGACTGAAATTTTACTGTTTTATTCAAAATAAAAATATAGGCAACCTACCTGGGGAAAAAAAAATATATTCTGGTGCACCAAGAAATCCAGATATGTGTGAAAACTTACATGTCAGTTGCAGACAAACGATAGGAGAAATGCATATTGCAGGATGATAAAACTGCCACATGTGATAAAAAAAAGTCCTGACCTCCTCCTGTATAGTTGTGTACTGCATTAAGGTATTCTCCCTATGTTTATGAGAACAAGGTTGATTGCAAGTAGGCCTTAAAGGTACAATTACATTCAGGTGCCAAGGAGGTCTCAAGATTAGAAAAGAACTTGCTTCAATGCAAGTTGAAGGTAGTAGGCAATAGCTCATGATGGGACATCTATCAGGCTTAGAATATAGTCTGTCTTGTTCACTTTCACTGCTTGCATAGTTAAACCTTTTCTGGCAAATCTGCCTCACCCAAATCACTCACCCAGAGTGAAACCCAAAGCTGTATAAAATGTGTGGTAAAACAAAAAACTCTACAAGGCTTAGATCATACTTACATCTATTATAATTGAAACTTAATATAACTAAACAAGCATTACAATTAAAGGAATAAAATGCTACCTGCTTGTTGAAGTTGTTTGAAATTTTTCACAAATAAAGAAAATGGCAAATTCTCCCAGCTGTCATATAATCAGCAGAAAATGTCTGCTCAAGCCATTAGAGTGAAAAATACAAAATTTTTAAATTGGCACAAAACCCCCCATATAATACACATTTCAATGCTATTTCTAAGGGTAAGGATAAGTAAAAAATTGAATAAGGATCAGTTTACAAGCAAGTCCTTCATATATCACAAACTACAAGACCTTACCAGACAGTTTGCAGTCCTGATCTTGCCACAGGAAAAAAATAGAATGGCAAAGATAATTGGAAGTATCTCTGATTATGAAATACTGGATAAAGTGTTGAGAGGGAAGGATGCAGAGTGACTTAATATTTTAACATTTTCTTCGCTCTTCCTCCTGAGTATTTCCTGTGATAGCTATTTATACCTTGAATGGGGTTTTGAGAATAAAGGAAGGACTTTTTTGAGGAGCCAGGGGACGGGCAGTGCTGCATAAAGTGGACAGAAGGCAAAATAGCAGTTACTCTTCTTAGGTCACTAGCTTGGAGGCCACACAGGCTATTGAAGAGACTGACATCAGCAGCAGAGTTCTTTGGCATCAGGAACTCAAGAAGGTTATCTTCATCTAATTGCTCCCTAAGCATCACCAGAAGCAAGACAGCTTTTCTTTACATCCACTGTAGTTCTATGATAAAATTTGTGATTTTATTATTGCTTCCTCCAATCTGTCTTTAATATCCATCTTCTTCTTACCTGTTCTTTCTCTCACTTTGTTTTATATAACTACAAAAGATTTGGGCTAGGAGGGATTTCTGCAATCAATATGTATTTCAGAATATATTAAATGGGTGTGGGTCACCACAGAATTATTTGATCTTACATTATTTTGGTTTTCTTTTCTCCAGAACTCCTGTGAGACTTACCTGAAGGTTTCTGCTCTTTACACAGATATTTTATGTTATCCATTAATCATTTTGTTCATTTTACAAATAGAAAATAAGAGCATTTCCTGACTACTACAAATACTCAAGTACCTCCAAAGAGCTCAGGTATTGAAAGGGAAACACAAATACTTGCATATTGTATTTTTATTTTTTTTTTTTAAATGAGAATTTGTGAGGCTTTATGTAATCTTTAGTGTCTCATTGGCACTGTAGTGTCTATTTTGAATTGTCTTTCATATAGTTTCCCAAAGCAGTAAAAAAAGAAATCTTAATAAATGTCTCTTTATGGGGTTATTTTCATTGTAGATAGTACTGTAGTTTACAAAGACTCGGATGTATAAATGAACTTAGGTGAATAGGTAGTCTTGCTGATCCTTAGAAAGTTTGGGTAAATGCAATCTAAACAATTTTAAGTAACAACTGGTTATAGTTAATTTCTATCACATTTACTTTTGACAGTCACAAGGACTATATGAATGATAACTCTCTGCTGAAGCTGCTGTTGCTTTATCCATTTTCATTCCATCTCATTTCTTTCCTTAAATACCATTTGCCTTTTTAATTCTTCCCACCTTTCTGTTTTTCAGTGATGACCTCAGTAAGTCTTTTGAAGCACAAACTTATTCCAGCTGCCCTTTAAAATCAGAAAGTATATCTCTATCACACAAATAACATAATATGGTGGAATTTATTGTTGCAGATATCCTTGGCTTACAGAGGGTCAGTAGCAATATTAATATTAATAATGAACCTTTTAGGAAAAAAATTATAAACCTTATTAAACAATAACATTTGGAAGGAATATTAAAACTCATGCCTAAAGGCATAAACAAACCTCCAGCTGATGGGTTAAAGAAAGAAACTTTTTCCTCAGGGCAGGTTTTATAATTGCTTAGCATATGTCTTCTTCCAGCTTTCTTTAAAACACATGCCACCGAGAGTCACTGCTTAAAACAGAATAGTAAAGTAGATGGAGGGCTGGATTGTTTTTGCAATGACATTTCTTGTAGCCCACATCACTTTAATGCTGTTTTCATTTACTTATTCGGTCCCAGAATTTGCTCAACAGATTCTAAAATGACCCTTTCTTCAGCTATATTTTTTTCCATTTTATATTTGCTGTATAGTTTATGCAAAGCTAACTTCAGCAGACCCTCTGCAGCACTTACAGCCTCAGCTACATCTTTCACCTCATAGCCTCATTCACACATTCTGTTCTCAGGCTACTAGAGTTCTGTTTTGTTTTTTCTGTCAGTATTCTGTCCTTTCTGGCTTGGTTTCTGTATTTCTTGTGGCTTTTCAAGTCTTACTGAAGGCTTTTTTGCTTTCTGAACAAGAATAGTTGCCATACTATTCTGCTTTACTAAGAAAAAACAAAACACAAACAGAATAGAAACTACTAAAATTGGTACACAATCCTGGTTTTCCTTCTAGGATTTGATTTTCTTCGTAGCACTTTTTTTACAATAAGAGACTCTTTTAATCCATACCAAATTGGTAAAAAATTAATTTTTAGCTGATACAGATTAAGTCCATTAACACTGTAGTCACCAGTTAAACTATAAGGAAACAACTTCTGAAGAGTTCTATCCTAAGATCCATAGGGTGAAAAAATAAGGCAGTGTAGCTGAAATAAATTAAATATACTTACAGGCTGTACTCAATGGTCTGGTTCTGGTAAAAGAAGTCTTTTATTCTTACAAATTTATGTTTTAGTATATAAAATTGAATTTATCTCTAGAAAATACAGCAATGACCAATGTAAATTGACTCACATAAGTAAATTATTTTTTTTTCTTTGTGGATATCAATTTTACATGCATTTTTTCATCCAGGTGTGAATCAACTATTTACTTTTTGTATCATAAATTATGCAGCTTAAATAAGTATGACTTATATAATACTGTTGCAAATAAACTGAAAGACTCTAAACCTTGTATGAATTCTAAAAGTATGATGTACTGTACTTGATAATCAGTTACAGATTTTAGCTTTCATAAGTAAAAATTTGTTCCAGCATTTTCTGTAAGTTACCATTTATGAGTAAGACTTTCAGTACTCGTGTGATGATTCAGTTAGTGGGTGCCAAAACACAATGTGTTGTGATAAATATACTCCTTTTGTTTCCACTTCTGTTTAATCTGCCAGTGATTCTGCATATCAGCCAGATCTTCACAGGCCTCTTAGTGTTTTATTTGATATTATAAACTGGACATTGTTCTGCAAGTAATCTTGCTTACAAGGTCTCCTTTAAATATTACACAGAGTTTAGTACTGAAGTGTCCCCCCATATATTACTCTGTCTATGATTTGGGCCAACTAAGCGTGCACAGAACTGAACAATAGTGGTGATGTTTGCAGTCTTTCTGTGATTATACTTAGTTGAATGGATGCTGTGAATATTAAACCCCACCCCATACCTGCAAGAACAAGTAGTGTGAAGGAGCCAGCATGAGGATACCTGTAAGAAAGTAGTTTACAGATAAATTGAGGATGTGGGACTTGCATTTTGAAATGAATTCGCTATTCATGTCTATCATTCACTGGTGTACTCCTTTTATTCAAAATAATAGGCAATTATTATTAAATCTTAAAGTACTCAGATCAAAGAGAAAAAGTGTTCCTCTAGTTCAGAAACCTAGCCAGATGTTCTTTGCATTAGCTAAAATATGGTTGTATGAAAAATTGCTTTTTGGTGCAGTAGTTTAAAAAAAATCACCTCAAATCATATCAGGATTAATAATTTCTGAATCTTTCCCTG
The DNA here is from genome assembly GCF_971803275.1 of Cyanistes caeruleus. NCBI lineage: Eukaryota > Metazoa > Chordata > Aves > Passeriformes > Paridae > Cyanistes > Cyanistes caeruleus. The sequence goes on from NC_141705.1 coordinate 40,363,494, forward strand.
ATTATTTTAGTTTCTAACTCACTTGTAGGCAAATCAATGGAATAGAGGGCCTAGATTCACATTACTGAAGGAGAGCAAGTGTCACAGGACCTCAAGAGTTAGTCCTTGCAGAGGGGAAGTATTTGAGTTCAGGCTTTCACAAATGCAGGGTATCAGAGGAAAGTGTTCTCAGTCTATTTTTATGACATTATATCAATAATTAAAATGGCCTAGAATCCTCATCTCTTAATGAATGTCTCAATCACGAAATCAGACACGAGCCTCTCTCATGTTTCTGTCCTGTGCATTCTTTCACCTTTATCAAGCTCACTCAGTTTCTCCAGACAGAAACTCCACTGAATATTGTCAGCATGGAGCTGAGACCCACCTGCCCAGCAGCACTGAGCTCGTGTCCCCTGGAAGCAACTGCAGGGCAAGCCCAGCTCTGCACTGGGCTTGTTCATGGGCTGTTCATTGGCTCAGAGCAGAACTCGAGCAAGAGACTGTGGATGTGACTTGTCTTGTGCTTGTTCTAGATGCAAGCCTTTATTGAAAATGGAACTGGATTGTGCTCAAAATCTGTTCCAAATACTGTTATTTGTTCTTCTCTATTCACAAACCCTTTATGAGTCAAGGCCTTTGAATATTCATATGACAACTATTTGAAACCCTTCTCCTGTGTAGGCAATAGTGTTTGTCTCAGTCCTCTCAGATGCCTTCCATTTAAATTTTTCCACTCATACAGTGGCAAAAAGTGATGCCTTTGTTCTGTCAAATTCTGATTCATCTTAGTCTCACCCCATCAACTGTACTGTGGAATATGAGGATAAAATTCAAGTTTTTATGATAAAACCCCAAGAAGCTGAAGGAACTAAACATTCCTTAAAAATTTTTATTGTTTTCCTTTGTTATTTAAAATTTAATTGCTCCTCAAATTAAATGTATTTCTTCTAATGACTCCTTTTACTGAATACATCAGCTTATCTGCTGCAACTCTGCTTTTTAAGTCAATAATCTCTATGCTTGAACAATTTACTATATGTTGCTTTCCTATAGCTCACAGCTAGGGAAATTAATTCTGTTCAGACTCAAAGTAAATGTTTGAGTAAATGGAATTAGTTTACTGATACATGAACAAATCTAGGATAGGATTTAATTACATTTACAGAAATTTAATCTAATGAATCAGGTTGATTTTTTTTCTAGTATTTAATGGACCTTGCCAGGATCAGTAAGTCACCTAAAATAATAAAGCAATTTCTTCTGTACTCCTCTTTGAACACGCAACCTGTAAAACTAATAAATAGCTATATACAGTTTGTACAATCATATGAAAGAAATATTGTTGCTTTTTTCCCCCCCTTCTTCTGTGTCCAAAATTATAATCAAGACTGCCTTCCTTCTGTGTAACAACATTAATGTGTTTGCAGAAAATAGCTGCATAATGGGTACATTAAGGGTAGATTAGCCACATTGACTTTCTAATTTGGTGTTCTGTCTTCAACAGTGGTCAGTACTGAGTGCAGCAAAGGAGGCACAAGATTTATTAATACTGGATAAGCACATGATAACTTCCTAAGAGAATATTTCTATAAAAATATTTGCCTTACTGTCTTGAACCAGAAGGAATTATTCCTAGTCTACCCAGAAAGTATAACTGTGCTCCACTTTCCCACGCAAATATGTTTACCTCTTCTGCCACAGCAAGATTGTAGTTTTATTAATATCTCATGGCAATGAATGCATTTTTCAAATATTTTGGTGAGAAATCAGATTCTTTCTGGAGCTACACAAATATGGAAGGCTTCTTTTGTTCCTGTGCAACTGGAACTGGAACAATATGTTGCCAAATTTGTATTGCCCACAGCATTCATTAATAATAAACCACGGCTATCCTATGCTCTTTCACTGGTCCCATGTCAATGTTGGGGTTTTTTTGAGCCCTTTTGATGTTTCTAGTTCTTTTCCTTCTGCCTTGGATGTGTGATTCTTTGTATTAGTTTCTCAGACTATAGTCTTTCAACTATAGTCTTTTTACTCAAGCAACTTTATGAACTCTAATATTAAGCAGTTTATAATATTAAAAATTATTTCTACTCTGAATTTGTAACCTCATTTAAATGGGAAAAAACCTTAGTCCTGTACAAATCCTCTCCAGACTTTTCCAAGTTTACATACAATATTTTCATAATAAACTTTCATTATGATAAATGAAAACTCAAGATTCACTTTTTGTTTCTTTAAGGAATTGCTATAAAAGTTACAAGCACAAATATAATATTTTGAGAATTTAGAAAAAAATTTTGTTTTTTAAAGGTTTTTTAAATGCAAATGCATTACAAAAATATTCCTAACAGAGAGGTTTTGGGGTTTTTTTAAATCAGGTTGTAAATTATAGCCAGGAGGCAATGATATCTAGAAGGTAATTTCTTCAATTAGGATATACTACAAGTCATTAATTTTTATAATACTAATTGCAAAAATCATACATTGATAAAGCAAACAAGCATTTCTAGACTTAAATCTTATTTACACAACATTAATGGAAAAATTACCAAGGCCGTATAAAACTTCTATTCAATTCTTCACTTTGAGGAGTAAGGTGAATGTTATATTTCCAGTACCCAGCAATTTGGCTTTCACTCAAATGCACATTGCCTATGATGTCCCATGAATAACATAATCTGCTTACCAAACTTGATCTTGTTAGTAATTTATTGTATTTTTAGAAGTTAAATAAATTCTAATGCCATTTCTGTTTCCTATATTAATTCATCTAGTAAAAAATGGTTGACTATAAGAAGAAATTATTCCCAGTGTAGTAAGCTAGTGCAAACTATTTATAATCAAATAATTGCTCAGAAGTTTTTACATTTTGTAGCTTTTTTTCCTCCTGGATTGTCATCTGGATTAGGTGTCATTTGTTCTCTCTGAGGCAATTTAAACTCAGAGTTCTGACTAAAGTAAACAGGATGTGAATGTAAGTTTAGTTGATGTAGCTCAAATTTATGCACAGAGACTACTAGAATTAACAACAGCAAAAAAATTGTTGCTTACCTGAGAAACATTTAGCAACCACTTCTACACATATGTAGAGCTATTCTAAAGTTATTCTGATTTCTTCTTCCTTTTGGATTATTTGAAGGCACTTTTACATTCTCAATGAAGCTTTGTTCTGCAAGCAGTTATTAAAAGAGCAAGAAGCAGATCTTTTGAAAGATTTGATAATCAAACAGGAAACGAGAGAAAATGGATAAAATAATCTGAAAGTGTCCTGGGTGAGTAAAGGGAAAAAAAGAAACCCAAATTGTAGGATATTTAGTATACTTGCACACATACAAATACCCATACAATTATCTATGTAAATACACAGTCACATGTAAAGTAATATTGTCCCACTTGTTTCAAGAGAATGACAGAAAAGTTATGCAGCTTGATTGGCTTTTCATCTTTCCTACTTTCTGATTTTTTATCACTGCCTCAATTGCAATAATTTTACTATATTTTGGCTTATACCACATAGGCATAACATGATGCTTAGTGCTTTAAAAAAAAATGTTCATCCAGAATTATATTGTATTTACACTGGTAAAAATAATGGAGATGAAGTTTTATAGACCTTTACTTTCAGTGCTGTTTCCTGAGAAAAAAGCTTCTTGGTTCAAAACTGTGATTGGTTTTACTTATAAGTAAAATCACAAAGATGATCACTGTAATAGTAACAACACATTCTTTACTGGTTGTTTTAGAGTACAAAAATCTAAGGAATATTGGCACAAGAGTAGTAAAGTCACTGAAGATCTGAGTATCTGCAAAAGACTACAAGAAAAGAAAGGTCTATATAACAAACACCCTATTATGATTAATGTAAATTCTGATACCTGTCTGGCTAATAATTATCATACACCAATGAAGCAGCTTTGTAGAATACATTGAAAGCACATGTTAATTGATTAAAAATAGCCTTAATCAGAAATATTCATCAATTGTGTCTATATGTGCAATTCTACACTGCTAACCACTAAGAATAGATTAACACCAATTCCAAAATTATGTGATATCCATGAAGCAGAACTAAATATGAAAAACTGTGCTGATTAAATGGTGGGAGACACAAAGGTTTGCAGAGAAGAGACAGGACTTGCCAAGGAGTCCACACTGGTCTGGCTAAGAAGCACAGAGGAAAGGGCAGCTGGAGCTGCCCTCTGTGAAACCAGCATGATCCATCCTACCACTGAGCATGGGTGGAGGAGGTAGAACATTCACCAAGTGAAAAAGCTGTAAAAAAAATCCTACATGCGGGCACAGAAAATGCTAAGTGGGAAAAAACATTTTCTTTAGGAAGCAGAGAGAGAAAAGTCATTCTTAGTCTTCACAGAAAGATCAGTTAGAATCTCCTACAACTAGTTTCAGCCTAAATGCTGCACAGACAGAAATTCTTCAAGACAAATTAATTTACAAGAATAATAATTATGATGACCAGGATCTCTGCCCTTTTACTTTCTAAGTTCAGGGACTCATCCTGAATTATTCTGTAAAAAAGTGTTCAAAAAACTGTACAAAAGAGCAATTAACTTTAGTGAAATTACTGTTCATTAACCCCTTTTGACATTAGAAAATAAAGCACTTTAGAGAACTGATACTGAAATTAAAGTTAATTGAAACTAGAAGACATGCCTCCTTGAAAAAAAATTTCCCTCTTATGTGAGCAGACATCTCTTATTCTAGTTGTCAGATTCTTCTTTATCTTGCTTTTTCTCTGCATAAATATGAAAAGCAGTAAATATAAAAACCAAGGAGTTGTTCAACATTTTCTTTATATGACCACAGCAACCTTAAATGATGACAGTATATTTCCCCAGAAAATAGAATTAAAGTGGTCCATGATACTGATTATAATAAGTAGCAGTCATTCAATTAAATAGTTTTATTCAAGGCAAAGAGATTACTTTTTTAAGAACCTAATTCTGGTAAATATACATCTTTATGTTTTATATGCTTAATACCAGAAACACCATGTTAAATTCAGACCCTCTTAAATGAGACAAGATTTTTTGGTCATGAAACAAAAAAAAGCAGCATGAAAGGTGATGAAAATTAAAAAAGAGCTAATGCATTGAATCTTAACCATTTCCTGCTAATTAGCTGGAATAAATTTGAGGGGAAACTGGTTCACTCTTGCTGAAATGTGAAATTGATGAACGAACTCCTTAGTTTACAGGAAAAGCAGTAAGATCAGTGCGATCATACATAAATTAATTAATTAATAGGCAATTTAATAAATATATAGAAATAAAACTGAAATACAGAACTAAGATTGGAAAGACATTTTTCAAAATCCCAAACTGCACTGTTAAGTCACAAATCTATTCACAGCTAAGGAGTGCAGACTTCAGACCAATATATTTAACTCCTGATGATTATTTATGTCTGACATCACTGTGATTTAAACACCCAAATCTGACAACCATTCTGAACATACCAGCCTGAATTACAAGCTTTTTGAGCAAGATAAGCCCCAAAGCAATATAATGAAACCACATTGACAACATCTAGAATTTTTCTGTATATAAGGCATGCTATATATTTGGGCTGAAAGAGAATCAGAGCAGCCACCTGTAAATAATACCCAGGCATGGGACAAGGTGCTTAAGATACTATTTTACAAATAAACCAATGAAAGCAACTTTCATTGTCATCATGTCTAACTCCTTGTTTTCTGAGGCAGTTTGTATCATACAGACCCTTTCAGTGCTCTCTTACCAAGTGGGTTAGAGGACATAGCCGTAACAGACTTAAAAGAAAGCTTGCTACAAAAATCTAATTCTTCTTATGGCTACCAGATCCCTACTCTTCTAATGTTTGCTGTATTTGTTTCCATTATCCTTGATCTTTTGATTTGTGTGCATTTGCTCTTTGACTGGAATAATTTCTCTGTGGCAGTTGGCTAGCATTGTTTTTTCTTTTCTAAAGATAATTTTCTAGCAAGCAATTATATGATCTACCATCTAGATGGGAAAAGACAGTTTTTCAGCACTCTGGTAAAATGAACTCCCTACTTTTCTGATTACTCCAGCAGCCACTGTCTGGGCTTCATCTAGATAACTAGAATTGAGCAAAGAATTCAGATCAAGGGTATAACAGGGACATTTTTTATATTTCAGTACTTGAGTGAAAACTTTCTACTTGCACAAATTCTTGAAATTTATTGGATTAAAAAACACAAAACTAAGAGTGGCAGCAGTATTTGTGATAGAAACATGGTCACAAAGCAGAAAAGAATTAAGATATGCGATTGGTAGTACACCTTTATCAAGATGACGTTAATTTTTATTGGAGTCTCACAGATGAACAGTAACTCACAAATCCCTGCAGTTCAGCCAGTGGTCTGGCAACCTGCCCAAAGAGTTTTCCACCACCTTGTCTGCCAAGTTCTGCTGCTTGTGTAAATGTTCAGTGGTAACAGCCATAGAGCTGCTTTGGTGTCTCAAGTTTTCACTAAAACAAAAAAAATAAACCAGATTTGAATCTCACCAGTCCAAAAGACTAGAATTCCAAAGTGGATCAAAGTTCAGAATATTTTATGTTTAGACACTGCAACACTTGTATGATGTCCAAACCTTACCTCTCCCATAGCCATAAAAAACACCAGAATCTTTGCACATGATAGAGCCACAGACTTTAAACCTCCAGGCTGAAGCAAAGTTTATTACTATACTGTCTGACATTATAAATTAGAGTCAGAAAATAATTGTGCCATAATTTTTGCCAAAGTTCATGGCTCACAGGCACGTATGGAGTTTTACTATTTTCGGAGTAGAGTAGACTCCTGATACCATGGAAAAAGGAGAAATATTGAGATGCCAATTTTTTTTCCTATATCTACTGCATCCTTCATGATTGCGTTAATTAGTTCTCAATACTGAACTGGACAATTTCTACCTATGCAGTTAATCAAATCAATATTGACTATTTGGAGCTGATAATCTCAGGTAGTTAAAAGTGACTTTATGCAACTAAATGCTCCAAGTAGCTATGGAGAAAAATTGTCATTCCCACTTTTTTTTTTTTTGATGCACGAATTTTTGGTGTATCAAAATTATGAGAATGATTGATGTCTTATTGAAGGACTTTCAAACCATTAAAAAAAAAAAATAAAAGAAAGAAGAAACTGAAATAAGCTTTCAGTTCCTCTTCACATCCAGGACATATAACACAATAAGCAAATTGCTGCCTGACTCAGTCTCTATTACTTATTGAATCGTACTCTCTTTCAAAATTAAATTGTTTTCTTCTTGGATGCTTTTTAACATAACCTGAAGGATTGTTTTTACTATTCTCAACTTGAACATAAGATTTTTCCTTTAGCTGTATTCTCAAGTGCTCATACATGTGCCCCTCTGTAAAACTCAAACACAGAATGGAAATGGATTTCTTCAGTACCATACAAAGCCCACCTAAGTACAGTAGGTTTGAAATGTTTGCCTCTCAGGTTTGTCTCCAATAAACCAATGAAAAGAAAAAGAATCATTCTTTCTTTGTGAGATATCTTCACGTATTAAAGGCAGAATAGTAATTTTATATATATATATATACACTCCCAAAATTTGGAGTTCTGTCTCATTCAGAGATCTTATTTAAGGTAAAATAGGCATCTTTAACACTGTGGAATAACATAAGAAAAGTTTGATGCATAAAATAATAAAAATGCCTTATTTTTTCACTATTCAAGTATGTATTACCACTAGTTTCTTTAATATTATCATTCCTCAAATAAGACTTTCAGTACATTGAGATATCTGAAAAGGAAAGAACCTACTCTGGATCAAAATTCTTCTTACTAAAAACATTCTTATTGCTATTTAACATGGCAGAAAAACACATAAAAATACAGCTCAGAAAAAGTATAAAGCATCATTGAAGAAGTTACCAAGCAACCACACTTTAAAGCTAAGTAAAAATAATATTTTCTCTCCATTTGGCAATCCTATATCAGAAAAAATATCTATGTTAAATTGTAATATACTGAAAAAATATGCCAATATGAAATGCAATTTTAATTGTAATGGTCAGCAGATGAAGATACAGAAATAACACCAAATGCGTAGCATAATTACTGGAGTCATTGAAAACAGAGACAACTTTATTGCACCATACTTTCCAGACATGAGCCACAGCAATCAATAAGAGATATTGCTGACCTTGCAGTGGGTATAACATTCAATAAATATAATGAGCAATCTAATAGCGTTTTATTAAAATTAATCTATAACAACACTGTCTAGTAAAGTGACCACATCTGATGTGGCCATCAATACTACTGTCCCCAAAGTTACAGAAAAAATCCTAAAAAAACTAGTAGAACAATTCCATGCCTGTAGCAGCAGTAAATTAACATAGAAATTGTGCCAGTGTAATTAGATTGTTTAAGGCCCTTAAAAAAGTAATAGCATTATCAGTATACTCATGTTGCTACTGTAAAACCAATGTAAAAATAGTTTACTGTTAAACGCTTCTGTAAACATATCAGGATGGAATACACACACACAGAGATGCAGGGGTTTTATATCTTTAACCACAGCAGATTTAAGCTAGTAGAATCAGTCAGCTTATAAACTATTTTTAGCACCCCTTTTTTTCTTTTCTTAAGTTAATACTTGTTTTTTCAGAACATCCATTGAAATAAAATCTCACAGGGAAAAAAAAAAAGAGGAAAAAAAAAGGAAAAGGAAGAAAAAGGAAAAAAAAAACAGACCAAAACACTGTCACACAAACCAACATACAAATGTGAGAGAGGGTTCTTCAACTATTATATTCAACTATTCAAAAAGAAATATATATCCTGGCACTTGTGTGGTTAAATACGAATGTCTGAAACATGACGAGCAATATTTATGCTGTTATTTGCAGGATTCTGCATTCTAGCTTTATAAAAACACATTCTGATAGGTTTATATAATGTACCTGACTTCAGATGAAAATTTTACAGTATTTCTTACAGTAGCAAGGAAATGTCTTAATGAGAAGGAAAAGGTTGTTTATAGGCTGCAGAAACATTCTGACTGCAAAGCATATATTAGTAATAATCATAATAATAATAACAATAATAGGCAATAGATCTGCATTCAGTGTAGTGAAAGGGAGATTTTTTTGTGGTTTACTGCCGTGCTTAAGATCAACTTTGACCTTTTTTCCTTTATGTTGCTACTTTTTAGTAATCCATAATTCTGAGAGCATTCCTTGCAAAGACAATAAGGACATAACTTAGCCATAACTCGACTAATTTTTGATCCTTCTACAGAGGTGATTTAATTCAATGTACAATTATTAACATTATATTACTAACAATAATATAATGTGTTTATTATCAAAATGTGATAATTTAAGTAAAATGCTAATGTCTGCAAATCTCTGAGAAGAAATACATCAGTTGTCTTATTACCAAAACTATTCACTACAACAACATAAATCTCAATGTAAGTTGAATTTCAGAAAAGGATTACAGAAGAATAGCTAACTGGATTCTCACTTCCATTTTCATAACTTGGATTTAAAGATCAACAAATACACTACATGTTCTATCATAGAACTGATAAAGCCCAAAATTTTTGGCAAAGCAGGGTCTATTTTCTTGAGCTACAAACACGTTTATGTTCTTTCAACCTAATATTATTTCTTGCTTGTACTTGCCTCACCTGCTTCGTTATATATTATTCCTTTAATCTGTTACAAATATCACACACAGAGAAACACACAGAGAAAACCAGAATAAACAAATTGAACATATTGAACAAATATGCTCTTAAAAACACCAATAATACTAACCTGTGTTCTGTTTATTCTTTACAGATTGTCACTAAAATTTAGCTTTTAAAATGTCACTATTCCCTTCCTCATTCTCTTAAAATCCATATTACATTTCCAGTCTATTGGTATATCTCCATCACCCTTACCTTTCTCTCTGCCTTTTTGTGATATGTCATGAAAAACTCTTAAAATATATGCTTCTGTAATTATATTGTTCTGCCACTTTTTTTGTTTAGGTTTTTTTGTTGTTCTTGTTTTGTTAGTTTGGTTTGGGGTTTTTGTTTGGTGTGGAGACACCTAGGTTTTAGGAAGAGGAGTTGTTTCAGTTAGTTGTGAGCAGATTTTTACTTGGAGTTAGCACCATTACTTAGTCAAGCAATATTTTTTTTAATTATTGAATTAAAGAGGATTGAATTATCCTTGCTTCTATAGCTGTGTGTGGAAGTGTCATCCTTCTAACATAAATTTAAGAATTCTTCATTGCAATTTCACTGCCTTCAGTAAGCTATTCCCATTCACAAAATCAAGATGGATGCTTTTCTAGTCACTAGATTTTTTAATTATATAGTTGGGCTGAGATCCATGACTTGGCATTGTTCACTGCTTCTATAGGGTCTGGCTCACTGAATAAAATATAAAGCAGATAACAACAATCTAGATTACTTACTATCATCATGTTAAATAAGCCTTTCAGAAATTTCTCTGTGGTGAATACAATGTTCAAGTGATGCCAGAAAGCCTTTTATACTTTGAGTACTTTTTACTTTTATTGGCCTTTTCTTTATGAGTGAAACAAAACATTAATAATGATTTCTCAGAACAAGATTTCCCATCAGTGGCATAAAAATTTACACCTCAAGGGCTTAGGTATAATTGTTCATGATTGCCCAAGGTAACTGGATGTACTGTGTTTGACAGCAATATGCTTAAAAAAGTAGTTTATTTAGTAATAAAAATGCAATAGAATGGTTGAAGTGGCTCAGAAGCCTGAGATTAATCAACTGCCTTTCCAGACCTGCACTTTCTCTTCTAGAGACTGCTAGACTTCTCTGCTATTTGCCCCCAAATGGTAAATTGCACTGTTTCCAGAAAGGCAATATTTTCTAACTTTTTGTTTTTATAAAATAATTATTTTCTGAAGTCCAAAAACCTAATTTAATCTCCTTACCTTCCACAGTTCATAATATTTCTTCACTCAAAAATTTCAGACTTCTCATTCAATTAGGGGAAAAAAAAGCAAAATGTCAAACCTTCTTGGGAGGAGGGCAACATTTTACAGGTAACTGAATAACCTTTTTATTTGCTCTCCCATTAGAAAAATCAATCCACATATGCATTTATTTGTCTGTTGCTCTGACATATTGTTTTGGTTGCAAAAGAACCTAATTGGAACAGAAGTCTTGCTCTAAAGACCAGCAAAGGATTTAGAGACACACCTTCAGCTTAACATTCAGACCTGGATATCACCTGCAAACATTAGAAAAGAAGGGGAAAAAAGGGTCTCCAGATTGATATCTAAGTGTGGGAAATTGCCCTCATCAAACACCATACTCAAAATTGCTGCTCACACACTCTGAGTAAAATACTGGAGTGTATGGAGGTGATTAACTTGAATGCCACCAGTTCTCCTTGGTTTAAGCAGAAGAATTTTAGCAGAAACCCTTTTTGTTTAGTCAGCTTTAGTTGATGTGCAAGGCTGACTCCACTCAGCAACAATCTCAGCAGCTGAGATTGTTCAAGTTGCCCTTTCTCCAGGAGCTGGGATGGCAATGGGCAATGAGGAAGGACAGGCCTTTTGGCATCCCAGATCCTGAGTAACAGGTAACAAGGCCACCTCTTTCTGCTGCCAGCTCACCACATTTACAGGAGACAACATCTACCTCTGCTGCAGAGTTTGGTAACAGCCAGAGGCCCAAATTTGCACAACATATAGAAATAAAGCAGCTGCTGCTTTAACTACCAAAACTGACCGGGTCCATTGGGATCATCAGGTTATATTCACAGTGAAAAGGGGTTTTTTGTCACAGTAAAAATACTGGAATGAGTAACAAGAAGAAAAAAAAAAATGAAGGGAAGTTCCATCAATCCTCTCATCAATCTTAATTTAAAGTCATATCCTATGTGTGATGTTGGCAGGACAACTGCACAGCACTTGCTCATTTGCCAGACCAGGAAAAAAGGTGAGTGTGAGCAATGAAACCAACACATCAGCTGAGCTTAGGTTGCTTCTGAACACTGCAGCAGGGCCATGGTGCACCACACAGCACAGCAACTGCCCAGCCAGAGGACTAGTGGGTACAAAGAGGCTGACACAGATACAAGAGACTGCAAACAGATTACTTGTCCCAGCATGCAGGGTCACCTGCACATGATTCTTTTTTTTCCTGCAACAGTGGGATCTCTTTCTCAGAGAAAAGTAAGTGTAAAAGTATGCTTTTGCTGATACACTGGACATCCAAATTCAGTCTTTTTTTTGATGGAGCATTTTTTTTAAAACCACTTTAGTACCTGAGTTGCTATTGTTCCTCATGGAATAATATACTGCTGTTTGTTGAGAGCTGAACGACAGTCATTCACAGTATTTCTATAAATGTAATTCATTTCTCCCATGATAGCCTGTGGAAGAAAGGCTTGTAGAGCCCACAGACTCCACAGGCACATCCTTCTCTTACCCCTGCTTGAATGTCTGTCACTCAGCTCACCTCAGAACAGTGATTTAATCTATTGACTCATTTCATTGTTCCCAGATTCAGCATCCAAATATATTCTTTATCAGCTTCATTTGCACTGAAAGGATGTTGTGATCTGTCACATATAATTAGAAATAGCAGGAGATGACAACATGTACTCACATTAATGAGGCACAAAATACACCTGCTAAGGAAACAATAAGAGTGTACTGCACGACCTACTTTCTTCTTCACTGTTATTCAGGTTACAGATTTTGGGGTAAATAAAAGCACTGGTTGAGTTTCAAAGGTACTTAATATGAGAAAGCATTTTTATTAACAATATTTTTTCTTGCACTTTAATACAAAGACTTTTAAAACCTCTAACTAGAAAAAGAAACCCTGGTGACAAAAGAAAAATGTCTAACCTTAGTGACATTAAAACAAAATGAAATACTAAGGCTAGTTAGTGCTTTAGGATAGGCTAAAGGATACATAAGGCTTTAGGATACACAACTGCTGCTCATACCACCATCACCAAAATTTCACTATGTATTTTTACTACGTAGAAGGACAAAACCACTGTTTTGACAAAACATATAAGTTCATATGACCTAGCAAAATTCTCTCTTCTCATCTACACTGAGGTATAAAGTATGGTCAAAAATTTAAGCAAGAAACATTGCCATCCAGTGATGAAGGAAGAAGAGAGAAACTGAGATAAAAATGGTGGTGGTGCTGTCACTGATATATCCATAATCTTTGATATCCATACTCTCAGCTGGGAGAATGTTATTCAGAGGTAGTCAGAGTAACATGCATTTAAGAGATTGTAAAAATCAGTGGGGTAAATAAAGAACAGGTGTGATTCTACAAGCTTTAAATGTTCTTACTAATGGATCATATGTTACTTACTTTCCTTCATCAATGATGAGCCAATTTAACTCACAAAGATTAACAACAAAAATATTGATTTCCCTGAATATCTTCATATATCTTTTTGGAAATCTTTCTTTCCAGGTGAATTTTTATTTTTTTTTAAAAAAAAAAACCTTCCAGGATGTTGCGTTCCTAAAACAAAATATGTAAATTCGATGTAGAAACAAGTCATGAGTTTTTGTACATCCCAGAACACAGACCCAATACTAGTGTGGGTAGAGCAGGAAAATACAAAGCAGACATTCCATGAAGCTCTGGAGCTTAGAAATTCTGCATCTTCCATATAATTCAAGTGCTGCCCCAGGGAAGATGCAATTAAGAAAGAGATGTGTACTTACTGTAGAGCCTGAAAGAAGGAAGGAGTAAACTCACAGCTGCCCACAGGCTGAACAAAAAGCTAACTATGTACCACCTATCAGTGTCCTTTTGACAAAATCAAAAACAAAAACTCAAAAGAAATACATTGATTTTGAGCCAGAAAGACTGTGATCCTTCAGTCTTTATCTTTTTGCCACAACTTTTAAACTTGGTATCAATTATTTTGAGGCAAATTTCTACATATAATACCTCAAAATAATTTCATTTTCTCTTCTTTTTACTTCTTTTTTTGTATGAAATCAGTCTTTCAGCCCTCAGGTTATGAACTAAAAAAATCATAAATTGTGTTGATCCTTCTTTTATCAGCTTTTACAGCAAATAGCCTCAATTCAATTTTATTGAAACCTGTCCCAAAAGGTACCGTCACGTATGCTTCATTCTCCTCTTATTTCTAATCTAAGATCACAGCAGGAGGCAGAGGTAAAAGTCTTCATGTATCACTGTACCAGGAATTATAAAGCCAATATATTGTCACATAAATAATCATGTAACAACAATAAACTAATACATACGTTTTTTATAGGAACTTATTAAGCAAATTCCATTGTCTTCTAAATAATTCAGGTAAATAAAATAACATTTGTCCTTTGAATATTATACATACATATCTCTGATAGTTTTATGCAAAGAAATATTTGAATCAAGAGCTATTTGGATTTATATTTTAATTGATATTTATTAAATATATATTCTTAACTATATCTATGTTGGGTATTGACATCTGCTAGGAGGCTAGATTTTCAGGAGAAGGAAAATAACAAATCTTGTACAAGCAAGTGATAGAAGAACACAGACATCCCTATTTCAGGCTGACCTTTAGATCAATTACCCCCTTCTTCTACCCTAAAGCATCTGTCAACAGACAGTGCCACAAAACACCATTGCTAACCTTCAGTTTCAATTCTCCTCTCTTACAATGCCCTACATTCAGGTTACACCTACTATCCCCTGGGCCATTAAAAAACTCCTGGATTTTGCTTGTAGCTCTTACTTTCCAGGATTTAAAAAGTCAGATGGCAAGGACAACACTCACTTTCTCTGATGCAGTTTTCTTGGATAAAAATAACTGTCAGTCTACATGGTTTTTAACAGTAAATAATGAATTTACTCAGTGCTACAAACAAACCAGACTGAGTTTTAGACAGAATCAACATTATCAAAACATGCCTATTTTTAAAACACTAGCAAATCTTCATATCAGCAATGAACTACAGACTGCCAACCTGCCATTTCAAATTAAAGCACCTCTTGAATAGTGTTAATGAAAGTTGGGGGTTTGCCTTCTCCACTTTGTTGTCCTTCCTCACTTATTTTTGGCTACTACTTTATTAGAACTTGAATTTAAAGTTCATTGTGGTATTCATAAAGGATAAGTAGATATACACAGTGACAACCTCAAGTACGTTGTCATAACTCAGTATGATAGGACCTTTGCCCAGCAATTTTATCTTGTTCTGACTAGCCACAAGGCAGCTACATGTAATTAGTGAATAGAAAAAATTTAGTTTACTTTTATATTAAATTGCTTTATAAGCTAAGGCATCATTTCCTGAGGAGTCTGCTTTGAGTTTTGCTCACAGAGGAACATCAAAGCCCAAATAATGAAATAAAGATGTAGAGTCAGAGAAAGACTCATCATAAAAAATATACATTTTTTTTTATCATGCATAGAATGAGACTGCAGACAGATATGATACAGGATTTCATATGAAAAAAATTAAAGCAGCTTGGACTTAGAGAGGACAAGGGATGTTTTAACAGCCCTATTCCATAAGCAGAGCAGGATTCTGAGATTTCAGGACAATAATTATGTTTAACAACTGAATGCTTTAACTTTGTTGTTTTGCTTTTATCCAGTGGTTTATGTTCTCCTTACCATTAGGCAACTTTCTGTCAAATCACTTACCCACTATATAAATTAATTGCTCTGCCATTCTGAGGTATATTTATATACATAAAGAAAACTGTTCTCCTCACCATTAGGCAACTTTCTGTCAAATCACTTACCCACCATATAAATTAATTGCTCTGCCATTCTGAGATATATTTATATACATTAAAAAAACTGTTGAATTTATTGGAAGTCTGAAAGCACAGGCACTTAAAGTGAAATAGATGTGCAGCTGGGAAACAAAAATATTTTAAAAAAACCAAAAAAACATAAATTAATCACATAAATTTTTCACAGTTGTCTGCACATTCCCCTGTATATCTCCCTAATATTACTTAACTAATAAAAAAAATAATAATATATAAAAAAAAAAAAAAGAACCCAGAAAGATAAGGAACTAGAAGGTTATTTGTCCTTATTTTGTTCTAATTTCAACAAACTAGACAGTTGGGATGCAGAGAAATGAAGAAAACTTGCAAAACTGTACAATCTATGGTAAGATTTGCAGGCTGGTCAACTAGGTAGTCATTACCTTTTCATTGTGGCAACCTGAACTTCATACTAAGACAAAAATGCAGCCAGATTTTGTGGTGGTGGTATAGGCTATGTGTGACAAGCTCGTTTACTTCTGCTAGTGTGTTATGGCGTGCTAACACCCTACCAGGGCTGTACTGTCATGTACTAAATCTAAGTGCTTAGAAAAGGCAATTTTAAGATGTGATTAGGAGCCAGCAACTCAAACTGGAGCCTGCTAACCCTCCATCTGAGCTGATGCAGCTGTTGAAAGCCCTGGGTATACATCTTCCCTTTGCAACCCTCATTACACATGCCTTTGCTGGATATCTCTGGCTGCTGAAGGGGATGGTTAACCCACGGTCTTTAGGACCAAAAGTTAATCACAGTAGTTCCTAGGGTCTACAGGTTCAGTTATAGTAGATAAAGACTGCAGGGCAACCACTGACAAAAGGGGCAATGATGACTAAGCTTATCCTCTTGTACTCTGGTTGCTTCTCGCTATCTGCTTAGAGCCCAAAGGTGAATTTTTAGCAGAGCTGTTTCTGCCTACACTATTTATTAGGAGAGATACTCTGAATGTTGTTATTGAAATAGTTCACTGATAAGGCTAATACAGACATAAGACTTCAGGGCTTTCAAAAAAGATTTTTAAGGTCTAGCCCACAGGAGCATAAAAGCACAGCTTCAGTACAGAGAACATCAGAATAACAGGTTGGGAGAGAATTTTTCAGCCAGTGCATGAGGACTGTTTCCCTCTTGACCTCTGAAATTAACTTGATTTCAAATATGAAATAGTTATTACAAATTCTTCCTAAATGAAGGTTTAAGGCAAAAAATAAGTGACCTTAGAGAGGAGGGACTCCACCCCTGCTTTCAGGGAAATTGAAAGCAAATATATTTAACAATGTCCTGGATTTGGCTTGGCTTCCATCTTGGTGTTTGTCTTGTTTTTAATGTAGAAAAGAGCTGAGGAAACATAACCTTGTGGAAAACAACTAAAGATATAAATAATAATACTAGGGTTAGTTTTAAGTATAGTTCATTCTCCTGTTATCATTTGTTCTAAACCTTTCAAGGTAGTTCATTCTGCACATGTCACTTTCAGATGGTGTTGTGGCTTAACCCCAGCTGGCAACCAGTCACTGCTCTCTCTCCACTGGTGGGATAGGGGACAAAACTGGAAGAGTCAAAGTGAGAAATCTCATGGGTTGAGATAAAGACAATTTAATAGGTAAATCAGTAGCCATGCATGGAAGCCAATCAAAACAAGGATTTCTTTCACCATTTCCCATCTGCAGTTAAATTGTTATTTAGAACAAATAAATTGTTATCTATTAAACAACCTAGATCTAAATCTTAAGAAATCTAGACTGACATTAAAAAATACATTTATAGCTGTGTTTGTCCTCTGTGTTGTGAATATGGTTTTGTAGGCACAGCTACGCTTTAAACAAAATTATAAGAAAGTTCAGAAAAATCTTACTCTGCTTTCTTTTAGACAGAGGTTAGAACTCCTATCCCAGCCATTTGCAGAATTTCCATTTTAGAGAAAGACAAATGACTTCCTGTTTTGATGATTTTTTTAATATTATAAACAGTCTTAGTCACAACACTTAAAATTACTTCTGAAATATCTTATAGAATCTCAATTATGAAGTTTTACATTCAGGCAGAATTTTTCATTTCATAGAATCTATATAGAAAAGCAAATGCTTCAATGGAGCATCCCTGTACCTTGCCATACAACAGTGAAATCGATAGTTTTGGTCTTGCATCACACTCCAAAAAAGAGAAAAATATCAATAATGATTACAGCCACATAAGCAGATTGATATCTTTTTAAACAAGTTAGTATAATTCATAAATTTGCATCATTACACAAAGACAATAGCTTCAAAAAATGCCTACACAGAAAAATAACAGGTTTTTTTCAAGCAGCAGTATGTTTTATAGTTTTAGAGCACAGTTTATAGGAATGAAAAATGCAACTAAGCCTCACACATAAAATACGTTTTAAAACAAACCATGTGGAACACCGTCTTAAACTTCACCTAGAGAAAAACAAACCAGGACAGCATTTAAATACTACTAGTGTCAAAATGTTAGGCCTTTGATAATGGGTATATGTGGGAAGGTTAGCCACATCTATTTTAATCTCTTTGAAAAACATTTCTAGCCTGCTGAATGAGCATCTTTCTCTCTTTCTCATTGTCAGGAGAGAGAGAGAGAGAGGTTATGAGCTGTTCAAGAGTCCCTTCAGAGGTTGCCCTTTCTATAATTGGTGCAAAAATCTATTTTAAAAAATGATGTATCTTAGCTGATTATCTTACCTCAGCGGATGTAGCTTTTTCTTTAGATAGCTTCATGCTGCTGGTAGCCAATTTCCTCTGGAATATCAATTTCTGCAAGCAGGAATGAAACACGCATCGAAATAAATAAAAAGGATGAAACTTAGAAACAATTAACCATTACATACCAATAACATGTTTAAATCTTTAGTCCCAATATTACTGCCAAGTTCATTTTTTTTACAATTACAACAGTATGTAACAAACTTTTTTTGGGTTTCAGTCAAAGAATTTTTAATAATTTCTAAATGATACAAGATTAGCCCTGATCAGGAAATTTTCAAAGCAAATGACAATTTTAAAAATAGTTCTTCAGAAGAAAAGACTGCAAAATCTTGTGCCAGAAATAAACACCCCATGACTCCAAGATATTCTTGACCACACCATAATGAGACACTCTAATATGCTACTGATGCTCAGTGTACTTTCAGACCATGAAACTCAAACTCTTGGTCTAAATGAGAGACAAGAACTATAGACTCCTATGAAACATGTCTGGATCAATAATCCCTGTCAAAGGGTTTACTTTTTGCATAGAAAAATGACAGGCTAATTCAGCCAGACAGGGGAATTAGACTAGTCTTCTCTTTCGTGCACACAGACTGAGAGAAACTGGGGCTTCTCCAAGAAATTCCTATGTAGTGTGCACTAGAAGAAAATCTAAATTACATAAATCTTGCTATGACCTACAGAAAACCAGATCTTTCACCATTTCTGCATAAGGGCTGTAACTAGACAGCATTAACATCAGGTTCCTTCACTTTTACTGGAGATAACTGTTAAATGTTATAAACACTTCACCAAATTGCTTGTAAGCTAGAACACTGTTTTGGTAAATGTATTCAAAAGAGTATTTGAAAAATTTGTAAACATAAAGCCTTCAAAATAAAAGTGGCTGTAAAAGATAACTAACAAAAAATAAAACAAAAGACTATATTTCTACTCAAGTCCTCAGGTAAACAGAGCATAAAATTTTAAAAACATGGCAACAAAAACATGCACATTTAGATGACGTATGTGCAATTCATGCATGTGAATTGTCTGATAAGCTCAAATATACTACTAAAAAGTCTGTTTTATGTAAAATGGAAAATTTTGAAATATTTTACTGAAATATTTCCCAGTTCCAGATACCAAACAGAAAAAAGGAGAAAGTAGCACCAGAAAATTAGCTGTCAATTGCAATAATGGAATTAATATTGCAACCAATTTAACAGGACCATTCCCATTATCTCATGTTTTCTGTCTCTGTTTTCTTCAACAGCAGAAAAGTTCAGCATTTCTGCTTCTCTCTTCATTTTATACTAGGCAAATATAATACAGCCTGATTGTTTTCTAACTTCACTAGTTCATATTTCAAATAAGGTTTACCCTGTAGGTAGACAAAGAAAGGGAGTAGCAGAAACAGAAACCTCACTGACCAGTAAAGAGTGGTTTGAATTAGTTTTGTAGATGAACTTCACAGAGAATTAAAAACCTCTCTGGAATGATAATACTGGGGATAGGTGGACAAAAGACTGTAGGAAGAGACCAGATTCAAGAGTTCTAGGCTAAGAATCAGAGGTGTTTATTGAAATCTTTGACTAGAATGGAGCAATGGTCAGAGATGCTAAATTATTTTCCCCCTAGAAGGATGAAAATTTTTCATGACACTAAGAGTAAAGAACCATAAAGCATTCAGAGAGAGACATAAAGCAGCCAGAAGTCTTAAGTGGATAACTTCCAAAAGTAGGATACACAACACTGCCTCCCTACAAACATGTAGGTGCAAAATGTACTTGGACAGCTCAGCTATCAATATGAGCATGTTTTTTCCCCAAACTCCAGCTATAGTAACTGATTACCACACAAGGTGATAGTTATATTAATCCAGACCTCATTATTTGTGTATAAACATGAATTTCACAATCCGTGTACCTGCCCAGAGTTCAAAGAAATGCTCAGACACACACAGGAAGTGGATATAACTTCCAAGAACGGCTCCTGGCTTTTCTTACAAATCATTCTTCTCTCATCATTTTAAGTTTTGAACAAATTAGTAATGGGGGGAGGGGAAAAAAAAGGGAGGGGAGGGAAAAAAAATGGGGAAAAACTACCCAAACAGTACCATTAACTAAAAAAATCATAAAAGGAAACAAAAATTTGACTTTATATCTTTAAATTCAACCAAGGCTGAGAAAAATCATTACTTCAAGTATACCTTAAGTATATTTATGCATGCATTTTTCTTTTTTGAAAGGTCAGTTAAATGCCAAAAGTATAACTAAAAATGAGAAATTATTTACCATTCAGCAGTTATAGCTTGCCTGTTGGTATACATTACACCTAATTAAGTACTTCACAATCATTTCAGAAAAAAAAAACCATAAAACATTTGTAAAATATGTTCAGCCTGTTAGTCATAACTAGATTTTTTAAAATACTTTCAGAAATATAATTAAGTGGGAATTTGCTCTACTTATTTAAATTGTTCTGATTGCATAAAGAGTCAGCAGACAAAATATCTCCAAAGACCCTGGAATACACATTGTATCTTGTAAGATGCAATTGTGAATGAATAAAACAAACTATCACATATTTATAAGATTCTTTTATCCTTGACTAGCTATATCTGCTATTAAAGGATTTTAAAAATTGTAAATGCATTCCCATGAAGTCTGCTTTATAACAAGAAAAATGCATATTTTGTAAAGTGTGATGCAACTTCTGGCAAGCTGGCAGGAAATGCCACAGTGGGAATCACAGACCACCAGGTGGTTTTTTTGCACAGTAGTCAATAATACTATTTGTATTCAAAAAAATTGTAACTAGTGTGTTTTTCTACTTGGAAATACCCCACAAATCATAGACCAAAAGATAATCTGTTATTTTATAAATTGTCATTTTCAAAGTTACACTGTGTACAAAACACATTACTAAAGCCCAAGTTCTCATATCCTCAGTCTCACCAGATATCTTCTTTTTGGTCAGCCATACAGCAAGTCATGCATGACATTAAAACAAAAGAAAGAACACTCAAAGCTCTCCATAAAAGAATTAAATCATCACAGCAGCAAGACAGCCCTCAAACAGGCCAGCAGGAACCAAATAAGAAAGTAGATACTTATCAGCCAACAAGATGAGTCACACCTGTATTTATTTACTAATTGTAATTTGATGTTCCTGGGTTTTTCAGAAGACTGTCATTTCTTTTCTAGCCCTTGTGAAAATAACTGTTCACCTTTTTAGTTTTGTGCTTCTGTAATTAATCTGGCATAACCCTAGAGAAAAACCTCTTATTTTATAGAAATCTACAGGCAGCAAAATACCTTTAGGTTCTCAAGAGGTGGACTCTTAGAACTTGAAAGGCACAGTGGCCCTCCACCAATCCCCCAATTCCGCAGAAGTGCAATTAGTAGTTATGTGAGTTCAGCTCACCTTTGCAGAAGGGTCATCCACAGGCCCCCTGGTCTTACTGCAGAAATTATTCCTAATTCACTGGAGCACAATATTAATTACAACAGAGTATTTGTGACTTCAGCCTTCACAAAAATATATGCATCAATGCGCAAAAAGACAAAGTTTGATTTATGCTTGTGTTTGTGTATGCTTTCACTCTTCTTCCTCATTTGTTTTCATCTTTGCAGGATAATTAATTGGTTTTATATCACCACTATGTGTAGGCTGACCTACTGCAGACCCAGGCTTTTTCCATAGAGTTATTAGAGACAGTAAAATTGTCTGTGGGCACTGCAATAGCAACAAAGGTTTTCCTGTTGATGTGACATCCTTTGACCCGATGCAAAATGTTTTGTCTTGGTATGGCAGCACTTGCCTTTCTAGACATTAGAGGAACAGAGCTGTACAAAGAAATCAAAGCCTGAGCCAAGAATCAATAATACCTGGGGAAGGATTCCTCAGTGCAGGAAGTGAAAATAGTGCCTTGATCATGAATCAGTCATTTTAATTATGCATTACTTGACATCTTCACTCTTCTGTATCTTCATTCTTCCATATCTTCACTCATGATCATCAGTAATCTAGTGACTTATTTTATTAGCTTGCACACCAATCAAATCCATTTCCATAAGTCACACACAGAGGTTTGGTAATACAGGGTGCCTGTGACTTTGAGTTTCCAAAATGTCATTGACATTTGAGTGAGTTGTCCCTGGCTGGACTCCAGACACTCACCAAAGCTGCTTTATTACTCCACTTCTCAGCTGGGCAGGGGAGAGAAAATATAACAAAGATTCAGCAGCTGAGATAAGGTCCGGGAGATATCACTCAGCAAATACTGTCACAGGCAAAACAGATTCAAATTGGAGATATTAACTGGATTTATTACTAACTAAATCAGAGCAGCATAATGAGAAGTAAAATAAATCTTAAAAACACTCTCCTCTTACCTCTTTCTCCTTCCCTCCTCTACCTCTTTCCCCCCAGATATTGCAGGGAAGCAGGGTATGGGGGGTTGCAGTCAGTTCATCACGCATTGTTTCTGCCGCTGCTCAGGAAAAGGAATCCTTCCCCTGCTGCACTGTGGGGTTCCTCCCAAAGTAGTCAGTTCTCCATGAACTTCTCCAGTGTCACTCCACCCTACAGGCAGCAGGTCTCTGCAAACTGCTGGAATGTGAATGGAATTCACTCTGCCACAGGATGAAGTCCTTTAGGTACATATTTTACCTGTATGAATAAGAAAAACAGCATGCCAAGAAAAAGTCATTAACAACGCAGATTGTTCAATATTTTGCTCTCATTTTTTACTAGTGTCTTAGAAATATATTAACTATGTGCCATTTATATGACATTCAAAAATTTTCACATACTTCAAGAGAATGTCAGTTAGCAAAATCCCCACTGTCTGCTATTTTCTACTACAGGTTTCATTAAACAGATTGATACGTATTAATACTGATTATTCCTGAGGAGTGGGCTTTACATGGTGACCACTTGCATGGGAAATGTTCACCTCCCTCGTACAATCTATTACTAATGTTCTTGCTGTTAATGTTTATTTCTTATTTCATTGCTGTTTCAAATAAATTGTTCTTATCTCAAACCCTCAATCTTAAACTTTTGTGCTTCATTCTCCTCTCCAGCCTGCCACAGGGGGAAGGGAAGGGGGAGGTGAAAGAGCGACGCATAGCTTGGAGTGTTTCAGAGGGAACGCTAGATTGGGGAGTACCATCTCTAAATAAAAACAAAAGTTATTTGTATGGCCCTAGTTTAGACTTCTCTTTGGACAAGATAGGAAACATCTGATGACTCTTAAAAAGCAGAACATTTCAACAAACTAAACAGTCAAAAATTAAGATGCTGACAAAGAGAGAAAATATCATTGGATATTTCATACCATTCATCAAGCAGTTTCTTTAGCATTATACAACATAAAAGATCTAGGTATAAATTAACTCTACAACCAGATAAAGAACACTTCTTTAACAGTTTGCATGCATAGATGAATAGACACTATAATTCCATGAAATTTACTGAAATAATAGTTCTTATTTTAGCATGAAGATATTTTTAAAAATTAATGTAATAAAATTTACTTTGTAAGTGCATTTGTTCTACAGTTCACCTCAGTATATCAATACACATTCATCAGTCAGCAAGTGCAAGCTCTGAAAGTCAGTATGGCTTTTAATTTTCTTCTGATACAAAACCACATTTTTATGTGTTCAAAAATGTGCACCAAGTCTATTTGTCCTTCCTCCTAAGACAATTTCAACATCCAAAGAGTCTGAGGTTCTTTCTTTTCCATATACTGATAAAATATAGAGTTTCTACAGATAAATTTAGAGTATTTTTTTGCCTTTAGGAAATTCACTGTTATCCTTTGAGATGGAAACAGTCAAAAGAAAGAATACCTTATTAAGGAAAAGTAATGAATTTCAGGTGATAGCAGTGAGTTTACTAGTTTATTTTTTCAGTTGTTGACCCCAAGATGCTCTGTGCTGGAAAGAGCTGGGAGCTTTTCTTTCCAAGATCTGTAAATAGTGTAAGATGGCAATAATTAGTTGCAGTAGCTTGGTATCTATAGTTAGTCCTCATAATCAAAGATAATCTTATCTAGTCACTATTTTTGGACAATCATAATTGAAAACACTATATGCAGAAGTTTACTTTTGCACAGTTTGGGTACACAATGCACTTTATCTAAGAGACTTCACAGTTAGGTGGCTTTAGTGGCTTGCAGAAAATAATCATAATACTATCCCACCACTTTGCAACAATGTTACACACTTTGTAAAGAGCTAGGTGTAAAATGTCTTCCAATAATGCATGACTAAACAAATTTGTCTTATGTATTTTTAAAGTATTGTTAAAAAATTCACACCATCACATGTATTTTTTATTTTTTAAAAAAAATGTTTCCAGTATGGCTTGAACTTATGCAGTTAGTCATTCTAAGCATTCACCCGACCCTACCTCAGGCTCCTGGCTAGCTGAGCAATTACACTGCATTGTCTCTGATCCCTGACCAAATGAACATCTTTATATTTGTAAGCTTAGAGCAACATCTGTCTAGTATGGCAATATTATTTACAGCCTTCTGTTAAAGATTTTAACTTTTCCAATCAAACCTTAGGTGACATGAAATTACAGTTATGTTTCCAGTCAAATAATTCAGAATAAGAAGAATATCTCATTTCTGTGACTATCTGACATTTACTATCATTATATCCATCTTCCTATTGCCACATTTTCTGATATTAAATTACTATTCCCATTACAAATTTGCTACTATTTTTTAGGTAGTGCTCTAATGTACCACAGGCATATAGATAGTTAACATGCTGGAAATGTGAGGGATAATGACCATCCATGCAAGCTTCTAAGCCACACAAAAGGCATAAGCTGTTTACAAGGAGCTAAGGGCGAGAGAGAAGATTATACCCCAACAAATTAAGCAAGCAATTTCTATTCTAGCCTTGATTCTCCTACGTGAGCACAGATAATCACAGCCTCTACGTATATTGGTTTTCTTGCTGTGTCATGTTCTTTTTCTATAGAAGACAGACAGGATTTCTTAATTATTTACAGGATAAGCAACAAAATTCATTCAGATAGAACGGCAGTGCCAAGCAAGAAATTAATGTGTGGCGTTTAAATGCTGGATTATGACTCCAAATGAGTCACGTATTTCCCCAGCCCCTGATCAGCCATGAACAGGACTATTTTGTGCTATAATAATCAGTGATACAGTTACCTGCCAACATCATCAACTCCCAGGGGCATCAGAAATTTGGATTCCAGAGTAAGATCCTGTATTTATTAAACAAGGCTCTGTTGTAGGTAGTATTCTAGCCCTGTGATATAAAGCAGCACAGACAATTTCAGGAAACAAAAGTACTGTTAAATGCTGGGGTTTTTTTCACTGCTGTTAGTCTGTTATTTGACTGGCTCTTGCTTCATTGTTTACAATTTCCAGTTGCTTATCAAATATATATGGCATGCAATTTTCAACCTGTGGATTGCTTATAGAGGATTGACTGCAACAACTTTGGTTTAAATAGGTTTTATTCTTATGAATATTCAATCATTTGTTTTTTTCTACATTATGTTGTTTTCTTTCCTGTCTGGGTGACATAATAATTTGAAGTGGTTCTGCTTTATTTCACGTCTAATGTTATTTTACACACAAAACTTGGATATGTACCCAAAAGTGAGTTTTCTCGAATAAATTTCCCTGCATAAATATGTATGTGGGGAGGAGGGGGTCTAATTAAAAAGCCCATATACACAGTCAAGCCTAGATTGTATTGGGAAGGCAATGAAATTGCTCCCTTGCTGCACAGGATGAAGTGATCTAAAAATAGACTGCTGTGCTATTCTGTTAATGGAACAGGTTACAGTATCATTCAAGACCTTCCTCTCTCATTCAGAAATTATCAGGCTTGAATGAGAAAATTATCTCTTTCTCCTAAAATTCACATATAGAAACTGGTTTTCTTCCCGTCCTTCATTACAAACAGGTATGGATCCTATTTAAATCTGCCAAAACCTAAAATCGGAAGATGCTGGGAGATGGCAGGTTCACAACCTACCATGTTAATGCAAAGGTTAGGCTGTTTTTCCCAGTGGATCAATTTGCATTTATCTGTATTAGATTTGGCCTAACATTTCATTCATACCTGGATCTTGTAAAGCCCTTTTATGTGCTGCTTGCCACTGACCCCCTCTGTACCTTGAATAACACAGTATCATCTGCACACTTTCTCATGGTCCCTGACCAAATCATTCCTCTGTTTATCTTTCCGCCAATAACTTATCCATGTTACAACCTTTCCTCTTGCCCCACCACATGGCTAAAAAGCTCTAGGAGAATGCTTGCCTTTTGGAAACTTCGGTACATTGTTTTAGCATAGCAAATCATCTCATTGATATACTTGGTGCTGCTCTGAAAGCACTTCAAGAAGCCATAAAAAGGCACAACGTCAACCAACAGAGGTGTGCTGAAGTCTGTCCTCCATCAAAGCTTCTGCTGATGTGCCCAGTACAGGATTCAGAATGGCCAGCCTGTGCTTCCCCGCTTTGCTCCCACCAACTATTTTTTATTTAGGATGTAAGAGTTGTCATTCTCCTGTCTCTGGATACCAGGCTTGCTCCAAAGGGAGCCTGAAAGTGCAAGGTGCTTCATACTTAAGCTGTGTTTGAACTAGTATGTGGATGTTAACCAAATTGATGATTCTGGGGGGTTTCTTCCATCAAATTTTACCACATATTCCTCTGCAGTCTGTGTGTTTTAAACATATTCTATGCTGACTCCTTTTTTTTCCTGTGTTAGGGCCTTAGAGGGTGCAAATATTTTTGTTTCTTCCACAATGCACATCAATGCATGAAACTCATGGAGCTTCCCTGAAATGGCCTCATCCTCCTTGAGTGCTCCTTCTATAATCTGGCTGTCCCAATACAGGCTGTCTGGTAGGCTTCTTTTCCAAATACAGTGGAAAAATTATTTTGGTCTAGTTTTGTTCCTTTAGCCAGCTTTTTCTCACTTCTCCTTGACTTGCAGAATATTTTAGATTTAAGCTACCAGTGTTTATGATATTGACTTTTTTCTATTTATTTATACTTGCATTTATTTTATTCTTATGATGGTTGTCAGGTACAACCATTTACAAAGTCTTTGCCAATGATTACAATGATAGCAAATGTACAAGTCTGTGATAAACCATGCTGTACGAAATCATCCTCCTGACCAGTTCTGTACAATGAGAATTGCATCTTTTTTGTAGTTATTTTCCTCTCAGATGATCACCAAAAGGCACATACCTAAGGTTTTTCTTTCCTTCTGCCTGCAGAAATATTTTTGTAACTCTGGCAGTAGACTCTCCAATTCCATTAAGCCTTGACCACTCAAATCCAGGTCAATTATGGACTGTGGAAGTCATACAAGCATTGATGGCTATATATAGATACCCAGTTCCCATCAACACAAGCGAACAGAAGCATGCCAATTGCTTTAACTAGATAGCCAAAGTTTAGCGAAATTCAGGATTCACCAGTTTTGGCAGTAGTGCAATTCTCAGCTAAGTCAAGCCATTTATACAGTGTATCAAGAGAGGTTACAAAGTCAAAATGTGTCTACTGAAATCATGAAAATTTTTCTTTTCATGCTTTAAAAATAAGTAATGAAAATCAGATATAGTTTCCCCAGCAGAAAGAAAATATTCTCTTGTAAGAGAAAGAGTAAAGGCACCAGTTTTATTCCAAATTACTGTATCTACAAAGATTCCAACAACATGTGTATCTGAGGCATATCTAGAAATGCACTAGCTATATATTTATGTATTCACTCCATAAAGGGTTCAGTATTCTGTCAGATTTTGCACTGCACAAAATAGCAACTGGCATGATGTTACCACCCAGTTGGTTAAAACAAAAGGAAAGGGCTGTTCTTATTCATTGGCAATTGTGTCCTTTAAAGATAATACATTCATTTCCCAGTTTTATATGGCATCTTATGATTTTTTGGTAACTATGGCAACTATTCATTTTTGTTTGAATAAAAATGTGTTGTATTGCCATGTGACTTGCTGGCATATAAACTGAGGCTGACTTCTGGAACTAAATGCTAGAATTCAGTTTTCCCACTTAGCTTTAAATTGACATGTTCACTATTGCTGAAGAAAGTGTCTATCTTTGCTAAGGAAAAAAAGTATTTGTCCTGAGTAGGTGGAAAAGGTCATTCAGTTCAGTGCACAAAGCACAGGGTCTGATGACTGCTGACCAAGGAGTAAGTCAGTCAGGCTGAGCAAAGAAAATACTGGAATTATCTTTTACTAAGCCATGACATAAATACCAGTCAAGAGGAAAGAAAGAGTAAAAAAAGAGGATGAAACATGAAAGCACAGCTGAGTCTTACCTGCGTCCTAGAGAAAGCAGCTGGACTCCCAGTCATGAGAACACATTTCAGCAGCTCTGGTTAGGCTGTGGTGTGCAGAATCACTGATGCGACACTCCAGAGCTGGCTTCCCTGCTGTCATTCTTCAGGACAGTGTAACCTTGACCCTTAGAAAACACCTGCTAGCACCTAATTCCTCCTAAAATGAAGTCCTTGAATTTTTATTACTACATTTCCAGGCTCACGTATTTCAATGGATTAAAGCATCACAACAATAGATTTTTCTCTTCCCAATTCACTCCCATCTGTTTCTCCTCTTTTGTTTTCTTAGAAAAGCAGGAGATTTTATTCAAGTCAGTTAATGCTAGAAGGTACAATTTTACTTCTTCTTGTATTGTGGCAGCTGTTTGCATTTCCAGTATGCCTGAAATTTCAAATACATCCTTGGTTACTTGGGCCCTGTTCTGGTCTCTCATCAGTACAACACAGAATGGTAGAATAATTCCAACCAATAAATGGTTGGAAGGGATTTCAGGATATCCTCAAGTGTAACCTGTTATTCAGAGTGGAGAGTCAAATTTACTTAAGACCAGGTTCCTCAAGCAAATTTCAGGAGCATTCCTCCTGAGCTATCTGGGTATAGATGAAAGAAGAAACTGCCTGCAGCAAAAGTAATAAATTGATAATTTGATGAAGGACATTGAAAACCAAGGTTAAAATAATACTCATATTTCTTTCTAATCCAAACAGTAGTTTATCTTGAAATATTATCTCCGGAATTACTTTCAGAATTCCCTCTCCAATATCAGTACTAAGTTTCATGGCATTACTTCTCCAGATAAAGTTCAGTATGTGTATAAATTTCATGTGAATTGAAACTTGAAAGATTCATGCCCTTTGATCTTTGCAAGACATCATTACAGCATTATCTTCCCAAGCATAATTAATAATAAATGCTTTATTCATCAAGAAGTTAAAGTAAGAACATTTTTTCACATCCTCCCAGTTCCAGGATCCAAATTCTATTAAAAAAGCTTAGCACTAGTGCATCTTCATTTCCAGATGCTTAAGTCTCTTAAGAGCAGAATTGAGGCAGCAGGATGTTTCAGTATTATTATTTTTCAGGTTAAGGTAAAACAAGTATCTCTGTTTGGTTTCCTTTTCCATGATACTTCTTTACATTAGTTTTGGATTTTGGAGGAAAAATCCCAGCATCAATGTTTCAGTAAATTATTTCAACACAGCTAGACAAAACATTAGATCTCACAAAAACGAGCAGTAGTTTCCAAGCTACATTCTCATGATGTTAGGCTGAGGCTCAAGACAACCAAAATCATTATTTCCTGAATTTTAGATTCTGGTATAATTGTTCAGTGGAGATGTACTTATAATAGGTCAAAGAAAGGCAAATCACACAAGTAAATTGTAGGAAAGCCAATGACGGTTTAAAACCAGTTTTGACAGATCTGCTAATCTATGTATCACGCTCTTGGGAAGAGCTTTGACTTTAACAAATTTCTGTCAGAGTCAGAGGTCACTGCTTCAGTGGCTCTACCTTAAATCTTACAAAGCTTAATGGAAATAATATCAAGTGCAGCATCTCCTGCTCCAATTCACAGGAAAATGCCAAAGCAAGGAGAATTTTGCCCACCAAGCATCTGAGTGAAATATGAGCTAAAAACTTTCCTGTACTTTCCTTCAGTGGGGCATGACAGCAGATAAAATGCAGTTTCCAGTCATAGGAATTCATCACAAAAGGAAAAGTAAAGGCAGGAGAAAGATCATGGAGAAATGTTGACAAAGCATAGGGATCCTATGAACAGGGAGGAATCTTGTCTCCTGTTCCCAAAGGTCAAAATGCCTGACCTTGATACCACTCCCAAAAAAACTTTCTCCCCATGAGAAAAGCTTCTCCATGCAATCCGTATATATATGTCTACAAATATAACTTTCATTCCTTATCATTTTGTTTCTGATAAGGGGCTAGTCAGTGAAAATCTCCAGTGGCAGATGGAGACTGGGATTAATAGTTAAATCATGTATTTCTGTCTTTTGCAGCAGACTGAGGAGAGTGCTCCAATCTATCAGATTCTTCTGTGGAGTGAAAGAAGCAAAATTTCACATCAACTGTATGAGCATCATACTGGAAATGGCAAATGTTACTCTTCATCACCTTTTTTTTTCAAATTCAAATTGTCTGGTGGAATTTGTGCAGATGCATAGTTCATGCACACTGAGATTGGGGATAGTTTGGGATGATATGTTAATGCTCAAAATAAATTTCCTACCACCTCACCATACCCTACAGACTGTGTTAAGTCATAGTATCAGTCATTTCTTTAGACAACAAAGTATGTAAAGATAATATAAGAGCTAAACATGATTAAGTTATGTATACCATTAATCAAGATTCAACATTACCAGTAGACGGGCTTTGAAATTTGGAAAAGATCTATAAGTCATTTTGGCTATGGTAGGGAAACCCATAATCTAAACCTCAAAACCAAGTAATGAGTGACAAGAGAAGACAATGAAGGAAAAGTCTGGTTAATTGTTGGTGCAGGATTAGAAGACAGGATTAGGTAGACTTTGAAAATCTTTCTAGGATTCAAAGCTGAAAACTGCAAGTACACATTGAATTGAATCAATTAGAAACACCATTAATTTAGTTTTCTAATTATATCCATTTAGGACGTAGGATTTACATACTTTACTCAACCCATTTCCTTCTGAATCTCACTTTTTTCACTGAACATGAGTCTAAAAGACAAAAAATAAAGCGAGCACCTTCAGGACCACAACCTCAGTTTACACAAGATTCCCATTGATGTAAGCAAAGATAAGGTGAAATACAACCTTCAGCATATTTCAGCATCTACCAGTAGGACGTACAATACACGGAAAGAGGAGCTGACACTAAAACATGATCTAACCAGGAAAGAAAAGCCAAAACCACAAAATCTATTATTGACTCATGTCTCAGTAAAAATGCTCCAAGATCTTCTGCATCAATATGTGATTGGATCAGTCATTTTATTATTCTGAACACAGCAAAGATCTATAGGTCAGGAATAAGAATGTTTGCTTTATATTTTCTTGAGAGGTAAAACTTCTTAACTGAATGCTACACTTAATCATTTCCAAATCCCAGGCTATATCTGCTGATCCCTATTTCGATTTAAAATAAAATTCATTTTCCGGTTTGCTGCATGACTTTTATTTTAGATTTGACTTAGAGATTTATGAACGTGATATAGCTTTTCTTGCTGAACACTTGAACAATCTTGGTCCCTGTGGTGACTTCCACATAGCTGCAAGTGGAAAGAAACACTCACTATTGTAAAATGATATGACATCCCTACTTCAAAAGCCAAAACAAATTTTTGAAGGCTGAAGTGTTCAGTTGCAGAAAGGATGAAAACCCAAGGGGCTCTAGACCTTGTGAAAAGTCGATGGTAGATTTCAATTCATAGCTTCTTAATTGAGAAACAGACAATCTGGGCACACAATGAATCATTCCCTGTATGGAAAGGGGGAGACAAGGAGGTTATTGATTAAGCCCACTATTTCTCCTGTCACCACTCACTTAAATTTGACTTTGACTCAGAGTAAAATAATTTCTCCTGAAGATAACTGCTCCACTCTGCACTGCACAATTTACCACAGAGGGTAAACATATTGCAATTGGACTGCAGGATTTGAAGACAGACCTGAGCACAGCACACACACAGCATGACCCCAAGCAGCGCAGCATCTCTACTGCCACACATCCTCAAGGGGTAATGGCTTAGGCAATGCTGACTATTTGCACACCCGAAATGTTTGGTACCTCAGCCTAGAATACCCTTCAATATGCAAGTGACAAATGCAGCAGAGATGATCTTCTCTATTCACTTTAGTACCTGAGTACAAGAGGCACAAAATGGTCTGGAGCAAAGGCAAAATGCAAACCATGATGCTGAGATCCCATGCTCTGGCTGCTTGAATAACCCTAGGGTTTTGGGTTCTTTAATGCCTAGAAACACACTGGTTTTTAGAGAGACAAACTTATTTAGTGTACAGCTGACATTGACTATGACTTTTAATAATGTGGGATAAATACACTCAGTGCACCCCATGGGCCTGTTTATCATGCCATACCAAGACTCCCACGGGAGCACCCCACAATTCCAACCCTGCTAGCCTTCCAGAGCAAAGCCTCCACAAAAATATGTTTGTACTATATATAGCATATATCTGTTTAATACACATCGAATTGTAGAAATTATGGAGGCGTTTGGAACACAACAAATGCAAATGACTTTAAGGACTAATTATGTTTTTAAAATGGCATTTTCTGCCTAATATCATGAGGACAGCATAGTAAGCAGCAGGTTCTTTGTTTGTTTTGTGTGTTCTGATATTCAGTGTCTGAAATCGTTAATGGAGTTGGTTAATTCAGGTCTCTCTAAAGCACACAAGTAGCATGTTCAAACATTAAGGTACTTCAATGCTATCAAAGATCATATCTCCGTGTGCTTCTACTTTTAGCTTGGACTTGGATGTCTTAAAAAGGGACAGAAGGTACAAATTAAATGAGAAATGAGAACTCTTTTAAAAAAAAAAAATTAAGGCAAATTGACAAATATAGAAGACACATAATATGAGATTCAGATCTAAGTTTAGCTGGAAAATACACAACTTTGAGAATATCAGGCAGCTCAAAACAGTAAAATCAATGTTTAAAGTTAAAAAATAGATTAAATCCCTAATGAATAAACAAACTACATCTTCACAGACAAAGCACTTGAAGGCTATGCATATTGGAGATAGGTGTTCTTTAGTTTTCAGATCCTGTACTTTACAAGAAAATAAAATGGGATATTAATCACTAATGCAGTGATTAATATAATCAGCTCACATATGAATAAGCCAGTTGAAAATGTTACCTCCTTTACAGTTCTGCTTTGCAAAGCGCTTCCCAAATAATTAATTTTAAACAACTTATTTCATTCTACCAGTATCTTCTTGACTATCTAGCATTGCTCATATACTCAATTTCCAGAGCATTTCACTTCAAAATGAGATGAACAGAAGTGTGACTCATGTACACCTAGGAGCACTGAACCATTTGGCACTTCCTTTATCACAAAGCAAAATCAATGTACTGAAAACCACTCCTGTATTACTTCACCTTATTCACAGTATTGCAAATTCCTCTTTTTTTTCAGGAAAAAAGAAAAAATACGTAAGAGAAAGAATCATTTATTCAGTTTTGCATCTTCAAAAACTCTACAACCATTAATATTCAGAAAATCTTTTAGTTAGAAAGTACTTCCAGCACTTGATGTAAAATTGAAGGAAATAGCCCCATCAATCCTAGATATCTGGATGTCTCCACAATTTTAAAAGTATTTGCTTCATTTTGTATGTGACAAAGGAATATCATATTAGCCTCTTTTTACTGCAAAGCACTGAGACTTGAGTTTTAGAATTCAAGATATTTCAGGTTAGAAACCAAGTCAGTCTGGGCTCCTGGTTTAAAACAAAGATAAACAGGCCAGTCCAGAAGACAGTTCGCATCTTCAGTTAACTGAGTTGTCATCTGAAAATGTTAAAATCCTCCACTAATTTTACCAATAACTTTTCATTAGGTTAAGTGTTTTAAGATCACAGTGGATGAATAAAAGCCATTATCACATTTGACAGAAGAGGAAAAGATGGTTCAGCATCTTTTAGACCTTGCCTAGCTCATCCCTACTGCCAAGATGGACCTTACAAAAGCATCATGGAAAGTGATCGTTTATACCTGATTTAGAAACACCTCTCAGCATGATTGAATTATTCAACTAAAGCACAGAGCAAAAGGCTGTGGCAACAAGGACTGGAGAGCTGAGCAGTCTTCCCCTCACAGCTTACCTAGGTCTCAGACACTAAAGAAATGTTGATCCAGGACTCTCAACATTAAGGACATCAACATCTCTTTCACATACCACCTTATTTTGGAAAGTCTGCTGACTCCTATTCACTATGTTTTTGAACACAGTAACAACAATAACAATTCAACCCATACATTTTTTTAGCAGTGATGAATATAGGTACTCAAATCTGAATGGGTCAGACGAAAATATCCTGATATTTTTCTCATTTCCTTTGACTGCCATTCGAAAATTTTAAGATAAACTAGAGCAATGAGCAGGGTTGGACTAGTAAAGATTGATACAAATATGTCAAACATAACTTGGATCAAAGAGAGACATGTATCTAAGAGAGACAGTTTATATATGAGACAACGGGGGCAAACTTTGTGATGCATGAGACAAGTAAAGGAAATCTTGGGGGACAGACTAGCCACAGAGAATCAGATGACCTTCTCAATTACATGGATATAAATCTGAGATAAGTGCCACTGACACTAGTTTCAAACACATGTGTTTTAACCCAGATCAAAATCTGTCAGTGTCTAAACTAGATCTGAGCTGATATGCTCTTTGCACTATATTCCCAAGCAATTTGAATGAATAAGTGTTTCAGGCAGGCATTTGTATCATCTGTCCATATGTGAAAAATCTTGACCTTTCTTTACTTGACAAGGATGTGTTACATGCAAGCTGCATTGAGTCCTATTAAAAAAGCTGTGTTAAGTCCTATTAAAATCTGAGGTGAAGTAAAAAAAAAAAAAAATTATATCAGGAAAATAAAGGGAATAAAAGTGCTTTAATAACACCAAGCAAAAACTGTAGCAACCCCAAAACTTTGTCTCACTGTATTTAAAAGCTCTCTTACATTAAGGGGCTGATAGCAGTAATTATCCCACACCTTAGGCTTTTGTCCCCAGCAATGTATGGATGAAGAAAATGGAACTAAAAACGATTTTTTAAAGATTACTACCAGAGGCACCTCATAAATACAAAGTGCAAACTCTGTAGAAGCTGTACTTCTGATACTAATGCTGTGGTTCCTGAGGTGGCCTCATTATTTTTCTCTTATTCCATTAAGCATCATTATCAAAGGTATTTCCACCAAAATTGTTTTTTAAGCTTTGCAGTTTTTTTAAATGAAGGGAACCAAAAGTTTGTCTGAAAGATTATGAGCAGCTCGCTCAAAAGATAATGAACAGCGACTCCTCAGACTATCATCAGATAACACAGGTAAATAAACACAAAGTTTAAAGGATTTTTAGGTCGCAAGAGCACAAATGCAAAGCTGAGCACACCTGAATCCTTCATCAAGGGACTGTTCCATTCTTACAAGTTTGTACTATGCCTAGCCCAAAGAGGACCCATGGTTGCTTTTGGATCATAACATAACACAACTATTCTGTAAAAACAAGGACCAGGAAACACACCAGCACCACACCAAGACAGGGCACTTGTTTAACAGAGATGAGTTTTGTGCTTAAAATACAAATTCCAGATTTTTGTAATGCATCAAGGCATTTTTTTTCTAGTTTTAAAGCATTTATGCTGAGTATCCCTGAATATAAATTAATCCTCTGAGAATAACAAAGTGACTTATTAAAATATAAAATTAGTTTGAAAATAGTTCCTTTGAAACTTAAAAAAGCCTCTTACAGAATTTGTACTTACCTCAAATGTTCCAAGGATTTCACCTCCCTGGCATGTATGAAAACCAGGTGGATTAGACTGGCATTTAAACAGGCAGGTTTCTAACAACCTAAGAAAAGAAAATTAGTTCAAAAACCAGCAAATAATTTAATAATTTAACTCATATGGTCATCCCAACAATCATAGTGCTTTACAAACCTCTTGTACTTTATATTAGTGTGCAAAAGGTAACTGCATGCTAAAATTTCAGAAAATTCTGGGCTTTTTAAAAAGTCCAACTTTGGGCAGCTCTCCAGTAAAGGAATATAGATAAAACTGTTGGAATTGGAACATATGGAAAATTTGTTTCTAATACTAATTAATACTCCTTCAATACAATAAAATTTGTTTCCCAGTTAAGACCCTTCTCATTAATACTCATTGAAGTAACTTGAAGAACTTACATTTTTAGTTTAGTATGGTTTTGGACGAGTGGGATTTTACCCCATCGGTCTCAGAGACTTTTAACCAAAGGTCCTTTACTGTTTCTATTTCCTCCTTAGTTTGGGGTGGGATGAGTACTGTCCCATTTCTTCCCACTGAGACTAAAATGAAGTAACCTCCATGCTGAAAAATGTCCACTTTGCAAGTCTCTTCCAAGGAGATAATTGTATTTTTATTTCTTTCTACTGAGACCAAATCTTTCAATTTTGAAGAAGTGCGAAAAATCTATTGCCAGTCATAAATATTTCTTTGCTTAAGAAATTTTTTTCAGCAGATCTAGTCCATAGGGATGGTAGGAAGCAAAAGGTAACAGGAGGTGCACAAGTCTACTGGGAAATGTATGAGAGAGCAGGTGAAGCAATGGAAATCCTTTATATATTCCAGCACCCTCACCTGTCTCTCATGAGGAACACAGTTTAACTGCATGGTTATTATGTTTGTTATGTACAGCTCTTGAGCAGCAGAAAACAGACAACAGAGTAAATTTCAGGCACATCTGTTCCACCTGCAGATTATTAGATACATCACATGTTAACATTTTCCTTATTTTGCACTGATTAGTGCAATAACCTTCACTTCAAAATCAAAATCAAGCAAAAACAAGGTAATTCCCAATAGGGATTTTTTTTTTCTTTTTTTTTTTTTAATTGAACTTCCTATAAGAGGTCCGTAGGAGACAGACGTAATTCAGGAAATTACTGGACAATATATAAAGCACTTTTTTTTTTTTTTGGTCTGGTGGATAAAACAAGAGAAAGACAAAAATGGATGTATTCACTATAATCATGCAAGAGAGATTAGAACAGTCCCTATGGCCTCCTTTCCCACTTTCTCTGTCACTGAAAATAAACCACTTTTATTTCTGTAACAATCTCTCACTTTCTACTTAGCCATTCAGTGGCAAAAATAATCACACAAGAATTTCAGTTGAAATACTTGTCTGAGATTTGTGGGCATTGGAACAGCAGAGTTTGCACATATTTCTGAGTCTCTGAGGTACTGATTCTCATACTGATTAATCCACAAAGCTTGCGCGAATCAACATTTCTCCAGTTGTGTGCTAGCATCAGCTAACACTGTAAAAGTGACACTAGAAACCAGAAAACCTCTAATAAGCAACAGTTCACATGGAATTCCCATGTGAAGTCCTTACCCCAGATGGCCATCTGATTTAAAAATTCATCTTGCAGATATGTAGACCAAATTCTATATTATGAGTGCTTTTCAATTATGTCAGAAAAAAATCTGCAAAAGAGGAGGGAATAAAATATTTCTATTTCTAACATTTTCATTGCAACTTGTTTCTAATTAGAGCATACATTCTGTTATGGAAAATGTACTAAGATAGTAAGTCATGATCAGAAAATAACATTAGGGAGACAGTCATCAGCTCTTCTTTAGCTATTAAGCCTTCCCATCTGTGCTCATTGTAGGGAAGGCAAGGACCCTGTTTGGAGAGAGCTGTTCATTACCATATAAAACACAGAACCTTCCACTGCACCAGCTAATGTTTGAATTTCCTTTAGTAACTTTCTCCCGCAGTAAATCAAACTTTTGCTCCTGATCAGTGCTTCTACCTTGTGCTTCTGAGCAGTCAGTCATTACTACATCCAACAGCTGCCTCATAAATGTTGTCTGTTTAACCTATTACATTGAAAACACACATCACAGGATACTCTCCTCTTTTACAATTATGGACAGCATTCATTTTCAAGGAATAAATAAAGCAACAAGACTACCTTCCAGAATCTAGGAAACATTTAAAAATGTGAAATACAGGAAAAGAAATATTTTAGACTGAATCTAATATGTATATTTATGATGCCAAGGCAAAACGCCACATCCAAATTAAAAAAAAAAACAAAACCTTTGTCTTGGTTTGAAAAGACAGGTGTCTGCTAAGGAAGGCAGGAACATCCCTTGAAATGGAAAAAATATAAAACTTCCCCCCCAAATTATTATAATCTTGAAATCAAGGGGCTCTCAGGTAAAGATATGGGAATAGGAATAACAGTTCTTTACTAGGAAAATTACAATAAAAATGGAGCAGTACAAAAAAAAAAAATAAAAAATACTGACAGAGTCAGAATACAACCTGACACCCTGTTGGTCAGGGCATTGGTAGAAATCTGATTAAATGGTGGCTGCAGTCCTCCTGGAGTGACAGATGTGGTTCTCTTGAAGCAATGATCCTGTAGACGGGTGTAGTTTTCCCCTGAAGGTCCAGTGGTGGTGTAGATGGGTCCGGTCTTCCTCTGGGAATCCAGTGGCGAAAGGCTGCCTCTGGTGCTCCAAGCCTCAAATTATATCCAGGTAGGAATGCTTGGCTCCTCCCCCTAGGTGGAGCATCTCACAATGGAATGATGTAATTTCATCAGCCATGCAGTGAGAGTCAATGTTCATTTACAGAAGATATCTCCCTGGAGTTATGAGGAATGGGTCATGGAAGGGATAAAGAACACTGCCCCACATGGTTTTAACAGATGGTAATAGAATACCATAGAATAGAATAGATGCTTTTGGTTACATCTTGCATTGCAACCCAGGACAACCCTAAAATCCCCAAAACTGAAAAAAAAGATCAATAATGAGAAGAAAGCTTGGAAAGCATAGGCAAGGAGGAAGTGTGAAAACAAAATTTTCAAAAGGCACTAACACTATCTATCCACTTAGGGCTCCAATAAGGAGAGAGCTGTCCATTCTTAAACCCTCTGGAGGGGTTGGTATGCTTGCCCATACAGAGGCATCTAGTAGCCTTTCAGATGCTTTAGGGCTTTGGGCTTGGCCTTCAAGTGACATGCTAGAAGAGTAAGGCACTCCATACTTTTTTTCATATTTCCTACATTTCATACATATTTCCTAGTTCTTCACAGAGGTCTTGGATACCCTGAGTGCGTCTCACATGGTGCTAGACATTTCCATGCAGTCAAGGAATTGCAGTCAGTGTCTGGCCTTGCAGTGCCATGAGACAGTCTGACTGCACGTAGTCTATGGTTAAATGCCCAAAACTGGTCTAAATAATCTGCCTTTAGGAACCAAGAACAGTGAGCTGAGCTGCTCAAAGACTTAATTGTTCTCTTAGTGATTGGAATAATCAAAATGTTCTTACTCCTCATGCTAAATTCTTTGACCAAAAACCATAAAAATTGTTACTCATTGCTTTAGGCAGGCCTGAGTTTGTTTAAGTCTTCATTGGAGTCCTCAAAATCTCAAATTACAGCAGCAAGACTCAAACAGTTTCTTGCTCAATAGAAACATAAATATTTTTTCTATGATCAGATTGTTTATTTTAATGTCTAATGGGATGCCAATTCAGAAAATAAATACTGATTCATGCTATAGAAGTTCACAGTAGTCATAAATTAACAATTTTATTAGAGAAGTAGAGTTGGATTTTAATTCATGAGGGTGATGAGAAGGTCATCAAACGGAAATGATAAAATTTTAATATCTCATTAGTGGTAAAACAGTGTACTGTAAACTTACAAAACCCCAAGTGTTTCTCTAATTAGTTAATTTTTTTGTATGGAAGCTTTTCTTCCTAATACTATAAAAGAATAAAGAAAACAGAACAGTGACCCAGCCTCCTGCTGGCATTTTCCTATTATCACTATTCCAGGATAGCATTACACGTCTACCTCAAAAGCAGCAGAGGAAAGCACATCACTGTGTCTGCACCTCTGCACAGTGTTCCTCTTTGCATGGACTCTGGGTTTCTCTTTAATGAAATTACCCTTTTCAGTGGGCTTTTGCAAAGGGGTAATTTAAAAGCAAAAAATTTGTCTGACTATGAATGATCTTGATGTCGATCAAGAATAAGACCATTTCTCCCTTTTTCAAAATGTTTTCAAATTTACCAGTCATAAGATAAGCTCTTTGAAGAGCTTTCCCTTCTCAAGTATGATGAAGGTGGTCAGAAATGACACAGAAAGGTCATTTGCAGAAATGGCACAACAGCTTGGAACATGCTCATCCTTGTGTACTTCCTATTAATTTCCAAATTTACTTCATAATCACAAAATTACCAAGCAACTGTCAACACACTATTGTTTATATTGGACGCCTTAAAAAGATTACCTTGATTTTAACCAGTCTCTCACCTCCATCTATTGACTCTGCAGATTTCAAAAATAATGATCACAGAATCACAGAGCTATCATCAAGGTACAGGTTCTACTCATTTTAGTTATAGGATTCTAAGCATAAAGAGGAATGCTGAAAGATTGCAGAGTTTTTTCCTCTTAATTACTGTGTACCAGAAAAACAAGACCATTTTAATGTTTAAAAGACAGTTTGACATATTAGATGAAATGACAATGGCTCTGCTATCCACTATTTTCTTACTTCTGACACAAGTAAACAAAAGGCATCAAATCAGTGGTAAGGAGTGAATAAAAGGACGGAACAAAATAAATTCTGAAAGAATAACTTTTCTTAAGTTAGGGTCCCTGTGTTTCTGTAAGTACCACTTTTGCATTTAAAAAATAATAAAACTGGATACTGAAAAGAAATTACATGGATTTTGTTCCTTTAAAGGGAACAACTAAACAACACACACTAATTCAGTCCACCTTATAACTGAAAATAATGGTTAGAAAAATTGTATGCATACAAATAAGGAAATAACAACTGTTTCACATGAGATATTAGACAGATAAAGCAGAGGGTCTATGACAGCCTAAGCTTCACAGATAAATGTTATTGTAGAATACACTTTGTGTGCAACATAACACATAATGAGAGTATACAAAAGTTCCAACTAACAAGACAAGTGACAGGTGTGCACTACTATGGAGGTATTTAGGTTTAAATTATATGAAAGAGAGAGAAGACATTGCAAAGGTAGAGTTTACTCGGTTGGTCATAGCTGTCACTTATGAGACTGCAGAGAAATGTAGAGTTGTCTGATGGAGACTGCAGAGAATAGTTTATTTTGCTCAATAAACCATTTTATATGCATGGTATCACACAGTACAGAGTATGCATTCATCAGCCAGCAAGGTCCCGGCTCTCATAAAACAATTTAACAGGACACTGCCGACTTGAAATATTGATAATCTGAAATCTTACCCCTCTGCAACCACCCCAAACAAAAATAAAGACAAAGAAAAAAAAAAAACAAACAACCTCCCACGATTTAGTTCTGCCATTTTTTTGCAATTTTTTTCATCAGATTTTCCAACCAAGTAAAAATTTTCACTTTTCTATGGCTCTGTGAAAGTTCCACCTACTGGAAATTGGCTGCATTAATAAAGGGGAAACTAGAAACAATTAGTCTCTTTTATTTTATCCTTGTTACTTGTAATAAAAATCTTGCTATTCATAGAAAATACAACTAGATGCTTAGAAAGAAGAGTGACTTTTTCCTGTGTGTAAGTGTTCTTTAAACAGCCTGGTCTAAAGGCCCAGCTGGCAGAAGTATTCATAGGCTTGCCAAACTCTAAACCACAATAAAATTGCCACTAATGCTACCAATTTAGGCACCACAACTTCTGTTAAATGCACCAAACAAAATTACTCTAAAAGCATGTAATTTTTTAAAATAGTATTTGTTATTTAAACTTCACAATTTCATTGATGCAAGCAATGGTTGAAGCACCTAGAACAGGCTGTCTGGGTGCTTAGCTTGAGCAAAAGAAAAAAAAACAAAACATACTCACAGTGTGAAATTCAAACGTCCCACAGGAACTAAAGGCGGGCAAGAAGTGACATTTCAGGGTATTGCACTTTGTATATCAGGGACATTTAAAATTTACCAAACAAATATCCATGACCAGAATCTAGAGTTTTATATGAATATTTTGTTTATCTATTTTTCCTAGATCTGCAGGGCTAGAAATTAAGGAATGAAGAACCTTGGCATGCCATTTTCTCACTATACAACAAAGTGTAGTACTTATAAATAACATAGATATAAACCAAGTATTTCACATAAAAATTTACAGAATTGGAGACATACGTGCCTGGTTCAATACACAGATAAATCCAGGTAGCTATCAAGCCCCATTTTGATTTCTTTTAAGCTCTTTTTAGTAATGGTAAGAAATTAAATCAGAACAATGTGTAGTACCACAGGTTATAATGAAATAATTTATTTCTTTCAGTATATTAAAAATAGTCTGAGTTAGTTATTCTGAGAAAATACAGTGAAAAACCATGTAGAAGACAATTGTGAATTTGTAAGAACCATTTTTGGGTTGACTTATGCTTTTAACAAGCATTTTGTAACTTTCTTTCTTATTATTATTGCCATTTTATTGGCCAATTTTGCTGTGGTTCACAAAATTTGAATCACCTCAGAATCATATTTCACACTCAGCTAACTTTGAATATATCTTAAAAATTTCACAGATGTAAGCAGCATTCAGGAGCATACATTTTAATAGGTGTTCTCAAGCTTTTCACCAGCCACCCATCAGGGCAGCCACTCTATCACCACCCACCCACCCTCCAATATTTCCTTCCTTGTGAGAATCAAATGGCATGTCTATGAAAACATGACACGTGTGAACTTGGACAAACCTAGCATTAGAATATTTTTGTTGGGTTTTGCGTTTTTTTTGGGGTGGGAGGGTGTTGTCTATTAGTGACTGTGAAAGAATTACAAATGCTGTGCAGAGTCATCAGGGCAGGGCAGAGGCTGCAGCTCACAAAGCTACTCTCAGGACCCTAGTGTTCAATTGCCAAAAACAGTGATTTGAACAAAATTGACTGCACCCATGATGTGGACCTTTGTCCCAGCTTCTCCCTCCCTTCTAGGACATATTTTCCCTCCTGCTCCCAAGATGAAGCCTGCAGAAGATATAAACACTACAATTTTTACTAACAGTTTTGACCGCGGACATAAGAGGATGTATTCTGTAAATATAAAATAATCAGAGTTCAGCTTTCTCAATCACAAAAGCAGACATCCCTCACAAAGCCACATTTCCATATGTTAATTTACTATTGGATAGAGAAATAAGCATCACTATAGGATTGTCTATAAAATTTCCTAAAAATACAGATTAAATTGCAGGATAAAATACATGTATTTCACAGACATCTTTAAGACACAGTAAAATTAAAATATTGATTTTAATATTGGTTTACTGTAATTTAAAAGTATAATTTATTCTTTCCTTAATATTATATCTTTAACCAGAATATATATATATTTTGAGTCCAGCTAAGCAATAATTCAAAGAGAAAATTGGAACTACAGTTAAGAAGTACCTTCACAGTTCATGAGATAATAAAAAATAATATAATACTTTTCTATTTACCAGACTTGTCAAAACTGTCACCTGCACACTTATTAGCATAATTCAATCAGAAAATCACAGTGTACCAGCTTCTCACGTTTAATGGCTAAATGAGTTCTTTATGGTTTCACACCTCATACTCACCTCAAGAATGTCACCACAATGAAGCTCTTAAGATGAAGGAGAAAGGGACAATGAATATGTAAGCAATCTGTCTACTTTGTATCAAGTAACAGCAACCTCTAACTTCTAATAATAAAATTGGAACTTTTATTTAAACAGAAAATCTTCCATTTCTGAATCTGGTAGTCAGGGCACCATCTGGTCTTCATTTTTCTCTGTTTCTTTATTGAGCTTTCCCCAGGATCCTTAGAAACTTCCCAGATGTATGTTTTCTCCAGTTCCCAGCCCTCTCTCTCCAGGGGGCCTAAGATGTCCATCATTGCAATCAATCTCATCTGCACTAAGCTGGTGCAAGAAGATGAGGGAAGATTACTCAAGAGAGATCTGTGTCAAATGTATATGATTTCCTATAACCTGCTTCCTGATAAGCTTCTTGTTTGCCAGGCATTTGTCAGATGTCAGATGTTGTCACAAGGGACATCCATCCTAACTCAGTATTTAAGAAAAAATTAGAAGGAAACTGATGCCTGACATTTATTTATACATAATGCTAACATTTATGCCCTATCATTATTGTATTCTTTTTGGACTGCTTTCTATTAAATCAACATTACAAAATGCAGAGGTTTTTTTTAACCTAATTTACTTTATGTGCTTTTCTCCTAAATTAAATATATGTGACTGCAGACAATTTTCAGAATGGAAGTAAAGATTATAGAACATAATTCAAACTGCAG
Organism: Cyanistes caeruleus; assembly: GCF_971803275.1. Taxonomy (NCBI): domain Eukaryota; kingdom Metazoa; phylum Chordata; class Aves; order Passeriformes; family Paridae; genus Cyanistes; species Cyanistes caeruleus. The sequence continues at coordinate 40,408,488 of NC_141705.1, forward strand.
TAGCAAGTGCTAAAATCTGAAGATAAGCTATCCCTTCACCTTGTGATTTGTGAAAATACTATATCATTTCAGACATATATTATGTCATCACCACAATGTTTCTTGCATAGAGCCTGTGTTACCATAATTCTAACCAGATTTAGAAAACAGAAATCTTTAGGTAATCTGATTTCATTCCCAACGCTTCAACTGCATTAATATAAACATCTGTCAGGTCAGAATCCTGTGGCATAATTAAAATGTCTTCAGGTTTCTCTTGATATATTATCTTCACATATTGGGGTAAGGAAAGAATTTAACCTATACCTAGCACTTTTCTAAACAGCAACCACAGGCAGTCATTTTTTATGCTGAGAAACTTCCTAGGATATTGTCCTACATTGTAGTTTCTCCAGCACCAAAGGGATTTTAAGAATGCACCTGCCATTATGCAGTAAGACAACTCAGCAGTGGGGTTTATTTGTTCATGTTGAAATCAGATTGCTCTGGAGCATGACTCCACAGAGAATCAGAGCAGCACAATTAAGAGACCATCGAACTGAGGCAAGGAGGAAGGTGTTTGAATGGGAACACCTTTACCCCCAGAGAAGTCTGACCAGGGATTGCACAATTTGTCAGTGAGCAACAGTTCCTGACTTGCTGACTACAGAATACTAGGTGAGCATATAAATTCCAGGTGGTCTTTGCAAAAGAGGCTCTATGCATGGGAGTCTGGAGGCCAGTGAAAGCTGGACATGCAGTTCTAAGCTACTCTGGAAATCCCAGCACCAGGCTGAAACATGTCCTATGCGTATTCAGGTAACTTGAGATTGCATTTATCTCACTTACTAAGCAAGATATAAAAAAAAAAAGAAAAACAAAACAAAACAAAAACAAAACCGAAAAGAAACCACATACAGTACAAACTGAGAATAAAGGACTAAGACAGCCTGAAACAGATGTAGGGAGAGGGGAGGCAGGAGAGGAACTACACAGTAAGACTGTCAGAGCTACTGAAGCAATGAAGAAGAAGAGGAGGAGGAAGGGGGAGAGAGAGGCTTAAATTCCGTCTCAGCAAGCTTTGGCAATCTTCCTGCAATACAGAAATGCCCAAACTAATTTCCAAATGATCAGTCTAGCTTGTCAGTACTATGTAAGGACAAGATGATTAGTGAGGACTAATTTATCTTGCTTTTCAGCCTCTATGAGAGTAGACATACCTGAAAGGCATGAATACACACAGTTTTAAATATATTTCATTAAAGTACGAAATAAGGCATGGCTTAAATAAAGCTTGACAAATTTATAAACCACATCACCATGAGCTTATAGGCCAACAACCTACATGTCAAGTTATTGCAGAACATCTAATGAAAAAAAAAAATATCACTGGCATAAAACATTTAATTTTAGAATAGAAATTTAAAATGGATGGATTCCAGAGCTTTTTCCATGGTCTTTTGGTTTTGGGCTTTTGTTTGGGATTTTTAACATGTTCATCTTGTCAGCTGGATTATATACCACTACAGAAGGAAAAAACCTGACCCTCGCTCCAGACTCTTACCTGGACTCTCATCCTGATTTTAGAACGACAGTTTCAAGACTCAGAACAGAATATCCAAGTTGAAGAATGTAAGGGTTTTCCTTTCTATGAAAAGAATGGTTTTGGTAATTTATTCATTGGAGAATTTCCTTACAAATAACCAGCTGTAGCACAGCCAGCTGCTCAGGGTGATACCAAGGAAATTAACAGATACTTTTAAGAAACATTACTAAGCAATTCAAATAGTGGAATCAAAATGCAACTTTCACTAGATACCATCTCTGCAGACCTACTTCTTTGTTAGCTACTAGTGGTTTATGTTGTAAAGCTGTTCTCTTTCACAAACCCAGAAGGGACACATTTGTGTGTCTGCTGTAACAAAAAGCAGGACACGTACAGCAAGGCAATAATCAGCAACAGCGAATTTGTTGGTTTTCTTGGTATACTGTAGGGACCAGCCACCAGTAAGCTCACATAACACAGACACAATACAGCTGAACCAACTTGGGAATGCTACCATTATTTGCTTATAACACACTATGGAATACCTTTTTTCTTCTCATCCAATGGTGATAGGCTATAAAGTGGAGCATTATGTATATAATTATGCTATTTCACCAGTAGTGTGTTCAGTATATAACAAGCATGAGGAAGAAAAAAAAAAAAAAAAGATGGAAAGGCTGTTCTTATAAAAGCATTTATTTTAGACTACACACTGGGACTTGAGACCATACCTTGAGATCCTGATTTAGATTAAATAGGTGTCAAGATCTTCCAGCTTCATCTGATCTCGTAAGACCTGCTCCACTTGGATTAACTTGGAAGAATGTACACTCCTTCAAGGAAAGTTGAATATTTTTTTCTAGCAAGATAAGAAAGAAAATCGAAATATGTTTTTGTCTGTAAAAATACAAAGATAACACCACATTGCTCGTGCTCGGAATCCCAGAGAGTGTAAAATTTATCTAATTCGGAACTAACTCCTTTATTTTATATAAAAACATGTTAAATAATAAAATAAAAAAATAAATAAAACAAAACCCAAAACATTTGTCAGTCTGAGAAGTATCCAAAGAAGAAAGATAACACAAAGCCATTGATAATGCTCATGCACCTACACCTTGATAAGAGTAATGAAGGGAGGAATGGCGAGGAACACATCTCCAGTGAAAGAATTTGAGTGGTTCATCTTTGAAAGTTTATCAAAGCAGCAAGCTACTGACCATGCAGCTGAATTTTCAGAGAAAAAGAGAAAAAATACCTATTGAAATAAGTATTAAGGATCTAGTTACTGACATTGAAGGGAATAACATCCATATGCAGACTCAAATTTATGTAAAAAAAAATCTTAACCTAGTTTTATGTAGACAGCAGCATTAAATGTCAGCTTAAGTTTAGAAATATGGATTTTGTCCTTCACTGGAACAAAAGCAAAGCATTTCAGATTTTAATGCAATATGTCCCAGAGTCTGTATTCCAAATATAAGAATTCAAATTTGGAGCTGTTTTGGTTTTATGTAGTATTTCTCTTTCCTCCCTTTTGCTTTCTTTTTTCTAGTAAAAAGTAAAAAAAGAACTTTGAAACCCCAAAACTATGCAAATTTTATCAGAATTAACCCATATCCTTGAAGCAGCATATTTTGAAGACAATAAATATAATTAGAATCTTTTTTAACTGGTATCCTAATATCTTAACTTTTTACTAGCATATCTTTTACTTTGAATTTAAGTGTGTACAAGGAAAGGTCAAAAAAAGCTAAGTGCAATCTTTAATAAAAACAGCACTAAAAAACATTCCATCAATTTGGTTGACAACCCAACTGAGTGGGAAGGGATTTCTGAGAGAGTTCTCATTTAAATCCTTCTCACAAGACAATGTAAATGTACAGGAAATTTTTTTTTTTTTTTCTTTCAGGTCAGTTCACCAACCCTTAAAGAAGCCTATAATAAACCAGTAAACATTTGCTAGAGTAATTTTTTACCACTTACTAAGATGACAGCATGGACAAGTTTTAAACTCATGAGCAAATATGATATTGGACAGGTTGAGCACAGATACATTTGGAAAACACCCATGAGTGTGAGCTAATGTGCAGTCTTAGGTGACATTAGATTCTTTTTAGATGTATTTCCATAAGGAAAGTTTGGTTTCAGCCTGCAGCTGGGCCCTGTGTAGGGAGACTTGCAGGACTGTCTCTCCTATGATCACCAGAGATAACAGTGCAAACAGAGCTTCCCTAGGAAGTTCACAAAGCCACTGCTATCTTAACACTGAAAATCTTCTACACAACAAATATGCAGTATACTTCACACCTTGAGACAGAAATGTAACTCATTGAGAACAATGCAAAATAATCCAATTTTAATCAAAACAAGGTTTTACAACAATTTCTTTAATAACTTAGGAATTTGATCATAAAATCATACCATCTCAGTGTGATGCCCTTCCAAGCAAAATGTGGCACATCTTCAAAACACAGTACATTTATAATGGAACCCAGCTTACAACCTGAACTTTTCTGAAACTAGTATTATTTTCTACATCATCTTTGGTATGAAAATTCTGTGCAAAATCCTATTTTTTGACATTAGTATCAGAAGCAATAATCATTGCAATTATGAAACCATTTAATAAACCTGCCTCTGAAAACTCCTCCTGGTGTGAGACTGTCAAAGTCTACCAATGTTCATATTTGTGATGTAGTATGACAGTGCTGGCCTGAGAGCAGAAGACAAAGACATATTGCATAATAAGCATTTATTCCCAGTACATATTTTTAAATGTATAGCTGGATGATTTAACACTATGATAATCTCATTCTTATTAATGCAGCAATCACAGTTGCAGTCTCAATTTATGAGACTCATTCATTCACATCCATCAAGCTGCTAAGTCTTTGATCGTCACAGTGTTTTCTAAAGGAAATGTATTCAGAGTAATTTTAAATTTTAATACCAAAGTATATTGCATTAGAAATCTCTCCCAAATACATCATTTTCTTCTCAGTTTAAAATTGCTTACTCATTCTGCATTTTCCTTTGGTTGGCACAATCCACAAAACATTTCTACTGACACATTCAGCTCTCAAGCAACTGAGACCCACCATGTTTCTAATTCCATGCTTTTCCTGATGAAATATTAGATGTTAGTCCTACCCATGCAAAACACATTTAAAAAGTGGTGCTTGTTAAAACAAACATCTAATTTGTATTTTTATCCAGAACAGGATACTAATGATATTTGAAAGGACATGTGTTTTGATCACAATCAAAACAGGGTTTTTTTTAATTTTTCTGTTGATCACTGTGGAATGTATCCAGCTCAAAATTGTGCTTCTTTCTCTTAACCCACAGTCGCTGGCAATGTATATCCCAGTTTGTAAAGCATTCAAGCACATGCTTTTCTTTGTGTATGCACAAAAAGCTCTTTCCTAGGTTTAAAATAAGGACATTCATATAAGTGAAAGCATTCCCCAGATGAAATGTGAGAAAGTTAGTGGCTACAATGCTAAAATGAAGTCAACACAAGCACATGCTAAAAGTAATTGATTTAAACACATTGTTAAATCAGAGCCTAAATTACAATTGCAGAGCCAATTTCCATCTCCTCAGCATTACAATTAATACTGTCAGGCAGCAAGGACTTACTAAAGGGTCTCTGATCCCTTGATTAGCAGCATTTAGTGTGGTCCATTGCTCACGCTTAAGTGATAAAAGCAGTCATTTATCTGAACAGAATATCATATGTACCATCACTGCACTGAGACCAAATGCAAAATTATAAAATCATAGCATGTTTTTTGCTGGAAAGGGCCTAAAAGATCATCTAGTTTCAAACCTCCTACCATGGGCAGGGACGTCTCTCACTAGACTAGGTTCAGTACAAATGCCTGGAAAGTAATTTGTGCTAGAAGGCAGCCACATCAGCAGGCAAAAGATGCAAAAATGCAAAGAAGCCATTTGAAGCCATCAGTTTCTGAAAAAAGGAAGATCTGCTGGGAATCCCCAGTGTTGCCACTGATCAGTCACATGAAAACATGGATCAGAGACTTGCTGATTCATAGCACATATCACATAGTACTTTTGTCTGCCTTTCCAGGACTGATTTGCAACCGTGTATATTTATTGCAATACAGACTTTAGGATTTTAAGGTCTATCCAAAATGGTCAGAAAACCGGACAGAGCTAGCTGTATCTAAGCAAATGTTTCTTTGCAAAGACAGTGGAACAGGCAGCTCAGTGAATGTTAAGAAATAATGCCTCGCTGCCACCTAGAGGCAATCCAGACATTCCCTTTCTTAACCGTCAGATAAAACCTTTCCTGGTTCTCCTGCTCAAAATGCAGATATTCTCTATTGAGTTACAAGGATAAAGTAGATTAATCTCGAGTTTGTTAAGCAGGCAATGAAGTAAATCGATGCTCTATGGAAAATGGGTATTAGCTAACACTCAGTCAGATATCCAGGTCTTTCTATTACCAACAATGTTGTAACTAAGCCCAAAGACTGTGACATCCTGCACTACACGGATCTCCTTCAGAGGCAAAAATCTGAAGTAAATGTAAGCATGTGTATTTTATAACATACAGGTAAAACTTTGATGAAAGAGTATCAAAGATGCAAAATCACATCTATGGGGTATAGTTGGACAGTCTGAAATGAGTAATGCAAATCCCATCTTTTAGTCTTTGATAAAAGGACAAGAAATATTTCAAAGAAGTCTCCAGAATTCTATTTTCACTATTGCTACTTTAAAATTCTTGCTGACTTCTTGAGTGTTGAAATGTTGCTTGAGAAAATAATTTAAACACACAGCTATGAAGAAACTCTAGACATGTTTAAGTAAAAGCCTCTGTCTTCATTTATCTCTATAACTTTTATTAACCCTATAACTTTGGATGAATTTTTCCATGCTGGGTATCTGCACAGACTAATGGATTTGGGGAAGTTTTGTTTTTAATATTCAGACTTCCTCTTTTGATGTAGTTAAGTAAACAATTTGCAAAGAAACTTGAGAGAGTTTGGAGGAGATGGTGGCAGAAAGGTCTTAAAAAGCTATTAGTTTAGTTGTTGCACTAATAAATTCTAGTACTTCTTAAACTTCAAAGAGGAGTTTTCAATTTTCTAGGGAGTCATCACACACCCTGTCTACCTTTTGAAAGACTTGAGTTCACATACATCTACCCAGGTTCTACAGCCATCAAAAAAACTGTCACTTGCACATGTCCAGCAGAAATTTTCAAAGAGCTTAGCAGCTCAGTTCTCCAAAGAGTCTGCCTAGAATGAGTGTCAAAGCTCCTAGAAACCAAAAAGAAAGGATTGTATTCATAGACCGTTGTCATTATGGATTTTGCAGCCAGTTCATGCAAGATTTTCCCTAAAACTATCAGAGAGGTTATTCAGAAGATACTGGAAATCAAGAGTAGAATTACTTAGGAAGCATATTCTTAAGTATCTCAAGTACTCCATTTTTTTTCTCCTATTTTTTTGTAATCCCTTTTTTTTCTTTAACTCCCAGGGGTTACTATTTTTTTTTTCTTGCTTAAAAAAAAAAAAAAAATTGACAGAAGTTCTCTGCAAGAGTTTAATCCCTGTTTGAAACAGACAAGAACCTGCAGCAAATTTCAGAGACCAAGTTGATTTATCCAGGATACAATGATTATAACTGGGACAAGTACAAGGATGCTCAATGCAGTCATTATACAGGACCTGTATCCATTCTGCATGTGACATTAAGCTTATTTATTAGCTACTCAGCTTTTTAGTGACCATGTGAAACGGAAGATATGAATGTATCTCAGTTCAAATTCTGTCCTAGAGAGAAGAGGAAATACAAATCAGACAAAATGGGGAGGAAAACATCTTCCATGAGAAGGGGCCTAAGTGCAAGACAGGAATGGTTGTGACTGATCTGCAGCCTCTTCATAACAGTATGCTTTGAATACTATTTAACTTTATTACTGGAATTATTGGAACTTTATTATTGGAATATCCAATCTGCATGACAGTCTCATAAAAAATATCCTTCTCATGAAATCTATGTTTTTCACAGCACTGAAAATGCACAAGAAACTATCCTTTTTGCACAGGGAGCTTGAAATGACAGCCACCTCACTGCTGTCAGAACTGTAGTTGCATGTACTCTCTATCTTCACACAGGCTGCAGAGGACTTTAGGTCTCTGCTTCCCTTACCAGGTATTTTTTAATCATAAGTGCCTAAGCAACCAGCAAGACTGAGACCAGCACTTTGTTTACTTCCTTAGCCTCCTGAAAAGGGAACTGTGACTGCATTTACTGCCTGGTTATAAAGCTACTGATGTGATAGGCTTTTGACTTTCTATCTGCAGCAGATGATTCAGCTGACCATAACGTTCTGGATGAACAGTCTAGAAAACAGAAGTGTGCTCTCTGGCACCTCTTAAAACATGAGACATAGAATAGAGACCAGGTAGCTACAAAAAGGAAAATAAAATAAAATAAAAACAACAAAAAAGCACCATTGCATTCTAATACCAAACAGCCAGAAAAAGACTGGATAGAGTACCAGCCAGAAAGATGCTCTGAACTGTGCAAAAGGAAATTATTTTTCATTGTTTGTTTCACACTGTGTTCAGGACAACAGAATATTCCTTCTTTGAACAGCATTACGTGAAAGAAATATGATTCCATTATCAGTTTATTCCCCTCTTGGGAAGAACCCATAAGGCTCTCTAAAACTTAATGTTTGGGTCAGAAGTATGAGGTCATTCTGTGCTCTGACATAGAGAGTATTGGTTCATAAAGAGGAATTTCAATGGCAGGATTATCTCTTTATCAATATATCTTAATACTTGGCATTATCATTGACTTTTCCTCCTGGGGCTTACCTTCTACAACAGGTTTAAAAGAGTTAATAATTCACACCCATATTATACATTATTTTAAGGACCCAACTCAACTGAAAGTGCCTCAGCTATATTTTCAGATATTTAAGACAATCACTGGAAAAGTTATTCTATTTTGTCAGAGCTTTTCTCAAATTCCTTGAGTGGCACCCTGAGATAGCAGTAGTTCAGCAACTCTAGTGCTGAGAAGTGAGAGGGAGAAAAAAATCCACTCAAAGTATTTATACTTATTCCCTGACTTTGGAGGAACGGAGCTGCTGCCAGCTATTAGAAGTGTTTAGCTTGTCCTGGATTACAGGAAGCACTTAAGAAAACTGTTTCTCACTTTTCATTCTAAAAAAAAGCCCATAGAGTTGGATGACACTAATATCCAGAAGCTCACAATCTCTAGCTGGCAGTGATACCACTGCTTCCTCCCTCTGTACCACCCCAGATGCTGTGGACTTGTATCAGTTGAACCAGTCACAGCACTGGTAAGAGAAGCTGAAGCATTAATCTAGCAGAATATTAGCTAAAAAAATAAAAATTAAAAGAAAAAAAAAAAAAACCAACCACAAAAAGGGGGGTAGGGAGTGTTGCGTCTTGGCTTATAAAACTCACTTGGCTCCCATAAATGTCTGACAGGCACCAAAGGTGGCATGAGGGAAGAACTGTGGAGCAAAGGAGTGGTGAAAAGGCAGAAGCAAAGAAATAGAGTGAAAACCATGTTTTAAATACAACAAAGGTTAAGCTTTCATAAATCTAGACCCTAAATCTATAGGGCTCAAATGACCCTTTTTCAACAACAGGTTTTGCTAACCCAGCAGGCATGTCAGAACTGTGTCCACTTACCTCATCTTTGCATATCTGACAACCAAATAAAGTTACTTGGCATGAAAATTCTTGGTTATATTTCTGGCATTCTCTCCAAAGACATGCCAGTATTTCAGAATAACACTTTCTCTGCAATTCAGTGCTCTTCAGAGAAGCAGGAAGATGATATAATGCAGTTTATTATCAAAATGGATCATTAAATTGGTTCCATTTTCATAGCCGCAGAAAAATCAGTCAAGCTAACCTACATGCCATGAAGCTATCAAATCAAAAGAAAATTTCCCAATAAGCCTGCATAGAAAAGAATACTATTTAGTAATGGCAATTGCAAATGTTAATGAAATTATTTTCTCTCAGACACCATAAGAATGTGTGAAAGTTAATAGTGACATTGAGATACAACTGCTAATCATTGCAAGGTCCTTTCCATCGCAGTCAATCAACCAATTGCTATCAAACATTTCCCTAGTTATTTCAGGTCGACTATTATTTTCAAAATAACTCTCATAATGTTTTTCTTATTCAAACAAATTCCCCTTAGATTACTGTTACATTGAATGGTAATTTCGGACTAAAAGTAAAAGACAAGATATGAAGCTTCAAGAATGATTTGCAAAGAGAAATGAAGCCCTGGTAATTGTTCAGGGTAGCTGTGACAGCAATATGTAGGTGATTAAAACTGATTTATAAAATATAACTGATCATTAGACACTAATGTGCTATCAAGTTTAATGGTCATTTGTTTTTTCTTTGGAGTATTTTCTTTGTGACAAGGTACAGCTGTCAGACCTTCAACAGATCTTGATTCTTTTTGGCAGAAAAAAACCAACAATCTGCAGTTCACTGAATATTTTCCAAGCATATTCCCAGTTGCCATAGAGGTAGCAGACATTCTGGAGAAACTCCAGGTGAAGCTAAAACCAAGCAGTTCTTGGCATTGCAAAAATTATTTTGATACTGTCAAATACTCCAATAAGATCCAATAGTGAATTACAAAAGTTCTGCTTCAAAGGTTTCACAAATCCTTCTTTGGAATTGATCAGAAGCCTCCAAAATACACAAGTGTTTCAATATGGGCACACAATAACTTCAGAGCTATGAATATCTGTGATATGCCACCATCTGCATCATACTACCTATGGAGCAATATCATATTAGGACAGAAAGTTGGGCTACCTTCTAGCAGGCAAGTACAAGAAAATTTTGGTTATTTCTGTACTTTGCAAAATTTTTGCTGAGTAATTCAGCAAGAGCTGAACAGTCTGTTCAGTGATCCTAGCAGAGCGGGTGCTCTGGACAAGTTGAGGCTGCCATTTGTGTGAATTTAATGCTCAGATTTGATTTATTTATTGATCTTGTTTTACAACTGAAATAGTCAAGTTCCAAGCAGTGTTTAGCTGCAGTTGGTCAGCTATGTTGCAGGGCATTTTCATACACTCCCCAACTGGATACACTTACAAGCATATCCAACAAGTGTTATCCAACTCAAAGGAAAATGCAGCTGTTTCCCACAGTGCATGAAACCTTGGGGTTTGCATTCTGTGAACACTTAGGTTGACAGACTATCTGGACAGCAAGGAGAGGTGAAAAGAAGGAGAAAGCTTGTCTGAAAAAATTCATTTAACAGTTCAAAACACTTCACACTATTTACCCCGGCTTTAATTATAATTGACTCTGAAGGACACATTTTGCACATAAGTGTACTGAAGAGATTTAATCTCTTTTGACACACATGGCCATAAAGATTTTATCATGGGATATCTAGGGAGAGATAACAGTCCCTAAAAGAAAAACCAGAATACATGCCAATTCTATAAAAGCCTTATTCTCTCCTCCCAAAAATAAATTGAAAAGAGCTTAAAGGTCTTTTTTGATCTAAATGATTCTATGATGCTAAGATACACAAGCCCTCATTAACATATTTCAAACTCATATAAGGGCCTATAAAATCCCACATATTATATGCAGTACTCCTTCTGACACTATACAAAGAGAGTTAATAGCATTTAGAGAGATGAGTCTATTCCTGACTACTTCTGACACTTGAACTGAATCTTATCTGAATCCTGGTCCTTAAAAATATTTTCTTTAGATGATGTGCCTTTACAAGGATATTGCTCTCATCCAGATGCAGTTGTTCCAACCATGCACATGCACATCAGAACATAATCTTGGATATAAAAAATTAAACAAAACTAAAAAGCAAACTTTATTAGCATGAGGTCTTGCCATGGTTTAACACAGCAGGCAGTGAAATACCACACAGCTGCTCACTATTCAATTCCTCTGCACCATCACAGAGGGATGGGAGACAGAAGTGGGGGAGAAAATGTCAAATCTGTGAGTCGAGATAAAGAAACAGTTTAATAGAACAGAAAAGGAAGAGGAAATAATAATAGCAATACCAATGCTACTTATAATAGGATTAGAATATACAAAGCAAGTGATTCACCACCTGCTGAATGATGCCCAGCCATACCCAAAGAGTGGCCCCAGACCAGCTTTTGCCCTAGTTTATATACTGAGAGTGCCATTATATGGTATGGAATACCCCTTTGGCCAGTGTGCATCAGCAGTCTCAGCTGCATAGTCTCCTCCTGGTGGGGTTGGTTGAGAAGCTTTAAAGTTCTTTACTCTGTGTAAACATGGCTTAGCAACACCTAAAACATCAGTGTGTTATCAACATCACTCTCATCTTAATTCCAAAACATAGCACTATACTGCTACTGGGAAAAAAATTAACTCTAATCCTGGCCAACACTGGGACAGGTCTCTAGCTCCTCTTAATTCAACCAGTGGGTATCAATGAACTCCAAGTTTTCTGCAAGTCAGACAGACTTGTCAAATTATTTCATCTGTCATAATGTCAAGATGTGATACTTTCACCTCAAGATCCAGAAGTATTTTCTTAACAATTATTTCTGTACTGAACCCCCTCAGCCTTCAGCTTTTTTTTTTTTAATTGCAGAGCAATTCAAATTACAAGAGATGAGATCCCCTAGAAAAGGTAAGCAATTCCAGTCTAAATCTCTCACATTGATTAACACCCTGTACCTAGTAGCTGTCATTAGTAACTAATACAGTGGTAGTCAATAGTTAGCATTATCTTCAAAGGGAAAAATCATATTGCACTTCTAAAAATTTCATCCAGCTATTACAAATTTTGCTTTGCAGTCAGCTATTCACTTCAGTTTTCAAAAAGAACATTTTTGAAGCTGGTCCTGTTACCAGACATTCACATTCAGATAAAAAGTCATAAAATTATTTTACATTAAAAACATATTTTTTACAGGTGTTATACTAGATCTTATAGAAATGGCACCCCAAGACTTTTAGTCAGGACAAATACAGAGATACCATTTCATTCATAAAAGAAGAATGGAGCATTGTATTTTTAAGTAGGATTCAAATATATTGTTTTCCAATTCATAAATTTTTACACATCATTTTCCCACCTGTAAATGAGAAATACAATTCTCATTTTTGCAAACAACTAATAAAACAACTCTCTTTCAACCTTTGTCTCTTTAGACTAGAAAGAACTCATCAAGCCAAAGTAATAGCCCTGTGCATGAATACTTCTGCTGATCTGGCACCTAAGGCTAATGTTCAAGTTATTCATAAAATCAAGATTAAAATCTGTAAGGAAAAGAGATAGAATAAGTCACTTGAGCTCATGGCTATTAATCTTTCATTTCTTGAACAAATCTTTTGCAAAGCACTCTTAAGTTACTTATTATTTCAGATAGAAAAAGGTCAAATATAGAAAGCTATAATCAGTTAAGAAGTGAATATGAATCACCTAGATCCTACAAGAGAAAGCAAGCACTGATCATAAGTAGTTAATTCAAGGTTTTAAAATAGTAGTGAATTTCATATTAGAATTAAAATAATACTAGTGTAGTAAGTTGCCCAATAGGAGTAGTCATAAATACTGACAATAATTTTAATATTTTGATGAATATTAACATTTAGAAATTTTTTCTTTTCTGAGAATCCTGTTGACTATTTTATATCTAGGAATCTACTTACATCAGACAGTAGAAAAGTTTCTTTTCCACCCATTTCCATTTATTGGTTTATTTGTGGGTGAAATTATTTCTTTGTCCTTGTCAAAATCACAAGGTGCCTTGGGAACACCATGGGAAATTCTGAGAACAAGGTACACATAGGGTAAAAAATCATGTGGAAGAAAACATCCAGTGAAAAAGGCAGTTCTCTCTACTCAGCTTTTCATACTTGGATGCTGGCAGTAATTGCTGACCAGTGTAGTGTGGGTTATTGCACTCCTGCCTGATGGCTTTGCAGTAACATACTCCTGATAATCCTAATAAGGTACAACAGGTAAAAATTTCTGTCTTCTTGCGGGGAAAGGAAGTGATATTTATGCTAACAATCTCTTTAATAGCAGGATTTTAATAAACTTCACTAATTGGTTCTATCTGCTTGAAGGATTGTTTGGGGCTTTTTTTCTATTATGACAATTTTCTAACCTCATCTAGCTCCGTTACTGTTTGCTAAAATTTAAAGCACAGCTGTCACAGAGAAAATTTTGATGCTTTGCAGCCTTTTCTATTTTTGTTTAGTTTCTTTCCTCAAAAAGGACTTGCATTAATGTCTGAAGCATTTAATGTCAGTTTACTAGTTAGTGTTCAGGTAATGAAGCGAAGCACAAAATTCTGATGGAGGGCTTGGTCAGGAACTATTTCAGAAATGAATTGCCAAGCACAAAAATATTTCAGTTAGAACCACTTGCATTTTAAATAGAATATTTTATGCTTCTGAGGAAAAAAAATTGAAAACACTAAAGTTTTCAATACTAGTAGTAGTAGTACTAGTACTACTACTAATAATAATAACAGAAATAATAATATATTATTATGTTAGTTCTAATCTGTATTTTGGAAGATTGGAAAAACTACTGAAAACTTATAAAAAAACCAAATATTTCCTGATTTTGTTTCAAAATAAAAAAGTGTTCATTCTCTGTTGAATTACTTTATTAGTAAAACATGTTAATTTAAAATACGTTTCAGTAAAACACCTTCTACATGCTCTTGGCAAGCCTAACATCAAACATAAAATGTAACTGGATATTGAAGAATGGAAACAGGCAGAAAAATTACTTGTGATTTGGGTAAAAGAGCTAAACCTTTCAATTATCCAAGGACAGAAATAAGACTGGAGTTGATTTGGGCAGCTCTGCATTGTTATAGAAATGTATGAGAGCAGCATGAAGCTGTAGAGAGAGAATTTACGTATTTAAGCCTATTGATGCTAAACTTGCCTTTCTAATACCCTCTACTTATCCTAAAGAAATAGATTTTGGAATTGGCTGGGCCTGTGGACCAGGGGTTGAAAGCTAATCCTGCAGTGAAAAAAATCCTCTTTGGGATAAAATTTTAAAAGCACCAGAAGAGAAAGCTTTGGAGTACTGTCACAGAAATAGTAAGTTTGGGATGGAATATGAAGAGAAATCTCTATAAGATTAAGAAATAAAGAATAGTGATTGTGAGAGCTTGGGAAACTAATCACCCAGACTTGGATGCAATATAAATGCCATCATTAGGAACTGAAGGCTTAGGTAGTCTTCAACCTGCTGTAAGACAGATTTCTTTAATAAATACCCAGTGAACCAAGGAAAATTAATGCTGCTTTGGACATGGGTTTAGCAAGAATCAAGGTCTTACAGAACAGCTTTTCATAGAAAATAATCTTGGCTATAGTGATCATAAACTGAATCAGTCTCTATCAAACTGCAAGACAGACAACAGGCCTGCCTATGACTAATGTTTGGGATTTTAGAAAGGAACTAATGAAAGCATACACAGTGAATTAAGAATAAAAAGCTTCTAACACATAGAAAGTAAGGAATTACTTTAAATCAAAGAGCATGCACTATTTCTGGTTTAAACTGTAAGGAAAAAAACCCAAAAGAAGCTAACAAAAAAAGCTTATGAGGCTTACTTCAGTGAATTAGCTGCTTTTGTAGACATGCAAATCTACCAAGAACAAAGAGAGAGCACTGTTTCTCAGAAGTTACAGGATATAGAAAAGAGGAAAATAGCTAATTTTTTGTGTGTGAGACTTCATTTACCATTAAAATAATCAGCACAAATTCTTTAAAACCAATAAAGGAGCATGGGAAATAAAAATGTTACAGTGTACAAATACATAATGTATTAGAGATTAACATTACTCTGATCTGATTACAGTTCTGATCCACATATTAAATGCATATTTTGTCTCCATTTTCTATAAAGTTAACGATGAGGACATTAGTGGAAAAAGGAGCAAAAATGAAAGTAGTGCATAAGAAATTATGACACCTGAGGGAGAAATAAATGTTAACATCCTTAATACCTCATAAAGCAAAAATAAGGCAGGCTGGATAGTTCATGGTGGAATATAGAAATATGAAACTGTCACATGAAATTGACACTCTGATTGCTAGAATTTTTGGGGGTAGTATCATGACTGGAGAACTGTAAAGGTAGAACTAAATTCAAAAGAACATGAACAAAGACAACTTCTGGAACCACTAGACTTAATAAACTGATTTATAAAAAAAAAAAAAACAGAATACCATTTGAAGGAAGAGTTAAAGGCAGAGAGAAATTTTAAAAAAGTATAAATTATAATGTGACTTTATCAAGGGTATATCATCTCAAACCAATCCAATATCTCTTTTCAAAAGTTATCTGCTTTGTTTGACAGGAGAATATTATTTATCAGATATTTAAATAAGGCATTTGATTCATTTTCCCTGCAGAGAAAGTTAGCTAAAGGTGGAGAAGGCAGATGCTAATACTGAATTTCTAAAGCAGCTAAGGATGAGTGTTTCTAAAGCAGCTAGAGGGATCAACAACAACTTATACTGACTACGTAGACAAGGAATGAGGATAGTTTACTAGGTGTCTTATCAGTCCTTTGTAATAAGTTACTACAAGATCTTCAGGAGAAGAACAGATGAAAATAGCAGACAATATAAAGTTGTACCGGATTATCATTATTACAAAGATCAGAACATCTTATAAAAGCATTAAATTACTTATGATTTAACTGATAGTATGAAATATAAATTAATAGTAGGAAAAGCAAGTTCATGCCACCGGAAGATGACTATGAATAGTGATTACTGTAGTTACAAATAAACTAATGAGCTCACAAATGCATGGGGAAAGACATTTGTTGTGAAAGGAAGCAAAAGGCCTAATCAGAAATATTGTGTATAGTTCTGGACAACTAGTTTCAGAGAAGTTTAAATGGAATAGCTGCTAAAATGACTACAATTACTGGAGAGCTAAATGGGGCAATGTCAGCACAAGATTAAATGATAGTAAGTTAGCTATAAATGCATCTTTACAACAAATTCAGGAAAAGGCTTCCAAATAGAGAAATGACAACAAGAAAATTCTATTATTTCAAGACAAAGATTTATGAGTTTATATAGAGTATTGCATGAGTAGATAGAAGAGTTCTTTGTAATAAGTACTCTTGCTCCTCTTACAAGCTTTCCTAGACAGCTACATATGTCTAAGTTACATACACACATGGGATTTATCCAAATCAAGTATCCAGGAGGGCTGGTAATCATCACCAGAGTATATAGAAGGGAACTCTCTCCTCATGATGGGTCTGCAGCATTCAGTGTTTGGCTTTTGGTTTGTTTTTTCATGCTTGCCACCACTGCATCCAGCATAGACTAAACTCAGATGGGGAGTTCATTTCTCTAGTAGAATATTAGTGCAGTGGACAGGACATAAATGAGCATTCACACTGAGACTTGTTACATTTGTGCCTTTGCCCTTGTACTACAAACCTTAATTTTATATGTCAGTGGGAAACATTTCAATACAAGTGGAACACAGTAGCATATTAGCAGACATTTTCATATCTCACTGAACTGGCTGTCTGCATGGCTGCACACAGCTGTTGCAGATTGGACAAATCACTAAATGTGGCCTTCCTGTGTAATGGTGGAGTGTGCACCATTCCCATTACTGCCTTTGTGAATGACAACTGAGAAAAAAATACTGAACTATACAAAATTTTTTAAAAAAATTTTAAGTTGCCATTTACTGTTATTTCTGATGCCCTTCCCATACATTTCTCACTGTATTTAAAAAAAAATATAGTGCATGAAGAAACAGTCCTTATTTCATTTGTTTGTCTGACATGTAAACAGACACAGGCTCCACTGTGACTGACAAATTTTCAAGGGAGATAGAGCAGAATACTTGGTGAAAGAAACTGAATACTTGCAGCAAGTATGTCTAAGTGATGGTGGCAGAATCATGTTGAGAGTAAATGGCTCCTGGGACCCAGGAGTTTTCTTAAATTTAGGACCCAAGGCAATAAACTCTCCCATTCTATCACCAGACAAGTAGCTTATTGGGCTGGAGGGTTGGATGGAGCAAGGTGAAGCCTCCATAATCCCCATTGTCCCTAAGTGAACTCTCTAGAGCTGTCACAAAAGCTGTGTGCACATGATCATGCACAAATGAGGACCCCATTATGTCCTACTACCTGCTACAGTAGATTTCACAATGTTAAAACCACTGATTAGAGGATCCATGACAATGTTTAAACCTTAGCTAGCTGCAAAATGGGATGAGATAGAAAGAGATAGTGAACATAATAAAAACAACTCCCTAAATGTGTGGAATTAATGTGAGACATTGTTAAATTCAGCTATGAAATGGGCTGGGACAATGCACCAGCTAAATAACAAAGCCCCAAAGGGAAGAGATTACACAGAGACCAGCGAAAAAGGGAAGAAATACTAGACCAAAGAAAAAAAGGTAAGAACCCTTGAACAGAATCTCAAGAACTGAGAAATTAATTATGGTTGGATTACCAGAGCATTCCTGAGCATTCCTATAGCCTCAACTCAAGGTCAGCCTACTGTCATTACATTGAGTCTAAATGAAGCATTCCAGAAAAAACATAACAGTGAAAGGAAGATGCATATTTCAACTTCCCAAAAAAGGAGGCAACCCCTTCCTCCCACTTAGGGAGAAACCACAGGCCATTAAGTGAGAAAATGAGTAATTGGGCCTGATTGTCCAGGATGCGGAGGCTGATCAGTGGATAGGCAATGATGGCCCATGCATTTTAACTCCAGTTAGTTAGGGGACAATTGGTGATATTTTTAATAAATACAGGAGCATAAATTTTAATGGTAACACAAGATGCCAAGAAGCAGAGCATGAGATCCATATGGCAAACAGCTGAGGCAAGAAGTGTGAACTGTACAAATTGTTGTGTGTTAAATTACCAAGGGCAGTTTATGGCTCCCTAATGAAAGGCACAGGGCAATTGCTCACTTCACAATTACAGGCCATTGTGAAAATATTTTAGGTTTTTGATGTTTTTAAATGGACACACCTGGCACATAGTGACAGGCAGTGCGTGTTCCTTCGGCTCAGACAGAAAGAAGGAATCTGCTCTATGTCTACTGTGTACAGCCCTTGCACCACCTGACACAAAAATTACTGAGATATTGCAGTATCCAATCTCTGTTGTGGCATGAAATAGAATTTCTGAAATCACAGCTGGTGTGGAGAAAAGACAATCATCTTCAGAACCACTTCCAATTATCTCACCTGTCTGGTCATTTTGGCCATCAAGGTGACTGAGCAATTGACAATGTAGCCCCACTAACAGCTGCTGTACCAAACATTGCAAACCTAACATCTATCTTGCAAGCAGCTGCACATCCCCAGCTAGGAAGGGCTCACTACAAAAATTATATTCTTTATGGATCCATTGCATGGGCAGGATAAAGAAAAGTTTGCTTGGGAAGGAATACAATGCCTTAACAGATTCTCACAAGGGTATAAATATTTACCCACTACCACTCACACTGCACTTGCTGAATTTCTACAGACAGCCTCATTCCCCCAAGACAGGAAACTGTACCAATTATCAGGGATAGCTGGATTAGTGCAACTTCCCTGGAGAAGGTGGGGAAAGCAGAAGGAGTAGCATGGCAAGTACTCAATACAGCAGAAATTGATATTCCACCCAGAAAATGTCACAGATCAAATAAAGTAATATTTTTAGATACCTGGTGGATAGCAGGCAGTGCAGTGACTCCTTCAGATACCTTATGAAAAATCAGAGATATAAGTTCCCCAATCAAGAAAGGAGTTACAATAATTAATGAGAATTTTAGAATATTGGAGGGTGTTTTATTATTTCCCATCCATTATACTCATTCTTTGGTTCCTCCGACATGTTCACTTTTTGTCTGTAATAGTTTATGTGATCTTGAAAGATTTTCAGTTTCAAACGTAAGTGGGAGCAGTAGAGCCCCTTTTAATATGACATGAAGGTTACTTGGTAATCGCATACCAGTCTTCCAAAGCTCTAATCAGAAAGTGATGCACAAAAGGCCAACATTTGATGTTTTTTATTGACCTGATGAAACATTTTTAAAAAGGGTGTACTCCTTGTGATGTTAAGAGGGCATCAGCTCAAAATAACTCAGTGCTTAAGGACTCTGATTCATCAGACCTTCCAGTATTTCATTTGCAAACCAAATTGCAGAGTGTACCTCTGCTCTACTGTTAGTCTACTTGCATTAGAAAAATTGCTGTGGAAATCTTGAAGTGATTAAATGTCAGTGTAATGAATTTCATATACTGAAAGGTAAAAACGCCGAAGTGTCTAAGTTTTAATAAGTGCTCCATAACAGAAGTGGAGAAATCTGAAAACAAAATTTATGCTGCAACCAATTAATTAAAAAGAAAATTCTACTAGAACAGCTTGGATAGGCAAACACTTTTGATTCTATGATAATAGGAAACATAAAGCAAACCAAGATTGACATATTTCTTGTGGTAATGGGCATTTGAATCCCATGGGCAGCTGGAAGGGAAAAGGGTACAAAGTCTCTGCATGTGTCTTGCTCAAGTATTTTCCCTATCTACAGCATGAATTGCTTCATCCAGACTTTGAGTTGACTTACTGTTCTATAGGAATGAACAGTGACTTGCAGGGCTATATTGAATGCCTAGAATAAACACAAATTTTTGCTGCTTGTTCACTTCATTATGAGACAGGGTTTTAGCTACAGTCAATGACATAAAAAAAACATGAGTCACCAGCACTTTTCAACAGTGTCTGCTGTCTGAGCCATTACCCAAATATAGTTACTACCTCCGTAGTTTTGCTATTCTAGGTGATGGAGAGCTAACAACAAAAGAACAAATGTGTCTTAATAGAAGCTTTACTTTCCTTTGCTGTCATAGACAAGTCATGATCAGAAAAACTATAGAATGCTGTTCTTGATTGTCTATATTATTTTTCTATTTTATACTTTTTCAATTATAAAAGCATTGTATATATATATGAGAATTTCACAGCTCATTCAAAATCAGGGATAAATTTTACCACCAACTTTATCAGTGTGAGATCATCCCAACCACAAATGAATCATTTAACAGAAGTTTTACATGAATATTATTTAACTGAGCACATACTGCAGTTACTCCTCCTTATATTTTGAGAGAATTAAACAGAGAATCAGCCTTTGCTCATAACCAAATATGAATAAATCCAAACTAGAACAAAACCCAGCACGTCAGTAAATAAAATCACTATGGCCCATGACTGCTTAAAGATAAATGTAGAACCTCTCAAATAACTCGCCTCTTTCTTTCTTTGTTTTTTTTTTTCTTTTAATCTCTGTTATATTTAAGTTCTTTTACAAAGTCACTAGAAGGGTTGTCTTTACAAGTCTTCTTCTCTGTTTTTACTGACAAAGCTGTAGAGATAACAGAATAGACAGGGTGCAATCAAAGTCCCAAGTTCTCTAAGTGTTTATTTGCTGTATGACTGAATCTGCTCAATATTTCATTAAACTAAAAAAAGGGAATGACTAATAACACTATCAGCTTTTCAATGCATTAAGGATATAACACAATAACAGCTGCTTTTAACTATTCTGTTTTCCTCTTCTTTATTCAGTCAGGGCTATGATTATCTGACAGTTGGTTAATACCTTCCACAAAATAGGCACCTCTGTGACTGAAGGCAGGCAAAGGAACAAGGCACTGAGCAATGTGCAGAAATACTAGAGTGCAAGCTCTATACTCCTGCTATCTGTTTGCATGCCTTAAGCAGAGTTTCTCATGATTACAGGAGAGTTTGAAATTGTTATATTGCAAAGCATGCCTAACATCACATCCATTTTTATTGCTGTAAATTCTCTGTTGATCTCTATGTAGCTGCATTTTTTTTTTTTTTTAATGCAGGCCTTTTTGGAGAAATTTGGACATTCAGCAATAAAAGGCATGCATAGTGACCATGCCCATGATGGCAGAAAACACATATATCTGAATCTGATCTTCAGAGTATCACTGTCAACATTCCAACAAATTAAGTCTTCCCAAAGACATCTTTGGTCTGTTTTTTCACAAAATCCATCTGGTAAATATCCTGTAACCTGGTTGAGATTTTCAACTATTGTAAATTTGCTGTAGTAATATGTATTACAAATTATTAGCATCATAATGATAGTTATAGCATTTAAGAATAGAGAACCTAATTTTTCATTTTGAAAAATAAGCAATATTCAACCTTAAAGCACCTGAAATACAGCAGTTACATCCAAAATAAGCAGACTGAAATCAAAGCTCCTATCAGCCTCTTCATGCATTTGGATTTTCCATATTTCATTTGTGAGTATACAGCCACATTAGCATCCTCTTCTACAGGTCTTATATTAAGAAAATATCTCAATAATTGAGATTGCAAATGCCTTTCCTTACATTTCCATCCCTATTTTTTTTAATCAAACAAACAAACAAGAAAGTAAAAGACCCATTACAATTCACTGGATTGACTTAATCTGTGTTGAAAGACTAGGAGGAACAGGACTGGAAAACCACTAATAACTGAGATGCATGCTTTTTACTTTAAGGATTTCAGTACTTGGCTCAAACTTAATATTTTCTGCGAGCATTCTGGAAAAAGATCTAAAAAAAGCAAAAATGAGAGTCACACCATGAACCTGAGAGTGTTGTCCAAATGCTTCTTGAACTCAGGCTTGGTGCTGTGACCAATTCCCTGTAGAAGTTTAATATTAGTTTATTATCAATTCTAAGATTAAATAATTTATTTATAATAAATACAACCCACAATTTGTAAAGAGTTCTTGAAACAGAAACATAGTGTTCTTTTTTTGGTTCTGTTTCTTGATTTTTGTTAACTCCTGTGTTAGGGCACTGCCAAGTAGAAAAAGTCAATAACTTTGTAGTCAGTGACCAAAGTAAAAAGCTGAAGTGAGGAAGTTTTTCAGACAGCCTTTGTTAATCATCATTTGGTACCAAAAAGAGAGTAACTCTTTTTCTAAGCCAGACTGACATATTTAAGAGAAAAAGGACAGTTTTCACACACACAGTCATTAGACAGGGAGATTATTAAGGAGTTTTAATGTCTGAGAGCGCTTTGCTATGTAGGAAAGTGTAAAATGGCAGAGATCTCATTCAGAAATAGGTACTGTGCAAGAGTAAAACACTGCAGCATGGAAAAATAAATCATGGAAAAAACAACCTGATGCAACCCATTATCGTACAGGAGATAAACTTGAATAAACTGATGTTTAAATACACTGCCAAAAGCATCTGTTTTAATATCAGTGTGTCCTTGATCTGGAGTGTGAGCATGCTCAGTATGACCCCAGATTTAAGATTTTAACAGTTTAAATACTATCTGAATATGAATTTAATGTGACATAGATATAACATATATTACAAACAGAAAGTTGGGTCTCAAAACTCCATCTACCAAAATTTGTCTTACCAGCTTCAACATTCCTGTCTCTTGTTATAACAATCACCCTCCATTCAACTCCAAAGGTACCCTAGAGATTTATCTTTCCTAAGAGCTAGGATGAGTAATCTTTGTTGACCATGGAGCACACTCTTGAACTAAAAGAGCAAAGGATGTTGCACTGTTGATGTGCCCTCATAAACATACCCACCTCTCTAGCCCAAAGTATGAAGCACTTCTCTTTTATTTTGTCTAGGGGAGTGTGGTTTTCCCCACATTATGGTTTTCTTTGCACCAAGTTATCTCTGTGCCTTTTTTACTATTTGTTCGCCTTCCTTCTGCATCAAACTTTAGCTGCCAATGTTAAAAGTTATGACCTGCTGTTGTACTTCTCATATAACTTCCATCAGATGATACTGACAGCTTTCAGAATTTTTAAGTAAATTTTCCTTCTTGCCATCCTTGCCTCTAAGGCCACAGCCACAACCTGAGACAAGTTATCAAACATCAACTGTTTAAAAGATGTATACAAGCACAGCTCATTTTAGTTGAAACAAGTACCATACTAACCATTCAACCAGAAGCACAGAAAAATCTCTGAAAGACCATCCCATTCATCAAAGTATTGCCTATAACCAAAAGCAGAAAAAAACCTCTTGCAGCACTGTTAGAATAGTAAAGTTAAAAAGCAGACCTTTATTTGGAAGCTTCCAGGTGTCCTGGTAGTGATGGGGAGCACCCAACAGCTAATTTCCACAATTTTGTACGATTAACTAATTAGGGTATCTAACAGGTGCATCCAATAGGAGACTCAGTTGCCCCAGTAACTCACCCCTGGGTCATCCCCCTCGAAGTTAGTCCTAGGGCTGCTTTGCCCCACTTTTTGTTATGACTTCTCAGATTCCAGCTGGGAAATAAAATGTTGTTCTTGTAGGTCCTCTTCCTGACAATAAGACTTTCCAATACTTCAGGAATATGGTTAGAAAGTCAGTTATTGTTCTGAAATCTAAGAGAAAAGGTAGGAAAAGTACTAGAGTTAATTAAGAAGATATGTAACTACATAACAGCAGCTAGGAGTATAAGAAAAATCTATAAAATCAGAAGTCTTTTGGGCCTCAAAAGTAATTCCTTTTCTTAGCACAACTGACTAGTTACTCATTTGTCCCAGAAAACAAGGTAATTCCTCTAGTAGATCACATTACAAAACAGCAGATAACAAGAGATACACACATTTCTAATAAACATGTAATCATTATTTATTTCTTCTGAAGTAATATGATTTTCTGCATTCTGACCAGCCACATCCCAAGGTCAACAATTCAGGGCAGCAGCCCTGAGAAAGGAATCCAGCTACTTAATCTCTGTTCCACAATTCTTACCCACTGTTAACATTTTTTCATTTTTGCAAGGTCTGTTTACAGAGAGAAAGGTTATAAATGCTCAGTGAAAGGTAGAAACTAGCCTTCCTGTTAGTTTTACAGAATAATGTATTCAATATTGTCAGATCAGCTGGAAAACCAAACAAATACAAGACATTACTGAATAAATTATCTGTATTTATATACGATCAAGACAGACATGATTGCTTACATATGAAAAGAGAGGAGGGAGAAGACCAGGGTCTTTGAAATAGTCAAATCTTGGACCTGCTCATTTCAAGTTTGCCAGTATTTATTGAAAAATGCCCTGGGACTTTCAGCAGAACAAAAAGGAGGTTCTTTGCAACAGCTACCTACCAGCAATGTTTGGTTTCACACAAGGAAGTAAATGTTAAATTCCTAAAGGCACCTTGAGACTCCAGTCATCATTTCCTGCACAGAAGGGGAAGAGGAAAGGTGTAAGGATTGTGTGGCTAAGGCAAAATCTTTCAGCTGGCTGAGAGGGGATGGACCACACAGCAATAAAGCCCAGGCGAGTTGCCCTTCTGATGTCAGTTGTGTATGATACAACCACAGCCTGACATGATCATCAGTCTCCTAGAGGCATTGGCATGGGTTATCAGAGACCAACCATATAGGAATCTGTTAAGGGCTGTGGAGTGCTGTCTACTGCTGTTGCAGTTTCAGGCAAATGGATTTGGTGCTTCCACACATAACTGTGCTGATCAAAGGGTTTAAACATTCATGTGTTGAACTTAACTGGTCTTACCTGCTCCTGTATTTTCACTAACTGTACATTCCATGATGGATCAGTAGAAGTTCCCTGACCACTGTTTTTTCCAGAAAGCATATTTTCAGTGTCTGAAATTCCAAGCAAGACCCCTTCCCGCTGAAGAAATCAAGTGCTTGAACACCAATAAAACTGCCTTTTCCTACCCTGTCACATCTAAGCCAGTTAGAAGGTGTTGTCACCAGCACAGTTAAATGTTAAAGCAGCTTGGTGACACTTGCATACTTTTTGACATGCTTCTCCATCCCACGTGGTTCTTGAAGACTGCATTCTTTAGGATGTTAACATAGCAAAAGATGTTTCATGTCAAAGAATTTCCCTCAGGACAAGTTATAGCTTGTTAACTCCTCCAACTTGTTCCTACTCTATTGACATTGACAAATATAAATCCCTAGTAGACTATCAGATTAATTAATTTTCTTCCTGAATGTCTTTTATAATTACAGACAAATAATTTTCAGGGCTAAATCAATGCCTAAACTAGATACATTTTCCTCCAGAGAACTGGAATAAATAGTTATTTACACTTCAGCTCTCAAATGGTCTTTTTAAAGAATGAGTACTTACTTTAATGTTGAGTTGAAAAAAAGAATAAAACAGCTTTGTGGTTTAGACAGCAGGTTTTTTCCAAGCCAACTTGGATCACTAATTTCTTCTGGAATTGGAAAAAATCAACATACCGTACAAAATTCAGCTGGAGTATCACTTATTTCAATTCAGTTTTATTAAGCAAAACCAAATTATCAGTTTATTCTAAGACTGTATATCATACTTCAGTTTTAAGGAAGCAAATAAGTGAACATGAATTGATTTAACTACCTTTTTTGTTAATATATAATCTGCTAGCTTACCTCACTCTAATAGTGCACTCATACACATCAATAACAAATTCATTCATCCCAGATGTTGAGTATTTTTATCACTAATATTTAATCTTATCCCTTTCCTCACCAAAATAAAAAAAAAAAAAAAGATTATTAAAAGAATAAAAAGGAAATTTTAAGGCTGCAAGTAAGAACAATTCCAAGACATTTGAATTGCCTGAAAATTGAGGTTTCTTGTAGTGCTTGGAGGGTTAATTCACTTGCTCACCCCTCTCCTATGGCTAAATTAAAAACTATAATCATTCTTGTTCTAAATTTGTGTTTTATGCCATCACCTCTGCTTTAACCGGTATGCTGCAAATAAGCATTGACCAATCTGGCTCCACTTAACTTCACTCTTTTCATCACTGCCAAACATCCATGCATACAATCATCTGCCTTCTGGATTGGGTATATAACCAAACATGCAAGGAGTTACTATGTTTGGAAAGGTAATGTTGGATAACACTTGTATTTCCTTAGTTCTTGCTTGTTGCTCATATAAAAAATAATGCAAAATTCTCAAATACCTCTGTAAAATATAATCTGACAGTTACCTGAAGGAAATTTGCTGAACACTCAGGAAAAAAAAAATAAAGCTTGCTGTAAAATTTTAGCTATATGAAACTCCATCAGAGAGCCATAACATTAAGTGAGATGAAAAGGGACATGAAAGGGACAGATAATTCCCATTTCCAGTGAAAGCTATAGCTGCTGCAACCAAAAGAAGGTATCACAATTCCACAATAAGAGCCGAAATTCATATCTGGCTGATAGAAAAATCCTGATGGAGCGTGGGTAAGGAAGTTTTCTGTGGTCGAAAGGAGGAAACAGTATGAGAGAAAGATGTATAGTTCACAGAAATATATTGCTATTCCTCTGTATTGTAATAGATACCATGCAATCATTTAAAGAATCCTTTAAATCCCCTACAGATTCCATTGACCTAGCAAAGCTATATCCTTACTCTAAGCTCCAAGAACAAACAAAGATTTTTATGGAGTTTTCAGACCCACTTTTAGATCCAAGATTTTTCTTATTGTATGGATCATCCACAGTGGAGGTAACAGGTGTTTGTAAAATTGGATTGCTTACCAAAAGAGCATTCAAACAGACTTCACATAATTTTGGAATGAATTTATTCACTTGCAGTCCTGGTAAGTATGTATCAGCTTGAAAATGCTACTTTTGTTTGGCCAAGCTGACTCAGGTTGCATGCACACGGTTACATAGAAATGATGCTTTATACTACTCTCCCCATTTCCAGAGACAGATTTCACTTATTTTGCTCCCACTGGAAAGATTCCAAAGTAAATACCCATTCTTTCTGCAATTCTTATTGAAAATGTGATGACTGTTGCCTTGCAAACTATCCCACTGGAACCCTGTAGGACATCTGGCATTCAGGTGATTTTGTGTGGATACTCATTATTGCAATCTAAATTTAAAATCATCTGGCATTACCACTTTGCTACAAATTTCCCACTTCAGCTGTAT
Source organism: Cyanistes caeruleus (assembly GCF_971803275.1). Classification (NCBI taxonomy): domain Eukaryota; kingdom Metazoa; phylum Chordata; class Aves; order Passeriformes; family Paridae; genus Cyanistes; species Cyanistes caeruleus. The sequence goes on from NC_141705.1 coordinate 40,436,018, forward strand.
CATATAGTTATGGAATAATTTAATCTGTTAGGGATCTTTGGAGGTCACGTAATCCAACCCACAAATATATACACACACAATCAAGAAGAGAGACATTGTCTCAGGACAACCTGTTTCACAGCTTTACAAAAGGGTTGAGCTTCACAAAAAGCTAAGTTGTGGGTGTTACACCAACCAGTATTATGCATTTGGAGATAGGTAATACATAAGAAGTCTGATAATAAAAAGTCATACTACTTAAACTTAGCTTCTTTTTTTTTTTTAATAACCTATTGGATTTCTTCATGTCTGAACCAGTCTGTTATTCACCACGAAAGGAAATAATGTACAGTATTGGTAAATAGTGATACCCCTCAAAAAGGACACAGTGAATTTTCACCTGTGTACATATATACAGAATCATGAAATACGTTGAATTGAAAAAAATCCATCAAGATCATAAAGTTCAGCTCCTGGTCCTGCACAGGATACCCCAAGATTTAGTCCATGTGTCTGAGAGCATAATCCAAACACTTCTTGAACTCAGAAAGGCTTGGTGTTATGACCACTTCCCTGGAGAGCCTGTTTCAGTGCCCAACACCCTCTGTGTGAAAAACTTTTTCCTGGTATCCAACTTAAATGTCCCCCAACTCAGCTTCATGCCATTTCCTGGAGACCTGTCTCTGGTCACAAGAGTGACAAGATTGGTGCTTGCCACTCTGTATGCCCTCATGAGAATGTTGACAAAAATGAGGTGTCTCCTGTTCTCCAGATTGAACAGAGTGACCTCAGCCACTCCTATGGCGTCTCCTCCAGACCCTTCACTGTCTGTCGCCCTCCTTTGAACACCTCCTAATAATTTAATATTTTTCTTATATTGTGTCACCCAAAACTGCTCCCAGCACTCAAGATGAGGCTGCCTCAGTGCAGAGCAGAGTGGGACAATCCCCTCCCTTGCCCAGCTGGCCATGCTGTGCCTGATGCCCCCAGGACACGCTTTGCCCTCCTGGCTGCCAGGGCACAATGACTCATGTTCAACTTGCCATTGACCAGGACGCCAGGGTCCCTTTCCAGAGCACGGCTCCCCAGCCTCTCATTCCTCAGTCTATACTCACAGCCAGAGCTACTCTGACTTTAATTGTCAAGCATATGAGTTTGAAACTCACTTTTTGCAAACTATCATGCCAATAAATCTGAATTACATTAATGTAGATTGAAAGTGAACAAAAAGGAAAAACACAAAAAATTTCTGTAATTTAAAAATATGAATGACCATTCAAGTCTATTGCTATGAGAAAAAATTCAGCCATCTGTATCCTCTTCAAAGTCATGACCTTAAGGGGAAACAGAAATTTCCAGTCAGCTATTCATTGCTCCCAAAAATGGTGCTGTATCATATGCATTTTAAAATATATACATTAATGCATTATAACTCCATCAGGTGCAAGGCTCTTAACATCATTCTTCTAATGCATAAGGCACAATTCCTTACAATTTTCATTGGTAGTTTATATTCCTCAAGCACTTTTTAAACTTGATATCACACTACACCTCTGAAAATCCGTAATAAACTTTACTGTGTCATTGAAATTGATATGCAGGCATACTGCATATAGCCAGCAGTAAATTTTTGCATCTAAGAATTTTCTCAGGCAATCTGTATATTTGTCAACAGACATATTTAGAACCCAATTTTTTCATATTCAAGGGTATAGGCTCTAGAGTATAGTATACACAATTTTATACCTATTTGGTAGTAGAAACATGAAATGCAGATTTATGGATATAGACAGAGTGTTTCACTCTAGCTATTCATGAATGTAATGCACACACATCCAGAAATTAATATGCAAATCCTGGCTCCCCTAATGCTGTTGGCAGAATTCTTACTGATGCCCACAAGGCCTAGTTTTCACCTGTGATTACTGACCAGTAGACAATGTTTCTGTTAGTTCAAATTACAAAAAGACTGAGGAGAAACCTAATTCTTTAATAGCTTAGTATTTTGAGGAGTCTGTGTTTTCTTCCTGACTGCAAATTTGAAAAGTTCCCTTTTTACAGCTCAGTTGAAAGTCTCTGGAGCCTAGGTGTATTTGCAACTCAGCATTCCTTTGGTTCCCAGTAAATAAAAATGTACCCATTTAGATGCTCATCAATATTCAGAATAACTCAAAAAGTAGCCAACTTCTAATATGGCCCAAAGAGCAAGTAGTTCCCCAGACAGTCATTTCTGAGTCCTAATGTTACACATGTGTTATTCCACTGGTAGTAGAGTACGTAATGTATGCATAAACCATATCACATTTGCACCAGATTATTCCTGTAGAGATGTTCTCTGCTTCTTTGATCACTAAGCATGCAGCCACACACATACAAAAAAACATCCTCAGAAAACTTTAAAGCCTGGGTTGAATACATATTATAGTCCTGACTTTTTGTTCTTTAATTTCCATAGAATAACGTGAGTTTAAACCAGTGATATCAGTTCCACGTTACAAACTTCTTACACTTCAGGGATAGTCAAGGGATATGGACTTCTTTCTAACACTGAATAATATTGCTCTTGGAGCACTATATGTTTTCCTGTCCCTGAAATACTAGTTCTTGTGTCCTACATTACTTCCAGCTCTGATGCCCCTGGTTTTGTACTCTTTATAGCGCCAATCTTGATATAAAATTGATAGCTGACTGAAGTCAAATTTAAATTACAACATACCTTGTTCACATTCAGAGATAATTTTTTTGCTGGATGTTCCACTTGTATTAGAGTATTACTTCAGTTCTTCATTTTCTATAACTCTTCACTGATCCTTGACCCAAAGAACTCTTACAGAGATGATAATTTTCACTTCCAACTTTTGCAAATACTCCTGAGACTGTGCAAACATTTAAACATTTTAACTGTATCTTTATCTAATCCAATTACATTTTCAGACAGGTGGGGGTTAAGCTGATTCTGTGCTGGATTTTCTGTTTGGTTGGTTTTGCTTTTGAAAGAATGTGCAACTCATTCCTCCACAAATGCTGTACTAAAACTATAAGCTACAAATAAGCCAAGAGACCATGTAACAGACAGAATTTTATCTCCACTTAGTACTATAGACATCTGCAAATAACATCATGGAGCCTGCAAACATCCAGGTAAATGTTAGGCCTCACTTTCTGACTCTCTATTATTTAACACCAAACATAAAGATGATATTATCTATGTTAATATGAAGAAGGAGCTGCATAAACACAAAACAAACAACAAACACCCCAAACATGGAAACAAACAAACAAACCCTGACTTAGCAGTCATATTTTCAATTCTCATGTCATTGAATATGACAATCAAATAGCAACACTATTCAGTCATCAAGTAAAACTTGCCTTCCTTACTTTCATTCCTCTGCATATCAGTGTGATAATGCAAAACCCAATGTTGAATCAAATTAGACCCTGCCTTTAATGGTCCACTGATCCTAAAAATATTTGTTGCATTTTGCACAGATGAAGAGATTACTTTAGCTTCAGGTGAAGTGACATTCCACAGAGTTTGGTCAATATCATCTTTCCTTTACTGTTCCAGTTCTCCTTCCTTTTTCATTACCAGACTTCATCAAGATGTAAGCCTGTGCCTCAAAATCCCTTAGGAATTATGCACATTTATGTTAGAAAATGTTAGCAAAACCAGCAGATTTAGCAATTCCCCTGTGCCAGTAAATCCAGCAGATTCCCAAAGACCCAGGATCCACTGTTTCATTCTAGTCCTGTACACATTAAAGAATTGCTTTGTTACTTTTTCTCCCTCTTTGTGAAGAGCCTGCAAGTTGCATACAACATTTAATCAGAAGGAAATATTTCTGAGAATTGTTTTTTATAGTGAATCTTTTACTTTGTTGGGGTTTTTTTTATCTTCATGCAGTTCTTGTAAATAGTCAGTAAATCCTCTTCTAGAGCATTTCTCTGGGAGAGATACCACTACTCCACCTTGCTTTCACTTCCATCTATTTCTGCTAAATGAATTTTCCACTTTGAGATATTTCCATGTTCCTTGTGTCATTACAAGACAATTGTATATATGATGACAGATGCAATTTCTCTAATTTAGACAAAGGAGCTTTGATCAGAATTCCAAATACATGTAGCTGTTGGATATACAGAATTCCAAATTTTATTTAACAGCATAAAACAATAATCTCACACAGGGCCAATCTATTAAAAATCTGCTTTCCTTGAACCTACATTGGCATTTCATTAAGCACTGGAAAAGAGCCTTTTCTGCTATTTCCTTTGTGCATTTAATATTAACATAAAAGAAACTGCTGAGCAGATAGGTGTACTTACGGAGTATTCGACATTTATTTTTATTCTTTTGGGGGTTTTAATTCTGTCTCTGTCATGGATTTTTACCAAGGGATCATAAAAGATGACTTAACCAGGAAAGAATCCAGTTGAAAAGATTTCTTATCATCATGTCTAAATTTAAGAGGCTAAACATAAATTCTAATTAACATATCTAAAGTGATTGTGGCCATTTTCAAACGTTCAGATTAATTTCCCAGGTATTGGGGTAAATGTCCAGTACTATAGACATTCAAGAAAGTTTTCCAAGCTCAGGGAGACATTCTGGCCACTTCAGTGAAGATGTACTGTCTTAAAAGAACAGAAACAAATGAATTAAATTTTCAATTTCAGAGCTATATCCAGTTATAAATCTAAAAAAATTTGAGATCTTGAACAAAGCAGCTACATCCTGGGCCTTAATGACCTTCAAATGACTTTGGCAACACTCAAACTCTTGAATTAGGCCAGGCTGCAAAGAGGAGTACTTGCCCCTGAGAAACACAAAAGAAGAAGTACTTCAGCCTGTACACGTGCTAAATAACTTCCCCATTCCCATATCCACCTTAGCAAAGTACAAAGAATGGGACCCTTTTTTGCTAGCTGTTTAAATTTAGGTTTTTATTATTTAGTCATCTAATTCCACCCCCTTTTTCAGCCTTGTCTGTGAACTTCCAATCTTTCTCCATTTCTCTGTCCACATATGGTGCATTTTCCCCTGCCTTACTGTACTGGGGTTCCCTTGAGAGCAAGGCCTCCAGGCATTGGTACAATGCCAAAAACCCAGCAGAATACTGGTAGGCTGTCTTCATTAACCTTTGCTGATCAAACTGTGCTCTTGTATTTGCTATATTTTACTCTAAATATTTGTAATGTCTCATAAAGATTCTCATAAAGAATCTTAACAGCAAAAGAGCCTGTATACTAAATTGCTTATGCACCAAAAAAGTAGAGTGGCTGCAAGATTTTTTTATTTTTCTCTCATCAAAGCAGTGGCAGCACTTGAAAGAGCACACTGCATATAGGAAGGGATCAATAGAGGAATGGCACAGATGATAATTAATGCTGGGAAATGGCTATTTAGGCACAATAACAAAAGCTGCATTCACCAGGTATCCAAAATAAAAGGCAACTTGTTCAAAGAGATAGCCATCAGACGGCCTCAGGATTAGCTCGTGAGGTACAGAGTCCAGCATGATATATGCCTTTCTCAAAACATTGCTGTCATCCCTCATAATACACCATGCAAGCAAGTGAGAAAATTGAGTTGCTACCAACAAAGGTAACTTTTGAGGTTAAATACCTTGTCTTTATGATACTTGTGTAATTTAAACTCCATATCAGATTTTTTAACTTACAAAACTTATGCACTCATAAAAGTTGACTTGATGAAATTCAAAGTAATTTTTAAGCCATAAAGAAGGATGATCAAGGCAACTTAGAATTTTATATATTTTATGTATAAAAACAATAAAATCTCCTGACTTTCTTAAGCAAATATCCCATACAAATTAGTCTCTTAGTTTCTCACCTTCTCAGTGTGATAATGAAAAGCCTGTAGGTTACAATGTAAATTAATTAATAGCATTTGATGAATGTGATACAAAGGGAAGAAAAACAAAAGCTTTAATACAGTTCAAAGATGTGGTAAGACAGAGTTACAGCTGAATGAACATAAAAGCAAATTTAAAATATGTCAATAAAAACAAGACATTTTCAGAGCCATCTAAGATATGTTCTGTAGGTCAAACCTGATGAGTTATTAGCATTAGCTTATATTAAAAAAAAAAAAAGAACAAATTTTGATATTTTAATTGACATTGGGTAACTTTCTAGCTCACATTTCAAGAAATTCAACAGCTACTCTTAGCTGGAAGCAGCACTCTTGCCTTAGACCATGAGGAAAATTAAACCACAGCTCTCTTTTAGTTTAATCAAGGTCTGCAGAAGCCTAATTGCAATGTGCACCTCGGAGAGAAAATGTATAAGCACATAAAGTCTGCAAAACCTAGGAGATGGTGACAGAATTCAAGCTTCAATAAGTATTTACTACTTCTGCTTTGTTGAAACAAAGCAATCCAAAACATTAGCAATTCACACCATGTTCCTGCACTGATTGCCACACCTTCTGAAAGGTACTTAATATAATACTACTTTTAAGTACTCTTCTAAGCAAGGGAAAAGATTCATACCTCATCAATGAACATGAAAGAGTAGCTTTACAGAAATTTAGCCACAGCATGTTCAATAATTACATTGAGATCAAGCAAATCTTCACATCACCCTTTAAGAATTAACTGAAATAAGAGAAAAACCTCTCAAAGGGTCAAATGTTTTAAAGGCTTTTCTTTACACCATGGTGTGGAACACAAAAATATTTTAAAATAGTAGTCTTTTTGTGGCTGTTTCTATAATTTTTGTACATTATACGAATAGTTAGTAGATATTATTTTCATTAAAACTGTACTATTGAGGAGGAAAGACCATACTTACTGCTAATCACAGTTCTTCATAGATGAAAAAGATTACAATAATTTGTAACCAGTGATCTGGAATGTTGTTTCTCTTTCATTTCAGAACTCAGACAGGAATATTTAAGATCTAAATTACCTCTTGGATGATACTTTGGGCTTATTAACACCACCTCACACCCTCCCATACCTCCCTCAATGCTGTTAAAATTGATTCATTAATTTTTAATCTAAAAACAATTAATGTAGGATGTGAAAGGTTAAGCTTGAGATAAGGTGTGATACAAAGGGGATGGCAGGCACCCTGATGAGAAGCAGACTGGTTCTGATCTTTTGCAAGCCAAGTGGAGATGCTGTTGTTCTGCTATGGATGAAGGGGCTTATTATCCCAAAGATAATTGCCCAGATGCCACATCAGTGAGGTCACATGAAACATGGCTGTGATTGCTGAACCAGTATTGGAACTAATTAACAGTTAAGGCTGCAGAGACATTTTGTACAGACCTCCACTTAGATGCATAACCTTCCCATCCCAGCAGTGTTAAGCATTAGGTCACATTCTTTTTGCTGCTGAGTGAAAACACCATCCCACCCATCAGAAGAATAAACACTTTGGTATTACTTTTACAGCATTGAAATTCACCCTTTCAGTCATCTTGTATATACTGAAGGACATCGATCATTTCTAGCCCCATTATCAATTAATGAACTGGCATCTCTTTTGTTTAATGCAGAAAAAATCGGTATCACAAATTCAGGATTCATTCAGGCTCTGCTATAGCTTCAGTCTTGAGATCCCCTGTCTCACTAAAATTATTCTGTATGTTTGAGCTTTAGTGGTTCTGGACATTTTAACTTGGAATAGATAAAAGACAGGAGAGCAAACTCAAGGACTGACATAGGGAACACTATACTGACTTCAGATTTTTAAATGCTGATTCAGTGCTTGCCAGTCCAATTTACAAAATAATTTCTTGCAAGAATCTAATCTATTCATATACTGCTCCAGAGTGCACAATGTCTGATTCATAAAGGTGCGAATCTGTTGAAAAGTCTGCTTTTTAAAAAGTTACTTGAATTTTTTTATGGCAAGACCCAAATGTTTTAATTATTGAAGCAGACTTCTGAAAAGAAATCAAGTTTGGGTTTAAAGATACAAGCATATTTGCTATGTAAAGCTCTAGGTTTTACCTGTTTTCATGTTATTATGTATAACATTGTACCACTATAATCTAATATTCTGTTATGGTGTCACAAAACAGCAAAAAAGAGCAAACTGATTACAGATCAGCAGGAACACAGAAGCTGAAAACACTTTACAGCATATATGCATACATAATGTATCTTGAAAAACTGAAAATACTGGAGTCCTGGATTTGCTTGAAAATGAGAGCAAACATTTTATAGATGTATCAGTTCAATGTATAAAGAACTTCCAAAGCAAACGAGAATAGGAAGGAAAAGGAGTGATTTCCAAGTTTTAATGTCAATGCAGCTCTAGTAACAGCTAGTTAAGGTGGACCTCCTGAGCAACAGGATAGAACACAATGTAAATACTTTCAAGGGGAAATTTGGAGTGATTCTTCTTTTTATCAGTAACAGGAATGAAAGCCACAGTGCTGTGATGCTAGGAGATTAAACACTAGCATCTTACTTGATCAAGCATGTGCACACCTTGGTAGAACCACTGGAGAGCAACAAAGATGGGGAACAGAAGCTCTATTAAAAGAAAAAAGACAACATTGCCCTGGAGCAACTGAGCGTGAGCTTGACATTCTCTGCTTCCAGTCACAGTTTAGCCTGCAGTGAAGAGATGCTCATATTGACAATTTGCCTTTTAGCACTGTGATGACAGAGGTTTGCCACTTCTGCAGATGGCGAAGTTGGCATCTTTGAAATCATCTAACTTACAATCATTAATAATTTAATGAATAATAAAAATTAATAAAGATTCATTAAATAAAATAAACTTTAAAATTTAATATTTGTAATAAAAATTAATACCTACTAGGTCTCATAAACCAAGTCCACAAATATAAAACACACAACTGTTATCTGTCCCATCAGAAGGTGAATGAGGCTATATAAACTAAATTACATCTTTCACTCTCCTCACACTGCAAAGAGATGCCTGTTCTGAAGACATATTGTAAAGCTGGCTCAGTAATAAGTAAGTGAAGAAGTGTTCTGTTGCTTCCCAGCATTATGACTATTCATGTGGTGTTTCTGTCCACTATACATATTTTACATTTATTCTCTGTAGGGCCAAAATGTGATCCAATATATGGTTCCCTGGCTGAAGTACCTTAATGATACTTTAAGTGAATGCTAAAGACAATACTGAAACACATGCTCATCTGTCTGCAGCACAAGAGTCTGTCCTGCTACAGTGCTTGGATTACAATTTACATAAGCATTAGTGAAGAGAGTATTACAGTTGGCAGAACATTAGCCGCACAAAAAGAGCACTTTGAATCAGAATATTCAAGAAATTATACTGAATTATACTGAAAACAAACTCCAAGGGACTATCAGTATAGCAGAGCCACGGGAATGAAAGTCCATTTGTATTCCTGCTTGGCTAGATTTGGGCAACCTGAACAACTGTATGTTTATACTTATAGACAAAATATACTGTTCAACAGCAGTGGTTCATGGTAGCACATAGAATCCACTAATGAGGATATACATTACAGCATTCATTTTACTACTTCATTGCATGCTGCTTTAAATTTTGCTTCTGTTTACTAAAGATGTACAAAATCGCAAGATGTTAGGAATCTATTTTGAACCTAGAAAAAGAGGCTGTACAGATGATAAAGCAAATTATCATGGAAATGTTGCAGTTAAATTTTTATTTTTTTAAAAAAAAAGGAAAAAAAAATTAAAGTTCCACAACTTACAGCAGGCATTCTGGGTCCAACTCCTAAGGCAGCAATAAGTGCATACCACAAGCTATCCCTAAATTGTAGAATCGAGTCGTGTGAATGCTCTATGATGGCAAGCAAGCATATCTGGACTATGGCCCTGATTTATTAATTTTTTCCTGTTTTTTTTCTAGGCTGAATATACCATATATTCTCTCTGATGTTCACCATCCCTCTTTGTCCTCTCCAATTCATGCAGCAAGCAACCAACTATCAACCTTCTACCCCAGCTTTGTCGTATGTTGGGGCCTGGCTCTCCCACTCTGCTCACAGAGTGAGCAAGATTTGCTGACTACTTGATAGATTCTATTTACACTATTTATTCTTTTAAAATAGCAATATCTTTGACTCAAGACAGCAGTGTCTCTGAATGTATCATAACATCACGCCTTTGAAGGCTTCTTATGCAGTACAGAGAATAGACCAAACTGTAACTGCTACAGAGGCACGCTTTTTGGCAACATCACTAAACTGAGCCATTTTCTAAGCTTTCTTTGACATTGTTAATGTTGGTGGCATGGAGGGAAAGGGGAAGACAGAAATTGCTCCTCTGTCTCAAATGTAATTCTATGACATCCTGAAATAACTGTGCCTATTTCTTTCCTAGGATATTTGCTTCCCAGTGAAAAACTGATATGTTTCTATCCCAACCTGTTTAACAGATATATGCACTTGAATAGGTTAAAAGTGCTGGAGGGGGAAGGGAAGGGGAAGGGGGAAGGGGGAAGAAAATGGGAAACAGGAAAGGAAAGAAAAAACAAGCCCTCTCAGTTTTCCTGGACAGTGATAAAAGCAATGAGATCAACAATGGGGTTTCTGAGAAACAATCTGGCATTTCAGAGTATTCCGTCCCTTGTTCTCCACAGGACATTGTCTTTCTTGCAACAGCAGAATTAGAAGGATATACCTTTTCTGGGGATGAGAAGCTTCCAGATTTTTCCAGAACCACAGCCTGCTACATTTCTATATAGAAGTCATTGTGGCAACTGAACCCCAACTAGTTTCTTTAACAGTGCCTCAAGGAAAAGAAATGAACATAGCACCAGTCCCTGTATTATCACTGATATAACTCAAATCACATTCCCTTCACTGGTGCTCGGTTCTCCCACTACCCATAACACTCACTATAATCTTTCAACCACACTGTGCAAATCCAGGCTCCATGCTTAGCTCGCCAGTGATAATGCAATCTGCTCCAAAGCAGTGCAGCCTCAGACAGCCCTCCTTTGCTCTTCTCTGAACCCTTTCCTCTTTTCCTCTTCTGCATATGCTCAGTTCAGGAAGCGTGGCACACCTCCAGTCTCACTGGCCACTACAGAAGGAGGTTTGGAACGGCTGTACATGACACAGGGCAAACATTAACTGGTATATGAACAGCCTGGCTGGAAAGAGGAAGAGAAAAGCAGTGCTCAAGAAAATTAACTCAGTCTGCCCAGCTATGCAAGTGCCTGTTGCCCAGGCTATGGTCCTCTACATGAATCACTTACATTCTTTTTTCTGCTAGCACTAATTAAAATTCCTTCCCAACTCTTTTTCACCCTTCTTTTGAATCAAAGTCATCTCATAATAACCCCAGCAAATGCTACCACCACACTGCAGCTATTTTTTCTTCAGACAAAGCTATTTGCCCATTTCATTCCAAGTAGCTTCACAGTAATGGAAACGCCATTCAGAGATGAATAACTTAATCCTTCCTCTTAACAGCCTTCCCTATCTCTTCCATTTGATTTGGTGTCTTTGCCAGCCTCGTATATTTTTAACAGATATTTCTTGGTGTAAAGACCTTATTTTCTAAAATATTTGTATAGTGGTTAGGCAAAATTATGCTTTTTTAACTGCTTTCATTTCAAGGATAGTGCTAGGGACAAGAGGATAATTTAAGTCATTAAAGCCTTTCAACCAAGATCTGTTCACTTTGACTTTTCAGGTAATTACACTTTTCTAATATTTATAATGTAAATTATATAGAGAAACAAATGGGATTAACAGCACAGAGCAATTGCTGATTTTCTAAGCTCTAAAACAATGAGTATAGAGGACAAGAATAAGATCGTTTATTTGAAGAAAGACCATCCAATATAATTGTTTCAAATATAAATATATTGCCATTTACTGGACAGTCTCATCTAATTCACATTAGGCTTTTATACAAAGGCATTACTATTTTGGAATTTAGTCTTCCTGATAAAGGACAGACTGGTATGATACCTCTATCAGTCACACATGTGTCTGTCTTGTGCATGCTGTAGAATTTAGAAATCTAAGTCAAGGAGAGATCTGCTCCATTTGGTGTCAGACTTCTAACACAGCTCTGTTCAGCACAAGTAGGCACACAACAATCAGCAGCTTGTTCCAGAAACTCCTAGGGGGACAGTTGGCTTTGTCTTACCTTCCCATGCAAATGTAAGAAGGAATAACTACCAGAATATGCCAAGTATTTATCTGAATGCCAGAAATACACATATATGTATGTTAGCTTAAAAGGAATGTTAAAGTGTCTTTATGGATAATTTCATTCTTGTGATCTCCCTGTCATAAGGGCATCACAGTTATCAGGGCATGCCAAGGTAACTAATTCCACAAATTAACACTGCTCTGTCTTTTGCCTATTCCTTGGTCAGGCCAGCTAATTCATATCCCCTGTCTTTTTTTCCTTCTGGAACCAGCAGAAACTGTTACTTTTGAACATGGGACTGTCTGGAATGACAACCTCACTCAATCCAATGGTCACATCTTGAGACACTCCTGCTGTTCATAGCCTTTCTATTCATAGCTTTTCTGTTGCAGGTACCTCTAGCCTCATTTTAATAGATCAAGCGTAGTGACCAGGATTCCAAAAAATACCAAGGTTCGGTTTGATTTGCCTTCATTGCCTCAATCTATATCTGCAATTCCATGCTCACTCAGACATTCGGTGTTTGTTTTGCTTTTTTTATTATGGAGCCATTTTTTATTTTCAGTTTCTATTTGAACAAATGTCACAGATGATAAATCACACTTCACTGTCCCCATCCTGTCATTCAGCAGAGTTAAGAAGTGACCACAGGTTGAACCTACATACTCCTTAAGTAGGCAGTCAAGTATTTTTATGTCCCTTTCCACCAAATTATTATGTATAAACTCATAAACTTTACATGCTAGACCACTGCTTCACTGAAACCTCATAGGCTCCTGACTGATGCACTCTCTGGTACTAATACAGTTCTTTCCCATGAGTGGCCCAATTATTTGGAAACAACTTGGCAAATTTTAAAAGCTCCCATAATGTCATTCTTTAGTTGTAGAAAGAACATAGCATCTAAGATAATTTGGTCATATTGTTTTCAGTTTTAGGGGTCCTTCCTGCATTCTTTTTAACCTCAGCATCATCAGATTTAGCAGCCATATATCCATTTTCACATAAACACACTTTTTGCTTTTTTCCTCACTTCTTTTAAATATTTTTGTAATGTGTTTCTTTTTGACACAGAGAAGCAGCTTCCACTAACACACTTGTACAGGTAGCAGTGCCAGAGTACATGAAGTGCTCCAAAACTAGTCACATATAAGACTAATACCAAACAATCTTGTTGTAATACAATGCTTGCAGATATGATAGAAAACAAAACACTACTTAAAATGTGTCCTGACTATTTTCCAGAGAGCTTCAACTCTGAATGCATCTCTTCTTGCTCTCATTCTTCTTCTCAGATTATTTTTTTCCTTTTTTTTTTATCCCTTCATGGTGTACAGGCCAATAACCACTTAGCCACAGATTGGCAGGAGTCCATTACATCCAGTGTCTGTGTTTTAACCTCTCAGCTTTTCACCATCAGAGCCTCTGTGTGTCAAAAGTTTATCCAGGTGGCTTACAGCAGGATGGCTATGAGGTAACTCTGTCAACTTAAGATGCTTCACTAGCACCTGTCCCCTGACATCACAGGTATTAGTGCACTGCTGCACCCAGTAGAAGCAGAGAATTAGCACTACTTCTGGTTACTTTTGGATTAATTTAATCAGACTAAATGTATGGGTCATTTCAGCTCTCTTCTCAAACCTGCAATAATTACTGCTTTTGAATCAGACATTTCCAGCCAGCTGCACTGGAGTTCTCTGACGGACTCCTAATTAATTCTCTTTAAAATAATTGTCATTTCTGAGCAAATAACAATCAGGATCAGATAGATTAAAAGAATTTTCCCTTCCACCCCCAATTACCAGCATAAAAAAAAACATGCTGGATGTATCCTTGGCATGTCTTGCTCAGAACAAAAAGTTGGAACACATGTTACCATCTGTAACAAATGCCACTTGTTTATACAGAGTAAAGCTTTCTCAACCCAGAACTGTCTCTTTCTTGAAGGAAAGCTACCTCCAGCACATCAATTAGTACAGGGTAATTTGAGTTCAGCCAAGTTAACATAAGGTTTTCTTACAAAGAGGAGGAAAGCCAGACTGAAAGGCACTTTGAAGGTAACACGCTTGTTCACATGCAAAGGTTGCATATCTGCAAGCAGATATGGAGACATCTTTGGTTTACATCTTGCAGAATTTTCAATATTAAATGAAATTATTTTATTAAATTAAAAAAAAAAAAATACTCCACACAAAATCCAGGAATACTCACCAGCCTCTAATGTAGTAGGCTCAAGTAGTTGCTTTAAGTTTTATATTAAATAACACATAATACACAATAATACATAATACACAATATTATTTATATTTGTCCACAAGCCTCTACCTGCTGGCTCCCAACACCCTGATGTGTGGCACACAGAGGCTGGGGCTGGGTGGGGTGGCTTGGCAGCACCCTGGCTCCAGAGGCACCCACACCCATAATGTGACCTGTGTGTTAACTTAGGGCAAAGCAGGGATTTGGGTTCTGCTCCACTCACCACATCAGTTAGGTATATAAGAAAACAGGGTTTCACAGAATCATAGGAAGGTTTGGCTTGGAAAGGACCTTAGAGATCATTCACTTCCAATCCCCCTGCAATGGGCAGGGACACCCTTTACTAGAGCAGGCTGTTCAGAGCCCCAGCCTGAACATCTCCAGGGATGGGACATGTACAGCTTCTCTGGGCAACCTCTTCCAGTGCCTCACCAGCCTCACAGCAGAGAACTTCCTCCTAATAATCTGTTCTAAACCTCCTGTCATTTAATGCGAGCACTTTAAAAAATCATATAACAGTATGTGCTTTTCTCTCTCTTTGCGTACGGTTTGAGGCAGAAGCGGCCCAGCAGCACCTCACGACCAGCGGGGCCGTCACGCCGGAGGCCTGGGAGGGCGGCGGGGGAGGCTGTGCTGAGGCGCCGTTCCTGGGCGCACATCGCCACCTGGCAGCGGCCCCGCAGCCTGCAGCGCCCGGCGGAGCCGCCGAGCGGGCTGGAATCAGCGCTCCGAGCTCAGCCCCGCTGCCCTGCTGCGGGCGGCAGGCGGGAGGAAGGGCGGCTGGCAGCGGGCCCTGCCCCGTGCCCGGCCTAGGCCTGCCGGGGTCCCACAGCGGGCGGCTCCTGGCGGTGCCCTTGGCCCGCGGGTGTTTGCGCAGCACTTGGTAGCACACAGCTCCTCGCTGCCCCTCCGCCCTCCTCGGGGACCGATGTGTCCCCGGGTGAATTTGTTCCTACACGTCAGTGCCCTGGACCCATCTCACGTGGGTGAGATGGTGGCATCAGCCTCCCTTTTTCACTACAACCCAGTGAACAGGCCCGGCTGTAAGTCAATTTGTGGGCAGCCACTCTCCTGGAAAAATTCCAGTAATTAAAACTTCCTTGGGTTACTTTCTTGGTTTGTTCATTTTGCAGCTCAGTGTTACACCCTGCATGGGTCTGGTTGTCACCGCCTCTCCCAACACCAGCCAGTCACTCCCTACAGCAAAACCGAGTCAGGATGTGGCTGTGGAGCAACACCCATCCCATTCCCATCTGCAGGGTGGAAGAAGGGTTTTGGTGTTTGCACCCCGAGTGTCTCCAATAGATAGACATAGCTGGGGTGGTGTAAAACCACACACCTGTTGAGAAAGAGGGCTGAAGAAATGAGTAGGAACTCAGCAGGTGGAGAATAATTTAAAATATTATGTCAAGACTAAATAATTATTAAGCTCTTTTAACCATCCTTTGTGATCATCTTTGCATATGAGTGCACAAGCAAGACAGAAACACATTCAAGGGTATTTTTAAAAATACCTTTGAGGTGGGATTAGGAATATTTTCTTCATATATTTCCCAGGCAAAAAGTATGGAGCTTTGCTATTCAAATTACTTATCTTTTCCTTATATCTTGCAAGGTTTAGGGTTTTTCCCCACATTTCACACTACCACTTTTTAAGAAGTGAGGAATTTTGGGGACATCAGTACCGAATTTGGTACTGCCCAAGGTAACCTGAGTTTAACTTTGTACTGTTAAAAAGTGCTACAAGTTTTCAGTACCAAACAATGCTTTTCATCAGTAATAGTGTGATTTTTCCAATAAAATTCCACAAAATATTAGATAAAGGAACAAGATGTACTATGAGAACCAACTGTATTTCCTCATAAACCAGGAATTATTTGAGGGTTTTTGATGA
The DNA here is from genome assembly GCF_971803275.1 of Cyanistes caeruleus. Classification (NCBI taxonomy): domain Eukaryota; kingdom Metazoa; phylum Chordata; class Aves; order Passeriformes; family Paridae; genus Cyanistes; species Cyanistes caeruleus. The sequence goes on from NC_141705.1 coordinate 40,452,266, forward strand.
GGACACCAGCTCAGTCATTTATTTACCCCTACAATGCTTGACAGGGAAAAAAAAAAAGCATGCAGCTATTTTAATAACATTCTCTATCAGCAAGTCTCCTACAGGTCCTAGAATAAAGAAATGAGAATGCATTCACCAGGAGGCTAACATGTCTCACAGCTGACTGCTGAGACTGAAGTGAACAAATTCTTTTGTGAACCTGAGCAAACTTGAAGTCAAAGGCACCCCTCATTGATTTAGTGTGCAGTGCTGTACATTGACACTAGCTATTGTTTGCTCTATAAACCACCTTCAATAGCACACAAGCATGTTCTGTTACAGAACCCTTACACAACTGAATATTTTGTCGAGCAGCACAGTGGTGTTTGGAATTACCAAGCTGCATTGCAAATATTTATTTCAGTGTCTTCTCCAAAATGCACTGTAAAAAGAACATCTCTTTGAAATTGCACAGTGGCTCCACTGAACTTTCTCCAATACATTTCTGAAAAGTTTGGCACTCAGCTAAGAATAAAATACCTTCAAATTACACATTACCTATGCCTCTGCCCCAAAACTGTATGTACAGAAAGTCATCTCTTCCAGCTGTAGAGAAGGTTATTTCATATCAGACACAGATCCATTGCAGGCAACATTTGGGGTTTTCTCTTCATGCTCTCACATTTCAGTACCACTACACATTCCTTTAAAAATATGCCCCGGAAAGGTAGAGTCAAATATATGAATAAGTTTGAGATAACTGCATGTCCATATACAGAAGAATATACAAATGGATGGATATATGCAGCTATTCCAAGACAGCATTAGAAGAACAATAAATGATTGTAAGGCTAAATATATCTGGAAATCTACAAGGTAGCAGGGCTGAGAGATGTCACTGGTCCAAAACTATATCATAGCTATATGATATGAAATGATCCTTCATTCCACAATCCTTACACATGAGTTCTAGAATTATCCGAGAGATAATTTAAAAAAACACTTTAAAAAACAAACGTACAGCAGGCTTGGCTGTCACAGCAGGGAGAGTTCCCTGAGACCTTGGCTGCAGCATTCTGTGGTTCAGTAATAGAACTGGCTCTAATCTTTCTCTGTCAATACTGCCCAGAAAAAGGTGGTGCCCTTTTGGGCAAAATGCCCAAGTCTGATCCACTTTGCTCCCTGCTATCTCAAGTTCAATAAGCTTTGCTTATTTCTACAAAACATGTAGCTATTTTGGATGTCAAAGTCATAGGACCTAGAAGGCTATTTCTTGTGGCAGCTCTGGCCTTTCATTCCCAGCAGTTATACATGGGACGTGTCTATGCTGCACAAAAGCTAGCAGTACATGCATCCCTGAACTAGCCTCGGCACCAAAAGCAATGCAGTTACATCCTCACAGCACTCTGCCAGACTAAGTAATGTAGAATAATGCTTCTAGGTAATGTGGGAATAATGCTTCCAGAAATCAAACAAATTTCTTTGTAGTGTCAGGTAGACATCAGTTTACTTAGAGTAGGTATAAGTCGTTCCACATCCAGTCTGGCTGTAGAGAAGGCAGGGTTCAGACAGCCTCTGCAGTAACTGCTCCTTTGTCAGATAAATAGAAGACTCATAACCTTTTATTCTTAATCTCTTTCTGTGAGGGTCAGTAAATGCACTGCATATTTCTAGCGGATGAAAACTTTCATAATTATAGGAAGTTGCTTCTCTACAGCTGTCCTGGTAATTGCACAGTGCTTCATTGCACAGTGTAGATTCATTCCCATCATTATTTTCATGAAATAGGGAGAACTCCCTGCACACTAAATCAAGACAAGCTTTGTTAGGTAGGGGTGTTTGGGGATGATTTCCTTATCTAAGCCTTCATATGCCTCCATGTCCCAACAGACATCTTTCTAAGTAGCAACCAAATTATTAGCACATAATTTATGCTTCATTAACATTACTCTGCAATTTACCAATATTAAATGTGGATCAGAGTGATTTTCTTGTTTTTTCTAGCTAGCATGACCTTAATTATTCTGATATCATTTCCCAATAGCCTGTGTCATGGTTTAAATCCCAGCTGGAGATGAAACACCACACAGCCACTCACTCAACCCCTCCTCCCTTCCCCCCCATCATCCAGTGGAATCAGGAGAATAGAGGTAAAACTCATATGTTGAGATAAGACCAGATTAATAATTGAAACTAAAGAAAAATATAATAATAATGCTAAGAAAAAATAACAATGATAATACAAAGAGGAAAAAAACACCAACTGATGCACAATACAATTGTTCAGCACTTGTTGACCAATGCCAGACCTCCCTTCCTGAACACAAACCCTGGTCACCCCTTTCAGGTAACTCCCTCCTGTTTATAAACCAGGCATGACATTCTGTGATGTGGAATATTCCTTTGGTCAGTTCAAGTTCCAGATATGCTCCGTCCCAGTTTGATTTTTTTTGCATTCAGGGCATGAGACAAGGATAAAAAGTCCTTGACTTACAATAAACTTGACTTAGCCAAAAAACAAAACACCAGTGTGTTATCAACACCATTCTCATTCCAAATCCAAAACACAGCACTGTAACAGCTACCGAGAAGAAATGAGCTCTACCTTAGCTGGAACCAGGACACCCTGTTATACTGGAGATGATTGGCTCCTGCAACTTCATGGCTAAGCTTTCACTTTTCCACCAATTTACTGCATTCATTTTCAGTAAACGCTGTACTGTTGTCAAAGATTGCAGCATCTGAAAAATAGGTAATATATGATATATGGCAAAAAAAATTTACTAAGCATGATCACTTATTTAGTTCTAAGAGTATCTGGTGAGTTTATCACAAGGAAATAAACAGAATGTCACAACAAGTAAGTTATTTTTTCTTCAGTGCCAAAAAAAATTCTCTGTATACCTTATTGATGGTAACATTTTTAGTTTTTCCTTTAACAGCAACCATGAGGTATTTTGTTCCATTTAACCTGCATTTTTGGCTTGAGTGAAAGTCTTTAGAGTTTTTGCAATGTTATAATTATCTAGACTCTAATACAACTCTGTTCTCTCAATTAGATTTTCCACTGCCAAGTTTTCTTGTCAGATTTGTAGGTACCTAATGTAGCTCTGAACTTTCCAGTGGCCTTTTGTTAACTTGCAATCACCTATTTTCTCTAGGGCATATGTTCCCCTTAAAAGTCATGTCCTGTAACAGGAAAAAAACTGCCAGCAACTATTTAGAACTCATCCTTCTAGTCCCCCACCAGATTTTAATGAATTTCAACAGCACAAGTTCTTGTTGCCACATTTTCCCATCGTTAGAGTTTGCTTATTTATTCCCTTCATGTTCCAGTGTCACTTAGTGCTCAGTCAGTGAGATCAGCTTTCTCTGGTGAGGCTAGAGAAACAACCTTTCCATGTAGGGGAGGCAGCTGCTGGAAATAAAGAGCGAAAAGAAAATATCTACATGAAAATACAAAAGTAATTAGTAGGTATCTGAAATAAATAACTTGAATGCAGCATTGTCAGCACAGAAAGTTGTTCATGTTACCTAAATGAAACACTTTATTTAGCTGATCTACAGACTTTCTGGAGTCAAGAGAAAGAAGGTCTTTCCTTGTGCAATTCAGGAGAAAACATAAATCACCCACCAAATCAGCCTTTTTCTGCTCAGTGAAGGCAGAGACCAATGTTGATAGCTGGTGAATTTAGATCTCAACAACTGGTAGTGGGGAGACTCCCTTCACTTCAGCTCTAAGGGTACTGAAGAGGAGGGGAATCGTGGAACTTAATGGTGGAACAAGAATCACAGATAAAGGAGGCTTGAGGTGATGCTAGTGGATACTTAAAATAATTCCTTCTGGACATGCCTGTAAAGTACAGACTGCTCCACACTCCAGCCTTACTGGTGACACACACAGTCCTGTCCCTGTGATTACTGTATTTTCATATGCAGTGGGAGAACCCAAATGTGCATGGCTGCTCTCCCCTGATTTAGCAAGCACTGAAAGTCTGAGAATGACTCTGTGTGTGTTCCAGGTAGGTCCAGAGACCACAGAGTAGCAGCAGCATTTGGGTACAGTGAAGAATCATTCACTTGCCTACCCACATACTAACAAAGTATCACTGCTCCATCATCTCTAAGGTCTGAGAGCTAGATTTCATAGCAAATACAGATATCTAACACCTGATCTCATTTTCACTAATATAACAGAATCCAACAGCAACCACTCTTGTAAATTTTAATTTCTGTTTTTCTAGAATTGCAGAATGTTGATTGTCCATTTTAGGCATCTGTAGAAGTATGATGCACTACACTGAAACAGTGCTGAAAACTTTACCACACTGTAGAGATAAGTGCCTTTAATATTGTTATTTTAAGTCATTAAAGACAATTAACCAAGAAGAAACAAAAAAGGATAGTCATCTTCCTCTCAGGAGTAAAAAATATACAATGCAAGATGACGAAGGCTCCTGTAACATTAGTTATTTTTTATAAAAGATTAAACTTTAATGAGTGTAACATCTCTCAGATGTTCATTTTTCTTGTGATAACTAAACTCATAGTAGATGTATGCCTTCAGTCCTAACTACAATATCCTATTACACTAACAACATCATTGCTATTAACACAGAAGATACTATTAGTACATTGTTATTGTGTCATAGATCATCATCATTCATGTGCAAATCAATTTGCTTGAATCAAGTAAAAAAACATTTAGGACTGAAACATCATTAATTTAATGAGGAACATATACACAAGATCTTTCCCCCAAAAATCAATGTCTAGTTTGTGGAAAGAGCAGAGGGTGATTAACTGCAGACATATTCTTGGAAATAAATTTCTCTAGCTCAGGATAAAGACCTTTTTTTTTTTTTTTTTTTTTCTTGTAGGCTCTATTTTAATTATTTTTAAGTTTCTTTTATCTGACATGAGTTCCCGAGGGAAAAGTTCTGTCCACTTGTATACACTACTTTGAATCCATGCCAGCGCTTTCATTTGGGACAGGGAGGCTTAGGTGAATTAGAAAAGAGTATTTGAAAGGCATCCCCTGCCCCACTCACTAAATATCCCTGTTTCTTCACTCCAAGTTTCAGACTACTTACCCCAAACTAGTTTCAGGTAAGTTCACATGTTGCCAAGCACTGCTATAATTCTCTATCAGCCAGGACAACCTGTTTTGAAGTCACAGCTTACCAATGGAGCATGACAGCATGCAGTACCACGATACCGTAAACTACCAGGAGGCACTGTGGAAAAATAGGAGGAAATTTATAATGGAACCTACTTGATCCTGTGGACCTGACATCCACACCAGACATGGTTAGGGTTTGTCTGTTTATACATTTTGGACTTTTCCTCAAGGACAGAACACCCATCTGTGTCTGGAGAACATGAAATGGTGCCTGGAGCACTTCTGCCGGTGTTTCACCCAAGAGGAATCCATTTCACTCTGAGACTGCTCCAGGGTGCAAAGCAAAGTACAGTAAGTGGGAATAGTCAGAAGATTGATCTAAAAAGAACACACCAATATGCACTGGCACACTGACATCAGCTCAGCCCTTCAACACCAAACTCCCTCCTGCTCAGATGCAATCGTGCTTCTGACCAGTATCTTTTGTTTAAATCCAGACCTTAATATAAGATTCTTTTTCAGCCAGGCATTGTCTGTTTATGTGTATATTTTTATAACCATTTAAGTTAAAAAGTAGTCCATTCTTAGTTGGATCTTCTGAGTTCTGCCACACAACAAATACTAGGTAACAAACATGTAGCTGTTTCCCACCAGAGACCCTTTTTCAATAGGGAAATTTAAGTTAAACCACCTGCACTCAATGCTGATTCATGGCAGTGTAAGGATACTTACATCATTTTCGTTGTAAATACATTTTCTAACAGAACATTATGTTTGCATAACTCAGGGTAATATATCCCTATACTGATATTCTACATATGCAATCAGCTTAGTCTCTGTCTGCAGAAACACTGGATCCTTGCAATCATTCCTTCCAACACAGCAAAGCCTGGGCTGTTCTGATCAGTTATGCAGCTCAGTTATCAGAAGTCTCTAGGTCACTTTGGACACATTTAAGTAGTAAAGCTTGTGGGAACAATGGAACTTGTAGTGTGGCAAAATCATAGCAACAAAGCTCAGCTACTGTAGCATTCAGTATTTTGTTATTCTAAAATCAAAACTTGATTTAGAATATCAGACATAACAAAGAATCAGTCAGCAAATGTTTCTTGGCTGGTATGAAGACTTTAAGAAATGACTAGAAAAAGAAAGAAACAGATTCATGTCACAGAACAGTTGGTATTTGCACTAGCTATTTTGGGTGGAAAAAATTTTAGGACTCAATTTAGTTGCCCTTAGCTCATGTCCAAGGATAGTATACACATGCTCACTGCAATGCCAGAAACGTTTTATAGATTCAGAGACCAGATGGAATTCCCTGTGGCACCTCCAATAAATACTGATGCAGGCACAACTGAAATTAACTCCAAGAGTGAGAGCCCTTCCAGAGATCCTGAAAGTAGGTATCTATAAATCACCTAACCTTACATCAGAGAAAACAGGGATTTGAATCAACAGTCCGAATGAGAGCAGACACAGATAATTACTTGATAAACAATAATGTTAACCCTTATTCACCTGATCTCTCTGGCTCTCTAGTTGGAGTTGAGCTGTATCAGTATTTTCCACTAAAACTGCACAGGACATGGAAAGCATCTCTGTATAAGATGCAAGCCTATGAGCCTGCAATACTGCATCACCCAATTAGATAACAGAGACGACAAATAGCTCAAAATTATATGAGGTTTGGTTTGTTTGGGGATTTGGGAGGTTTTTTGTTTGTTTTGGTTTGTTATGGTTTGGTTTTGTTTGTGGGATTTTTTTATTATTAATTAGGGAAGGTACTAACCAATATACCATATGCTCCGTGTTATGTGGAGCAGTTGACGGCTGCAAGCCTTTTAATATGAAACTTACCTACAGATTGTACATTTGAAGGCTTACAGAAAGAGGCGGTGTTTGGATTGCAGAAGTGGTTATCTGCAGAACAGCTTCAACAATATCCTTGAACTCTCCTTGGACTGCAGCACCCTCCGCGGGTGGATTTCCAAATCCTCGTGTGCCCCGGCCCTCTGCAGTTCCCCCGAGTCACCGCTGCGAGGCGCCCGCTCACCGCGGCACGGCCGAACCGCACAGCGGCCGCAGGGAGGAAAACTCCCAAAGTCTTGGAGAAACCGAAACAAAAGTAAACCGGCTCTCTGAATCAGCATCATATTCCTACAACGTGTGCTTCAAATCCTCTCCCCCCCTCTCCCCCGCCTTGCGATAATCAAAACAAATAGAAAACAATAGGCCGGGACTGTTTCCAAATAAAATTAATTTCAGACTTGAATTCTAGCTCTGTGTTTATTCTACAAACACTAATAAGCTTCATTTTCCAAGAGGAATTGTTAACAGAATTAACTGGTCCTAAAGGTTACCTTGTGTGTTGTGGTTCATCTGTGTTGCAGTAAAAAATCTAAAAGGATTCATTCTGCCTAGAATATATATTCTATATATAAAGAGAGAAATCCCAAGCATCTTAGGGCTGAATGGAATTACCTGCAGCATTAGAAGAGATGTGTTAATTAAGAGCAAACCCAGAATTCATACACCCATAAGTACATACATACACATGTACATATGCAGAGACCAAAAAAACCAATTGTTACTTGACCTTCTGGAAGCTGAAAGGTCCTAGAGAAGGACAATAAATTTCAACTGTACACAAGCCCAGCTCGAAAGTGTTAAATGCTTCTTCATCTCTCCTAGTTCAGCTACTATGTTAAGCCTCATCATCATCTACCTCTCTCTAGCATGACTGCAACAATATCGTTCAGCTGAATATTTTTAGGTCCAGCGAAAGAAAACACAGATCCTCAGCCTGGGACTTGCAGGTGCACAGGTGACTGCTGTTGCTGGAGTTCTCTGTAGGAGGTTAGATGGGCACCAAGAACTATTTCAGTGGTAGTCAACCTGCAGACACAGGTGCCAATAATACCTTCTACAACACACACATAAACACAAAAAGCATGACCTCAGGACGAGCGCACTGCTTTTTAAATTATCCCAAGAAATATTCCCTTTCAGCCAGGCACTACAAGGACCCTGTCAACCCAGTTGCCATTAGTCCTAGTTAACATTACTTGTTAACTCTGCCCCAGAACACACCTTCTAAGTTATGGTCAAAATCAAGTGTCACAGCTGCAGACCCCAGGTGGACCCTCTCCATAAACTATTCTGTTACATAAATAGCACTGACATATTAGGTTAATGTGCCCAGTTTGGCAATAAATGTAATTTCACCTGAGTTAACTTCTTGCGGTATCAAGAAGTTTACATAGTCTGTCTTAGAGTGGTGAATGAGTTTGAATGGCAGTGTCCTCTTTCACATTTGAGGGTTTTCTCAAAGATAGTCTCCATGTTCTTCACAGATATATTCCATTTCCTTGGAATATATATACTTGCATTTCTTCATAACACTTTACTGACAAAGCCTTGGGGTTTTGATGTGATATTAAATATTATGATTGACTGCATTCCTCTACCTCCTTGGATACCAGAGTTTAGCTCTTCTGAGAAAGTAAACCAAAGTTAACCAATTTGAAACCAGCTACCTGAAGCTGAGAAATGAATTTTTTGTTTGTGTTTTGTTTGTTTGTTTGGTATTTTAATCGGGGGCTTTTTTTGTGGTGGTGGATTTGGCTATTTTCTTGGGAGTGGGTTAAGGGAGTTTAATAAATTTAGTATTCTGTTCATTACATAGTTTTTGTTGGAATTGTATCTTATTTTAATGACTTGAGAGTCACTTTTCTGAATCATTTGCTCACCCCCTTCGGGTTCTTATGTAAGCATAATCAGTAGCTCCTCTGCTAAAAGCAAGATGAGCCTTTTGCCTTTGCATTAACAACATAACTTCAGTTTATGCCTAGAAAACACACCATAGATGGAATCAAAAATTCATAGAGAGTACAAATATGTTGTCGTATGTACACACAGGCAGCTTAAGTAAAATACAAGAAAGAGCACAGATGAAATACAAGGAAAGTTGTTAGACAATATTAGCATATATCACCTGCATTTGTACCTAATGTATAAATGGAGAAAGTAAACATTGTGTTTAATCCAGCACCAGTTTATTCTCTCCCTCCTCACTCTTCTTTGAAGATCTATTTGCAGTGTCACATCATGTCCAGAAAAAGCTATTGTACCAAGCAGCTTGGCTGCAGTTCAAGTACAGCATCATCTAAGCCAGCATTTTACAAGACTGGGAAGGAAGCAGACTCTGCAACACAGGCAGAGCCCTACACTCCTCTGCACACCTCCTGGGCCTGGGGACAGAGCAGAAAGCCACACGAGGTGGCAGGACCAGTCAAGTGCTCTGCCGTGTATTTCCAGAGATCACCGAGTCAGCCAGTCACCATGCGAAGATAACAGGGCCTGGAGAGATAAGGAATTATAGGATGAGTGAAGGCTGCAATTGCCAAAATGGGATCATTTTGCTCTGCACCATGCCCTCCCTGGCCACATCCTGCTTTTTCTTCTGCTGTGTTACCCCTCACTCTGGAAACTGATCCAGCTACACTTTTTTTCCCCCTGATGTTGCTTCTAGTCTTATCAGTTTCTGTGTCTGGCATATCAAATGTCTGTGCTAACTAAAAGTGAGAACAGCTTGCCCAAGATGGGGCTTGGATTGGTTTAAGTAACCCTGGGAAGCTGCACATTGAGGGGTAGGAAGGGACATGCAGAAAGGAAAAGCACAAAAAGCTTATTTTGCTAATAAAAAGAAATTCAAACTCAAATATTTTTCATTAAAATGTCTAATAATTCTGCAGAAAGGATGCACTGCTTTATGTCCTAATTTGGATGTGTAAAACTTGTCATCTGAGAAGTCATTTCTTCTTAAAATAGGCCAATTTCTATTAATTTATACCGTCATATTTTAGGATTGAAAATTTATTATTAGACTATCCAACAGTAGGATGATGACTGTAAGAAGTACATTGTTTGAAGGCAGAAGCTTTTTGTCAGGCTTGTGAATGAATCTGCTAATAAATATTACTTTGAAACATAACTACAGCATTTTTAAAGTTACATGTGGCAGTTTTGCAGCTGCAAACATTCTCAGCTTCCATGTATATATCTCAAGCTGTGCAGGCACAGACATATAATGCACTGAAGGCACTTGAAATTTGGCTGATGTTGTTTCACAAAGGGAAAAAAAACCCCAAACATAATAAAATTCCTGAATAACTCCTAGAAATAACAATGAGGAGGGAAAAGAAAAAAAAATTAAAAAAAAAAATAAAAAAATAACTAAAAAACTCACCTCATTTTCTCAAAACATCATTTTTTATCTTCCCACTAAAAAGTCTGCATTTTTCTATGCCTAAAATAGGCTATAGTCAACTGATACAAGTACATGGAGTTGCCTATTACAGAATGAATCTGTTGAGATAATAAGTACCAGCTGGATCTATCCCCAACAGCAATAACAGTATCTAGAGCATGATTATAATGTAACAGATTGTGAAACAGAAGAGATGGTTTCACTTATTAAAAGGACATTAATACAGCAGCAGAAGAGAGTTCTGCTAGTATGCAATGCTTCTAGCAAGGCCTTTATGGTAATACAGTAAATTATTTCAAAGGTGAATGAAATTGTTTCAAAGGTGAATTCCCAAAAAATATTGCCCATGAACATTTTTAAGAGCTTTATTACACATGCACTTATGTGCAAATATGGGCCCACTGCTGAGTGAAGCAGAATCCCTGGTGACAGAGGACATTGGAAAAGGCTGACGTACCAAACACTGCCTTCACCTCCACCTATTCTAACAAGTCTGGCCTTCAGGACCCCCAGCTGCCAGAGATCACGGGGAAAAGAAAGTAAGGAAGTTGTATCCTTGGTAGGAGATGATGAAGTCGAGAAATACTTAGCCTGGATTTACACAAGTCTTTGGGCCCTGATGTCCTACAAGTCCATGATGACCTACAAGTGCTGAGAGAGCTTGGTCATCACAAGGCCAATTTTGATAATCTTTGATCATGACAACTGGGAGAAGTACTCAAAGACTGAAGAAAAGCAAATATCCCTCCTGTGTCCAAGAATGAGGACTCCAGGAATTACAGTCCAGTCAGCCTCACCTCAGACCCAGGCAATGTGATGGAGCAACAATTCCCAGAAACCATTTCCAGGCATATCAAAGACAAGAGTGTTAAAGGGGTCGTCAACATCACTCAGGGGAAATAATGCTTGGCACCAACGAGATAAACTCCTACAATAAAATGACTGGTCTGATAGATGGAAGAAGAGCAGAAGTGGATATTATTTACCTGGACAACAGTAAGGTTTTCGACATTGTCTCACATAAGAACCTCATAGAGAAGCTGAAAAAGAAATGAGATGGACTGAAAACTGGCTGAACATCCTGGCCCAGGGGATGGAAACTGATGGAAATCTAGCTGAAGAGCAGTAATAAACACTGTATCCTTCGAGTCAACACTCCTGCACAACATTTTCACTAATGTTTTGGATGAGGGGGCGGAGTGTACCCTCAGCAGGTTTGCTGGTGACACTGAACTGGGAGGAGTGGATGTTATGGTGGAGGGTAGCACTGCCATCCAGAGGGACTGTCACAGGCTGGAGAATGAGGAACCTCGTGAAGTTCAATAAAGGCAAGTGCAAAGTCCTGTGTCTGGGGAGGAACAACTCTATGCACCAATGTATGCTGATGGGTACTCAGGGGGAAAGCGACTTTGAGGAAAAGGAGCTGGGGGTCCCTGTGGACATCAAGTTGAACATAAACCAGCAACGTGCACTTGCAGTAAAGAAGGATAGTGGATTCCTGAACTGCATTAGGAGTGTTGACAGCAGGTGGAGGGAGTTGGTTCTTCTCCTCTTCTCAGCACTTGTGAGGTAACGCCTGGAGTTCTGGCATCCCCAGTGCAAGAGAGACATGGACATATTAGAGGAATTTCAGGGATGGATCTTTAAGATAATTAAGAGAATGGGATGCTTACCCTATCAGGAAGGGCTGAGAGTGGCTGTTTTTTCTATGATTCTGTTTGGCCTGGAGAAGTTTCGAGGTAGATCACACATATGTGTACATATAACTGGAGGGAGAGTGTAAAGGTGACAGAGCCAGGCTCTTTTCAATGATGCCCAGTGAGAGGACCAGAGACACGGCACAAACTAGAACAAAAGAGAGTCTTTGAGCACAGGGAAATGCTTTTTTACTGCGAGAGTGACTGAGCACCAGCAGAGGTTGCCCAGAGAGGCATAGTCTCCCTCCTTGGAGACATTCAAAAGCCATCTGGGCATGGCCCTGGGCAACTGGCTGTAGGTGATCATGCTTCAGCAGGTGAGTTTAACCAGATGACCTCCAGAAGCCCCTTCCAACCTCAGCCATTCTGTGATTCTGTGAAAACTTGCACATGCTGTGCCTTGCAAATGTTACATGCTTTTAGCAGGCAAGAACATGTACACAGGGAAATCTAAACATCATGCATGAGGAGTTGGCAAGCAGAGACACAGAAAACTATTCCAAATGTCAAGTAGCTTAAAGGCAGATCTGTGTTCAGCAATGAGTAAAAATGCAAACAGTTTAAATTATTTGACAAGGAAAATTTTTGTTTAAATCTCTCATGAACTGAGTTTGTTTCTTCTTTAGGCTTTCCAAAAACCATTCTGCTGAGCAGCATTTACCCTTGATTTTGAGATCTTTAGAGCTATTCTAGTTTTTTGACAGATTATGTGTTTAGCCATAGCTCTTGTTACCTTCCAGAGCAAAGATTTTTTTTTTTTGTCTTGCTATTGGCAACTCCTATTACATCACTGTTTCTATGTGTCTTCCACTACTAAAATATATTTGCAAATTTAGTTTTTTCATCTAAAGGCAATGACCAAGTAGTCAAGTGGAATATCAGCTTGGAAGCAAAGCTAGTGGAAATAACTGGCCTGTTTGCCAAGTGTCTGCATACCAGTCCCCATCCAAGATGGCCTGCTAGCCACCAAGAAAATTCAGTCACACACTTGTTGCTGATAGTTCAAGTTGAAAAGAGCCACCTGCTGTCAGCTTGCACGATGTTTTTCTAAACAAGGCTCACAGCATTTGGTGCATGTTTTTTCCAAAAAACTCCAGTGCCAGATTTTTCTTCCCAGTACTGGTGTTATAATAAAGCAGCTTGAAACAGGCTTCTTAATAGCATGTTTTGCAGAAGGTAACTGCTCCCTCCCAAGGATTTAATAATTTCTGAAAAAAATCCATAAATTTTGATAATTTTAATGATGTGTTTAAGATATTAATGACTGTGCTGGTTTTGCCCTAAACCAGAACAATGTCCATTCCTGAATAAACAAAATTTTCTATACTATATTGTACTCATATAGAACTCTCATCTCTTTGAAATATGACAGCACACCTGGGATGTATAGTCAGTATTCTGTTGATGTATAGAAAATTTCACTGAAAAGCTCATTTGGCTTGAAATATCAGAAAATCCCTGCAGAAAACAAGAATTTAAAAAACATTTTTAAATCAAGTATTTTCTTTCTCACTCTGCAGTTGCTGTCTTTTGGTACTGGTGCAGTAACACCTGACATAGACACCTACTGTAAACAAAAAGTTCTAACATTCAAACAATCAGAAGTGGCACATCCATGAACTTAGAATGGAAAGTTAATATAATTGAAAGAAGACAAGTATTGAGTTAATATAATTGAAAGAAGACAAGTACAGAGACAAGTATTTAATTCCAGAAAAGAGACCTCAGTTCTAGACATTGCTTATTGGCTAGTGACAATGTTTTCCTGTGATAAAAGTCCATTTTTGATGCAATAAGGTTTGGACACATACACAGGTTCCTGTAAGTCCTGAAAAGAATAATTTCATTAACTCACCTCACATCACAGGTTTCATCTTTGGAGTTACAACCTCCAAACCTAAACAGGACACATGCGCTCCCAGAACTTGGGCTTGAAGGCAGACTACTCAGAATGGAATAATAAAGACATTGAAGTTATATTATTTGCAATAATTTAAGTAGGATTAGACAGGTTAGAACATCACATTTTAAACTCTTCCATTCTCCTTGGATGTGCTAACCATTGCCAGGAATTCAGGGCTGCCTCACGATCAAAGAGGCCAAAAAATGAGAAGAGAGACAAAAACCTCTCTTGCAATTTCAGCATATCTGAAATTTACTCTATAGTAAACATATCTCTTTAATACACAAATAGTTACCGTGTGTGAATACCATGCCATTTTTTAAAATTCAGCTACTTTTTTTAGTCTTGTTCCTACCTTGAGGAGAAGATTCTCTTTTTAATTTTCTTCGCAAAACTATTACCTTAAAATTGAAGGATTTTGCAGCAGTATCTTCAGGCAAAATACCTCCTCCACAACTAAGTAATCATCTCAGAATTTTTAGGCAGAGACATGCAGCACTGTAGCTAACGGAGAAACCCAAACAAGCTTTTCAGGCCTTCCCAGAAGCAGCGCAGTTCTGCAGAGCCAGCACAGGAGGTCTCCAGCACATGCTGACACTCATCCCTCAGCCTTTCCTCATACATAAGGAGGAATAATATGTAATGCATATATTCAGAATGCTCATAAAGCATTTCCAGGCTAGCTTACCTCTCCCTGAAACAGCTTGGTCCACATAAGCAAGGTGCCAAGCACGTAAGTTGCAAATCTTGCAGAAAAGACAAAACAGACGTGGGAAGCAGTGCTGCCCATCAGCTGCAGGCACACAGGCACATCCTCAGAGCAGTCCAGTTCTCATTGCTGGAGTTCCAGCAATTACAGTCCTTCAGCTGTCTTCCTCTTCATCCTGCCTTTCCCTTCCCTAATTTGTACTCTGACTATATGCAATTATACCATCTATCTGTAATACTCACATGCTCCTGTTGGAGCAAATTGCAATACTTGGGCACAAACTGTATCAGGAATATTATGTATACAGCCTTGATTTCCCCATTTCTCTCTGTCACTTTTTAAAACACAATATCCCAATGCCTTGTTATCCCATCCATATTATTCTCCAGACATTTTCTAGGTGTCTTAAAAAGGTAGCAGATATTTTATGTACAGGTAAGAACCTGATATTTTGTCAACATGTAGATTAGCATAGGTCAGTTTGCATTCAAAGGGACCTTTAAAGGTTTTCTAGTCAAACACCCCTGCAGTGAGCAGGGACATCTTCAGCCAGATCAGCTGAGAGCTTTGTTCAACCTGACCTTCAACATTTCCACAGATGGGCCATCTACCACCTCTCTGGGCAGGTCTTAGATGTTCCAGTGTTCCACCATCCTCATTGTAAGACATTTGTTCCTTTCTAGCTCCATTCTAGTCTGAATCTATAATTTTTTAAAATCATTACTCCTTCACTCCTGTCACTACAAGTCCTGTTAAAAATTTCAGCGCTGAAATGCCACAGTTAGATCCCCCCAGAGCCTTCTCCAGGTTGAACAACCCCAACTCCCTCAGTCTTCCATCACAGCAGAGGTGTTCCATCCTTATTATTTTTGTGGCCCTCCTCTGGACCTGCTCCAATATGTCCATGTATTTCCTATGCTGAGGGCTCCAAAACTGAAACCAGGACTGCACTAGAATGGAGTAGAGGAACAAAACCATTTGACTTGGCCATTAGGAGGGCCAGGCAGGACTTGTCCTTTGTGAAGCCATGGTGGCTGTTCCAAATTGCCTCCCTATCCTCTATGTGCCTCAGCATAGCTTGTGGGAGCATCTGTTCCATGATCCTGAGTAAATCAGTCTTCTCCTTGTCCCTTGTTACTCATTTTCCAGCTTTGCTCATCATGGGGAGGACACTTTCTTTGCTCTTCCTTTTCTGGCTGACTGCCTGTATATTGCTCATCTCTGTAAAGTCTCAAGTGCTCCAGTGCACCCAGCAGATCTCAGAGCAACAGGCTGAGGGCTCTCACCAGCACCCTGTCCCTCTAACCTCAGCATGTCATCATACAGCTTGTCACATGCAGTCCTGCTATTATCCCCCTTCCCCTTCAAGCCTAGCTTAAAGCTCTGTCACTGAGCCCCACTGGCTCATGAGGAAGGAACTCTCTTCCCCCTTTGAGAAATGTGGATCCCGTCTGACACCAGGATGTCTGGTGCTGTGTAGGCCATCCCATTATGGAAGAATCCAAAACTGTTAGTAGCACCAGTCATGGAGCTATGTTTTAATGGAATGGTCCCATTTCATCCCACGTAGCTGCCTGAAATTGGAAAGAGAGAGGAAAGAATCACCTGTACTCCAGATTCCATTACCAACCATGACAAGGCCCTGAAGTCTCTTTTGATTGCCCTTGGATTATACATTGCATCTCCATCACTACCCACATGGAACAGCAGTAATAGATAGCAGTCCAAGGTTGGGAAGTTTCCTGGTGATGTCCTTCACCTGTATCCCAGGGGAACAGGCCTTGGCAACACCTGCACTGTCAAAGGAGACCACAAACGTGCCAAACATACTGTGCTTGCCCCAAGCCTTGTTTGTCCCAGCCCCCTACTTGTCTGTAAGCATGTGTAGATGGCTTATTACTTACCACATCTTAGATGAAAGGGAGACCCAAAATCAGCTCAAAGTAGTGATCAACAGGCAGAATCAGCCTGTCAAATTAAAAATATAAATTATCTTTATGAATATAGGTAATCTGATTTTAAAGAACAAGATTCCAGAACTGTTTTCTTCAGGTATTAATTCTTATGACATAATTTTAAGAAGTAATTTTCTCATCTTATTTTTACGCCTTATTTTCAGAATTGTATTTTGTTCTTTGTATTAGTTTGAATTAAATTTATCACTCATTTATGACAAGAAATGATTCACGTCAACTAAAATAATTATCTCACCTGACTGATGTTTCTAGCACTAATGGTTAGGGAAAGACTTGCTGTCACCCTGTCTTGCAAAACCAAGTGCTTTCAAAACTTTGTTTGGGCAGAATGTGAGTATACCCAAAGATTACTGGGTGAAGGTCAGATTAGCATGATGCCTGTTCCATGGTTTTGACCAATGCTCTTCCTTGTACACTCCTCCTTGGAATGAAATATGTCATTTCGTAACAAAAAGCTGCTAGTGCTAAGGTAATTTTTTTTGTGGTGGGCAAAAGATGAGGATTGAATTAAGCATTTAATTTGTTCAGATTCTCCAGACCATTATACCAATATCAGTCTTAGTCAATTTATCACTATTTTTCTTTCTTAAGTATGTATGAAGAAGTCAATAACTTTAGCTGAACTCTCATCTTTGAAAAATCCAATTTATTCTAATAAGAATAAATGCTATGTCATCAACATGCACTATTCTGTAAGTACATATTTTTAGCAGTTTTGTGAAAGGTATTGATTTGGTACATCTGGCCAATTCCATGTTTCTAAAATCCCAGCACATTTCATTTATAGAATAATATTTCAGAAAAAGGTGACCTTCACAGAGCAAGCAGTGTTTTTTAAACTATTTAAGTGTGCATCTATAATTTAAGAAATCTGCAGAGAATTGAACCTTTTTCTTTTATATTTTTTTTTTTTTTGTAACATTGCAGATAATGCAGAGCATGCTTTAAGAAAGAAAAAAGCCAAGAGTTATCCATTGATATTATTACATAAATGCATACTGCCTTTCTCATAGGGTCTCCAGTCTAAATTAAGCATACAAATTGGATGTAGTAAATGAAGGTAAACACTGAGGAGGGACTGAAATGAAGGACAGATTTTTGTGCTGGCACAGTGCAGTGAAAGATAATATGTGAAACAAATATTGGTATAGGCTAAATTGACAAAGACTGCAAGATATATAACTAAAGACAGAAGAAAAGCAGTAAACTAATGTATAAAACATTAACCTACAACCCTGAAACTCCAAACAGCAGCAACAGCAATTTACTTGACTATCCTAGGTGAATAATCAAAAGAACACCACTGATCACTAGCTAAGTCAGCTTTATGCCCTTGTCCCCACAAGGACACAAGGCAGGCAGGGATCCAACAAGGCACTGGAAGTGGGACAGCCCACAGGAGAGCCTTCAGCCCATCATTCCACAGCAGCTTGAACTACTGTCAAGCAGCTCAGTTGGATGAAGGGGAGACATGACCGCTTTCAGCAGGTCAGCAATTTGCATTCTTCCCATTTATGTATGTCTGCCCTTTACTTATGCACACTTTCAGAGCATCATAAATATGAAGAAGCTCCTGCTTTAACCACAATGCCTTTTTGGAGAGACCCACACCAAACAGCAACTTTCATAAACGCCCATCTGCTCTGAGGGCAGGATCCTCTCAGCTCAGAGCTCCAGGCACACCCAAGTGAACTGAACTGTGACTTCTGCTGCGATGAAATTATGTACCAAATCATGAAACCATTGGGATGGCTCTCTAGAGAAAAATATACAGGTCTACATCATAATCAAACAGTGTTAGAACTAAAACACTGGATAATAAAGTTCCAATATCAGCAAGCAGGAGCAGGGAATTAAAGGTAGATTATCCTAATAAAAAGGAGTGTAACTTTTGCTTTTAGAAATCTTGCTTAAAAAACACAGCATTATTGGTTTTCTGCTGTTTAGAAATAAGCAAGTTTATTCACTTCACAATATTCAACCTCACAATGTCGAGAATGCCAACTACATACCTAGATAATTACACACTTCTTACCTTGTCTTTGCAAATTGGACTAAGGAAGGTCTCTCATGTATCTGCTACAGAAACAGCTGCAAATCTGGGCTACTCCAAATCCCAACCACAAAAATTACTCCTTTAGGAACACCTTATCAGGACAACCAGAACACAAAACAGTGTGAAAGATTGTTTTAAGAAAATAATCAGCAAGTTAACACTGCAGTACAGGTTGCCATGAGAAAGCTCCTCAGGCACCTGTGAATTGCCTGAGAATTAAGAATTCTACCAGTAGAAGCTAGGGCAGGATCAACATTTTCTTTCATAGCCATCTGTCTGATACTGAGATGCATTCTCAAGAGGAAATGTCTCCTTGCTGTCCAAAGACACCAACTGCTGCAAATGAAACTATGCCCAAGAAAAGTCCATCTTAAGTGTCGAGGGCAGCTTGTGCACTTCAACACAAGGAAAAGAAATTGTTTGTGACACTCAGACTAGCAGGAGATGTTAAGAAGAATAGCATCAGCACATCAGGAGGCAGCAAATACATTCAGATGCAAAGATTTCTTTAGCAGTATACAGAAGTTGAAATCGAAATTTCAGCCAAAGCTATTAAAATTACGAGGACACAATCACCAGGACAAGCTTTCAAGTATGAAAGGAATAAGGCTGACACTGCCAATGCAATATAAACATCACTGAATTCCTGATTTCAGTTAAAACCTAAATCCAGAAACCTCAATGACACTAAACCTGAAATGAAAAATTCAAACAATATTTGTGTGAATAAAAACAAACCAAAAAAAGCACTAAGAGCAAACAATGCAGTGTGACATCCCAGCAGCTTAGCAGTGAGCAAAGATTTTTAAAAAAATGTAGAGTGTGCCACATCTACTTCAGGGAGAATTCAATGCACTCAAATTAAAAACAAATCCTGCAGAACAAAGGCTGAAATTAGAAAAATCAAAGACTAATAGTTGCAAAGACACCAGAAGAATGTCTGCATCAGATCCAGGTGATTTAAACACTTAGTCACCTTATACTCTTAGTGATAGTTACAGACAGTATTTGGCATTCCAGACACTTCATTTGACTGAATAGAGTAACTTGCTCTCTGCAAGTGGACAGACATTTTGAAATTAATACTTGTGCACAGTGACTCCACCAGATATTCAAATAGGCCCTTAAGGGAGCTTTGCCCACAAGCAACAACATTTTATGTCCTAGTGCAAAAGATAACATGAAGGAAGGTCCAACCTCAAATACCTGCCAAAAATATATGGGAAAGTGTAATTTACCTGACCTCTGCAAGCCTTATTCCAATCCCTTACTGGAAAAGTGTGATACTCACTGCCTAAAGACATTACTCCAGCTACTCAGAAACTATGAGAATTTGCAAACTGCTGCATTCTAGCTGAAATGGCAATGTGACATCCCACTTACATGCCACATGAAAAGAAACAGGATGTATCCAACTGACTCCTTAACCAAGACAGCTTTACAGTATAAGCAACCAAGAACTGGACAGCATTTTCAGTGAATTACAGAAGACCCACAAGATTTCAAAGACATTAAATGTGTGACGTGCCTGTTTTCATAAAAAAGTATTAGAGGACCAAAACACAAAGGTACACCAAAAAAGAATGCCTATGCACACCACTCTGGAAAGCCAACTGCTTGAAGAGCAAGTGCCAGAATGGAGACATCCCAAACAAACAAATATTGTAGTCATGGAATATTCTCAGCTGGAATGGAACCACTATGGTTATCAAAGTTCAACTCTTGACCCTGCACAGGACAGCCCTCAGAATCACACCACGTGCCTGGGAGCATTGCCCAAACACTTCTTGAAGGCTGGTGGGCTTGGTGCTGTGCCCACTTCCCTGGGGGCCTGTAATACACAACATAGAGGTAGTTTGGTCCTGTACAGGTCTTCAACAGTATTTTGTAAAGAAGCATGTTTTTATAGAGAATGATACTGGTTAAACATGAAAAGCAGCAAAAATGTGATTTACAAAAAAATAATAGACTAAATAGACTCATTCAATTACACAACAGACCTCTCTGCCATGTAAGATTACTGTTTGCATTTGAGAAGTCCTGCATTTGAGCCACAGCTGCTCCCTCAGTTCCTCTCCTCCCCAACTCCCTTCATTGTTCCTCAGCCACACTCCATTTCTATCTGACAAAGACTTCAGCACATAAAAAACCAAAAACTTTGCATTAATCAGATCATAACAAAGTAAGAGTTAAGCTATGAATATATTATGGGCACTACACAGAAACATGAACAATCCAGCTTTCAGGCAGCAATTGAGAAAAGGGCTGTATACATGCAGACAAAGAACTGGAATCTGAATTTGTCCTGTCTGGGTACACTCCTTTCAAGCTTTCTGAGCACTAAAGTGCTGCCTCCTTCCATTGTTTCTGAGAAATACACACAAAACATACTTTGGGAGGAAGGAAATGGGTGGTGCTGTGCTCTACAAAGGAGCAAAGAGAAGCTCTGTGAGAAAGCTACTAATATAAGCAACAGGAAGAGGTTAACAGGGAGGGAGAATTATGCATCTAAAGAACAACAAGGGAGGCATGAGAAAGAGGAAAAGCACGTAAGTGCTGGGAAGAGGAGAAGCAGCAAAGTGCACCCCTCTGTAGTCAACAAAGCACTTAGAACATGAATGAGTTGTTGAATCATATTCAAAAGCAGTACATACATGAACCATATGAACATGAATTTTGGTAAAGGCTCTGTTACGAGCTTTTCATAAATACAATGACTGTCTTGCCAAATGAACTCCACATGGACCAAGGCACAGCAAGCAAAATCTCAGGAAGCTCAGTGATTTTGCCAACATTAGTTGAACATAGAACAAAATTCAACATTCTTTAGAAACTTTTATGTTCACCCTTAATGACAGAAAGACTTCTATCAGTTTCAGGGCTGTTCAGCTACTACCTCCTCTCAGGGAGCTACAAGAAATAGGACCCCAGGTTTCCTTGGAAGTTGCATTTCACAGGTTTTCTTTTCCTTCTCTACTACTAAGAAGGCACAGACTTTATCAAAGCACAGTACCAGAATCTGAATAAAATTCTTCAGTCAAGTTCTCCGCTAATGTCACTTAGAGTGAAATATTCACTTACTCCAAAGGTTACCCAAGACACAAACACGGTCCAGAATGTGTCATCAGCAAGGGTAAAAAGTAAAACAAAACAAGATAAATTTTTTTGAGTAACCAGGAAAATCTGGACTCTATCCTTTAACCCAAACCAAAATAAACAAAGATTGATGAATAAGTATATTGGAGGATAGAGAAGAAAAATCAAAATGGACAGACATCAATCTGAATTAGACTTTTTCATTGACACAAAAAGCCAAAGATTCTTCAACTGAATAAATACCTCAAAAGCAAAATGAGTCTGCAGTGCCACTATATGGCCAAGAAAGAACAGAGCTCAGGAATAATCCATCTCTAGTTATGTACTATAGCTCCTAGTTTTGAAAGAGCTAGTATTTGATGCCACAGACTGAATAACAAGACCTGGTGAAGCTGTCACATGAGGAGCTACACCAGGGGACTGAAGCATTACAAACATATGAGAAATGTGGTGGGGAAAAACAAGTCATCAGTCTGACCTAATAAAACCTTGAGAACACATCTAAAAATAGAAAATTGTTTATAGATCCTGAAGAAAATACATAAAAGAATAAAATGCAAGGTAGAGGCAATATCAAGTAAAATAAACCACCTACCTACATGGGAGGGAATAAACTACGTCCTGTAAGGTATGGAATTATCAGTTTGGAGAGGGACTATTACTGAATTTCTTGATGATCAGACTGTAACAATAATCATCATAGCATAAATGGTCAAGAGTACAGTGTTAGAAGAGACTGACAACAGATCAGAATATTCTAAGAGGAGAATGTGATGATGTGATTGACAATCACAGTGACAAAAGTAGAATAAAAATCAGATCAAGATGATGCAGATCATGCTTCATTTTAAGCAGCATTTTTAGACATTTACATTAAAAGAAAAAAACCAAAAAACAGAAACAATCAAACACAACAAAAACCTCCAAACAAACTGCACAAGATGCAGAGTGCATACAGAGGTTTCCATTCTACCTGTCCCACTTAAGTTTGACTTGTTCTGACAGGCCAGACAGGAAGAACATATGGCCACTGTAAGGTATAGGTACAAGAAAGGAGAAGGGAAGAGAGGTGCTCAGCCCAAAGAATGTTTAAGGCAAAAAATCACACACATATAAACCAGCATATGGAGGCTCATTATCTTTTGAAACCAGAGGAATGCATCGGTCTCCCAAGTAAGAAATGCAGCAACAGCACTATCTCTTCTTAAGAGCAAAACATGTCTCAAGGCCATCTGAGGGTTCCCTGGATTGTCAAACCAGAACAAATCCAGTTCTACGATGATATTGGAAGTCGGGCCTCAGTGTGGAAGGCTGGTTTTTATCAGTGTCATTTCCTGTGTTTTACTTGGACTCCGACCAAAGACACCAAGGCAGAAAAGCCATCCTGGGCCTCACAGCCTACCTTCTCTTACAAAAGCCACAGTTCAGAGCATCTTAGTTTTTACAGAAAACTTCATAAAAGTAGTTTAAAACTACTCATATTGCTCTAGTTATGAGAAAAGCTTCAAAACATATTGAACACAGCACCTAGGCAATTTATCTCTGCCACACCTACTGACCCTGGTGCAAGCGGCAAAATTTTCATGGAACCATATCAGAAGATACCAACTGCATGTCAAAACAGTTGTGTGGTTACTGAGAAAGCATTTTAAACATGACTACTCCAGTGTAAATTTCAGTGAAATAAAATTACTTTAATGCTGTACTGGCTTCTTTTCCAGTGCAGACATCCTAGCTAAAAAAGTGGATGCTGCACTAGTACACAATGGGGTTTTTCCTACACATACACACATACAAAATGCGTCTTTATATATGTAATGTTTGTATATACATACACAAAGGATTTCGTTGCCAGCAAGGGCAACAGTGCTGCAAAGAAAACAATCTTCATCTCAGACATTAAACTACTTAGGACAAAACTACACCTTTAAGGATCAGCTGAATAAAGAAAGAAAATCCAAATTAATTCTCCAAACTAAAAGAGAAAAAGAGCATGCCAAGCCACCAAGTAAAAAGCTCAGGGAGGTACGAGTCTACATTCAAGGAGAAGCCAGCACTTCTACTTAACACAAAATTGAGTTTTGACACAGAAAACCAAGATTCATTTCACTACAGAGAATGCTGTCTGTGTGTAGGTGTGTAGAGTATCACTGTAAAAATTTAATCCCAAGAAAATCAAATTACAATTGTTTAAGATTATGCTGTTGATGGTTGCTACTAGTTGAATACCTTTAATTAATTCCTACATACCACATATAAGCAAAAGAGAAGTTTAAAGGTTTTCATATTCTAGTAAAAACTCTAAATTTTCATTTATCACAATTTCAGTTGAAAGCAGAAAGTAATGGATTCCACCTTATGTCACCAAAAAACGTACTTTCACTCCAAGCCTTCTCTCAAAGCATGCCATTTTTAGAGACAGGACTGTAAATCTTACTTAAAGCACAATCTAGAGATAGGGGACCAAAATTATATTAATCATGTCACATGGCTGCTGTCTCCTGAGAGGGTCAATTTCCAGAGTAATTTTAACAATGTTCATATTTTCTTCAATGTATCTGTGTTATTTAATTTATGTTAGAGAGGCTGTTGCAGCTACATAGGCTTGATTCACAGAAGCATTTTTAATGCTTCATTCCATATCAAGGAATACATAAATATTAATACTCGCAATTGAATCATTACTTGAATTCTCCAGAGTTGATTTTGTTTTAAGTATGCAACAATCCATATGAGACACCCTGGAAATTTATTGCATTTCCTACTAGTTTTTAAGAAAATAGAGAGCTTTTAGTTTTGTTTTTTATTTTAAAACAAAACCTGTTCCTCACCTTAGGTTGACCAAGTATTTGAGTCTCAGATTTACAGATGTAAAATATGCGTCTCCAAATGACTAAGATGAATCCATGAAAGCAGTACCCTCAATACTTCATCTTTTACAGATTTGTGCTGACTCTAATGTGCAATATAATGCATAAAGGAGTAGCCTCTGCCTCAGTAAGTTTGAGTAAAAAAACCAAAAACATAAAAGCAAACTGATAATTAAATGACATTTCCTCAAACACACACAAAAAAATCCTTAGATTTCAGTGTTTCTTTCCATTTTGGTGAATGCAACACTAAATACCAGCAATTGGTATTTACTTGTCTGCATCTTGCTGCATCCACTCACTAAGTACAAAATTCATATTTCACATACTACAACTACCAAACCTCTCTCAGATGTCACACCAAGGCCTTCACTTCTGTTGAATCAATTGCTGTTTGATGTGTTATTTATCACCCAGTCCACAATGAATTAAGCTATCTGTACTAGATGCTATGTTGAGGATGTCTCTACATAATGTGTTCTCAAAATACTAATTACAGTAAGGAGGCATAAACAGGATAGGGAGTGCTGCCTAATTCAATAATGTATCAAGCATAGAGGAAAAATTGACAAGTGTGCAAACACCTACAAGTTGCTAAGATGAATTATTTCCCTATCACTGCACCTTTAGTACAACTGGAGGACAATCTTGCAGGTAAAACATGTAAAAATGTGTGTTTATTCTATTAATGCAAAACCAAATTTTAATCTTTAGCTTGTTGAAATGTACCCAACAAGAATTAGCCACAGATTCACAGAGAGCAGTTCACACCACACAAATCTAAATCTCCACAATTTCTTTCCTTACAGTGCTAGAGATTACAGCAATAAAAACACAATGTTTACAAGTCCTATATTTTCAGTGATTTTTAGCTTTCTTAATAATTCTAAGTGTGAATCATTTCTAGAGCTGTGTTAGGAAGACTTAAATCCAGATAGCATTTTGTTGCTTCTCTTTGCATTGAACTAATTTTAGGTTTGGAAATGCCACCTGTCAGGCATTTCAAAGCTAAATAGGATACGCTGTTTATGGGTTTAGCAGTACCAATTTTTTACCCATATTTTAAACCAGTCTTCTGCATACCATTGGAAATAAAGAACCTAGCCTCTAGGGAAAAAATAAAATCTACAGATTTAACATTGAATTAAAATCAGCTTTTATTACTGGGTATGCTATTGGATGATATTTATTATTTGAAATACTTTGTTCAGAAAAAACTCAAATGGATCACCTTCCATACTTCTCCCTACCCAAAACTTATATTCCTTACTTTTACTCTATTCAGAATATAAAATCAACACGATCTTACCTTTAAAACTGTTTGCATTTACATACACCTAATCCCATACCATTTTTGGCATCTCAAATGTTTCTGCTAAGGATGCTCACAGTATCAGTCATTCTCATTCAGCAGGACACACACCAAAGTTTTCAAAAATTATCAGCAGCACAACTGTATATTAAGAAAAACTCCACACCAGTGGTTTGCCCACATCACTTGGCAATGTCCCTTTAATATTAATACACAGAGAAGTAAAATTTTTTCATAAATTTGTTCAAGTATGTGGAACATGTAAAATGCGTAAGAATCAATATGGACTTCATTAATGTTATATTTATTTATTTTCCAGCTTCGTACAAACTGGATGTAGAAGCATAAACATAGTACATTTCTACCATTTTCAACAAAAATATAACCAATATGTACAATTATTGTATTAAAAATACAAAAGGATACAGACTCCACCAATGTCTTTCTAAAAGACATACAGGTACAAGTAGTATCAAAAGTATGAGGAAATCACCAGTTAATTGTACATTCTGCACTTGACATCACAGAGCGAACTGAGATTAGCAGTCCTATGGTCTACAATTACTTAATGCTTATATAACATTTGTGCAACTTGTGATAGAGCTAGGATTTTGTATTTCTATATGCACATGAGGTCTATAGCCTTGAGAATAAAACTGGCAAATAATGCATATTACATGTAAAATTACAAATGCATAATTGACAATGTGATATATAAGCAAATAGACAAAAGCCATGATTACTGGAGAGAGAATTAAATAAAGCACTGACATTTGTTTGATACAGTGAAAAAACACTGCAATTTGATCTTTAAAAGTTGAAGCTATTTACGTTTATCTACTGATCAATATGATCAGCTGAATTTAATGGAAAAAAAAAAAAAATCCAAGACCAGCAGTTCCTCACATTTGAGTACTACTCGGATTGGCAGCCTTCACTTCTCTGGAGTCTGTGCAAAAACAACACAAAAATAGAGGGGAGGGTCATTTTAGTCATTATAGGGTTAATAGCAGCTGTGAGCAGGTGGTTGCTACA
This sequence comes from Cyanistes caeruleus, assembly GCF_971803275.1. NCBI lineage: Eukaryota > Metazoa > Chordata > Aves > Passeriformes > Paridae > Cyanistes > Cyanistes caeruleus. The sequence goes on from NC_141705.1 coordinate 40,479,290, forward strand.
CACTGGCCTTCTCTACACATGCAGTGTTCCATGAAGCCATTAACAGTTGTGACTATTTCTGCATTGCAAAGGCTGGCAAATCTGTGTTATTTATTTATTTTTATGTTTTTTTACTTAAAGGCTCAATTATCCCCTAATGTCAAAGTCAATAGATGGAGATTATTAGATCAGTGTTAACAGCTGACATGACCTGTGACATCCCAACTTGCCTTCACTGCAGTGTTATCCAGTTAATTATTTTTATTTTAATATAACTACTATATAGTTTTTTTTTAAAAAAAGTATATAACTTAATGGTGGGGTTGCCATCTGTCTTTTTACGATGTGACACTTTTTTTAGCATGCCATCCTGTATTCCACAAGGCACAGGTATGAGACACACTGTGTCCTTTTTCCATCACTGACCAGCTGCGAGCACTGTGTTTCTGCATTTACACCAGACCCGGATAAGGATGCCATTAACACTAACATTTACAAACTTGTGAAGATTCCAGGGAGGGGCACATTAAGAGCAAAGTCAGGTAGTCAAGGAAAGGCTGCATCCTGCAAACTCTGCCTTCCCTTCTGCCCTGCTCAGCCATGTGATATTCTTCCACGAGCTCAGGCTGGCAACCCTACTTACAGGTGTGAAATAATACTGTAATTACTATTCAGATGCACTATTTGATCTCCCAAACGCAAACATACAAAATTGTAACAAAGGCATTGTAAACAAGCAAATAAGCACTGCCTCCTCGAAGGATCTCAAAGCAATTTTCTCTTTGTAGGTTAAAGGCCAAATGTAATTTGACAACTAACTTATCTCATTATCCCAATGAGACTAAGTGCTAGGATTGTGATTAAAATCTAAAAGGAAGATTTAAAAAAAACCCTTCCAGGCATTGGGAAGTGCAGCCAGAGTTAATCATCCTGATGTGATGATCTTGGAATTTGGAATGATACTGTGTGATGTGGCAGACAGCGACAGTGGTAGCTTGGAGATTGCTGCACTGTGCATTTCAAGCAACACAGTTTGAAAAGTGCCAGGGCGATTTCTTCACAGTATTTCACATGCAAGGGGAGAGGGGACAGAAAGGGGAGGGGCAGAGGAAGAAGCCCCATGCTGCTTTAAGGCAGGGAAGGAGGCAAATAGGTCCACCATCCATTAATCATAGTTCCAAGGCTCCTGTTCTAGGGACGTCTTCTTGTGCTCTCCTTTAAGGTGGCTCACTCTGGATCCAGAAAAGCCCAAGTCTTAGACAGCAGAGACTTGTTCATCTTCTGCAAATGTAATAGGATAAGGGAAAATAGAATTTAGCTCATAAAGAACAAGGCTGCTACTGAATGAAACAAGCTGTGCATACAGTAACAGCTGTGTATAGTGCTCATGTGTTCTCCATTTCATTGTGTAAGTATATATACTTTAAAACAATCTAAATTTCAGTACATTTCAGGTCTCATGAGACACACTCCTTTGGAATTTTGATCTTGAAGAAAGACAGACAATTGCTTTAACAAAGCTAGATGTACTTATTTACCCCAAGGAGAACAACAAATACTCCTAGATATCTAATAGATTCAGAAAGGCATGTGACATTTTCCCCTAAAACATATATTCCATTTAGTCATCATTAGTAGAAACAATTAAAATTCTCTGTCATGGTAATTCTCAAAGTTTGACGCAATTCAGTTAAGGTAGACTTCATTTTTTTCCCCATCATGTTCAACTGCAAAGTTCATCCTGCACCTAAAACCTTAGTAACTAAGCAGTTAGAGGGAGAAGGAGAATGTTAATCTATCATTAAGCAAAACAAAGCATTTAAGTGAGTGATTTTAGCACCACCCTGCCTAATTTTTGAGGACTTAATGCTGCAATCCAGCTACACTTGGTCTCCATGTAAAAACATCACAGTTAAGCTAAAGCATAAAGATGTAGACACATTTAGACCAGCAAGGTAGAGAGACAGCAGTGGGCTCATCATGTGCAACAGCTGGAGTAGAAAACTCAGTGTCCCACAGTGTAAAGAGTTTCAGGTAGAATGTGGGCGACTATCCAAATAAACCTGAGCAATGGTGCTTTATGGGGTGGATGGGAAAGCATCCTGTAGACCAGGATACTTTTTTGATCATTAAATACATGGTTAATGGGGAAAATCACGGCAGGCAGGGCTGTACAAGGTGAACATAGGCAACTTCAGGGAAGCTGTCTAAGCCCAACTGCTTGGCTGTTCAAGATTCAGGTGGACCTATGTTCCAAGTTTTAAGTTATATTTAGAAGGAACTAAATGCTTTGCATTCCAAAAAGTTAACAAATAGCAAGTTTTGAAATGAAATAGAGTTCAAATTATGGCAAGACTTGTGCAATTTGCTCTGTGTATGTGAAAGAACTGACTCGTTTTGCATGCAGCACACTCAAAATCTAACAACTAGAAATTTACCATCCTCTTCTGTGGAAAAACCTTGAGATGGATAGTGAGCAAGTCGTGGATCTGACTCATTTGGTTTATGCCACTGAGGTTTGTTCACGGGCCTGCCAGTTGAGTGGCCGTGCGACTGCTGCTGTGGAGTTGCTGTCCCATGAGTCTCACATGTCCGTGCCACCATTCTGGATCTCTGAAGTGCTATGTTGTAGTCTGGAGGCTTCCTGGTTGGATGGGAGCCACCTTCTGCAAACTCAGCAATAGGTATTCCTACATAACCAGGAGGGGTTGGAGGTGGTTCCCGATATCGACCCTCTTTTCTTGCTGCAGGAAAAACAAAAGATGATTGTTAGAGACAGGATGAGGAACACTGCTCAAAGGAAAATAGAAAATAGTTAAAAGCTAAATAATTATCAACCAACTCAAAAGCCTAGGAAGATAAAATTGGAATGACAAAGATTAACTGTCATATGCTAGACAAAGAGCTTGTGAAAAATAAATTAATCATGAAAGTACAGAATGTACAACATACACACGATGTAGCCATTCTCCCAGCAGTGAAGCATTAGTCTAACAAGGTCCACCAAATTTCACGGGGAATTTGTTCAAACTTCATAACTGAAGTTGCTCCATCAATTGCACAAAGTAAAATGTACAGTGATCAAAGTAACATGGAAGACTCAAGAGTCTACAGAAGTAGTAAATGTCAAGAATGGTGGCATCTCCACAAATGCACGATTGTCTTAATTCTGAAGATGGGCTTTGCATCCAAAAGCTCATCTTTTTGTTTTCAGCATCTTTGAGGGGAAAAAGATAAATGCATCTGATACACTATTTTCATCCTACAAATCTTACTACTTAATGAGGCATAAGCTACAACTCCAAGAGGTCAGGAAGAGAAGTGGGCTTCATCATTATAGTATTTGCATGCACTACTGCAGTCCCTATGGTCATATTCTCTGCAAAATCGAAATTGAAAGCCTTCCTGCAAGAAAAATGACTGAATATGATTTTATATAGGAGATGGAAAGACCACCACCTGGCTTGTGGATCTCACTGAGATGTAACTGTTTACCAGAACAAGGCTTAACTCAGGGCATACTGAAAAGGTCTCTCGGAGAGAACTTCAAGGGGGAAAAAAAAAAAA